>NC_142501.1:213403331-214065376 GCF_057876585.1 Rhinolophus sinicus | reverse complement strand
CTGCTGTTCTTGTCTTGTTGTCTGGGGCACGTGGCTCCAGAGAGAAGCCACGTCATTTTCCATCAGGCCCGAACCAGAACCATGGTCACTCCCCCAGACTGGGGGAGGGGCCGGGTCCCCATGGTGGGGGTCCCATGCCCTCGCAGTGTTCCATGCTGAATTCCGGAGTTTTGCCATCTTATAGGTGAGAAATAATATCTCGCTACAGTTCTGATTTGCATTTCACTTATTATTGTGAACTTGAGCATGTCTTCATGTAATGAAGAGCCATTTGTGTATTTTTGCTTTGTGCACTGTCTGCTCACGTCTTTTGTCCATTTCCTTTTTTCCCCTGGCTTTGTTGGGGTCTGATTGATAAGTTAAATGCGTATATATTTAAGGTGCATTGCCTGATGTTTTGATATACACACACATTATGCAGTGGTCACAGTCAAGCCAATTAACACCTCCATCACCTGGCTTTTGTGTGTGTGCTGAGAACACTTGGGATCTACCGTCTTAGCAAATTTCAAGTGTGCAATACATCAGCTAGCGTCACCATGCTGCACTTTAGGTCCCCAGAACTTGCTCACCTTCTAACGGAAACTGGCTAGCCTCTGACCAGCATCTGTCTCCCCATTTCCCGGCAATTGCCATTTTACTCTTTGTGACTGTGAGGTTAGATCCCACATATAAGTGAGATCATACGGTGTTTGTCTTTCTGTGTCTGGCTTATTTCACTCAGCGTAATGCCCTCCAGGTCCATCCATGTTGTCACAAATGGCAGGATTTCCTTCTTCTTTAAGGCTGAGTAGTATTCCATTGTTTATATACACGCCTCTTCTTTACCATTCATCTGTCCATGACACGTGGCTTGTTCCCATGGCTTGGCTACTGTGAATAATGCCGCAGTGACAATGTGGGTGCAGATAATCTCTTCAAGATAGTGATTTTATTTCCTTCGGATAAATACCCAGGAGTGGGATGCTGGGTCGTAAGGTAGTTCTATTTTTAACTTTTTGAGGAACCTCCATACTGTTTTCCATGGCAGCTGCACCAATTTATATTCCCACCAGCAGTGCACAAGGGTCCCTTTTCTCACATCCTGCTGACACTTGTTATCTTTTGACTTCTTTATGACCGACAGCCTAACAGGTGTGAGGCGATATCTCATTGTGGCTTTGATTTGCATTCCCGATGGTTGTGACACGGAGCATCTTTTCATGTGTCTGCTGGCCGACTGTATGTCCTTTTTGGAAAAAATGTTTGTTCAGGTCCTTTGCCCATTTTTCTCATCAAGTTACTTTATTATTTTTTGCTATTGAGTTGTATGAGCTCCTTATATATTTCAGATATTAAACCCTTATTGGATAAATGGTTTGCAAGTATTTTCTCCCATTCCATAGGTTGCCTTTTTGTTTGTTGTTTCCTTTGCTCTGCAGAAACTTTTCAGTTTGATGTAATCCCATTTGTTTATTTTTGCTTCTGTTGCTTGTGATTTTGGTTTCAAATCAAAAAAAAAAAAAATCATTGCCAAGACCCATGTCAAGGAGCTCATCCCATGTTTTCATCTGGGATTTTTCTGGGTGCAGGTCTCTGTAACTGTCCCCACACTATCACCCCCGACAACGTGGCCAGGCTGGGGCCCTGGGCTCGGCTTAGCTCACCGCCTGACTCAGGCCCCTTTCTCTGCCCCAGGTCTACTTACTTGACATAAGATTCCTGGAATGTTCTGGTGGCCCATTTTTTTTCACCTGGTATTTCCACACAAACATTTCTCCAACTTACTACAAAGTTTTCAAAAATACATTTTTTAAATAAACTTTTTGTGTTGAAACAATTTTAAGAGTTACAGAAAAGTTGCAAAGGTGGTTCAGAGAGTTCCCATACCCTCCCCACCCAGCTTCCTCTGCTGGTAACACCATGTGCAGGCTCCTGGCTGCCACAACCAAGCACACAAACTGGAGATGGTTCTGGAGACCCCAAGTCCATGATCAAGGTGTCGGCTGGGCTGTGCTCTCTGCTCAGTCCCTCAGGGAGAGAAGGGTCCTTCCTGCCTCTTCCAACTTCCTGTGACCCCAGGAATTCCTTGTTTTATGGCAGCCTCACCCATCTCTGCCTCCATTTTCACACGGCCGTCTTTTCTGTGTCTCTCTGTGTCTTCTCTTCTTATATGGAAACTTGTCATTGGGTGTAGGGCCCACCCTAACTCCAGGATGATTTCATCTTGAGATCCTCAACTACTTATTAGATGCTTAACTAGTTGGAAATAATATCGCATTCTGAGGTCCTAGGTGGACATGAATTTTGGGGGGACACTAACTCACTACACCATGGTATATTTGTCACAACTAAGAAACCAACATTGGTTCGTGACTCTAACTCCACACTCTAGTCAGACTTCATCAGTTTTTTCCCCACTAATGTTCTTTTTCTGTCCAGGATGCCACCCAGGACACATTACGTTGAGTTGTCGTGTCTCAGACTCCTCTTGGCTGTTACATTTTCTCAGACTTTCCCTGCTTTTAGTGACCTTGACAGTGTTTAGGAGTGCTGGTCATGTAGCCCATAGGACATCCCTCAGCTGGGGTGTGTCTGGTGTCCTTCTCGTGATTAGACTGAGGTGTGGGGCAAAGGCTATAGAGGTGAAGTGCCCTTTTCATCACATCCTGTCAAGGGTGTCTGCTGTCTATAAACTTATCACTGTTGATGTTGACCTTGATTACCTGGCTGGGGTCATGTTTGCCAAGTTTGTCCACTGTAATTATTCCCCCTTCCCATTTTGTACCCTTTGGAAGGGGGCCTCTAAGCACTGCCCACACTCAAGGAGGTGGGTGGTTCTTAGGACCACTGCACGGGAGCTTGTCTGTTCTCCCCACTTACTCATTTACTCAGCCACTTATTTATACCAGAGTGGGCTCACGCCCATTTATTTTATCTGTCGTGTTATAACCCAGTAGGCATTGTTGAATTTGTCACTGGCTTTGGTGACTGGGAGCCCTTTCAGGTTCACTCCTGTGTCCCTTTGACACGACCCCTGTCCTGTTATTCTGAGCACTTCTTTACTTCCTGGTACTATAAAATGCTCCAGGCTTGTGTGTTCCCTGCCCCAGCCCTAAAACTGCCATTTTTCCACGAGCCCTGGTTCCCTTTTCTTAGACCTGGAATGAAATTACACAGCATTGAAGGAGATGGTTACAAGCCATTCTTGGACGCGCCAGCAGACTGTTTTAGGATGGGATGACTTCATGCCCTCAACCTGGCGTCCAAGCAGTCCGCGGGCTGCTTCTCCACTTACCTGCAGTTGAAGATGAGCTCCCAGTTGCAGAGACTTCCGGGCACTAGCAGCCCAACAGGTCCCCAGCAGCGCTGGGCTGGTGACAGGGGCACAAATCCTACAACGGCCTTTGTAGGATCTTGCGAACTGAAAACATTATTCTCGGTTGTCCACAATAGCACCAAAGTGGAAACAATCTGAGTCCATCAATGGTAGAATGCATCAAAGAGCTGTGAAATAGTACTCTCAAAAACAGCCATGAGGGGCGGCCGGTTTGCTCAGTGGTTAGAGCGCAATGCTCATAACACCAAGGTCGCCAGTTCGAGTCCCACATGGGCCAGTGAGCTGCGCCCTCCACAACTAGATTGAAAACGATGGTTTGACTTGGAGCTGATGGGTCCTGAAAAAACACACTGTTCCCCAACATTCCCAATAAAAATTAAAAAAAAAAAAATTTTTAAAACAGCCATGAAAAGAAGCCAGCCGCACTCCAGGCGATGGATGAGGTAGGTGGGGCTAAGAAACACCTCATCCTGAGCAGAAGAGACGGCTGGAGCAGACACAGGGACCATCCCAGTTACCTGTGGTCAGAGCGGCAAAACCACGCCCTGTTGTCTAGAACTGCGAACTCCTAAGGCACCAGGAGGAAAAAGAGCACGGGGTGACCATCCAGACAAGCCCAGGGGAGAAGCCCGGGGCCGCGTGACAGGGAGCCTGGCATGTCCTATGCACAAACCCGGGCAGGTATCTGAACACTCAGACCCACGCAGCTTAAACGCAATGAGTGCCCTATTCTCTGGAGTCCGGTGTCTTCACGGTAAACCCAGTGGCTCTGACTTGGTTTCCCCAGGACTCACTTGGCTGCACCCTCAGCTTTATCATCAGATGGTTCTGGGCTCACAGCCCCGGGACCACAGTGGAGGCAGGGAGGACATGGGGTGTAACTTCCCCAGCAGGCCCGGCTTCCCGGCTGATGAGCTTAGTTTCTGGTTCCAGGGTGATTCGGGGTCTGGGGCTGGATCGGCCCCCCAAGACCTCATGCTGCTCGTGGGGCTAGGGCAGGACCGGGGGCACAGGTGTGCTCCAGGATCCCCTCATGGCACTGGCTCTGACCATGGCAGGTGGCTGTCCCAGCAGATGGCCAAGCTGACACAGCAGTGTGCAGAGAGACGCCTCCAGGAGGAGAGGTCCATGAAGGAGCTGGTGGAGCAGGTGATGGAGGGGCACAGGAACACCCAGGTGGCGCAAATGAAGCTCCTGAAGGGCCGACGGCAGGCAGGTAAGTTGGGGCCAGGTGTACCAGGTTAGTGAGGGCCAAGGTGCCCTTGAGGAAGGCCGGGGTTGGGCTGGCACCCCTGCTGAGCGCCTGCCGACTGCTGTCCGCCCAACCCCCTCAGTAGCCCTCTTGACCCCCAAGTCCAGGAGGTGAAGGAGGAGAGCCAGGAGCTGCTGCAGCGCAGAGCACAGGAGGCCAGGGAGGAGCAGACACGGCGCTGTGAGCTCATCTCCCAGCTGCGAGCCCTGGAGACACAGCCCACGCACAAGGGCAAGCTTGTGGACCTGACCCAGGTGGGCACACAGCCCCCGGAGCCCACACCCCATCCAACAACCCCAGGGAGCTCCCCTGGGTCTTGCTGTGCCTCGTGTTGCCATGGGAGGGCGTGTCCAGAATCCCCACTGAGATCCACCTGACTACTCACGCCCAGCTGTGGGCCCACAACCACTGTGCCTGAGGCCTGGGTCTGGCCCAAGAGTTCACAGTCCTGTCAGGGAGACTTTTGTGACCCCAGGGGTGGGCAAGGTTGGCTTCACAGAGCTGTGTATTGAGAGAGGTCCTGGACTCCCCTGGGGGGAAGAGCAGTGTAGGGAGAGCACAGTGCACAAAGACCACACGGGGTTAGGGCTGCGGAGGGGCGCAGGCTGGAGAAGCTGGGTGGTAGACACGTGATACAGGCCCTACTGAGCAGAGGGAAGGAGGTCCCTGGGCACGGGGCCAGGCCTCTGGAAGGCGGGAGGGGCACCAGCGCTGGTGCCCAGGAGGTGGCCGGGCAGGCTAGGCATGCTGGCCACGGGTCTGGCTCCTAGCCTAGGTCCCCTCCCCCAACCTACGCCCCCAGATCCCTGGGTATGGCCTGGAAGGGGAGATGTCCATTGTGGAGCTGCGGGAGAGGCTGGCCCGGCTCAAGGAGGCCCAGAAGCGGGAAGAGGAGGAAAAGCGGGACCAGATCATCCAGGGCAAGCGTGCCAAGAGCCAGGAGCTGCAGAATACGCTGGAGCAGATCTCGCTGTGCCGCTCGGCCATGGGCCGGTCTGCGGCCTTGAGGTCCGTCCTGCCCTGCAATGCTTTCCCCACCCCTAGTATCTGACTAGACAATTGTCAGGCCTACAGAAGTGGTGGGAAACCACGCAGTGACGGCTTAGACGCCCATAACCTAGATTCGGTCACTTTGTATCTAGGTCACGGGCATGACCTTTGCCACGCACTCCATCTAGCTGGCTAGCTATTTATCTGTGTTTGCAGAACCATCTGGAAGCAGTTGCAGGAATCTGACACCATTCCTAAACACTTTGGGGTGCACCTTCTGAAAAAAGACATTGTCCTGCATAACCACAGCACAATGCCATAACTAGGAAATTCAGCAGCAATTCCCGACATCATCTGAATATCCTGTTCGCACATTTCTCTGGGGCTCCTACGACTGTTTGCTGTAACTTTTTTTCATGTTGAACCAGGACCTAGTTGAGACTCACCCAAGCACTGGATTGTGAGCGTCTCCACTCCTCTCTCATGGAGAGCGTGCACACACCCCCTTTCTATTTGTTTGTTTGTTTGTGGAACACTGGTGACTTTTCCAGCCCCATGTGCTGTCCCGAGGCAGCTCGGACAGGCATGGGCTGTGGTCACCCACAGGGTCAGGCTGGCCTTTGGGCTCTGGCCTGATCCCAGAGGGAGGCAAGGCTGCCCCAGGGGAGGTGGCATCCAGCCCTGTCAGAGTATAGGCTGGTTCAGAGTCTGGCACACAGGGCTCCAGAGAAAGTGTCTCAGTATAACTGGGGTGGGGTGGACAGAAGGAAGGACAGTCACAAAACCAACACTGTTGAGCCTGAGTGTCTGCTGCTCTGGTTACAACTCAGAGGAGGCCTGTGTCAACTGCTGCGGGCTGCCAAAGGAGGGTGACTGGCCACTCAGCAGGCCCCCAAGGTGGCACGCACCTGGGGGACCTCACCACTTCCCAGCTGCTTGACAGATGCCAAATGCAGTCTGGTTGGTGTTGAGGAACTTCCAAAGGTCCAAGACTGCTAACAAAGCTCCTGGAGCCCCCTGCATGCTGCCAGACCCCATGGCGTTAATTCTTTAGGGGAGTTTTAGTGGGCAGTCAGGCTGGGGTCAGCCAGGCAGCATGTTCACCAAGGGAACAGCACCTGCAAATGCCCTGTGCTGTTATGTGTGCTTAAACCAAAAACAAACAAAAAAACAACCGCCCCCCAAAAAAAAAACCAAAACGGCAGGAACAGTCTGTATAACGCGATCATATTTGCGGAGGTGGGAGAGGAAAATCGCCTAACATGGGAAAGGTTTGCAAAGATAGCCCCATGTTAGCAGCGGTTACCTCTAGGCAAGAGAGGGGCAAGATAAAAGGGGGCTTTCACTTTTTTACCCCAAGTACATACATAGCTAATACACATGGAATGCCTTTTTCAAAGGGTGAAGTACAAAGAGCAGAAAAGGTAGAGGCGCTGGGGGGACCCCACCCCCACCGGAGCAGTCCTCTAAGGGCCCCCGCCCCGCAAGTACTAAATCACTCCGGTTCACCTGTGTTCGAGGGGCCCCTCCTAAGCCGGCCCTGCCGCCCGCCCAGGTGCGAGGAAAGGAAAGCCGCGGCCCCGAGCGCGCCCTCCCAGGACGAGCGCGTGCTGCAGCTGCAGCTCAGGATCAAGGAGAAGGCGGCCGAGCGCCGCAGGCAGGCGGCCCTGCTGCACGTGTCGGCGCCGCGGGCTGCGCGCCCCAAGCCGCAGGTGAGCCCTGGGATCCCGCGGGGAGGCTGGAGGGCCGGAAGGCCGTGAGATGGGGGCGCGGTGTCGGAGGGGAGCTGCCCGGCCCACGCCCACCCTGTCTGCCCGCCCACCGGTCGCAGGCTCAGCGGGAGGCGCAGCACTGGCTGGAGCTGGAGCGGAGCCGCCAGCGCCGGCAGGCGGCGCTGCAGCGGGAAGGCTCCGCCTGCGGGCCCGCGCGCCGCCTGGGGGCCGCCTGACTCGGGCGGGCACGCCCCCGGACCCTGCGACCCACTCCTGAATAAACCGCGCGGCCTGCCGTTTGCGCCTCCTTTTCCTCCTCGGCGCCCCGGTGCCGCTCCCCAGCCTCCTACGCCCCTCCTGCCCTAGTCTCCACCTGCGCAGAGCAGATAAAACGCTGGACGCCCAATCATTGCGACAACCTTGTGCCAAAAAAGTATCCGCTCTTATCTGGAATTCCAATTTATGTGGGCGTCCCGTATTGTATGCGCTAAATCTGGCCACCGTAACCCTTCCCTACGCCCCAGCGCGAGGCATTCGTGGCGCCCCCTCTTCGGAGCTCCCAGAGCCCCCTCTGTGCGTGCAAACATGGAATCTCCGCTCTCCATCTGGAATCCGGTGGCTTAACCAGGGGACCCCCAAGACTGGGTGTGTGATTGTGCACGTGCGTTTCCTCAGACAAGTGGCTGAGATTCTCGAGCCACTAGAAACTGGCCCTTCTCATGCCTTATCTCATGTAAACCTCACCGCAGTGGGGGTCAGGCTGGGGATGTAGGAGTGCTCTCCAGCCCCTATTCTACTGAGGAGGCCTCTGGTGCTAAGGTGAAGTGACTTGCCCCGAGAGCTGGGACCCAAAGCTAAGGCTGGGTGACTTCAGAACACCTCCCAGCCTTCTCCAGCATCACCAAAGGAACAAGATTCACTCTCCTGGGTCCTGGGTCCTGGGTCCCCGAACCCGGCTGGTGTGGTCTTGAGGACAGGTTGGCTGAGTGAAAGCCTGCTGTGCTGCAGCTCCCAGGAAGGAGAGAGTATGGGCAAGCCCAGGGGGTGGGGGGCATAAGGGAGGAGCTGGAAACCCCCAGGTGGGTGGATGTCCAGGGGAGAGATCCCTGCCCCCCCCCACATCCTTCTTGGGTCTGCAGAGAAGGCACCTCAACAGAGGAGGCTGGACCCCACTGGCACATTCAGATTAGGAAGGTGGGCAATTCTAAGTGACAAGAACAGAATAAAAGATAAAGAGCAGAGTTCCTGCCCAATACTCTGAACCTCATCAGAACCCCAGGACTTTTCCACAACCAAGGTTGGTAAAAAGAGGAATTTCCAACTTCCTGGTCCAATTAGAGCTGGGAGCAGATTGCATTTCATTTAAAGAAATAAACATGACATTTAATATCCTGTGTTGTGTGATTTAAACCCATTTCATATACCAAGGGAATACGTTGATGGTGACCTGTCTAGAGAGTCCCTCAGGAACTGCGAGGGTTTCAAAAGGAATTATTAGCTCCAAGAATTGGCAAGCCCAAAGGAGGCTTGCCTTCAGGATAGGTCTGATCCAGGAGCTCTGTCTCAAGCTGGTAGCAGCTCCAGCCTCACCACATCCAGAGAAAAAAGGGCCACCTATTCCTGGTGCTCTCATAGGAGGTAAGCCTCTCTGTCCTTGAAGCCTTGTGAACATCTGTTTCAGTGTCACTGGCCTGAAGTGACCATGCTTTGCTGAGCCAGTTCCTGCCATATGGGAAGGTCTGCGTGGGTGCCCATAGCCAGCCCTGTGATAAGAGAGGAATTACCCTCCTCCTATCAGACCAGCCTCTGGAGCAGAGGGGACAGAGGTTGTGGCCCAAACAATTTGGTTGCTATTGATGACGATGCTGGTTGGTAGTCTCCAAGGTACCTGCCCTCCTGTACTGGTCACTTGCTCGGAGCTGCCATGAGAGTACCTGGACCTTCTGCTCCAGACAAACCTGGGCGGGAGCAGGCCTTGGGCCACCCCCTGAGGTTGTGGCCGGGGGCATGCTTTGCATGGTCGATTGATGGCAAAATGTCTTCCCATAGCCATGTCCCTCACCTTGTGACCTCCCATCAGGAGGCAGAGTCTATTTCCCCCAGCCCTTGACTTGCTTTGGCCAATAGGGTGAAGAAGTGGCTGTGTGCCAGTTTAGAGCCTGGGCCTCAAGTGGCCTTGGAGCTCCTTGTTCTGGAACCCTGCCCAGCCTAGGTGGTCTGCCGGGATGAGGTACCATGTGGAGGAAAGCCAGTTGGCCCAGCAGAGGCCATCGTCCCCCACTACCCTGCAAATCAGTAGACTCCAACATGTGGGCCCAGCCAGGACCAGGACTTCTCCTCTGCTCCCCCAAACTAAGTTGTAGATTCATGAGCAACAATTAATGCCTGTTTGTTCAAAGCACTTAGCTCTGAGGTTTCTCCCAAAGCAACAAGTAACTGATGTGCCCTCAAGAGCTGAGGATGCCTGCCCTGCTCCCTGCACAAACCCTTGGAGAGGGAAGCAGGCTTCCTGGGTGAAAGGGCCAACCAGGGAAGATAAGGTCCAGCTGGTGTGAGAAAGCGCTCTCTGGACCATCTGGGGAACTGACATTCTGCTGAAGTGTGTTTTCTACGTAAGTGCAGCCAAAGGACCCGCACTGACAATATCTGAAACTCACTTGGGTGGGGGGGCTTTGGAGAAAGTTAAAAAGCACATTTTCAGGCCTCATTCAGAGATTCAGTTTGTGAGGCCCAGGAATCTGCACTTAGCTGTGTGGCACTGTGGGAGCACTGAGGTGCCAGCCTTTTCTCTAAGCTGGGGACGTTCAGGGCCAGAGGGAAGCACTATTTGTGAGGGAGCCAGGGATGCTCACAAAAGTTCAGTGTCAAGTGAGGTTTGGAGAGGCCTTGAGGGCAGCTTTTGAGGACGAAAGTGGTATTTTTCATGATTTTGTTTTTCAACATCACATCTTTAATGTGTTAAAGTTACAAATAGAAATCCCTAGCTTTTCTTACTAGGTTGTGATATTCAAACTACAATCTTATTTATAAATCTGGTCATTTGTAGCTGTCATTTTGATTAGTCACGTATGGTCCCATTTATAAGCTGAAATCTCCTTCAACATTTAAACTGCATGTATACATGTAGAATCTAAATTTATATTTTAGCATTTTAGTTGTCTGCCACCAAGTATTTAAAAATTCCTATAGATGTTTAAATATCTACATTTCTCCTAAACTTATAAATTCTCTTTAACATTCTAATTATGATCACAAACTTTGGAAAATCTTGTACCTTCCAACTTAAAATCACTATCAAAATTAAATACTGAACCACATAGTTCACACTGGAAATCAGGTTTATCTGATACTCTACTATGCCAAATTCTCTTATAATTACATAACGTTTGAAACACAGAGGTTGCTTATAAACTCAACACAAAAAATATTAATGTCTGGTTTTGATTTACTTAGTCGTTTCCATATATAATTCAACCTTCTGGGTTAAAGATCCCCTCTCAGAACACAGTCCATCCCAAGGCATTTGAAGTCACCTCCTCACTGCTTGAAGGTGCCTAGGGACCAGAGGTGATGGCGGTGGCCTGAGATCTGGTATTCTTAGGACAAAGGGGCTGGCGTGCACCTGTGCAGAGCTGTGCTGAGTCCTCCAGCTCGCCACCTTCTCCCTCGGAGGTAGGTACTGTTATTATGCCCGTATGACAGGTGACGTAACTGGTGAGACTTGCTTAAACAATTGGGATTCTCACTCAGGCAGGAGGGATCCAGGGCCTGCACGCTCTTGACCCTTGGAGTTGCACTAGAGGCCCCTGAGAGCTCCAGGCTTCTGCTGCACGTTGGCAAGACCTGGATGAGCGTGCTCCTCCACGAAAGGGTTCAGTCCTTCGGGTCCTGGCACCCATTGCCTCAGGTAGGGATAATCCAGACTCTTAACCTGACATCTGGCCCGGGTTCCTAACCTCCAAGATCTAATTGCCTCCCCCGACCCACACCAGTCCCAACCTCCTGGCACACTGGGCAGCCTTCAGTTTCCTGGACATGCCAGCCCATCTCTCCTGACCCGGGTTCCCTCCACTTGGAACTCTCTTCTCCCTTCTAGTCCTTCCAGTTCTCAGCTGCGAGGTCGCTTCCTCCAGGGAGCCCTCTTAAGTCCTGGTTGAGTGCTTCTTCCGGGTTCCCGCAGATGGACCGGCTGTGCTTCCCTCCGGTCTCCACCACCAGCCTGGGAGAGAGTCCGGGATCACCGGGCCATACGCCGACTTCGGGCCTGGCACGTCGGGGGTCGCGGGTGCCCTGCAGGAGCTGCAGACCCAGGCCCACTTTCCGGGTGATAGTAGAGACCCTGGGAACATTGCTCTCAAAGGCCTCACTAACGGGAGGAAAGTGACGACGGGAGCGGAGCGGGAGCGTACTGGGTATTTGCGCCGCGGGACGGCTGGCCTGAACTAACGTTCACCTACCAGTATGAGCTGCCCGACGGCTGTGTCAGTCCGCAGACCACAACTCCCGAGAGGCCTTGCGGGCGAGCGCTGGGGCGCCGACCGCGTCTCTCGCGAGAACACGGGAGCTTGAGCTCACGGGCGTAGGCGGGGCCGGAACAAGGCGCTTTTCAAAGTGGTAATAGATGGTTTTCTTTCCAATAGAATTGAAAATATACCTCCTCGACCCGTAGAACGCGGGAGTACGGGCGGCGGCATCCAATGGTGATGCGAGGGGGGCGGAGCCGAGGCCTCCGGAGCGGAAGTGGGTCGGTATTGAGGCGGCGGTGTCTCGCTGGAGGGCTTCTCCGCAGCAGTTTTCGAAGGTGCATCCTAGCTCGAATGCGTCGGCGGTGGCGCCTGCCGGACTAAACCAGTTCCAAGTAGGTCCATGCTTCGCGGGGAGGGAGCGGCAAGCCAGGCCGGGCAGATTCGGGCTTCGGGCGGCTTCGCGGCCCAGGGAGCCGCCTTCGCGCGGTCGACCCCGCTCGGGCCCCGACGCCCGACCGGGCCTCTCCCGGAACCGCAGGCTGGGCTCGCCCGCCGTCCGCGCGGCTGCACGAGCCCGGTTTGGCCCGTGCAACAAGTGCGGAGGCCTCACCTTGGCTCTTCGCTGCCGGGGCGGGCAGCGGCCACGGCGCTCAGTGTGCAAAGTAGCCGGGGAAACAGAGGCTGGGAGGGTGAGGGACGCGCCCAAGGTCACTCGGGGAGTCGGGCAGGGCGGCCCAGGGCGGGGGGCTGTGTGGGCCGTTCGGGGAGACCTCGGCAAGGTTTTTGTTCCCCGCGGACAGCGCCTCCTTTGTGTGCTCGCGCCGCCGCCCTGCCATCGTGGGCCTGCGAACCGCGTGGCGGAGCCTCCTGTGGACTTGCACACAGCTGGGGGAGGTGGGAGTTGGCCCAGGGGGGCGCTCAGCCGGGGGCGGGAGCATAGTAGGTCCTCAGCTTCCGGTGGTGGGTGGAACCCGTGACTGCTGGGGCCGGTGGCCCAGGCCCCGCCCCTCAGGTGCCTGAAGGGTAATCAGGGTCCGACGCTAAGGCTGGAGACCTGAAGCACTGTCCTCAGTGAATGCCGTTTTCCACCCTTTGACCCGTCGAGGGAGGAGACTGGAGCCCCGGTAGCCGTTTTTGTGGGGTTTTGGCTTTTATCCTCATCCGTGCCCATCGACGTTCGCAGTCGTACCTTTGTTCTGCTTCTGCGCCAAGGCCTCGGAGCCAGAGTTAGGGTCTCAGCCCTGCAGTCAGCCTAGGCGGCCTCCGTGGTTGGGGCGACAGGCCGTCTGCCCAAGGTCACGCAGCCAGCTAGTTGTCGGCGGAATGAATCTGAAACCGCCTTTTCCCAACTGCAGGATTAGGCCTTTGAGTTCAGGGACCAGGAGTTTTGGGACCTCGTGATGAAAAGGAGAGACGATGAAAGAAATCTTGTTTTTCTTCTTTTTTTCCTCTAGTGATTTTTTTTTTTTTAAATGTGTGGGGTGAGACACGTTGGGTTCAGTGTTATCTATGAATTTGAAATGCGATGGGAACATTCAAGTTCCCATCAAGAAAGATGTATTATTGCTGGCTTTTGTATTGCTTGAACTTGAGCTTCCAACGCTTAATTCACAAATATTGCTTTAATACAGTGTTAACAACCTTTTTACAATGATCACCCCTTCCAGCTTTTTTAGACATTGTTTTTCTAACTGCCCTCTCCTTGAAAGGTTGGTGCTGCTTACATACTGTATGCGTATCTATGCTTTGTCCATAAAAGGAGGGAGATCTTTTTGCCCCCATTTGAGGATGCATATTCTAAATCCCATTTTTAAGGTTGTGTGTGCCAAGCTTCCTGCTTGGGGTACAGCAGTGAACAAAATACAGGACCTGGTGGGGCTGAGGCGTGAGGGTGGAGGGGAGGAGACAAGTTCCCTGAGGTGGAAATACAAACTGTTCAAGAGAAGGGGCTGGAAAGGTAAGCAAGAACCAGGTCCCAGGTCTTTGGTGTTCCTCCCTGCTGAGGGATTCAGAATCTGTCTTAAGGCCAAGCGGGAGATCAGTAAATTGAGTCCTAATCAGGGAAGTAACCCAGTTACATTTGCGTTTTAGAAAAATCACTGTGCAGTGAGAAGGGTGGCTCAGAAAGGTGGCCGAGACTGGTGGCCTCGGGACGAGTTAGGAAGTGAGGAAAGGGTAGCTTGGACCAGGGAGTCACAGCCAGTCAGGGCAGCTTTTAAAGGCTCTTTACTGCAGGCTGTTAGCAAAGTCCACGTCCCCACCGGGTTCTGGAAACTATGTGCACGAGGTGATTGGTTTGTGTGCTGTGTAAAAATGGCTTGGTATATGCTATGTGTGTTATGTTTCTTACTTTAAAACAATTGCCCTACTTCTTTCATTGTCCCCAAAGTAGGACTCCTTGAAGGACAAGGCTCCGGCAGAATATTACAGGGTTGATTTTGTTACTAAGATATAATTCACGTGTATGCCCTTCTGACTTGTCTTTTCTAAATAGCTTGTTTCTCAGCAGGACTTTGGGAGTTGAGAGCAAGGCATTTCGAGGTTTCCTCTGAAGGAGGAAGCCCCAGAGCCCCAGATGCTGTACCCCGAAGTCAGAGTTCAAGGAGAAGAGACATGGCATCAGGACGGAGGGTGCCCTCCCTGCATTGGGGATTTCCTTGCAAGTGTTTTTTTCAGGGCGTGAATAAGAACTGGCACTTTTATGGAATACCACACCATGCAGGGTAGGAAAGGCCTGGAAAAGATTCAAGCTGGGTTTTATCTGTAGCCTACTTGTGCAAAAGAGAAATTGTGACCATAAGGCTTTCTGGGAGGATTCCTTTTAAGAAGCCACGTGGTCTCCTGGGGTACCCACTGCAGAACTGATGCACCTCCAGACAGCTGAGTAAATTGGCTTCTCTATAGAGTGGTTTGACATTCACAAACTTACAATTAAAAGGAAACAATGTCTACGTGACCTGACTAAGGGTAATGCCTCCTTGTTTTGGAATCTCAACTGGCAGGTCTTCCTGTGTCAGGAGCGTGACTCAGTTGTCTATAGGGGTTGCTGTTGGCTCGCAATGTGATGGCATCTACTGTTGAGTAGCCGCCGTTTTGTCAGGTAGCTGTGGTTCGCGCCATTTCACCTGTCCTGAAGACAGGGAGGTCAGGTCGCTTGCTCAAGGTCACACAGGTGGTAAGCAGACCTAGCATTTGAACCTCGGGCTCCATCTTTCTTCCTTTTGCTTCACTTTGCTAGGTCATCCACATTTTTCTGTGGTGGGAAAGCATATGACCAGTCTTTTTAGTAGCTACTAATACTAAACAAAACTTCACAGTGGGGGATACTTTTATGTTTCTTTTTCTTTGGAAGTAACATTTCCCCAGGAGGAGTTTGACTATAAAAATCCTCAAGAAAGTAATTTTCAGTGATTGCATTGTATCCTGAAGACTACTCCTGTTCCTGAGGAGTCTGCCCTCCCACCCAGTGAGGGTGGGCGGTCGGAGGGCCTGGGCATTTGTCTGCTGCACGTGGTAGCTAGGCTGGTGCCAGGCACTGTGCTTGCTATAGCAGCAGTGAGACATATTTATGCTTCCTTTCTAAGCACCTTCTTGATGTTTTTCCTGATTGTTCTGGCCTCTTCTCCCTCCAGGTTGAAAATGCCTCAGGTAGCGAGGTCCTCCCGAGGAGCATCTGTTTCTAAGCCTCCCTTTGTTTCCTGATGGTGACTTTCTTGCCGGCAATGGAAGGCTCCATTTCCCCATTCATCTTTGCTCCCCCTCAGAAACCGTCTGCCATCTCTTCTAAGTACCTGCCACCTCTTCCGAGCATCTGATGAGCTTGATCGTTTGATTTCAGTGGGAAAAATGGTTCTTTATTTAGCCAACGTGTTTGTGCTAAGGGGAGGGGATGCGTGGTATTTGACTTAGAATTGTGACTATTGTACTGAATACAGTAGAAAAAGTGGTTAGATCTGGGCCAGAAGTCACCTTTGAGGTAGGCCTTGAAGGATGAAGGAGTCCCCCAAAGTAGGATGGGGGGGGTGCCCCTGTGTGTATCAGATTGTGGCACTGTGACAGGAAAGAGCCTGGCGTGGGTGACACATCCAGGGTCCCTGGAGTAAAGTAGTTGGTTCTGCCTTAACTGCTTGTTTGGAAACGTGAATTAGTTTCAACGGGATTGGTCAATTAGGGAACAGTTTGAACATAATGGGAATTTTGCGTTTGCTGTGCATAATTTCATTTATGGGAAATACTGGGAGGATATAGAAAATGGACTTTGTTGAGCCAAGCCACACGTAGTCCGTGGACCCTCCACACCCCGAACGTCTCCCAGCCGCCTCAGCTGATTTTGTGTCGCGAGCCACGCCCACGTATCTGCTGTTTCATCATCCGCCCCACTTCCCAGACTCAGGCTGCACGCCTGGTACGGCGCTGTGGTGCCGGTAGGATATGTGCGTTTCATAACCATTAATGTGTGGCAGACGGTGCTGCCACTTTTGTTAGGTTCTTACCGTGTGTGTTAAGAGTTGTTGAGTGTTGTGCCCCAAACCCGTATTTTCCCATAAGCCCTAGGGGTTTCTTGTATTGCTTGGTGAATTTTAGGAACACCTGTATTTGTAACGAACTGCAAACGAGGCCAGAAAGGTTAGGGAGGGAAGGCAGGTTGGCTGTACTGTATGAAGGCAATGGGTGTGATCACTTGGGAACATTTGCAGTGTTTGTGGGTTTTTAGAGCCTGGCTGTCTTTTTAGCTGCCGCGTGGAGCTTGTGTGACATTCTCCCTACTGCCCACTCTGCTTTTTCTCCGTGTCAGACACGCCATTTGTGGAGTTGCTTGCTGCGAGCCAAGGGCCACTGGCTTCAGTTTTATTCCCTTGGTGGTGTCATCTGAACAGGGAGGGTGTGGATCTGGGCTTCTGCTGCTGCTTCCAGGCCCAGGTGTGCAGCCCCACTGCCAAGATGAGTGTCTCCAGAGAACTGGGTTTGGCAGCCTTTTGGTGATCGCTCACTTCCGTTCGTTAGCCAGCTGCCTGGGACTGGAAGGGAATGACCAGCCCCCTCTGTGTGCAAACGAGGGGACTCCCACTGTGGGGCACCACTCAGCAGCTGTGTGCTGGAGGGACCGGTCAGAGTCTGATTTGGAAGCTTCTGGCTCCCCTCCCCTAGTGCATGCACCTTGGCCATTTATAGTGGTTCTCGATTCATTCTCACTCATACCCCACCCCACCCCGTGTTCAGTAGAGGTGGTTAAGCTCCCTTGCTGGCTTGCTCTGCAGACATTTACAGGCCTCCTTTGAGTTGTATGGGTCACAGTGGCCTTGACCCCGGAGAAGAGAGCGAGGTTGTTGATGCCTCGGGACCTGAGGTTGACTTGCCCAGTGGCCTCTGGTATCTTTTCAGCCTCTGGAGGGATGGATCCTTAGGTTTCCTTCATTATGTTACGCTTGCTGCTGGCCCCCAGGAATTGCCTGATTGTATGACCAGCCTCCCAGATCCCAAGCCACGATAGTTGAAAGAAAACTAAAAGTTAGGGGTAAGAGGTGGAGAAGCCCCCCAGCCTGGCGTCCATCCATGCTGCCCCTTCTGGAGAAGTAGTGGTAGGCCGGTAGCCGGTTTCTGAGCTGCCAGGGTTCACTGGTTGGATTTGGTGTGTTCCCATCGCTCTCCCCGTTGTGAAGGTGCCCCAGATCAAACGCTGACACAACCTCCTCTCATCAGACGTGGCTGCGTGGCCGTCGGAGAGTTGAGGTCTGCCCCAGGCCCCAGGGTTTCACTGGCAAGAAGGTCAACCTAGCATTTGGGGGGAAGTCTTCATAATGCTGCATGTAAAGCTATAGAGAAATTTGTAGGAACAGCAAGAGCCCAGGGCACCAGGCAGCTGGGGGTCCCCTGCACGTGAGCGAGCACCTTCCAGACATTTTGGGGCCGTGCCCACTGCAGACCTTTCTGAGTATTTGACTGAACCTTGTCTGTTTAAAATAGAGGATTAGGTGAAGTTTAATTTTTTGGTTGTGGTAGAACATACATAACAAAACAGACCACTTGAACCACTTTGAGGTGTGCAGTGGTGTTAAGTGAATTCACACTGCTGTGTAGCCATCACCACCATCGTCTCCAGAACTTTCTCGTCTTCCCAGACAGAACCTGTTCATTGAACAGTAAGTCCCCCTGCCCCAGCTGGCCGTCACGCTCTGCTTTCCATCTCTGGATCTGCTGGCTCGCGGTGCCTGCCCTTCTGTGACTGTTGCACTGAGCGCAATGATGTCTTGAGCCTTCAGGGTTCATCCACGTTGTAGCACGTAATCAGGGATTTCCTTTTAAGGCTGAGGAACGTCCTTGTTAATTTCACCGGTACTTGTTTTGTCATAGATTTTTGGAAAGCTGGAGTGCATTACTTGCTTCTTGACCCTTGCACCTCAAACCTCAAGGCCTGGGTCACAAGCAAAAGGACAGCATCTCCAGACCCGAATAGCAGGGTTTTTCTCTAGTAGATGCAGCGCGCAGTCCTGATGGTGCCACGTTGAGCGGAAAGGAAAGGCTCTCCTGAGTGACAAGTCACTACGCAGGTGGGAGGGCCCCTGGGATTTTGCTGGTTGCTGGTGGTGACTCCTCAGAGTCGGGAGGTGACTTTGTGACAGACGTAGCCACTGTCACTGCAGGCATGGTCTGCTGCTTTTTGCATTTGCCAAGTTCATGTGTCTGGGTCTTGCCCACACCTCCGGGAGCCCCGTGGGGTGGCCGCTGAGCCTCCGCTCGGAGGTAGTGGCTGGGAGAGGGCCTCCGGCCGCCTCTGCTGCTCCTCAGCCTCGAGGACTCACAGCGGACCGGCCACGTTCATTGTCGGGGCTGAAGGAAACCTTGCTGAGAGCCGCAGGCACGTGCCCCAGCTCTCCCTGGGGTTGAAGGTTGGCTCTGCTCTCCCACGGGCGCAAGGAGCCGTGGTTTCTGGCCCTTCTGACACTGCACAGCCGTGACTTCACCTCCCGATTGTCTGCCCACTTAGGACATGTGCTCAGTGAGCATCTGTCACATGCACTGTTTCTAGTCCTGGGACAGTGCCTGACCCGAGTGGGCACCGTAAATAGTCACTGAGTTAGTGGCCGAGGTCGCCTGCAGGGTGCTGGAGCCATGCTGGGCGCCTAAGTCAGCGTGGCACCGCCA
Organism: Rhinolophus sinicus; assembly: GCF_057876585.1. Taxonomy (NCBI): domain Eukaryota; kingdom Metazoa; phylum Chordata; class Mammalia; order Chiroptera; family Rhinolophidae; genus Rhinolophus; species Rhinolophus sinicus. The sequence continues at coordinate 214,046,494 of NC_142501.1, read as the reverse complement.
TGAGGTGAGGGTGCGGCCCCGCGGCCGGCGCTGCCCGCTGCGTGCTTGCCGGCTCTGCACCGGGCCCTTCATGTAGCAAGCGAGAGGCTCTTCTCTGAAGTACTAGGCCTGGCTGTCGGTGTGACCGTGGCACAAAGTTCCATTTAAGAGGCTGGCAAGGGAAAGTTGCTGGCAACTTGAATGCTCATTCTGGGTTCCCAGGAGGGCAGGTGGTGCTGAGCACTGGGCATTGCCCGGGCCTTTGGGCAGCACACAACAGCGGGCCTGAAATACCCTTGGTCTTTTACCGCACGTCCTGTAATCCCGCTTTTGAAATGCCATTTAGGGAAGTGCGTGAGCTAACATGGGATGACTGTTTATGGTCCAAAGGGGGGTGTGAACCCGCCAGCACCCGGCCAGGCCCCGACTACTTGGCATTCCCTGATGACAGTGTGGCATATAGGCTTCTCCCTGCCATCGCCACGCCGCCATGCAGCCTGCCCTGGCCAGCGCGTCCAGACTCCCAGGAGAGACTGCTCGTAGCTGCTGTATGCTTGTCACATGGAGTGAGTGACCGATGTGGCACAGCAGCTGCCTGTCAGAAGGGGCGCAGGGAGCTGCCTTAACGGCTGGATGGCGTGGGGCCAGTGAGAGGAGTTAGCGGTGGGACTTCCGGGGGTGACTGTCAGCGTTGGCTCCTTGGCCTGCTGTGCGCCTGCCAGGTGCTGGGCTGGGGGGCTGCAGAGTTGCTGCCTCCTGTTGGTGGGGCACCCCACCCCTGCCCACTTTCTGCTGACTCTTTCTTGGCTTGTGGGAAAACCGTGCTGTGAGGGACAGTGACAGAATCCGGCTCCGGTCTTAGCACTTCCCGCTTCCTGCCTGCCTTGGTCTGACCGTTACGTGTGGGCATACTCACGTAGCCATGTCCATATGTGTGTCACATACATACGTGGTGGCATGTGTCACACTCCCCCTCGAGCTGGGGGGCCGTCTGACGTGCTAGCCTCTCGCCATACAGAGTGATCAATGGACCGCTCACTCTGTAAGAGCACAGAAGCATCAGTGCCACCCACTCCCCTCCCATGCAGCCTGTCGCCTCTTCCCTCCACACTGCCCCCACCTCCAAGCCACACGGCTTTCGTCTGTCCCTTCACCGGTCTGCATTCTGACTTGTTCCGTGTCCCATGTGCCCTCAGAGCACACAGGTGACAGATCTCTGATTGTGTCTAAAGCCCCGATTCCCCTGCCTGTGGGGTGTGTTAGGAACTGCTCCTTGTCTGGGGCCTGCCTCTGCCTTCTGCATGCCCCACCTGCCTGCTTGCTGCCTGAGTAACTCCCACCACTCTGGGCCTCGTTGTTAGTGTCACCTCCTCCAGGCAGCCCCCTTGGTCACCAGTGACCAGCTTCCTGGGGCTGCTCACCGGCCTCATTCTGGCCCCTGCTCCTCCTGGTCACTGCTGCTTCCTCCTGGCGACACCAGCGTTTGTCTGAGTGGTGCCTCCAGGTTCTCTGAGCTTGGTTTCTGACTTTTTATTCTCTTACAGACTCCCCTCTCTCCGCCTGACTCCCCAACTTGTCACACATTCTGCAGGCTCTGCCTGAGCCTTTCAGCTCCCTTTGGACCTTTCTGCCTGGACACCTGAAGTCCAGTATTTCTAACACTGAAGCCATCTGTTCTCAACACCTATTTCCCTTCTCCCTTCCCTGCCTCGGTTTTGTGGATGCACGTGATTCTGGCATAGCGTCTGTTTAAGGAGTTGGGTCCTGGTGTCAGAACGCCCTGATGTAAATCCAGGCTCTGGTGTTTACTAGCTGTGGAGCTTGGGCAAGTTCCCCTCCGTCATCCTTAGCAGGTGATAAGAGGGTGACGTGAGATGGGGTTTGGGAAGGAGGCGCCTTGCACATAGTAGAAGTGACCTCTGAGCTTTAGCTGTTGTCAGGTTCTTACTATTGCAACGGCCTCTGTCGTCTACATGACCCGGAACCCTTTGCAGATGGTGAGGGCTCCCTTTCCCACACGCCCTAGCCTCTCCGTCCTGTACGCTGCCCTTCCACGTCCCACACTGCTCTGGGAATGCCCTTTCTCCTCACCTGCACCTGGTATAACCAGCCCCTCGCTGGGTTTCCCTGAGGCAGCCTTCCAGCTCTCTATGTTCTCTGACCACTGGCTCTTACCATCCCCAACAAGAAATAGGCAGGTTTGGAAGGCATGGCTGGAGGCCTGGCCTCGGGTGTGGGGGATAAGGGAAGGGTGGGGGTCTTGCTGGGGCTGCCGGGGTGCAGGAGGACAGGGAGGGAGTACAGGCCGAGGAGTGGGGGCACCTCCGGGGCAGTCACAGGAGGCGTCTTGACCAGCCGTGTTGCCAGCCTCCGCGTGAAGCAGGTGGGAGGCCAGAGACTTAGGGAACACCGAAGCGTTTCCCTTTCTCAGCAGACAGGTCTCTCCCTCCTGTCAGTGACGTGTCTCCGTCTTCTCAATTCAAAGACACGCCATTGGGGTAGATGGTTTTTCGCCACAAAAGCTGCATCGTGGGTGTACGCCCAAATGTAAGCCACTTCCTGGGTCGGGAACAGGAGCGTGTGGGAGCCTGGGGTTGTGTCGGGCCTGGGGCTGGTCTTGTGAGGCCTGCACGGCTATGGGCTGCCTCCCCCTTGGGTGCAGACCCGGTGGAGCGTCTCCGTCCTGGCCAGAGCCTCCTCCCTGGACCCCAGTGTGAGTTGGAGGCTCAGGGTGTGAGGTGTTGCTTTGGGAAGGGTTTGTGCCATTCTTGAGGGGCCACATGTGGTCCCCTGGTTTGGGCAGCCTGAGGATTATCAGATGTCAGGCCACAGGCCAGCAAGTCTCCCCACAGTGAGTGACAGCGGTGAGACGTCCTCCCTCTCAGCTCCTCGGGCTCAGAGCGGATAGGAGGTGCTGGCGCAGGCCCGGCCGGCTGGGTGGTCCCTCATGGGGACGGGCCTTCTCCGGCCCGTCTTGGTCCTGCGTTCCTGGCACATCTTGCTTGCTTCCCTCAGCTGCCTTCATTGCCGAATTGCCAGGGCAGGAGCCGTGCTGACAGTGAGCGAGGTGGGGAGATGGGCGGCCCATCCTTCCTGGAGTGGGCTGGGTGCAGGGTGCCACACTCGGTGCTGCTGCGCTGGGCCTGAGCGGCTGTGGCAGGTGCTGTCCTGTGTGGCACTGAGGAACCCCCCAGGGGCACAGGGAGGGGTGTGGAGGTGCCTGACTCCAAGGCCTGGGGAAAGGCCGCTGTTGTCAGCGGTGTGTTCAGAAAGATGGATTGGCAGCAGTGTTGAGAGGTACCAGGAGGTGGGGGGTCTGTTAGGAGGAGGCAAGCGGCCCTGGGTCTGAGAGAGAGTGGGCCTGTCATTTCGGCCACCATGATCTCTCTCAATGTCTACTTTCCAGCTCTGAGGCCATTGTCCTAGGCCAGTGGTTCCCATGGTGTGGGCTCTGGAGCAGCACCTGTCTCTCACGCCTGGGAACCTGTTAGAAATGCAGAATTTGTGCCACTTCCCAGACCAGCTGCTCAGAAACCGGTTTCACAAGAGCTTAAGTTTGGAAACCACTGTCCTGGTCCTGGGCGACCCCAGGGCCTCTCCCCAGGCTCATGGCTCCTGCACCGGTTGCAGCCTGGCTCCTGGCTCCACCTTCTTCTCTTCTCGTTTGCCCCTTACCCGCTGCGTCCCTGACGCTGACCTTGCTGTGGTTGGCTGCCCCTGCCCCTGCAATCCAGGGCCTCGTGCTCCATCCAGCAGCCTCTGCCCTCCGCTTTCCCCTCCCTTCCTGGGACCTCCTGCCTGGCTTCCTTCTCCACACTTTCTCAGTTCTTCTCCACCCCCCCGTTGCCAGCGACAGGAGTCTCAGCTGGGCACACAAGGTGAACCAGGGTGGTGGCTCTCGTTTCCTCAGCTAGATAATCAGCTACTCCAGAGGGCGACAGTGACTGGGCTGTGCTCCACCTGGAGCTCTGTCCCTGCCCGTGTGAGGAGTCGATGAGGTCACGTGTGGCGGTTCTGAATCTCGTCTTTTCCCGGCAGCTAGCACAGTGCTCTGCCGCTGACTAGCACCGCTAGGAAGGAGGGCGGGACCACGGGTTTGGGGGCCCGGAGTGCTGCGTACTTCCTATGAAGACTGGGGTCAAGGACATGTTGCATCGTGTTTGGCGAAGCCCCAACTGTCGGAGGCCTGATCAGCAGTCGCCTGAGCGAGGCTGGTGGTGCAGGCGGCGCGGTCATCAGCTTGATGTCTGTGTTTCAGGACTCGAAGGTACGAGGCGTCTGTGGCACTGCACATGCCCGTGCTCGCTGGAGGGTGAGGAGCCTGCGGGCGTGAGCGGTCGGAGGCGCTGGACTTCCGCACGCCGTGGGACCATCACTTCCTCTGGGGGGCAGCCGCCAAAGAGCACAATGAGCACGGTGAGTGGTCACCTTGGGGGGTTCTTCCCTGGGCCGAGCGGTGCCCTTCCTCCTGTGGCCCGTTAGGGACAGTGGTGTGACGGGGCTTCTGCGTCACCCTGGTTCGGGACCTCCAGTGCTCATGCAGACGCGCTTGTCTTGTTGGGGGCCAGTGTCCTGCGGGGTGTCCTGGAAGAAGGCTGAGCAGGAGTGGCTGAGGGGTTTGAAGTTCTGTCCCCGTCCTAGCCACATTAGGGCTCTGGCTTATTTAACCGTTTGCAGCCCAGTTTTCCAGTTCTTGGTCCGGTGTGAGCACAGTGGTGAGAATTCTCTCACTGAGCCGCCGGAGCGGCAGGGCGTTGTGACTGTGTCCAGAGCTTTTGTCAGACTGCAGAGGCCGCTCTGGTTTGCTGTGACCCAGCTGTCACCTGGCCCCTCCAGCTGCAGACAAGGTTGCCTGAAGGCCCCCTCCTCAGTTTACTCCCTACTGACAGGTTTCTTTAATGGTCTGAACTCCGAACATGGAGTTCCTATCAGGTGGACCAAGTGTGAAACAACCTCGTTCTCCTTGCAGACTCCAGAGGTGCTATGAGTGGCTGGGCAGGTTGGGGACAGGGTGGGGTGAACAGGAGTCGGCACCCTTCAGATTCTGTCCCTTGCGCCCCGTTCCTTCCTGCCCATGCCCAGCCCCCACTGCGCTCCAGGCCCACTTGTCATTCATCCACAGAAGGACCTTTGTTTCACTGGACCTACAGTGTAAAACGCAGATGACCTGGCACCTCGTCCCTTATGTGCAGGTTGCCGCTGCAGCTCGCTCGCCTGTGAGGGGACGGGGCCTAAGGCTGGGTACTTCCCCTCTGAAGGCCATGCGGCCCAGGCAGGATCTGGACAGTGCTGTAGCCTTTTTATGAGTGTGTGAAGAAGCTGGTGAAAATGTCCTCAGAGTGATGTGCGTAACTTAGGCTTGAGCGGCTGTGACAGAGCTCTGGGCCCCTGCGGGCTCTGCGGAAAGGAGGGGAGCCATGATGAGAGGGGTTCTCAGATACACCAGGTTTCTGGCCTGGGCGAGCTGACAGCCGCCTCCTCCCTGCCCTGGGGTAACGCGGGTGGAGTCGTGGCAGCCCAGGGCCTTCTTGGGAGGAGGGGGAGGGTGTCCTCATAATGGAGGTGACTTTTGCATAGGTTCCTGAAAGCTGAGTGAAGCCAGGCTGGGAGGAAGGGGGACAGGTTAAAGGCATGGAGGGGCCGAAAGAGGATTGGGGGGCGGGGGGAGGGCACATCACAGCAGTGACCACGACAGGGCGCTTGGACTTGGCCAGGGCCCGTGGCTGCTGCAGGACTTGCTCTGTGGGGACCAGAAGCCACACAGGTAGCTGGTGGGGGCCAAGGGCTCCTCTTGAGTGCTGTCTGCTGAGAAAGACTCGGTCCTTTTCAGGGGAAGGAAGGTCCAAGGACCATGTCGCAGACCATGGGGTGGATGTTAAGGAGCCCTCAGTAGTCTGGCGGCTACTCGGGAAACCCCTAAACACCAGCTGTCCCCTCAGCACCCCCCAGCGACTGAACTGCTGCTGTCGCTTCCTCCCGGCCTCCTGGGTTGGTTCCCTGACCCTTAGAGCCACCGGAAGGTTCTAAACCCAGTCCTTGATAGAATCACTGTCGGAATGCTGGTGGAATCAGGCTTCTGTGTCCCCTAGCGAGGGCTGGGCTGGGCTGGGTGATGGGTCCCGTGCAGCCGTCACCGTCAGGGTCCGGTCCTTCCAGACTCTCCAGGGACACAGTGCCTCCTCGTAAGGCCTTTAGGGGTTAGGGTAGCGACGGCCTCCCCCGTCTGTGCTCAGTACTGTATCATTATGACAGCTCTGCGAGGTGGGGCTAGTGAAGTTCACACTCAGTAGTGAAGGAGGAGCCCTTACCTGTAGTTAACAGGTCAGCCATTGTGAAGCATAGTGGGCCCAGTGCCCTCGCTCGCGGAGGGGACAGGACGAGTGGAGAGCACGGGAGCCAGGCTGGGGTGGCTGTTCAGGAGGAACTGGGTGACAGCTCAGTTGGGAGGTTCTGTCATCCCCCCCCCCCTTCTCTTGAGGAACGCTGCAGGGGGCTTGTTCTCAACTTGTGTGTCAGACAGCCCAGCCAGGGGGGAAATGCTGGTGGCTGGAGGTGTGGCCCAAGGGCTGGGGCGGAGAGAGGCGGGTTTAGACGCTGGTTCCTCCCAGGCAGCCACTGGGAGCAGGCTGAGAAAACCGGTTCTTTGAGTTGTGGGGGCGATTGGTAGGGTAAACCACACTGGGTCTGTCCTAAAGTTGAGAGGCCAGATTGCCCAAAGGAAGACCTGCTTTCCACAGTGGGCAGGAACTTGGGGAACTGGGGGTCTTTGGGCTAAGAAACAAAGGCTCCACGGGGCCAAACACAAGTTCAAAGACGGCAGGTCTGTGGCTTTTGGTTAGAAGTGGGGTTTCCAGCCAAATCCTGGCCTGGACAAGGGCTTGTGTACTTTTGACAGGCCGATAGTTTGATAGGACAAGCTCTGCTTTATGGAATTTGTGTTCACTATCTGTTTGGGGTGATTTGTTTCTAAAGATTCGGTTTTAGAATCGCAGGTTTTGAGAAGACACCACCCCCCCCAGGTCTGCTCACTGGCCTGCTCCTCTTTTTTATGAGTTGAACTATTGCTGTGCTGATGTTTTTCTTCTTCTTGCTGAAATCCTATCAGTCAGGGGCTCATGGGACTTTTCTTTCCCCTGGGTACCCACAGAGAAAGCGCCGTGGAGGGACAGTAAATTCCAGACAAGCGCAGAAGCGAACTCGGGAAGCGGCCTCCAGCCCTGAGATGGCCTTGGAAGCAGAGCCCATAGAGCTCGTGGAAAGTGGTGAGACTGCCGGGGACCCCGTGACCGTGGGGGGTGGTGTGTACAGCGCGGGGGCCTGGGTGGTCATCCACGCGGGGGCCATTGCTGCCCAGCACTGGCCATAGCCCTGCGGCCTGGAGCGAGTTACAGCCCGTCTGAGCCTCAGTTTCCTCATCTGAAACGGGGGGTGAGGTATGATAGTACCAGCTTCACAGAGTTGTCACGACCCCGGAACAGGTCTGGGACATAGCACACACTACACAGGCTCTGTTCACCTCGCTGTTTTGTCAGACCTACAGTCTCAGACTCGCCTGTGCTGACACCTTCCAGCTAAACGGGAAGGAGCTGCCTTCTGGTGCCCTAGGAGCTGATGGCTTTGCAGTGGCTGCTCGCCCAGCCAACCAGCCAGTCGGCCAGACTCTGGGGCCAGGCAACGGGGAGACGAGATGCCCTGGGCCCCTTTGCTGGTGGAAAGCGTGTCTCCTGTGAACTGCTCGGCTTTCCTCCTGTCTTTTCATTAAAGCAGGACATTGCCCCAGAGCTGGCGTGTGGCCGGAGCTGTCTGGGTTGAAGGGAATTTGGTGCGGGCAGGGCTAGGCTGGACTTCCCCTGCTGCCGGCTCAGGGAAGTGGCACGTGGCCTGAATCGAGTCCCTTTCCTCCCCATATAGTAGTGAGATCGCTACCTGCAAACTGACTTTAAGAGAAGCAACCTGTCTGAGGTACATTTCGTGGGCCCTTCAGAGTACTGAGGTCTCATTTTTGTCTCTGGTCTCTGAGTTGCACTCCTAACTGTGGATTCCTAAAAGCCTGCACGCTGTGCCCCAGGCCCCACCAACCAAAGCTGACACCCCGGTGGCTGGTGGCTGCATTCAGCCGTTCTTCAGGAGAGGCTGGTGCGGGGGTCCCTGTCATCCCACAGTGGTCTTAACCAGTGTGCGTACGTTTGCACCAGCTGCCCACGGGAGCGTTGATTTTATCTGTAAGAGCCAAAAATTGTGTCTACCAGGAAGGGACTGGTCTATACGTTACGGTTTATCAGTATATAGACTGTTCTTTTAAAAGAGTGAGGTCATTTTGTATGCATTATGTTGGACAGCTTTGATGTAGTGTGGTTTTTATTTCTGTGGAACTTTGATAACACAAGAAAATAAAACAAGTTTGAATATGCTAAATAACAAGTCACCTCCCCCAAATACTACTAAACAGATGCTGTCTGCAAAAATCCTGCCCTCGTACTTTTGCATGTTAGTAATAGAACCAATGAATGTAAATTCTCTTGTGGTTTATAGAGGTGAAAGCTGTCGTTCCCACTGGCTGGACGTAAGTGCTGGTGACTGTTTGGCACACGCTCTTCCCCACGTTGTCCTGTGCTCGTGTGGGCACCACAGTGTATCCTCGGGCTCGGGCAAGCTGCAGGACAGGCCCGACCCATTTTAGTGTGTTGGGGTCCAAGAGGACCCCTGTAACATAACTGATGAAGGTGCTGAGTGAAGTGTGGCTTGAGGTCTGTGAGTCAGTGGCAGCCATCAGCTTCCCCTGCTGGAGGAGCAGGTCCGTCCAAGAGGAAGGCCCTGGGCCAAGGGAGCCTCGTCCCTTCCCAGAAGCCCCGCCTCCCCTGTCAGGGGGCGGCGCTGGGGTCAGCCATGTGGCAGTGAGGCCGTGGGTAGGAGTACGCCTGCACAGACACCCCCCAAGGGTGCCTTTGTAAAAGCCATCTGCCGCCACTCACAGCCAGTCTGGAAGGGCACTGGCTGGCTGTCACCCCTGAAAGGGGATTGGTCCCGATGCCCCTGGCATTCTGTACTTGAGGGGTTTCCTCTTTGTAACCATGTTAATGAAGCTTAGAGCATATGCTCTTTTTTTCCTCCTAACGTGTGTTAAAATGCTTTGTTTGGAAGCTGGCGACGAAATAGTGGACCTGACGTGTGAATCCCTGGAGCCCGTGGTCGTGGACCTGACCCACAACGACTCTGTCGTGGTAAGTGTTGGGCCTGTGGCCCTGTCGCCCGTCACGTGTGTGTGGGCTGACGGGCCCGAGGGGGACATGTTTCGGGAAAGGCTGCGTCACCTGTGGGTGGCAGCCCTGTGTGTCTCTTACCTTTCCACAGCTGACACGACGCCCTTGGGGGTGGCTCCGAGGGGCTCGTCTCTCTCTAGTCCCTGTGGACACTTGACACCAGCTGTGTGACCTTGGGCAAGTTACTTATTGTTCACAGTGTTCATAAATAAAACGGGACCTGCCGTCGTGTCGTGGTGTGTTGTGAGGACTAGGACCCTGTAGTTGGCAGAGGGCCTGGCACCTAGTGCCCGTCGGGGGCATCCACCTCCAAGCTGGTCAAGCGGGGATGTGTGTGCAGCACAGGGAAAGCGCTCGAGTCCCAGGAGCAGTGTCCTGCAGTACACAGGCCCCCGGGGTGGCCGTGCTGTGACTCCCAGGGGAGGAGTCGGGTGCTGCTGCTGCCCCTTGCCGTGGCCCCCGTCACTGACTCTGGCAGGGAGTGCCGTGCAGCCCTAGTCTGCTCAGAGGACACATGGAGACGGCAGGGTGCCACCCGTGTGAGGACTGGGGGTCTGGTCGTCCCACGGCCCGCCTGTGCAGGAAGCCTCGTTCGCACTTTTGGGTTCAGTGTGTGGTTTGTGGGTGGAGGTGATGGCACATTCGGCAGCATTGGGCAGGTGGGCAGCAGGTAGGTACGGTGGGGCTGGTGACGGAGTTTTCCTTTGGGGCCCACTGGTTTCGGGGTTATCCTGACGCTGAAGAGGATTGTGCCAAGGGTTTTCAGGTCTGGAAAAAGAAGAGTGAAGACGGGACTTCCTGACAGATTCAGAGATTTTAGACTCTGGTCTCGATTTGAAACTACTGGGCTGTCCTATCATGTGTCCATGTCGTCCTGTCCCCATGCCCGCCCCACCCCACCCCCATCCCAAAGGAAAGGCAGCTGCCCTTACCAAGCTGTTAAACTGCCCCAGTGATGAGCGCGTGCTTGGGACGTGGGCTCCTAGAGGAGCGGCAGTGTCCCGGGGATGGGCAGCACTTTGTGACATAGAGTGGTCCCCAGCTGGGCCTGGTCAGTGTGTCCTGACGTCCATATGGGCACATGGCTTTGCGGGCAGTCCCTGCGGCGCCCGGGGTGTCTGGACAGGTAGCTGGATTTGGCACCTGGCTGAAGCCTGCCGCCCCGTTGCTGGTTAACAGGTAATGGTGGTGCCGTCTTTCCTCCCCAGGGTGCCAGGCCCCGGGGATAGTCAGTGCTCTGCTCGCAAGACCTCACTCTGTCAAGGAGACACTGATTGACCCTGTTGCGTGACACCCATGTCATGATGTCCCCTTCCATGCCTTGATTGTGTTTTGATGACTGCCCTCGCTTCTTGGGTTTCCCTGAGCTCCCTACCTTCATCCTTTCTCCCCAGGCGAATGGACAGGAGGCTTGGAGTTGGGGCAGCTGTCCTGGGAGGGGGTGGGTGGTCCAAGGCCGGCAGTTAGGTAAAGGGGAAGCAGGAGTCCTGGGTTCTGGTCACTTTGGTCAAAGGACTTATCTTTTGTGGCCTCTGCTCCCAGCCATAAAATAACTGTTTGGGATGGAATGTCACTCCTTATCCTGTTGCTTTCATTTTTGTTATTTTAATAAATCCAAATGCCAGTTTTTAAATTTAGAGAAAAACACCAGAGGCTGAAATTCTCACTCACAGGTTCAGGGTGACCTCTGGCCTCGGGTGCCTGCAGGAGAGTACTAGGTGGATAAATGCACCCGTTCCCAGATTGGGGAGGTCTCACCAGTTCCAGCAGACCCTGGGAATGGGCTGCGTGTACCTTGAATCCTGCCTGGGAGTCGCTGCGTGTCTTTAAGCTGAGTCCCTGCAAACCAGGACCCCGATGGCATCAGAAACTTGGCGCAGACTGTGTGTGTTTCCAACTCAGAGGGATCCAAAGCCCCAGTGATTAGGAGAAATGAAAATGCTACAAGATGCATACAACTTGGAGCATCTCTGCTTTGATTTTTCCCCTCAAAATTAACTTTTGCTTTTGGCATGGCATACCCAGAAAAGGCTGTCACTCTGGGTCCCCAGGTGTGTATATCTTTGATTTTCACTTTTCCTGAGAGGTGTGCTAGCTTCCTTTTGAACCTGTGTTGGGGTTTCATCCTTCACAGCCTCACCACCACTTGACTTGGAGCCAGTCTGATGGGTGGTTGCCCTGTAGTACTCCACTGTGGTTTTCCTTTTGGCACTGAACACCTTCTCATGTTTGTTGGTGGTTCATTTTCCCCTTTTCTGAAGTGCCTGTTGGAATTTTTAAAGATTTTTTACATGGTGTATATACAGCTTTTAAACTAGCTAAAGAAATTGAACTAGAACAAAGCGACCCCTTTGCCTTTTTTAACAGTGAATTTTTTCCTACTCGTTTTTCCTTTGGGTTATCTGCCTTGTCAGGTTGTAAATACAAGTCTGCCGTTATGTTTTGTACTGCCTGCTCAGAGGCTTACTTTTTCTCTCTTTGGCTTATACACAGAGATTTTTCATTTCAGTACAGTTGAATTTATCCGTTTGTAGGAGAAAAATCTCATATTATAAAAATATTTTCTGTGTTCTACAAGTTTTACTCTTTTTGCCTTTCACATTTAGGTCTACAATCCACATGAATTTTGTGTAGGTTTGAGGTGGGATCTTTAACACCTCTCAGTAAAGTTTTATAACGTTTCCTGTGTGGTTTTGCTAGTCTTTTGTTAGAAGATTTATTCCTGGGTACGTAGTATTTTAGGATGATACTCAAAATGGTATTTTAAAGTTTGTTTATTTTTATGATTTGCTGATACAATGAAATGCAATTGATATTATCTATTTATTTTTCTTTTTTAAAATCTAGCTATTAATCTGTAAACCTTTTGGATTTGTATATCCACAAAAGATACTTCCTTTTTTTCGTTGCCTTCTGCACTGGCTGAGAAAAATTCAGCACTGGATGAAGGAAAACGGTTAACAGTCACTGACATTCTTGTCTCATTCCAAATTGGAAAGCATCCTTTCAAAGTTACACCATTAATAAGACCTGTGCTGTCCGGTTTTTGTTTGTTTCTACCCTTTATCAGATTGGGGAAATTCCTCTCTATTTCCTGTTGGGCTACAAGTTTCATCAGGAATCAATGTTGAATTTTAACAATTCGATCTAATGATAATTTTCCCCTTTTCATGTGTTGAAGTGGAGAATTACATTGATTTCTAGCACTAAACCGATTAAACTGAACCGATTAAATACTGTGATCGTGACATTATCTTTTTATACCAGGGATGCCAAAAAAAATGTATGCACATAATTTGTATTCATCTTTTGTTATTGGTATATAGCGAGTATTGCAATTTTAATACATGTTTTTCCTTTCTTAAAATGTATATACATTTCTTTGGCACCCTCTGTAAATTGCTAGATTCAGTTTGCAAATATTTTATACTATACGGTTTTTGCATCTATTTTTATGAGTAAGATTGATTGGTCTGTAATTTTTCTTTTGTACACATGCCTTATAGGGTTTTGGTATCTTTCTAAAATGAATAGGGCACCTTTTTTTTCTGTTCTCCAGAAGATTTTGTAAGATTGGAATTATTTCTTCTTTGAAGTTTTGGTAGAACTCTACAGTGATGGTACCTAACCCAGAGTTTCAGTGAGTTTTGGTAATTACAGCTTTTAGGAGTCTATTTCATCTAAAATTTTCACTTTTGGCATAAATTTGTTCATATTGATTTATGTTCTGTGGAATCTGTAGTGATGTCTCCTTTTTCATTTCTGATACTGGCTGTGTTTTCTGTCTTTTTAGATTAGTGTTATCAGCTTTTAGATCTTTCAAAGGATCAACTTTTAGCTTTGTGGATTCTTTGTCTTGTAAGTTCATTTTCATTCATTGATTACTTCTTTGAGTTTATTTTGCTATTTTTCTAACTTATTAATTTTTATCATTTCTTTTCCAATAAATGCATTTAAGATTATATTTTCTTTAGCTATATCCTGCAAATTGTGTTATTAGTGTTATACATTCAATTTAACATTTATGAAATTCATATTTTTTAAATTCCAAACATAGGGAATCCTCTCTCTCTTTTTTCTTTTTTTTTTTTTTTTGTTATTCTTTACATTGTTGGTCAGAAAATAACATTGTCTGTCAGTCCTTTGCTATTTGGGGAGACTTACTAGCCACTGGCCTGCCCAGGGTGGCTGTCTTTCGCGAGGTAACCTGCCCCCACAGTTCCTGGCTGGGCTTCAGTTTCTCTATGAGGCATTCAGAAGCACTCTTTAATTTTTCAAGAATGTTCTGTTGTTTTTCTTTTTTTTGTCAGGATTATTGTATTCCCTTTGCTTTTGACCTTTTTTGGATACCTCTTTATTTTAAAATATGTATGTCCTATGTTTTGTTGTTTTCAGTGGGAAAATTGATGGAAATGCTAGTCTGCCATTTATTGGCAATCTCTGCTTATGTTTTTCCATCCCCCTTTCTTACCTGGTTTAGTAGGTGAGTTAAAATATTCCGGCCGCTTTTCATGAGCATTTGCAGTCTGCCAGTTTCTGCTCGGGCTTGAAGTGGTGCAGTGATGGAAAGAGACTGGCCCCCCTCTTTAAGAACTGAGTCTGTAATGGGCATTTGCTTGGACTGTTGCCTCTCGTTGAATTTGAAAACATTGTTTATTTTAACCTCTGTCTGGTTTTCCTGGAGTCTTTGTTTGGTCTGTTTCTGTCGTGCACTAGTGAGTTGCCTGTTAGTGCTATGCTATTCACCGCCTGGTGTCTCATTTATGAGACTATTGAAAGGCCCTGCCCGTCTCTGCCTGCGGGTGGTAAAAGGCACGAGGGACACACAGTGACTGTGAGAGTGAGCGGGCCAGCATAACTGGATGAGAGAAGAGCTCAGACGTCGGACCAGAAACTGGGGAGACAGTTGTCCGCAGAATCGGACGGGATTTCCTACGGGACTGGAGCGTTGATGACAGCTCGTTCTTCCTGGCACTCCTGGCAATGCTACAGTGATAGCGTGTGTGACTGCGTGATGCGTGTGACGACTGGGTCTGAAGAGCAGCCTTTGGTGTGCACAGTGGTTGGAGATGGCGGTTTGTTCCAGTGGAGCTGTGGGCAGTGCTGAGTGGGAAGACTGTCTAAGGCAAGTGGCGTGGAGCACACGGCTGGGTGACATTCTTAGAACTGCCCGGGGTCGGCTGCTCAGAGGACACCAGTGGTTCCCGCTACTTGGTTCTGTGCCATCGTTCACCCAGCGTGTTGCTGTGGCGCTAGGAGGTACCTAGAGTACCCCGTGTGGCCAGTGCGACAAGGGCTCGTCCTCCCCGTTGACCGGGGGGAGTGTCAGCACTGCAGGTGTTGTGAGGCTCACCTGTGCTTCAGATGCTCAAAGGGATCACCTGCCTGGAGTCACGGTGCCCAGGTGCCAATGCCTGTTCCTCCAGATGTTTCCATGCCCCTCATGTCTGACGTGAGCTTTTCTGTGGCCAAGAAAGAGAAGCCAGGCTAACGGAAGTGGAGAGCGTGGGTCTGATCTTGGGCCAGCGCACCAGCCCTGCCTCGGCTTCTCACACCCAGGGCTGGTCACTGGCTTTTGTTTTGGTTTGATTGTTTGTTTCTTTTGAGGCCTGGCTGCCAGAGGAGGGGCTCCAAAGCTTGTGCTGTCCCTGTGTCCCTCTGTTTGCTCCTGCAGTCACCCCCCCAGGCAAATGCTGTGCCGCCTGCACGCTCCAGCAGTGCACTTGCAGACACTGGCCGGGACCCTGTACTTGCCGTGGTCCGGCCTCTGGGTGAGGGAGCATCAGTGGTAGGGTGTCTGCCAGCCCGAGCCTTCCCTCCAGCTGGGAGGTGGCACAGGGGCATGGGACAGGCATGGAGCCAGGTTGGGGCGCAGTTCTTTTCCCTGGGGCAGGAGGCCTCCTCTCAGAGCTGTTCTAAGGCCAACTCGTCACCAGTGAGGGAGGCTGCTCACCACGGTGTGCCCATTTACCCGGTAGTTAAGTGCGCAGCCCCTGCCGTGTGCCAGCTGCATCCTGGGCCCTGGGCCTGGGCAGCATGTGGTCCATCCTGGGGGCTCAGTGTTTGGGTCTGGCCCCGAGCTTGGCACTGGCGGGACGTGAGCTGGGTCTGACTCACAAGAACCTGTGGACACCCAGTTCCCACACACTGCCAGGGAGCCAGCAGCCTCACACTCCTTCCAGGTGTATCCACACCTGGTCCGTGGTCCATCTGGGTCGAGGGAGGTGGAGGCGTGCAGGCGCTCTGGAAAGCCGGGGTCATCCTGCCACAGCAGAAGGGCCTTCTCTCCTTTTCTAGAACTTCATAGGGACAGCACCTCTGCCAGCCCAAGCTTTCCTTCCAGTAACATGGCCCCAAGGAGAGGTCGACAATCCCCCAGTTTCACTTACAGTCAGCCTCCTGCAGGAGCCCCACGTGGGGGGATGTGCTCATCTGCCAAGTGCAGACCTGCATGCTTCTTCCTTTGTGGGAGCCATGTGTACCCATGGGGCTTCAGGTTGGAGCCCGGAAGCCACTTCAGCTGTTGGGAGCAGCAGCGGTTCTGACCCAGGGAGGAGCTGCTTCCGGCAGTGAAATGGCGGGAGAAGCAGGTCTCCAGAGTGACTGCAGACACCTCAGCCTTCACCTGCTATGGGTGCGTCTCCGCAGGACAGGGTGCCCCTTCCCTGGCTGTGAGCCGGCAGCGCCTTCTGGAAGGAGCAGACCGCACACAGCAAGTGGAGGGCAAGGGTGTGAGCTGACGGGCCTGCTTGGAAACTGTTGTCACAAAACTAGTGTGAATGAGTTGGTAGTAGTCAGGTGCTGGGCTTGTCGGGTTCTCGGTAACGTTTTCCTGGGCCTCAAGATCGCAGGGTGGAAATGATGGCAGTCCTTGGTGTGGGCCACTCCCCTTGGTCCCTGCATGGCCTATATTTTGTTTAGTTAATTATTTTTAACAATGTATTGAGCACTGTAAACCCTCCCAAGAAGTGGAGTCTGATTCTTGGCGGCAGCGTGGAGCTAGTTGTGGTCCCTGGGGCCCCGGCCTTGTCTCATTTAGTCCTCACGACAGCGCGGGGAGCTGTGGGCACGGTGCCATTTTTCAGAAGAGGAAGCTGGCTCCCAGAGGGTAACTTCCCCAGGTCACATGGCCAGAAGCTCCTAGAACCTCACTGAGCAGCTGTGGGGAGGCGGAGGCAGCCGACACTGCCACTGTGGGAGGTTGTGCTGGCCCCCAGGGGGAGAGTTTGCATTTGAAACAAGAAATGCTTCGATTTTATCATTTACATGTTCAAAAAAATATGGAATGCTTTGTGTCAAACTGATTGTGTCTTTCTTTCTTTTCTCCTTTTTAAAAGATCGTTGATGGTGAGTGGTTTCTTCTCTTGTTGGGATGGGATGGAGAACTGACGTGGGGCAGGGGGAGGGTGCTGCAGGCCTTGCCTGACATACGGGTACAGAAAGGCCAGGTGGGAAGACACCTGAATGGGGTGGTCATACCTGCCGCCAGCCCTGTGCCGACTGTGAAAGCGTCATCCCTGACGCTGGGCTACAGGCCTCTGGGTTTTGAGGAAAGCCGGCACCCAGGTGGTGCGCAGCTGGGCAGGCCCCCGGGTGTGGCTGAGCATGGCCTTTCTGAGGTGGGAGGGATGGTGGTGAGGGTGGGGCAGCTGGAGGCCTCTGCCCTGAGCTGGGACTCACGCCTTAGAAAGGAGGCGGCCGACCAGGACCGCCAGGAGGCAGCGCCAGGATCAAGCTGACAGCTGCGTGGTGAGCAGTGACGACGAGGAGCTGTCCAGGGACAGGGATGTGTACGTGACCACTCATACTCCCAGAACCACCAGGGAAGAGGCCGCTACAGGACTAAGGTACCTGCGTGCCCCCTGCCCTGCTGCCCCCGGGCTGGGGCTGCTCCATCGCCAGGAAGCCTCTGGCCCTGTGGGACCTCCTTGGCCCCTGGAGGGGGATCCTCTTCCCCTGCTCCATTTCACGTGGGGAGGGCCTGGGTGTTAGGAACACTGGCCCTTCAGCAGGTGTCCTGAGCCCAAGGTTCGAGAAGGGCATATTGAAGCATCTGCCCGGCTGCGGGGTGCAGGTGGGGATGGTCCAGAATGGGGCTTCACTGTCCGCTCCATGACCAGGTTGTGCCAGGCACCTATAGGCGGGGTGTGAACGCCCCAGGCTGGTGGCACACCCTCCACCTGATGTGAACAGACCCAGTGGCCCCCCAGCCTTGTGCCACAGGAATGCTTGGGGTGGGGGAGGCAGGGCGACTTGGGTTGTCTGCTGCCTCTCGTTCGTATCTCGTCCTTTTTCACGTGGCCCACGCCGCACCCCCTGGGGCAGCCGGCTTTGCAGAGGCTCCCGGGGCCTCCACTAAGGCCGGGACTGACCTGACGCACTGTGATTCTAGGCCCTCGGGGACTGTCAGCTGTCCCATCTGCATGGACGGGTACTCGGAGGTAAGCAAGCGCCACGTGGCTTCCCGACTGTCTTGGTGGCAGGACGAGATGAGAGGCCGTCTCCCTAGGTGACACGTGACCCCTCCAAGGTCACACCTGGGCTGGCATGTGGCTTGTCACACATCTGTGTGTGAAGGGAAGAGGTGCCAACTCCTTAGGCCCTGCAGCCTTCCCGTCGAGCCCCTGAACCTTCGGCACTGCCCTCCCGTGTGCCCACACAGCAGCCGGGTTCAGGTTCCCCGGGGGCCCTCAGCTGCTCGGCTGCCGCTGCCCAGAGCCTGGCTCCTATGTGTGCTGTTGGCAGAGGGACCCCACCAGTGTGCACAGGTGTCCTTAGTTCTCCCGCCACCTCCCTGCCCTCCTGGGGCAGGCTGGCCCTCTGCCCCTCCCTCTCCTGTCACCTTGGTGGGCGTGGCGGGTGGTGGGACTGGGAGCTGCTGCTGGGAAGGGAGCCAGGGTGCCCGTGAATTCATGCTGGTCCTTGTTGTGTTTTCCAGATTGTGCAGAATGGACGTCTCATCGTTTCTACAGAGTGTGGCCACGTCTTCTGCAGCCAGTGCCTCCGCGATTCCCTCAAAAACGCGAACACCTGCCCGACCTGCAGGAAAAAGATCACCCACAAACGCTACCACCCCATTTATATATGAAGTGCTGAGGGCCACTCGGGAGTAGGGCACACGGGGTGGCCCTCTGAGGCCTCGGCCCCATTTCCCAAGCTTAGAAACACTTGTTTCAAAGCCAATGTCTGACACGTAAACTGCTCTTTTGTTTCCACCCCCTGGCATCCTTGTGTGACCTCTGGTTGGACGCTGTGGAGCCGAGCCAGGGCCCTGCCAGGCTGGGGTCTGCATCTTCGCACTGTTGGGTGGCCCAGTCCCAGGCCGGGAGTGCGAGTCGGACACATTGGGACTGAGAATCACGGTTCCAGCCTCTTCCCAGAATCTGCACGATTGCCAAGAAGTTTGCCCCGGCTTCCTACTGGCAGTGTCCTCGCCAAGGGGCCTGGTCAGAGTGCGAGCAGGTCCGCCCAGCTCTCCTGGGCGTGCTACCTCGTCCCAGGCGTCTGCCC
This sequence comes from Rhinolophus sinicus, assembly GCF_057876585.1. Lineage (NCBI taxonomy): Eukaryota > Metazoa > Chordata > Mammalia > Chiroptera > Rhinolophidae > Rhinolophus > Rhinolophus sinicus. Next base: position 214,027,745 of record NC_142501.1, on the reverse strand, counting down.
GCCGGTGACCAAGCCCGACACGGTCCATTGGCCTGAGGACCCCACGTGTGAGTGGCCTTGGTAGGACCAACCACTGGACTTTTTCCTTCCCTGAGAGTCAGAGGTGACCGTGACTCCGCCGACACCTTTGCGGTGACGTACAGGGATCTCTGCAGGGCAGTCCCCATTTCTAAGGAGGACATGTGCAATAAAGCCATTCTCGGCCTCCTTTCAGCAGCCCAGCAGATGTAGCTGTCCGTCCTCTGGAGCAGTGCCTGTCCCGTCCACCACCTGTTCTCAGGACTCACCCGGCACCGGCCACCCAGGGTCCATGGGGCAGGCATGTGGCCGGGTCCTCCCTTCTGATAAAATGCGCCCTGTGTGCCACATGCCCTCTGTCCTCAGTCCCGCTGCCTGATAGCCCCTCAGCGAAGACTCTGGAAGAAGGCGGCAGTATTTGTGGCCTTATCAGCCGCCATGTCCACGCTGCTGCCCAAGTCCCAGCTGCCCCATGTCTCGAAGAGCTCGGCCCCCGCGACTGGCTGGCACGCTGGCCTTCCCACCCACCCCCCCCAGCTGACACTCATTTCAGAAGCTGCTCTCTGGCCATTGGGCTTTTGACTCCTAGGTTCTGCTGGCCTCTCCTTGCCAAGGAGCCCAGATACCGCCTTAGGTGTGACAACCTCGGGTCCTCAGAGGCGCCAGCGTGGCCAAGCTGCCCCTCACAGCACAGGGCTTGGGGTGACGTGGGGACAGGCCTGCGGTGCAACCCGCCTGCACCTCTGACTCCTCACAGGGCTCCAAGCCAAACCAGCAGCCTTTGCGCGAAACGTCTTCACGACGGGATGGGGCCGCGTCTGGCTTTGCAGCAATAACTGGCCTTCAGATTTCCTTCTGAAGGAGCAGGGACTCGGCACAGATCACTTTAACCGCGGCTGAAGGAGTGTCCCTCCTGTTTCATTCTGCACCCTGGCTCACGTCCAGTTAGAGTGAAGGTCATTTGGTACTTGGAGTGGAGGCGGGCGGGACAGCGGCCGCCACTGGGCGACGTGTGTGGTGTCCGCCCTCCCCCTGCTCCTTGCCGCTTCGTCCCTTCTGCGTTTCATGGAGCGCTCTTTTGTTACGTTCTGACATTACCCCGACTTCAGGAGCCAAGATGACCATGCGGTCAGAATCTCTTATGTTTTATGCCTAAGGACAAATGGCTGATCATGAAAGTTGTATTTCTTCATACTAAATTGGGTACAATGTTTAGTTTCTACTGTTCAGAAACTAAAATTGGAAGAGGTTAGTATGAAAAAACCCTCCCCCTCAATGTACATAGTCCATCCAAATCTTTGTCACATTGAAACTGTGTCCATGGAGTCAGTCTGTTTTGGATCCTCTTCTCGTGTTACAGATGGAAATAAAACCCGTAATTTGAACCAAGTACCCTTTTTGTGCTTTCCTTCACTCTTTGGGATGATCCCCGCCTTTTGTGATTCCCTCTGCCTCACCAGTGGTGTTTTGCATGTAGGCGGTACTTGTCGGGCTGCCCACCCGGGAGCCAGCGGGTGGGCTCGAGGCCTTTGTTGGGCGTTCTGTGCAGCAGGGCCACAGGGGCAGCCCCAGCCCCCCTAGTGGAGCCGGCTTAACCTCAGCCCTAAGGACGGAGTCGGCTGTGGGGCTTGCTGCTGTTTGGCCAGTGCCAGCGCAATGCATGGCCACCCAGACACAGCGTTTGCCCTCTGTGTTGGCATGCGGACCAGGAGTGTGTGGTGTGCCAGGGAGGCCAAAGATAGGATGGGCCTGGGGTTGCCAGAGCTGGCAATGGCGAGGTCACCTCCCCTCTGCCCTCTCCAGGCCTGTTGAGCGCAGCCTGGGGTGCAGGCGAGTGACGGCTGGCCTGTCAGGTCAGAGACGACGAAGGAAAAGGCTGTCTGTCTGCCCTACTCCGGCGCCGCACTCAGCTCTGCCGGGTATTGAGACACCGGCTACAGTGCTGCCTTCCTGGGTCGTGCATTCACGAAGGGACACAGTCCCCTGGGCCAGGGGAAAATCAAACCTGGCAGAGGTGAGGTACAGAAGTCTAAAAGAACAGCAAGGGGCGCTGAGCTGCACTCAAGTTCCAAAGAGTTCTCTAGGGAAAGGAAAGGAAAGGGCCCAGCCCAGGCCCTGTGATGTGCTGGGACTGTCCAGGTGCACAGGAGGTCCTCCAGACACTTCCTGGGTGGTCCCCAGGGCTCAGTGTCCTTAACCCTCATGGTGAAGCCAGGAGCCAGGTGAGGCCTTTGTCCTAGGGAAGCCCGGGAGGGGAGGAGAGCCTGTGAGAGGCCAGGAGCTCCTGCCCACAGGCTGGCACTGACCAAGGGGGCCTCCAAGGCTGTCAAGGACCGGGGTGGTTTCTAATTTTTTCGACACTTAATAACTTGTGTCTGTCTTAACTAGTTTTCTTTTGTTGCCATAAAGAAATTTAATTGGTTTTTGCATGTTAATTGTATATCCAGTATCCTTGCCAAAGCTTCATTCCAAGAAGAGTCTAGATTCTGTTGGCTTCTCTTCGATCACAACCACATCACCTGCAATAAACCGTTCTTCCTTCTAATTCTGGAGCCTTGTTCCTCCTGAACGTGCTGATGCCCCCGGTCAGTACGTTATTTCACAACACGGTGTTGGTGGATATCTGTGTTTCAGTGTTTTCACCAAGAAAGTGTTTGCTGTAAGTTCTTGTAAGATAAATGTCAGGCTAGGAAAGTCCCTTTTCCAACCAGGGGGCCGGAGTTCACCTTTTATTTCTGCTGCATTACAAACATCTGACCTTATCAGTTCTTTTCCTACTTCTAACTGAGACATCATAGGATTTGTCCACTTTGCGCAGTTAATTTAGTGTGTCGCATTATTTTCTGTGTACATCAGCCTTGCATTTCTTGGATAAATCCAACTTGTTCGTGATGTTTTGTCTGTCTATATATTGCTTTGCTTTGCTAGTGTTTCTAAGGGTTTTTAGAAATCCGGGACTGAGTTATATTGACCTATCACTTTCTTAACACTGTTTGCGTCAGATTTGGGTTTCACTGTAAGGCTAGTTCCCTACATGGAGACTATGGAATATTCTCTCCATGCCCTGGACTCAATTTATTTGTTCCCTTGAATGTTAGTAGAACTCAGCAATAAAACCTCTGAGGGGCTGTTCTCATTAAGGAAAGATTTTTAATACTGATTCAATTTTTAAAAAATGTTTGAGAGGCGGGCTGGTTAGCTCAGTTGGTTAGAGCGCGGTGCTCATAACACCAAGGTCGCCAGTTCAATTCCCACCTGGGCCAGTGAGCTGTGCCCTCCACAACTAGATTGAAAACTACGACTTGACTTGGAGCTGATGGGTCCTGAAAAAACACATTGTTCCGCAATAAAATAAAATAAAATAAAATAAAATAAATACTATTCACATTTGGTAAAATCAATTTTGTTAAGTTACAAGGAATTTATACATTTCATCTCCTTACAAGGTTTGGCATAAAGTGTTTCATTAAAATGTAGTTAATCTCTGCAGCATCTTTTTATCATTACTGTTAATTTATGCCTTCCCTTTTCCATCAGTTTTATTAGAGATTTGTGGATTTCACATTCTGTATATGTTCATTCCAGTATCCAAACTCTGATCCAGTTCTGAATTTGTGTCGCTGCTGGCTCGCACAAATGATGACTTTTCTTGTCTGTGTTTTATGAACTTTTTTCTCCCTCGCTTTGAGTCCATGTGACTTGGTAGCCTCTGAAACTTCTTTGAGACCTGGATGAAGGTCGGTTTGTCCAGAAAGCATTTCCCTTTGCTTTTATGATGTGTTTAAGGTTGTTACTAGCTCAAGGCCACTATATTGATTTATCTTTTATGCTATGAAGTATAGCACACACCAGAAACACATCTCACTGAATTACCGCAAATGTACAGCTCAGTGAATTACCACCAAGCAAATGCCAATGAAATAACCAACTGCAACAATAAATAATACTGCCAGCGCCTGGGAAGCTCTGTCCTCCCTCCTAGTTAGTACACTCTGCCTTCTCCCCCAAGGTAATCGCTGTGCTGACTTTAACAGAAAGTACTCCTTTGACTATAAGTATAGTTTAATTAGCAGACATAGCCTCGATGACATAATTTAGTTTTGCCTGTTATTTGAAGCTTAAATTGATGGAATCATTTAATATGTGTTTTTGGAGGGGAAGGCTTCTTTTGCTCAATTATTTGAGATTCGTTCCTGTTGTGTAGTTTGTTCATTGTTCTTGCTGTATAGTGTTTCGTTTGGTGAATGTGCTCCCGGACGGTTTAGCCATTCCAGTCATTTAAGTGTTTGGCTGTTAACAGCTCAAAGTGAACATTGTGTCTGTCTCTTTTGATGCAGTTTTGCTCACATAGCTGTTGGGCATATACTGCAGTGTGAAATTACTGGGTTTTAGAGTATGAATATTCAGGAAAACTCAAAAATATGTGGAAATTAACACACTTTTAAACAACCAGTGGGTCAAAGAAGAAATCACAAAGGAAACTAGAAAATACCTTGAGAAGAGTGAAAATGAGAACACAAATACCATAACATATGAGACAGTGCTCGAGGGACATTTATAGTTATAAACATCTACATTAAAACAAGGTCATATCAGAGCAGGGATAAATGAAATTGAGACTTAAAAATGAGAAAATCAAGTTTAAGTTTCTTTGAGAAGATGAACAAAATTGACCTTTGCTAAACTGATTAAGAACAAAAGAGAAGAATCAAATTACTAAAATCAACAAGAGAGGACATTACTGAACTTTCCAGAAAAAAGGAGGATTATAAAAGACTATGAATTCCTGTATGCCAATAAATTGGATAATCTAGATGAAATAGACACATTCTTAGAAACACTACCAAAACTGATTCTAGAACAAATGAAAAATGAGTAGACCTGTAAGAATTGATATTCACATAGTATTCAAAACCCCAACAAAGGAAAGCCCAGGACCAGATGGCTTCACTAGTAAATTCTGTCAAACTTGTAGAAAAAAATTAACAGTAATATTTTCCAAATTCTTCCAAAATTTTTAAGACAAGGGAACACTTCTAACTCACTCTATGAGGTCAGTATTATCCTGATACTGAAGTCACACAAAGACACTACTGGAAAAGAAGAATGCACAGTAGTGTCTCTTAAGAATGTAGATGCAAAAATACTCAAAGTGCTAGCACACTGAATTCAGCAGCATATTAAAAGGAGTACATACCATGACCAAGAGTGTTTTCTCCCAGGAATGCAAGGATGGCTCAACCTATGAAAATAAATGCAATACAGCACATGAATGGAATGTAGAGGGAAGAAGGACACGTGATCATTGCGACAGATGCAGAAAAAGCATTTGACAAAATGCAACACCCTTTCATGATAAAAACATTTAATAAACCAAGAATAGAAAGAAAGTGCCTCCACACAATAAAGGTCATATATGGAAAGCCCATAGCTAACATGCTCAATGGTGAAAGAATGAACCCTTTTCCCCAAATATCAGGAACAAGACAAGGATGCCCACTTGCATCACTTCTATTCCACATAGCACTGGAAGTTCTAGCCAGAGTAACGAGGCAAGAAAAATAAGGGGCGTCGAAATTGTAAATGAAAAAGGAAAAGTATCTGTTTGCAGATGGCATGGTCTTAAATGTAAAAGCCCTAAAAAATCCACAATACACACAACTGTTAGAACTTAGGAGTTTTATCAAAGTTGCAGGATACAAATTCACAAATCAATTGTATTTCTATACACTGCCAACAATATGAAAAGGAAATTAAGAAAACAATTCCATTTTCAATAGCATCAAAAATAATACACTTAGGAATAAATTTAACCAAGTAGGTGCAACATGTGTACACCAAAACATGATTTAAAGAAGTATCACTACAAAACATCGCTGAAAGAAATCTAAATAAAAAAATATCCCATGCTCGTGGGTTGGAAGACATAACATTGATAACATGGCAATATAGAGAATAATTGCAACCCCTACCAAATCCCAATGACAATTTTTTCGAAAATGGACAACCCAATCCTAAAATTTATGGAATTTCAAGCGACCCAGGATAGCTAAAACAACCTTGAAAAAGAACAAAGTTGGAAGACTCACTTCCCAATTTGAAGACATTTTCTAAGAGTACAAGAATCAAGCACAGACATACAGATCAATGGAATAAGAGAGCCCAGAAATATACCTCTCACCTCTATGGTCAGATGATTTTCAACAAAGGTTTCCAGACCAGTGGAGAAAGAAAAATCTCTCCAACAAATGGTGCTTGAAAAATTGTGGACATTCATATGCATAAGGGTGAAGATGGGTCTTTAAACCATATGCAAAAATTAATGCAAAAGGATCAAAAACCTAGATATAAGAGCGAAAACTATAAAATTCTTAAGAGAAAACAGAGGCAAATATTCATGACCTTGGCTATGGCAATGATTTTTTTAAAAAAAAGATTTTATTGGGGAAGGGGAACAGGACTTTATTTGGGAACAGTGTGTACTTCCAGGACTTTTTCCAAGTCAAGTTGTCCTTTCAATCTTAGTTGTGGAGGGCGCAGCTCAGCTCGAGGTCCAGTTGCCGTTGTTAGTTGCAGGGGGTGCAGCCCAGCATCCCTTGCGGGACTCGAGGAATTGAACTGGCAACCTTGTGGTTGAGAGCCTACTGGCCAATGTGGGAATCAAACCAGCAGCCTTCGCAGCTAGGAGCACGGAGCTCCAACCGCCTGAGGCACCGGGCCGGCCTGGCAATGATTTTTATATATGACACCATAAACAGGCAACAAAAGGAAAAATACGTAAATTCAACTTCATTAAAATTGAAAACTTGTGCGTCAAGAGAGTGAAAAGACAACCCACAGAATATGAGGAAATATTTGCAAGTCATCTATCTAATAAAGGACTGATAACCACAATATATTAAGTGTTCCTACAGTTCAACAAGAACAAAAAAAATCAACCCAATTTAAAAATTGCCAAAGGACTGAAATAGATATTCCTTCAAAGAAGATATACAAGTGGTCAATAAGCACATTAAAGGACTCAGCATCATCAGTCATGAGTGATGTGTAAATCAAAACTACAAACAGCTAGCACTTCACATCCATTAGAATGGCTATTAGCAAAAACAGAAAGTAAGTGTTGACAAAAAAGTACAGAAAGTGGAACCATTGTGCATTGCTACTAGAAATATAAAATAGTGATGGTGGGGGCATCTGGATGGCTCAGTTGGTTAAAACGCGAGCTCTTGACAAGAAGGTTGCTGGTTCAATTCCCGCATGGGATGGTGGGCTGCGCCCCTGTAACTAAGACTGAAAATGGCGACTGGACTTGGAGCTGAGCTGAGCTGTGCCCTCCACAGCTAGATTGAAGGACAATAACTTGACTTGGAGCTGATGGGCCCTGTAAAAACACACTGTTCCCCAATATTACACAATAAAATTTTTTTAAAAAATGATGTTGCTGTGGAAATCAGTATGGAGGTTTCTCAAAAAGTTAAATATAGAATTACCATATGACCGAGCAATTTCACTCCTACGTAGATACCCCAAAATATTAAAAGCAGAGGTCCAAACAGATACTGACATACCACTGTTCACAGCAACATTTATTCACAGTAGCCAAAAGGTGGAAACCCAAATGTCCATCAAAAGATGAACAGATAAACAAAATGTGGTGTGTAGTATATACAGTGGAATATAATTCAGCCTTAAAGCAGAATGAAATTCTGATAACATACAACATGAATGAACCTTGATAACATTCTGCTCAGTGAAATAAGCCAGACACAAAAGGACAAACACTGTGATTCCACTTCTATGAAGTCCCTGGAGGAGTCGAGATTCAGAGATAGTAGAATAGAGGTTTGCGGGAGCTGGGGGTACGGGGGGAAATGGTAGTAGTGGTTATTGGGGACAGAGTTTCTGTTTGCGATGATGAAATGTTCTGGAAACAGTGATGACGGTGGTACAACATGGTGAAATTAGCTAATGCCACTTAATTGTACACTTGAAAAAGATTAAAATGGTAAATTCTGTATTAGATTTTACCACAATTTTTAAATAAAAAAAGAAAGACAATAGCATAAGATAATGTTATCATTCATACATCTATATGATATATAAAATTTCACATATATACACAAATTCAATATATACATGGTTTTTATTCCTTTCTTTCCATCTGGAATAATTTTTCTTCTGCCCAAAGAACTTTCCTTAGTATTTCTTTTAGTGATTCCTGCTGGCAATAAATTCTCGCTACTGTCATTAATGTGAAAGTGTCATTATTTTACCTTTGTTCTTGTAAGTTACTCTTGGAAGATGCTGAATCCAGACAGAGAGGCTGGACGGATAACACACAGGAGCCTGAAGACTTAGTAGAAAAAAAAGTATACCCGTAAGATCAACAATTTTCAATTATTTAATAATGTATATTGCTCACATATTTAAATCATGATGTTTTGACTATATTGTATTAAATAAAACATTAAGATTTTAAAACACAAGTTGCCAATTTGTTTTTCCAATTACTCCGTCACTCCATTATTTTCCTGCTTCATTTCTGTTGCAGTCAGCTGTCCATTTCTTGAAGATAATGTGAACATTTTCTCTGGCTGAATTTTTTTTTTTGTCTTTGTTTACAGCAATTTTATAATGCTGTGCTTAGGTGTGGTTTTGCTTGGTATTTATCCCATTTGGAATTCACAGAGATTCCCCAAACTGTGGGTGGGTATCTTTCATCAATTTTGGAGAATTCTGTGGCATTCTCTCTTCTTGCCTTTTGGGACTGCAGTTACACGTATGTTGGACTGTCAGGTGTGTCTCATATGTCTTAGTCTCTTTTCTGCTTTATCATTTTTTTTCTCTGTGCTAGTTAGGATGTTTTATGTTGACTTATCTTCCAGTTAATTAATCTTTTCTTGTGCTGTGTCTAATCTACTTTTGATCTATTATCAATTTTAGTTATTTTTTAGTTCTAGTTAATTTTCTTACAAAGCTCAATTCTCAGGTGATAGTCTCCATCCTTTCATCTATATTTTACTCCTTTTCCTTTATTTTCTTGAACATGTTAGTTATAGTTATTGTACAGTTTTGCCTGCTAACTCCAACATGTGACTCACCCATGGGTTTGTTTTTGTTGTCTTTTGTCCTTTTATTTTCAGTCAATTGACCGTGTGTCTTGACATGCCTAGAAAATTTTAATTGGAAGCTGAATTTGTGCATGAAAAATTGGTGAGGCTACAGATATCTTCTTCTGCAAGGTAGGGCAAAACAGGAGCTAATCGCTTTCCTCTGATCACACATGAAGCTGTGTTGCAGGTTGGTGAGGTTCTGTCCTCTGTTGGTTCACATCCCACTGTTAGAATCCTTTTACGGGCTTCCCACTGGGCAGCAGAGGCCCTCTCCCTGGTTCGTCCTCATCTATAATCCTCATCTTCTCAGCCTGATGACATGCCAAAGCCTCTACTCTGCTTTTCAGGGTTTTTCTCATGTGTTTCTTAGTTTCCTGACTACAGAGTGTGAGAATTTGGTAACGTCGAGGGAGAAACTGTGTCCAGCTCAGTGATTTACTCATCCCATCTCACTGGGGTTGTAGCCCCGTCTCCAATTTTTTCTCTCCAGCCCCAAAAGCCTCCCCAGTAGGGGTCTGAGAACTGGAAAACAGTGCAAACTGGACCCTCTAGTTCTGTTTTAAGTAGCTGTCCAATTTCTTAAATGTATGTTCATGTTTCATATATATAGGTCTAGTTAATCAGTTATCAAGAGTACACCCTGACTACAGGTGTTCCCGTGTCAGTGACTGTCAGATGTGCTCTATCCTATCCACCATCTATCCATCCTGCCTCAGGTGCAGGTATCAGGTATCTTCAAATGTCACACATTCATTTTTTCCTCACAGCCTTCCATCTTCCTGTTCCAATTTGGGCTGATTCTTAAGGTTTTTTTTGTGTGTGTTTTTTTAATTAAAAAAATCGGATGTAACTCCTTAGGATGTTGTCCCACCTCCTCTATTGAACTGCTTTCTTTTCTTGCCTCTTTTTTATGCCTGTCGTCTTGTTCTACTTTCTGGATAATTTCCTTAACTTTATCTTGCCACTCTTCTATTGGATTTCTTTTACAATTTTTGCTACATTTTGAATTTCCAAGCCTTTCTCCATCACTCTCAAGATCAGGTGACCTTGGAGGTCACAAATCAGTTATAAGGTGGAGAGAGATTTAGCAACCTCAGGAGGTATGCGGGAAATGGACCTACTAGTACTTGCCAGTTCGTTTGTGATTATGTTGAGTCTGTGTACTTGAAAAATACAGTTTGAATATCCAAGTGTTTTTTGTTTCCACATATAATAACAGTTTAGCTGGTTATACAATTCTACATTGTATCAATGTCTTTTCAGAATTCTGAAGGCCTGGCTCCACTATTTAGCATCCAATGTTAAGACATTTTAGTAAGATTCTTTTTCCTGCCTTTTGTTTTTTGTTTTGTTTTAAGTGTGACTTCTTTTCCACCTCAATATTTCAGGCTGTTTTGTTTATCTGGTTTTCTACAAGTAATCATTGTCCTGGGTGGACTCTCAGTCTGGGCACTCAAGCACTTATTATTTTTGATAAATTGTATTCTTTCTTTCCAAAGTTACTTCCCTCCATTTTTCCCCCCTAGACCTCTTCCTGGAAAGTTGTTGGACCTCCTGGATTGAACTTCGAGGTCTAATTTCTCTATTTTCTGTGTCTCTTTGTTCTATTTTCTGGATAATTTCCTTAACTTTTCTTGCAACACTTCTATTGAATTTCTTTTACAATTTTGGCTATATTTTTAATTTCCAACACTCCTTTCTTAAATAACTTTGAGGCTATTAGCAGTGTTTAGAAATTTGTTTCCAATTCCTTCCATTAACAGTTTGTCTGCTCCCCTGAACACACACATGTTTTTGCGCTGGATCCAATTTCTTAAATGACTGGTGATCCTTGACTGTCTCTTAATGTTTACATGTGACATGTCTAAAAGCTGATTAGAAGCTCCATATAGGCGGTTTATTGACCTGCAGGCACCGATTTTGGGTGAGTGTCAACAACTGCCTACTTCTTTAGGGTCCCCTAATGGTAATATGTCCATATCCGTTCTCATGTTGTATGGTGTCCGCATAGAATTCCCTGTGACCTGCTTTGGGGGAGAGGGAATCCTGCTGCTGTGGTTCTGCTTGGGGCAAGGAAATGACCTGAGCAGGGGCGTCCAGCTGTTCTTCCTGCAGACTTAATAAAGCCAGAAATTAGAAAAGGCTTCCTAGGTAATGATTCGTTGTTACATAATCCTCACTGGTTATGAATTATGAGATAATTGTCTATAATTTTTCTTACAAAATTGTCTTGTGGTACTAGTACATAGTCACATCTTGGTTAATAATATTTACATGAAAGTACCACAGCTTCACTTTTACAAAAATATCCAACGTGCCACTTTTTCCTGCAAGTTAGTTCCAAGAGGCTTCCAGGATCAGGAGGGTGCTCTGAGCGCCCGTTTTTGTGCTGTAACCCTCTCCAAGCTCCTGCAGGCTGAGCTGCTCTTTCTCCTAAGAGGACACAGACCCTTTTTGGCCCTTACGTCCTGCATTCTCCCTTGTGATGGTTAATTTTACATGTCAAGCTGACTGGGTCATAGTTGCCTGGACATTTGGTCAAATATTATCTTGGATGTGTCTGTGAGGGTGAGATTAACATTTGGATGAGACTAACATTTGGATGGGCGGAGTAAAGCAGATTGCCCTCTTCTGTGGGTGAGCCTCATCCAATCAGTTGAAGGCCTGCAGAGAACAAAAGGGCCTAAATAGAAAAGACGGAACTCCTGCTGCCTGACTGCCTCAGAACTGGAGCTGGATCATTGTTTTTATTTCCCACCTTTGGACTCAAACTGAAACATCACATCTTCCAGGGTCTTGCGCCTGCTGGCTTTTTGACTGGAACCACACCATGAGCTCTCCTGGGTCCAGCTTGCCAACTGCAAATGTCGGGATTTGTCAGTTTCCATCACTGTATGAGCTACTTCCTTGTAATAAGTCAATTTCAGTGTCAATCGCTTTCTCTCCATATACATATACAGAGGGTGCCAAAAAAATGTATACACATTTTAAGGAAAACTGTATTCATTGCAACACTCAATATATACCCATAATAAAAGATGAATACAAGTCACGTTTGACTTCTGCAATTACAAGAGGCGCTCAAAGTTGTTACCATCAGCGTCCAGACACTACTGATGACGGCGAACTACTGCTTGAGCAACGTTGACCAAGGTGGCCACTTGTATCTGTTTTTTTGCCACCCCCAGTATATATATCTATATCCTATTGGTTCTGTTTCTCTGGATAACACTGACCTCAAGGGAGTTCAAATTGATTCTTAGGGGAGAAACAAATCTTAGATATTACAGTATTACAGTGGTGTGTGGCCCTCCAAAGTTCAACGATACCAGACAAAATCTTATTCCTGAGTATTTGTTTTTCACCTTTATTTCTTGTTAATTTTTTCTTAGGGGTCGATAATGAAAAACAAAGGTAGAGAAGCACTGCTTTATGCCTTTGCTTCACTTTGGTCTCCCAGGAGCACCTTCTCTGCCCCCTACGAGACTGTCACGACTGTCCTGGCCTCCAGTCTTACTCCCTGACCTCCATTCTTGACATAACAGCCAGAGTTCTATAAAAAAAAAATATACGTCCTACCATGACGCTCCCTGCTCAAAACCCTGAATGGGTCCCAGCAACATTTAGAATAAACACCGCGTTATGGAGACGTGTAGCTTCTGCCACTTGCACGTGCTCTAGCCACAGTGGCTTCATGGGTTCCTGGGACATGCTGAGCTTTTCCCGGCTCCAAGTCTGGCCTTGCTGAAAGTCCTTTGCGTGAGAGTCCTTTGAGCTCTGGCTCAGCTCACCTCCTCAGAGAAGCTTCCCTGTCCCAGCTCCCAGAGGAAGTCTCGATTGTATCACCCTGTGCTCTCCTGGAACTCCAAAGTCACCCCATTCTGGGGACTGCGTCTGACTATTTGGGTGACTTTGGGCAAATCCCTTAACATATATGAACTTGTTTCTCCTCCCTAATATAGGGCTAATGGTGCCTATCTCGAGAGTGGTCATGTGGGTGAGGAGAGATGATACAGCAGCAGGCAGAGTGGCTGGTGCATAATGGCTTGACAAATGGTCTTACTCATTCACGCAGCAAATACTGGATTGGTGTATGCCCAGCTCCTGGTTCAGAGGTGCATGAGGAGTCACTCCCATGCTTTCTCCTCATCCCCTGAGACTTCTCTGGGGATACTGGTGAACCCCCAGAATGCCCATCCAGTGCCAACATGCTATGACAAGGGGTAGCACAGGGGCCATGGGAGAAGGGAGCGTCTGATCCAGCCCGTGTGGGGTGGGACACCCGACACTGTCCACCCAGAGGAGTGCTGAGGGAGGAGTACCAGGCACACGGCCCCACCCACCGGCTCAAATTCCACCTTCCGGGCAGGGTCATCCAAAACACTTCCCGAGCGGTGAGGGGCCTTTATTCTGCAGACAAGGAGTCAGCAGGGCTTTTTGCAGAGGGTTGATTTGATCATATTAGCTGTTCTGGTTGTGGCGTGAATAATGGGTCAGAGGATTAGGAGGCCATGGTTGCAGCTGGGGCAAGCGTGACAGCGAGGCCACAAGACGTGGGCAGGTCCAGAGCTAACGGCTGTGAGGACCAGGAAAGGGTGTAAATGGAAGCCCTCATACCATCCCAGTGCCAAGCTCCACGGCACCACGGTCTGTGACTACCCATGGAACCAAAGAGGGGAAAACATGTCCTTTTGTGTGTCGGTATTTGCGATAAGTGGGGCCCTCTAGGGCTCAGGGCCAGGGCAAGGGGTCCCCTCTTGTCTGGGTCTAAGGGCAGAACTGTACCTGGGGCTTGCGGAAGGTGGGCAAGGCGCCCCAGCAAGGAGGGTCCAGGCGGAGAGCGCTGGGAGACCCGAGGGTCTGACCCGGTTCGTGGCCTGTGAGGTGGGTGAATGCGAGGCCTGAGAAACGGTCCCGGGGCCTTGCAGGGTCGCCAGGCACCAAAAGCACAGGGTTACTGCGGAGAGGGGTGCAGGCAGGGGCGAGCTCGAGAAGGTCGCCTTGCCGCCAGCGCTTCTAAGCTAACGGCCGGTCTGCGCGCAGGGCTCCTGGGCGAAGGCAGCCCGGCACTGCTTCCCGCGGTCCGCTGTCCACGGCGGCTGGGACTCTCGGGTAGCAGCTCCAAGCTCAGCCATGATTTCAAGGCGCTCTACGAATCCCCACCCAAGTCCGCGAAGAGGGTCATTCTAGTCCCCATTGAGTCACCTGGACTCGGGCTAGGGGCCCGGCCCAAGGTCACTGGGCCATTCCGGACCGGGGAGGGTCGGGGCCGGCGGCCTGGTGCATCGCGGGGGCCCCGCCGGCCTGCGGCCACCGGTCTGCGAGGCGCAGGGGCGTCTGAGTGCCTGTCAGAGAAGCGGAACTCCTCTGCTCTACCCGGGTAGTTCTCCCACTGCGGGGGACGCGGCCGCACGCCGGCCCGGCCCCTCCGCCCAACTACAATTCCCAGAAGGCCGCGCGGCGTGGGCGGTGCCGGGCGGTGCGGAGCGCGGTGGTGACGTCACCTTCGCCTCCATCTCCCCAGCTCCGGCCCCTCGCGGCGTCGAGGCTCTCGGCCGCGCACAGCCTGACGGGAATCAGGGTTCCCCCGCCGGGTGCCCCCAGCGGCGGCCTGGGCACCGGGACTCCAACTCCCGGCGTGCCTTGCGCGCCGGCGCACGTTAACGGCGGGAGGGGGAGGGCGAGGCAGAGGAGGAGCGGCGCTTGGGAGGGCGGAGTGAGGCGGGAGGGGGAGGGCGCCCACACCCCTCCCCCTCCCCGCCGCTCTTTCCCCCTCCCCCGACGTAAACTGGGATCCCTTTCCCCTTGTGTCCGCCATATTGGACTCTAACTCTGGTCAGCGGCGGCGCCGGGCCCGGTGGAATCGCCATTCCTCCCGCCCAGCGGCCTCTCGGCAACACCCGCCCGCCCGGCCGTCCCCGCCCGCCCGGAGGCGACCCCGCGCAGCGCCCCCCGCCCTCGGCCGGCCGGAGCGCCCGCTGCCGCTTCAGCCTCCCCGCCCTCCCCGCCCTCCGTCGCCGCCCGCGCCCCGCGCCCGCTGCGCGCCCTCCCCACCCGCCGCCCGCCATGAGCCCGGCCGACGCCAAGCGCGGGGCCAAGCGCAGGAAGAACAAGCGGGGCGGCGGCGGCGGCTCGGGCGGGGGCCACGGCGGCGCGAGCGGCGGCAAGGCCAGCCCGGCGGCGGCGCTGCGCGGCTCCCAGGCCGCGGGCCTGGCGGCCCCGGGCGGCGCGGCGGCGGCCAACGGGCCCCTCGGCGCGGGCGCGGGCGGCGCCGCCCCCGGAGGCTACTTCGAGGTAAGCGGCGGGGGCGGGGGCGGGCAGGGCGGCGGACCGCGAGGGCGCGGGGCCGGGCCCCGCGCGGGTAACGGGAGGCTCGTGACAGCCTCTCCGCGGGCGCGGCGAGCGGGTGCGAGGCGCCGCGCACCGGGCATCTCCCGGCCGAGGCGGCGCCGCTCTGCCCACCTGCGCGCCGCTGTCACGGCCCCGGGGGTGGTGCCATCTCGCCGCGCAGAGCTCGTCCTTGAAATTACTCGCGTGCGGTTCCAGAATAATGAGAGTCAGGTGACAAGCGGGGCTTCCCTCCGCAGGTCCCAGTGCCGTTGAGTGGTGTCTGCTGGGCCCGCCTTCTCCAGGCCCCTGCGGACGGTCACTGCAAGTGCCTGGGAAGCTGTCCTCCTGTGTGGGCATTTGAAAGCCACCTGACAGCCCTCCTGAGGCGGCAGCCCGGCCCCTTCGTCCTTTGCTTTTCAGAAGTTTTTAAGGGTAATTGATGGTCTGAGGGCTCAGGCATATATTTAGTGTTTGAACTTGAGGAATTTGAACGTAATTGTCTTCTGTTTCGTTCATGAAGGCAGCTAGCACACAGTGGATGCTGCCACTTTTATTCCGCTCTTGGTCACAGCACTTCAGAAGACGCAGTTCTAGTGGTGGGTATGGATGCAGTTGGCGCAGTCATTTCCAGTCAGTCAGTTGGCTCCTGCAAGAGAGTGGATCTTTTCAAAAGTTGCTAGAACTGATAAGTTGTTTTGAAGACATTTGCAATTTAAAAAACCTCTCAGGAGTGTTTGTGTGCCAAATTACGAGACACATTGTTTTGTGCAAGACTCCAAATATTGTGTTGGAACGTACGTAGTGAGAGCAGATAAGGAGTCGTTGCATATGGCACGGCTGTGGGATGATGCGCACACAAGTGCATGAGTGCTTTAGTTTCAGTTTAGCGTTCTCTGCAGCGTAGTAAGTGCCGCTGGTGGAGCTGTGTTTAGATGACATGGTTACATTTGTTTGGATCCTGGGTCATACATAGCCCTGGACTTCACAGTCTCCAGAGGTTGCCCTTCTCGGTTACCCTGAGAGGGAAACAGGTGTCATTCGTGGGCTCATAGATGAGGCTCCAGCATTTGGATCCTTGGGATGTAAATTAAGGGCAGTGTTTGCTGGGGAGGGGAGGAGGTCTGCCTGTGTAAATCGTCAACAAAACTGTGGGTAACATTTGCTCTACCTGGATGTAAGATATACCCATTTCTGTTGATCCAATAAAACAAGCTGGTGGTACAATAAAAATCCTTACACTAGTCTTTGTGCTGTTGTTTCAGGTTTTAGTAATTCCCCTTTACTTTGCAACATTTAACTTAAGTAGTAGGTTTACCAGAGAAGCTTATGCTTCCTGGGTTGCCTGCTGTCCATTCCTTCTAGGGTCACCAGGGCAGAAGATACCTTAAAAGAGGTGTAAGAGTAAAGAACTGTTGATTTTCAGGAGGGGTCTTGCCCCAGTGCCCTGTGTGCCAGGCACAGTACTGAGTGTTAGACCAGGACCATCTTCCTCACGGCGGCTCCTCAGGAAAGAGGGCCTTTGTGCATGTAGGTGGCTTCTATAAAGAAACGAGGGCTATGGCATAAGTAGGAAACCATAACGGAGCTCACAGTCTTTGGCCCACAACAGAACTCTGGTACACGAAGCTTGAGGGCACAGACTTGGTGGGCTCTGTGCCCTCAAGCAGGGGATCAACATTGTGCTGCCTCAGTTTTCTAGGTGATACGGCGCCCAGACCTTTGGGCACTTGTAAGAGTTAAACAAGTGATGGGAGGGCATGTGCTGCGACTGTGCCAAGCGGCCCCAGGGCAGGTGTGCAGCAGTCCTTCCTTCTCAGAAGCTGTGCTGGAGTTGATGAGGGTGCGGTGGAAGCTTTCCCACCTGTGCAGTGGGGAACCTGGGATCTCAGGACGGTGGGTGTGGGGCTGGGACAAGGCCTGCCCTCAGCCTTGTGTGACGGTCAGCTTGAATGTGACAAGAGAGGGCTGGCCCTAAAGTGGAAAGTTGGTAGGTGAGGGGTATCATGAATGTATCTTACTAGTTTGAATTTCTATTTCACAGTGTAATTTTCATAATGTTCATGCTGTGCTAAGTGAAGAAAGAAGCTGACAGAATAGAAAGGTGTTTATGGACCCATTTTTGTAAAATATCTGTCTGTGTGCCTGTTTGCATAGGAAAGTCTGATAAGGTATGCTTCTAAATGTTTTTTGGTGGAAATTCTGATGGCTTTCTGTTTTCCTTTATGCACATCCTTCAAGCTTTAAGACTTCTACAATGAACGTTACTTAAGGAGCAAAAAGGTGAATGGTATTTTTACAACCTAATATTACCAACCTTTTTTCTTTTTCAAATAAAACTAATATTGGCTTTTCCCACCCTATAACAGTTAAACACTTAGGTATTATATACAAAGTGAAAATGTTTACACTATCAGAATTCTGTTTTCTGAATAGGTGTGTAAAATTAAGTCGTACTCATATTATTTACAAAAACCAGAATTTCTCTATTATGGAAATTGACTCATGTCACTAGCTGTTGGGATATCAAATTACATATAATTTACACTCATGGAGGGCTCAGGTAGGAATTTAGGGCTATTTTTGTGATGCTGTCAGATTTATAACAGGAAGTCATTTGGGGTAGGGGTCGAACTACATTTTCAAATAGCGATATTAAAGTTTTAAAGTCAGAGAAAACTTGTAGTATAGGGAGCATTTGTAATAATGTAAATCCTTTTTCATTGTTGGAAAGGCAGCAAGAAGAAGATGATGTTACTAATGGTCAAAGGCTGTCAACTGGAGTCTGTGGTTAGATGGTGTGGTTGTGGGTCTTGGGGTACAGTGAGGTGCACAGAGAGGCCCGCCCTGTGTTGTAGACATCGCTGCCATGCTGAAATGAGGTTCAGTCATAACTCTCTCTTTAGTTCACATTTGCCTTAGATCTGAGGAGTAGTAGGTCAAATAAAGATCTAGAACCTTCTGTGCAGATGCAGAGAGCACCTCTGTGACTCTATTTTACGTATATGTACCCTGTGTAACCAATGTATCGAGATGTAGGTAAAGAATATTCCCAGTGCTCTAGGGTGCTCCCTCATTCCCCTTCGCAGTCGTCCCCACCACTATTCTCTTGTGTTGCCTGTTTTTCAATTTCATATGGAAGCGCTCTGTGCCCGTGCCTGCCGCTCGGCTTGACCTCATGTCTGAGATGCGTCAGTCGGTATTGATGAAGCAGTTCATGGTTCTTTCTCACGCATGGCGGTTTTCTGTTGTGTCAGTGTCCCATGGCGGATCCATTCTAATACTGATGGATGTTTAGTTTGTTTCACCTCCTGGCGGTTACTAATCAAGCTGATACGCGCCAATCTGGACAGTTGCTAAGTATGCGCTGGGATTGACTAGTAGAGACTGCCATCGGTTTCTCTAAGGGGCTTTATCGTCTGCTAACTTAAAAACTTCACATGTAGGAACACTGATAATTTACGATGCACAGTTCTTTGGATTTTAACATACAGATTCACGTATCCACTGCCACAGTCGGGATACAGAGCAGTTTCATTACCCACAAACGCTCCCTCAGGCTTCCTTGTGCAGTTATACTCTCCCCACCCCGAAACTCTTGCCAGCGGGTACTTGGATACTATGACTTGGCTTCTGGAGAAGTCATAGAAATGGAATCATACAGTGTGTAACTTTCTGAGGCTGCTTTATTTCACTCGGCATAGTCACTGTGAGATGCATTTATTGCGTGTATCAGTAGTTTGTTCCTTTTTACTTCTGAGTAATGTTCCAGTATATGAATCTACCTCAGTTTATCCATTCTCCCATTGATGGGCATTGGGATTCTTTCCAGGGTTGGGTGATAATAAATAGAGTGGCTATAAACATTTGTGCACAGGTTTTTGTGTGAAAGTAAATTTTCATTTCTTTATGGTAAATACCAAGGAGCGGGTGCTGGGTTATATGGTGACAACAAACTGCAGAAATATTTTCCAGAGTGGCTATACTATTTTGACTTCCACCAGCAATACATGAATGAGAGTTCCAGTTGCTCTGCATCCTTTCTAGCACTTGATATTGTCAGTTTTTACTGGAACTGTTTAATAAATAGGTGTGTAGTGGCATTGTGGTTTTAATTTGCATTTCCCTACTGACTGCTGATGTTGAACACTTTTCATGTGTTTCTTTGACATTCTCACATTCTCTTGGGTGAGGATTTATTCCAGACTGCCTATTTTTAATTGGGTTATTTTCTTACTTTTGAGTTTACAGAGTTCTTTATCTTCCAGTTTATAACTGTGTTTGAAAAAAAAATAATTTTTTTTGATGAAGTTCAACTTAGCATTTTGTTTTTCTTTTATGGATCATACTTTTTGATGTCTAAGAAGTCTGTTTTCTAAAATCTCAGGTGATAAAGATTTTTCCCCCTATGTTTTCTTCTAAAATTGTTATAGTTTTACGTTCAGATCTATTATTCATTTTGAATTAGTTTTTTTGTGTGTAAGGTTATCAGATTCAGGTGGGGAGTCTTTTATTTTCTTAATATATGCATGTCAGGTTGTTACAAACGCATTTGTTGAAAGGATATTCTTTCTTCCTTGGATTGACTCTTCACTTTTGTCAAAAGTCAAATAGCGTTATTTATGTGAGTTATTTCTGGACTCTCTATGCTGTTCCACCGATCTATGGGGTTGTCCCATTGCCTATACCACACTGTCTTAATTACTGTAAGTAAGTCTTAAAATTGGGCAAGGTGATTTTTCCAACATAAAAAATATTATTTTGGGTATTTAGTTGTTTTGCCTTTCCATACCTTGTAGAATCAGCTTGCCTGTATCCACAAATAATTCTTCTGGGATTTAATTGGAATAGCCTTAAACCTATAGATCAATTTAGTGGAGAATTGACATATTTACTATGTCAACTCTTCCAGTCCATGAACATGGTATGTGTCTAATTATTTGCTCATCTTCCTTTTTTTTTCTTAAGTTAATTGAGATATATTTGGCATATAACATGTCTTTGATTTCTTTAATTAGTTTTGTAGTTTTCAGCATGCAGATCCTGTCCATATTTTATTAGGTTTACACATAAGTATTTCATTTTCTTTTTCACTTTTTGTAACTGGTGTTTTTTAAATTTCGGTTTCTTTTTTTTTTTTTGCTAGTATGTAGAAATAGTATAATTAACTTTCGAGTGTTCACCGTCTATCCTTTGATCTTGCTATAATCTTATATTCTGGGAGTTTTTTTGTGGATTCATTGGAATTTTCTGCATAGACAATCATGTTGCCTTTGAATAGTGATTTTATTTTTCTTGTTTTCCATTTTGTATGCCTTGTATTTCTCCTTTCTTTACTGCACTGTCTAGGGCTACAGTACCGTTTCCTTCTTCCTGATTTTAGGAGGAAAGCATTCAGTCTTTCACCATGAAGTATGATGTATGCTGTACATTTTTTGTAGATGTTCATGATCAGGTTAAGGATGTTTCTTTCTATTTCTAGTTTGCTGAGAGTTTTATTAATGGATGTTGAATTTTGTCAAATGATTTTTTTTTTTTAACATTTTTACTTATTTAAGTGTATTTTTCCAGGACCCATCAGTTCCAAGTAGTTGTTTCAATCTAGTTGTGGAGGGCGCAGCTCACAGTGGCCCATATGGGGATCGAACTGGCAGCCTTATTGTTAAGAGCAACGAGCTCTAACCAACTGAGCTAACCAGCTGCCCCCTCAAATGCTTTTTTTGAATCAATTGATATGATCGTGTCATTTTCTTCTTAAGACTGTTAATGTGGTAGATCACATTACTGATTTTTGGATATTGAACCAGCTTTGCATTCCTGGAATAAACCCTGCTTGGTCATGGTATGTTCCTTTTTCTTCAATTGCTGTATTCACTTTACTAATATTTTGTCAAACGTTGTGTCTATTTTCATGAGATATATGTCAGTAGTTTTTTTATATTGTACTTGCCTGGTTTTGGTATCAGTATAATGCTGGCTTCATAAAGTAAGTTAGGAATTACTCCTTTCTCTTTTTAGTAGTTTGTGCTTTTCAAAGAATTGGTCCATTTCAACTAAGTTGTTGAATTTATGTGTGTAGACTTGTCTGTAATATTCCTTTATTATCTTTTTAATCTCTGGGAGTAGTCTGCTGTGATGTCCCTTCTTTCATTCCTGATATTGGTAATTTGTCTTACCTCTTTTTTTTATGCCAGTCTTTTTAGAGTTTTCTCAAGCTTTTAATCTTTTTAAACAACCAGATGTTGTTTTACTGATTTTTTTTCCTCCTATTTTTTTGTTTTTTATTTCATTGACTTTTTTTTTTAACGTGTGTGTTATTGCTTGCTTTGGATTGATTTTTCGTTTTCTAATTCCTTTAAGTTAGAAGCTTAGATTATTCATTAGAAATCATATATCTTTTCTAGTATACATATTTAGTACTATAAAATTCCCTTTAAGCCATATTTTAGCGGCATCCCACAAAGTTTGGTATGTTGTACTTTCATTCAATTTAAAATATTTTCCAGTTTTCCTTAAATCTTTTCTTTGACTCGTGAGTTATTTAGAAGTATGTTGTTTAATTTTCCTGTTATCATTCTGTTACTGAATTCTAGTCTAATTCCAGTGTGGTCAGAGAACATGCTTTGTTTTTATTTCTTTAAAAAAAGTTAAGGTTTTATGCACTGTTTTGGTGAGTATTACTTAAGCACTTAAAACATGATTGAGTGGAGTGTTATCTGAATGGCAGATCCAGCTCTGTGATGATTTTTTTCAATCCTTCTATATTCTTGCTGGTTTTTTGTGGACTAGTTGTGTCAACTGCTGAGGGAGGAGTGTGGAAGTCTCTGACCAAAAGTGTGGATTTCTTCTTTTCTCTTTGCAGTTTGTTTAGTTTTTGCTTCATGTGTCTTGAAATTCTGTTGTTTGGTACATACGTATCTAAGATTATTATGTCTTCTTTGTAAATTGACCCTTTCTATCAATTTATGTTCCTCTTATCCCTGGTAGTTTTCTTGGCTCTGATGTGTGCTTCATCTTATATTCACAGCCATTCCAGTTTCCTCTTAATTAGTACTTGAATGACATATCTTTTATATCCTTTTAATTACCTATATAATTTGATTTGAAGTGGGTTTCTTATAGACAGCTGCTTAATTTTCATTAATCATTTCTATTCATATTTTCACCTTTAATTGTAATGTATATGTGAAATAATACTAACTTGAGGCCTTTTTTCCTGGCTCAATTACTAATTGGTACTAGCAAGAGATGCGTCTTTGCATTGTTTAGCTCTCCTTATGGTATTTTTTTGACTTAATAGGTTTCTGAACTCATTTGCTTGAATACACTAGCGTGGAGACACAAACTATCTTTATTTTAGACAGAGTTTAACCAGTATGAATTGAAATTGAAAATCTTGTAGCTCATGAGCCAACAAAACATATATATATTTATTTATTTTACTGTAGAAGTCAATTTTAGTTTATAAACTCTCTTAGAGTAATTCCAGTAATGTTTGTGGCATTGCATTATCATGTTTCCTGTGGAAATTAATTTTTTCACATATGTTTGTAGAACGCAGAGAACATTTTTCTTTTGAGCATTTTGAGTACAATATTAATTATATACAGAAACTGCATGAGAAGTTGGGGAATTTAACTTTTATGGCCCAGGATTTTTTTTGAATAAACTTTTTATTTTGGAATAATTTTAGACTTACAGAAAAGTTGCCAAGTTAATATGGAGAGTTCCCATGTTCCCTTTAGCCAACTTTCTCTAATGTTCATATCTTATATAACTTTGGTATATTTGTCAAAACTTAAGAAATTAAAATTAGTTCAATAATATTAACCTACAGACTTAATTTGGATTTCACTAAATTTTCCACTGATATCCTATTTCTGTGCCAGTATCTAATCTAGGACACCACATTGCATTTTGTGGCCCAGAATTTTAATTTTAGGTTTTGTTAGCTGCCTCATCTATGAAATGGGAAGATTAATTTTTATTTCCTCAAGGAAGTTCTACAGAAGCTAATTAATGTTCATGTTTGAAGTGTGGTAGTAATTTTATATTTATGCTAAAGTTCAGTGGAATTTGTAATTAATAGGTTGCTACAATCTAATTCTTTTCTCTAGAAGCTCTTGGCAGTTATCCCTTTGTGGTGAGAGTAGCTCAGGGTAACGTTCTCTACAAGTCCTGCTGAGAGCCTAGCCCCTCTTTAGAGGCTCCTGAGGGGTGACCTGTCAGTGCAGGGGCAACCCTAGTTATGGTCAGGAAAGCTTGGAGAAGGGAGTTAGCAGCCCCTTGCCAAAGCTGTCTGGTGCCTTGGATAAAGAAAGTCCATAAATGAATTCTTGACCATGCTTACAATATTGTTGTTTTCTGTTTTTAAAAGCATAAAAACCAGCATCATTTATTAACTGGCATAATTGTAGCTACTGTCAATATTCTTCCTTTGAAAGAATAATAGGTCAGTTATATCTCAATTTAAAAAAATAGGAAGGTTGGATCTGTCAACCAGTCATTACAATTAAATGCCTCTCCACAAACTGTGAGTTGAACTGTCCTTTGTTTGTGCATTTACAGATGTCTACACAGTCAGCAGGTCCTCAACACCATTTCGTTCAACATCGTTAAGGTACAATGTTGATTAAAAAAATGGATCCGCAGTCTGGGCCACTGTCTCTGTGGAGTGTGCACCTTCTCCCCTCATCTTCTCTGGTCCTCCGGTTTCCTCCCACGTCCCAAAGATGTGCTCGTGAGGTGAATGGTGTGTCTACATTGTCCCAGTGTGAGCGAGTGGGTGTGGGTGCACCCTGTGATGGCAGGGCCTCCTGTCCAGGGGCGGGACCCCCCCTTGTGCCCTGAGCTGCCGGGACAGACTCTGGCCACCTGTGACCCTGAATTGGAATAAGCGATTGGAAAATAACAACCTTACTTGTTTTTATTAATTGTTCTTAAATGTATGTGGAGCTCACATTTACTTCAGTGTTTAATATTAGAAATGTTTTGGGTGTTTCTTTGGAAGTTTGGTGATGTGTTTGTGACCAGAAATATGCCGTAGGAACTTAGCTCTGGTTTATACAAATTAGCCGAGGGTAAAACTGGTTTCCTTATACGTCGTTTGGCTTCAAGTGCAGTTTCCAAGAACCTACCGACGACGTTAAGTGAGGACTTCCGGTAGCCCAGCTGGAGTGCTGGGATTGGCTCGTGCACGTGTGGAACTGGGCTGGACCATAGCAGAACACATTCACATATTTACTGCCGAGACAGTATTTGCTGGCCCAGGAAACTGAGGCCCAAAGAGTGGAGTTTGAAAAATTCCTTTAGTTGTCCTAGGCAGTGTCCCTCCGCTCTTGCCCCTTTAAATCCTGGTGCCATTTATCGCTGTGGTGTTGCGGGCTAAGGAAACCCTCCTGGTCCCTTCGTTCCTGCTGTCCCCCATCTATACATTGTTCTTTCTCTGACCAGTCTGCGCTCACACTGTGCTGCTGCCTGGCGCTGCCGGCCTTCCCTTGACTCCGATGACACCCACACTCGCTCTTCCTCCCGCGCCTTGCCGGCCAGACTGGCCGCGTGGAGAGGACAACATCCTTCTTGCTCGTAGCTTCCTCCCGCCTTGCTGCTCCGCTGCTGTGGCCACCTGTGTCCGGCACGCTAGCGGCCATGTTGCCCGGCTGTGGTGCAGCCGGCACGCGGGGTGAGCCACGTCCTCCCTCGGCGGCCCCGCCGGCCCTTGTTGGTACTCACCGGCCTGCGCGGTGTTTCCCTCCCTCTCTGCCCGTTAACTGCAGTTGTCGGTAAGAGAGGGTTGTGTGCAGTCCCTGTGGGAAGTGTGCCTTCACTACCCTGGGCCAGGCTGTTGCCTCCCTTCTGGGTTCCTTGGTGCCTGTCCTCAGCTTGGCCACAGCACTTGGACTGAATTGTAACCCCTGGCTTATTGGGACGTTTTCTTCTAAACCATGCTGTGTGGTTCACACGGCACTTAGTATGTGCTCAGAAAACGTTGCTCTGGGATCCAGGACACTTGCTGTGAGCTCCTGCTGTTCCTCCCTCTTCCCCTTTTCTCTGAAATCCGTTGTCTACTTTGTCTTATGATTGGGAAGAAAGCATTTGTCCTTTTTTCAAAGTTAATCCTGTATTTCAGGGGTTCTTAACTGATAGATTTTAGTGAGTCAGTTAACCCATGGAAACTCACTGCAAAATTTATGTGTGAATACGTTATCTCGAGATCTCTTCCAAACCTCTCTGTCTTTTCTCTCCTGGGTCTTGAATCTTTCCTTGTCTATCGGGTTATTTTCCTTAGCATTCAGATTTTGAGTTTCCCGTCCTCCCTTCCCTCTCAGGCCTCCTCTTGGCCTTACTTAACCAGTTAAATTTCCTTTCCACCTGACTTTTTCCTTTTTGTTGTCACTGAGTGACTTGAAATTCTGGTTAATGATACTGGTTAATAATACTAATTAATGATACTAGCTAATGGTACTGGTTAATGATACTAGTTAATGATACTGGTTAATGATACTAGTTAATGATCTAGTTAATGATACTGGTTAATACCGGTTGCTTCTGCTTCCTTTACCCTCGATTCCCGTTTTACTCCCTTATCCGGCTCTTTCATCTTCCACTTGAATCGGTCTCCCGGAGGCCATTTGGTGATCATACCGTACCAGGTCCTGGAGTTGTTTTCAGTCCTGACACCCTTTGAGCTTGTTGCATATGCGCGTACACACGTTCCTGGAAGTCTCTTTTGCCTTCCTTTCTATGGCACTGTCCTGGTCTCCTCCTGACCCTGGCTTTGCTTACCCTCCTAGCTTGGTGAGCTTGTTACTCCTACACTTAAATACTTAAACCTTGATGCCAGAGGTTCTAGTTCTTCCTCTCAAGCTCAGACTTAACGCTTGGTTGTCTTAGCATGTATTGGTAGAAATTTCTAATGATAGTTAGAAACCGAAGTGGTTGATCAGTAAGTCTCTAAAATGGGGGTTGAGGCCTTGTTTTCCCTCATCTGTGACAAGGTAACTCAACTTGCCCATGTTTAGACCAAACTCTTCTTTCCATATTATAAAGTCGTGCTTGGGTGTTACTGGTTTGTTCGCTAGCTCATTTATCAAAAGAAGCTTTTGTTTAAAGTTCTCAGGCCAGCTGTATGTGGTTGTGCACTGAGCAGTTTCCTCGTCTGTCAGATTTTCCTAGATGATTTTCCTAGATGGCTTTGAAGGGTTTTCCCACGTTTGATTCTGTGATTGTCACTTCTTTGGTCACACACTTTCTGAGGCTACCCGTCACCTACTGCAGTGGTCTCTAAAGTGTGTGCTTTAGAGGCACATTGGGAATAGATGGACCCTCGCTGGTGCTGCAGGAAGAACATGTTAGGCCTTATTTTTTCAAATAAGACATTACACTTTACAAATGTTTAGTATATGGGTCGAGACTAGCACTGTTACTTGATCTGCATTCCAGAGTCATAGGGGTTGTGATTCCTGAGTCAAGAAAAGTTTGCTTTCAGTGTGTTGAAGCTTATGGCAGTTAAAGAACACTCATTAAGTTCATTCATGAATTCTGCCTAATTTTAATTAAACGGGTCCTCACAAAATAGGTAGTCTTCAGAGAAACCCTAGATTGAAGATAACGCAATAATGAAAGCATATGAAACAAGGAAATTGATGGCAGGGCCACCATGCTGCTTTCTGCATGAGCTCTTTATTAGCTACGTCATGAAGTTAAAATGATCTAGGCAGAACTGAGACTCAACACTCAAAGATTACTTGAAATGTGGAGTTATGCCTACTTATATTAATGACGAACCATGTCTAAAGTAGTTACCTGGCCTTGAGATATTAGGGAAGGAAAGTATTTAGCCTTTATGGGCAGCAAAATATTTGCAACTGGGCATCCAGAAGAGAAACACGCCTGTACATTTTGCAGCATTTTAAAGTCACGCATTCCTCAATCTAATACTTTATAAAATTTCATTAAGTTTAAGGATGAACTCCAGCAGAGGTTTCTAACTTACATTTGTATAAGGTTCAGTTGCAGGAGCAACTCGAGCTAATTTGCACAGACAGGCCTTTAATAGGGAAAAGTAGGAGCATAAATATTTGGAAAAGGCTGGTGGAACAGGTCCTCTAGGCTGGGTTTCCAGAACAAGAGTACAGTACTCAGCTGTGGAGCTGGTCAGGCCAGCCTGCCACACTTACCTTCCTAAACCTGAAAGACGGAGTAGCCACAGGCGGTTGGAAAGGCCGGCTCTGGGGGTGGGGGGTGGGAGAAGGCGAAAGACTGAAAAAACTCAAGGGAAACAAGATGGCAACAAAATAAATACTCTGCAGCAAACACTTTTGGAGTATTCATGGAAATATTGCCGAAGATTAGGAAATAAGTAAATCCTGAGAATAATCATGTTGTGTGTGGAGTTTGCTCTGGGACGATGGAAACACAGGTGTTTCTAAAGAGGCTTCATTCAGCTTTTGCTTTTTGCTAGATTCATATTGAATACTTTGTGTGTGTGCGCTACTGAATATTTCAGAGCATATATTCTGAAATGATTTTTCTCCTCTTCTGCTGCCTCCCCCCCACCCACTCCGGTTCAAGCCGTTGTTTCTCAGTCTAGTTGTGTAGGACACAGCTCCCTGGCCCACGCTGGTGTTATGAGCCTTGCACTCCCCCCGGCTGAGGCAGTCGGTCACCAGTCGTGGGTCAGCCACTCACAGCAGCTCATGGCAGCTCACAGCAGCTGCCGGCCGCTCACACTGGCCACTGGCCGTTCCTGGCAGCACACGGTAGCCCACGGCAGCTCAGCAGCCCCGTGGCAGCCCAGCTCCAGGGAGAGCCGTTGTTCACAGTCTTAGCTATAGAGGGTGCAGCTCTCTGGCCCATGTGGGAATCGAACCAGAGACCTAGGTGTTAGGAGCATGGCGCTCCAACCACCTGAGCCACTGAGCTGGCCCATGACTTTTTTTTAATAAACAGAGTTCAGAGTATTGTGGAAAAACTAGGTAGAACCAGTGATGGAGCAGCCATTAAAAAAAAAAAAAAGATTTCTTGGGTAGCATAGGGTTGCAGGAAGAACACATGTGAAACTTCCCCCGTGATGCAGAAGCCTCCTCACAGTGAGGAATAGAAGCCAGGGCGTGTAAAGGATCAGCTTGAGACCTTTATCAAGTGACACATCTTTACAGTGTTTTGTAAGGAGATGGGGAGTAACTATGAAAATACTTTGCAAGACACAGAGGTTTGCTGGTTATCTTGTGGCAAAATTAAAAGGGAGTTCCTCTTCTGAAAGTGAATTGTTTTTCTTTTACATAAAGACAGGTGGTCTAAATTAGCTGACCTTTTCTGTAATAACTGGCTGTCAGTAGAAAGCTACCTAGCAAATGTAGTATTTTTGAGAAAATAAATACTTAATCTGCCCCCTCAAGGTAAAGGGGGCAGCTTTTAACAATGAGTAGAAAATTGCTTTTTAAAAAGAAACTCTTGTGTGGAAAGTAGAGAGCGTTTTGAAAAATGGATGAGTAGAGTTGTCTTTGAGTTTTTTGGGGCTAAGAATAATGTGAACAGTCATCTTCCTGCACACTGAATTGGAAGTGAATTCTTTAGCTTCTTGTAACATTTAGCTTTGAACTGTTTAAAAATATAGAAATGTGATAACTTCTGATTACTGTGTAAGAACAAGAACTGTGGAAGACGAAAATTGACCAGCTGAATTTCAATAAAAATTCTTGCATAATTGATGATAGTATTGAAAATTGATTAGCATGATTCAGTGAGTGCAGCTTACAATCTGTTCCTTCCATTGAACTCTGTGTGTGAAGGAGAAAGACTCTTTTCAGTGTAGGTGGCCAGTAAAAGCAGCCTTCTACGTAATTGGATTCATACTGCTCCACGATCTGCGTGTGTGTGTGTGTGTGTGTGTGTGTGTTTTGTTTTTTTCTTTTCTTTTTTCTTTTCTTTGCAAAATCTGTTTGTTTGTTTTTTAAAGATTTTATTAGGGAAGGGGAACAGGACTTTATTGGGGAACAGTGTGGACTTCTAGGACTTTTTCCAACTCAAGTTGTTGTCCTTTCAATCTTGGTTGTGGAGGGTGCTGTTCAGCTTCAAGTTGTTGTCCTTTCAGTCTTAATTGTGGAGGGCGCAGCTCAGCTCCAGGTCCAGTTGCCGTTTCTAGTTGCAGGGGGCACAGCCCACCATCCCTTTCGGGAGTCGAACCGGCAACCTTGTGGTTGAGAGGACACGCTCCAACCAACTGAGCCATCCGGGAGCTCAGCAGCAGCTCAGCTCAAGGTGCCGTGTTCAATCTTAGGTGCAGGGGACGGAGCCCATCATCCTTGCAGGAGTTGAGTTGAATCGGCAACCTTGTGGTTGAGAGCCCACTGGCCCATGTGGGAATCGAACCAGCAGCCGGCCAGCCTTCGTTGTTAGTAATTTGGAGCTAAACTAAAAATTATAGTAAAGTATTCTAAGCCAGTGTTCCCACAGTGAGGTGTGGCGTAGTGACCCCAGGGTAAGGGGCAAAAACAAGAAGGTGTTACTATGAAAAAGGAGGGCGTGGTTATTTGGAGAATTAAGAATTAGAACTAGATCTTTAGGAGATAATTGGCCGAATACATTTTCTTGTGTACAAAGTCAGTTCCAGGTTTGGTCAATTCTGATTTGGAAGCATACCGTGTTTCCCCGAAAATAAGACCTAGCTGGACTATCAGCTCTAATGCGTCTTTTGGTGCAAAAATTAATATATGACCTGGTTTTCATATAAGACCGGGTATAATGTGATACAATATAATGTAAGATAATATAATATAAGGCTGGATCTTATGTAATATATAATATAATAATAACATAATACAGTATAATACTGGGTCTTATATTAATTTTTGCTCCAAACGACGCATTAGAGCTGATGGTCTGTCTGGGTCTTGTTTTCGGGGAAACATTGAAGAAGGATCCTGTTAACATCATTCTCTTCCCTTTCCTGTGGCATGAGAACTCATGGAGGAGTAGGATTAAGTCTTTAAGTCATTCCAGAAGCTAAACACAGTTTGTTTCAATGTTGTCCTACTTATTTATTGAAACACTCATGGGCTTACTCATCCAGACTCTTGTAAAGAACCAGCTGATCAGAAACCGTGTGTGGGGTTGAGAAAATTTGTTGCTGACAGTGAAATGTAACTGTAAAAACTGGATTTTATTTGCCGTGATACAAAAGCAGCCCAAAAGTAGTTTATTTGGTCACACTTAAACATAATTGTGCAGCTGTGAGTTTGGTGCTGTTTGTCAGTTTTACCAGCATTCTGGTGTTGAACGTGCTGAAATGCTCGTGAGAGCTGCGGGGAAGATGAGTCAGGGCACTCCTGAGATCTGGCTTCACTGAATTGCTGGTCCAGCCATCATCTATTTAGCGCATCTGTCGTGTGTCAGCAATATTTCTTGGCACAGAGGCACACATCAGTGCATAAGGTAGGTGAAGTAAGTCAGGTAGGGTTGTGGGATGGTGAGTGATGACGCCGCAGTGTAAGTCGGGGTGGCAGGGAAGGCCTTCCTGAGAGGGTGATGCTGAGCAGACGCTCAGGCAATGAAGGAGCAAAGCTGTGCAGACATTTGGGCGAGAGTGTTCTAGACCGAGGGAACAGCAGGTGCCGAGGCCCGGGACTTTTCGTTTTTATTTTAGCTACTTCCGTTAAAGTAAACTATGCTTTCATGATCAGTGGGACCCAAGCATCCAGAATCTGGTCACAAAGTCACAACTTTCTGGATGGTCCTGGGATTCATATATTCATCCTCAAAATTTTAGGACTGGCATATTGTCATGTGAGCATAATTTGATTTCATCTCGTTCACATGCTCTTGAAAGTGGAGCTGGGTCGGATGCTGGATGAGGCACACACATCCGAGGTCTTTACACCTAAGACTGAAGATTTAAGTAGCAGAAACTTAAAGCACGACTTCTCATCGTCTCTTCTGAGTACCTTCTGAAGCCGCGACCGACGTCCACCAGATGGCCCAGCGGCCCTCAGGACCAGAGGTGCGCGTGGTGTCCTGGCTGCCATCTGCTCCATCCCCCAGACAAAGCCCCGCACTCCTCCTCCTGCCTGCAGGGCAGGGTTCTGTGCTCAGCTCTCCCATTGGGGAGGAAGCAAGACATTCTTTGAGCTGCATGGGTTTCGGGGTTTTACAGCTCTTCAAGTTCATGGTCATTCTGAGCCGCAGAAACAACTCCGAGCCTCCTAAGAGAGCCTTGATGACGTGCAGAAGATAGCCAGTAAGCCGGGTCTCCTTTTCCTTTTCTCCACATACTTTACACATTTCCTGAGTATTTCACAAACTGGCGAAAAATGGGAACACTCTTGGTCACCTCCTCCTTGCAGGGGTCACAGCACAGTCTTTGGGTGTGTGACTCAGCAGTGAAGGGCCCTCCAGCCCGCTCTCTCCGCTGGAATAATTGAAACTCCTTTCTCTCCTTCGTGGCTGAAGTCCAGTGGCCACAAACCTTCGCCATGGGGGCAGGACTGGGACAGCTCCTTCCTGGAGCAGGGCTTGGCCAGAGCAGCCCTCAGTCCTGGCTGGAGCTTTGTGTCAGGCAGTTCAGGACGACAAGTGGCACAAGTCTCACTCTCAGCTGCGCCGCATTGGGTCCTGTTTCCTCCACGGCAGTCGAGAGTCTAAGTTCTGACCCAGCGGTGCCTCCTTCTCTTCGTAGCTCCCCCTCCCCCTGCCTGTTCTGTACTTTTAGATTTGGTAGCGTTCTTTCACTCGCAAGACACAGAAGGCTGCTCAGCTTAGTTTAGGAGGAGAGCGGCCATGCGTGGGCACTCCGGCACCTTTCTCGCTGTGGACAAATCCCCTGAGCCCTACTCTGGCTGGCCCACCTTTAGGTCTGCTCTTTGGTGATTCTATTTGCCGTGGCCCCACTCTTCCTCCTGCAGCCGCGAATGGTGACGGGCTGATTCTGCATTTTACTTTGGTTCGCGTTCGTCAGAAGTGGACCCATTCATGTTTTAGTGCTAGCCTCGCCGTGTCCCCGGCCACGCTGTGATGGGCTGCCCGTCTTCCCCGTGGGTTAATGATCCGTTTTGAAGCATGAGGGGGAAACACGGCAGGGCCCGGGGTACAAGGTAGGGGGACTGTGGGCCACTGTCCCTGAGGAGAGCCACCTGGCAGGCGAGCCTGGAGGTGCATGTTTGTTAGGACAGTTCTGTTTGGTTCTGTGTGAGAAGTGCACATGTGTGTACCATGAGGTGGGAAGTGAGTGGCTCCATGGTTTTACTTAACGATGGCTTGACGCAGGCTTCGAGGGGCACATGTGGAGTGAAGTTCTAGAGCAGAGCTTTTGTGTACGGCTTTCTAAATCTTGGTCAGGACATCAAAACGGATTAGAAGGACAGTGAAAACTGAACGTTAAGCCCAAAGTAACATTTCAAGCTTTCTTTCTACTGCCCTTTCCCCCTAAACGAGGGCCTGTGTGGCACCTAATGGGAAGCAGATTGTCTGAGGATGAGGCCTCAGCACCGTGTGCCTGGACTGGGGACTGGGCGTTTTTCCAGCCTTGCCTCGAACTCACTGTGTGACCCAGAGACAGTCTCTTGGAGCAGGGCCTGGAGGAAGAGTGGGCAGTGGGGACCTTGAGCACCGGTGGTAAGTGAAGGGAAGACCACTCCTGCTGTGCTGGCGATGGCACCTGGCAGAGTCCTAGTGCGGGCAGGGAGGTGGAATGCCGGGGGTGGTACAGGGGACATGGGCGCAGGGACACACGTCCGCACTACATGGGAGGTCAGATGGATTGAATTCAAATTCTGAGCAGCCTGACTTCAGAAATGGTTTCCTCTGCCACAGGGAGCAGTACAGAGTGCTGTCTCTGGGGACAGGTGACACTGGTGCTGGTTGACTTGTTCAGGACCTGTGCTCTGTGGTCCCCAGTGCACGCCCAACGTCGGCGAAGCACCGGGCGTGAAGGCCTTCTTCCGCCTCCCACTGCATTTCTGTGCTCAGCTCTTGCCCTCCTTCCACATGTGCCGTCTCATGGCTTTGTGTTGTTGGACATGTGTGAATCTGTGTTTTTAAAAGGACTCTTGCATGTACTTGTGTGTTTATCACCAAATGGTGTGGGGCCCAGGTCCTTCTTACTTCACGCAGCTCCATGTGTGCGTCAGGTTTGTCCATCCGTCGCATGGGTGTCTGCTTATCAGACTGTGTCCTCGTACCGTAGGTATGGAGGGCCTGGTCTGTCACTCGGACAGCGCTGGGTTTCATCACGTGAAGGTGGGAACCTGGCGGCTTTTGAGCAGAAGAGTGCTAGGCTGTGACTTGGCTTCTAACAGAGTTACTCCTGCTGCCTCGTGGGCAGGAGGGGCAAAGGCTGAAGCAGGAAGGCCAGACAGAGGCCCGGTGGCAGGTGTGCGGCGGGCACAGAACGGGCATGTGGGCTGCCCGCGTGTCTGCTGGTGGGATGTGGAGAGTGAGGCGCAGGTGTCCTTTCAGGAGCAGGGATCGCCTTCGCGTGGGGCAGGGCGTGGCCTGCCGTGGTCCGCGGCAGGCGTGTGAATGTGCGGTGGACACGTTGAGCTCTTAGTGCCTGAGCCGTCTCAGGGGAGGTGTGGCTTAGGCAGCCGTAGCGCAGACGTGGAGCCCAAGACCAGCGCCTGGGACCTGTGTGTGTCGGTGGTAGTGGACGGGTTGGTGCAGAGTACAGCGTGAGCGGAGGCCGAGAACGGGGCCTCGACGTTC
Organism: Rhinolophus sinicus; assembly: GCF_057876585.1. Classification (NCBI taxonomy): domain Eukaryota; kingdom Metazoa; phylum Chordata; class Mammalia; order Chiroptera; family Rhinolophidae; genus Rhinolophus; species Rhinolophus sinicus. The sequence continues at coordinate 213,993,588 of NC_142501.1, read as the reverse complement.
TCCAACAGGCACAGCCCGTGAGCTCGTCTGGAATACGATGCTGACAGCTCAGCCGCCGCCGCTCAGTGGGGAGCAGGGGAGTTTTAAGTAAAGACTACATGCACAGCACTTTTTATTACGTTAATTAGTCATTGTGCGTGAATTTAAAAACTATTACAATCAGAAGCTACATTCATTCATCAGTTAATTCTGGTTGCCAAGGAGTGATCTGGCTGGGTAGCAGGCCTGACCCTGACCCCCACCCCACCCCCACCCCAATGCTTGCGTTGCTCCCCAGCGTAGGCCCTGGGTTAGAGACCGCTCTGACCTGCCATCGAGATGTGAGAGCACATGCAGGAAGTGCATCTTCATGGGGCAGAGAACCACAGCAAATGCTCTTTGGGGTGAGGGTGCCGGGGGCAGTTCCCCCAAGTGAGAGAAGTCAGTGTTAATGCCCAAAGTGCGAGTACAGTGCGGTGAGTGGCAGCATTGAGCAAAGGCATGGTGACCAAGGGGGTCAGGTGTTAGGAGCTTGGATTTCAAGTGGAAACATTTTCAAGAGTGCAAATTTATTCATTGAGCAAACAGTTTTTGAGGGTTTGTTTGATGTCATGGGTACATGCTAGATATTGGGATTGTAACATTGGAAGAACATCGATAACTCCTGTCATGTTTGCTGAGCGTGGTCAGGTTGCATGGAAGTGTCATGAGGAATGGTTTCTCTTCTCTGAAGGCTTATGTTTTAGGTACTTGGACGGCAATGAGAGATATAAGTAGCAGCAGCCCAAACTGTAACAGAAGAGATTAGAAATTAGCTTGAATAGTTGTTTTGGTGTTAACTTACAGTGCAAGCAATAATTGTGGAGACCTCTGCCACAAACCCAGTTAGTGATATGTGTGAGCATTAGCTGCAATTACAGAGCATTTAATCTACGTTGGGCACTGTTGTAACCATTCGTGTGTGTTACTCTGCGTCAGGCGCTGACGTAACCATTCACATGTATGTGTATGTGTTCTCTGTCCGGCACTGTTGTAACCATTCGTGTGTGTTACTCTGCGTCAGGCGCTGACGTAACCATTCATGTGTGTTACTCTATGTCAGGCGCTGACGTAACCATTCATGTGTGTTACTCTATGTCAGGCACCATCATAACCATTCATGTGTGTTACTCTGTCAGGCCCTGACGTAACCATTCATATGTGTTACTCTATGTCAGGCACCATCATAACCAGTCATGTGTGTTACTCTACGTCAGGCACTGTCGTAACCATTCACATGTATGTGTATGTGTTCTCTGTCCGGCACTGTTGTAACCATTCATACATGTGTTCCTTTGGTCCTCACAGGAACCTGAAACAGAGGTGCTCTTATCCCCATTTCGTGGTGAGGAAACGGCCACAGAAAGGCTAAGGGTTTGTTCACGTCCAGAACCGTAGCAAGTATAAGGCACTAGGATGGGGATGGGTTGACTCTTACCCACCTTTGTAGTTCAGAGGGTAATTTCTGTACATGTTCACATAGCATTTTTGAGGATTTAGTGTGGTCGCTTGAGTTTTATTAGACACCTTTGTACAGTTGTTGATCTCAGAGTTACACATGTAAGGTTGACATGAGGAGTAAAACACTTCTAAAATATGTACCTTTAAAAACTAAAATAAAACTTGAGAGTATTATGGAGTCCATGTAATATTTATTGCAGATGTTCATTACTTTTGATGTCACTAACTAGTACCATTCTATTCTCAATTTTGCAAAGGCATGCATTTGAATGGAGGAAATCTTGAAGTTCCTGGATTTGCCTGAAGTCACTTACCTGCTGTCTGCCCACCCCCACTGCATTTCATTTCAGCTTTGTTGTGGTTTTCCTGCCCTGTGAATAGTGACTGACTCATGAGATTAATACAGTCAGAAAGTGCAGTGCATAGTTAGAGGCAGAATTCATTTTAATCTTATATATTTCTTAAAGGTCGGATGAGGTCATTTAATTGTTTCAGCTGTTTGTTACAGCAGATATTCTTGAAGGTCCTGACGTGTCCACTGAGAATGTTAGGAGTCTGTTGTAGAAAATAAACTGACTTCTGAATATCCATGCGCAGGAGAGTAGTGGTAGAAATTAATTTAAAAGCGTGGCTCTGGGAGGCTATGTGTGCAGTCTGAAGTAGATGAGAGAGGGGTAACCTTAGCAGGACTCGGCAAGTGGCAGTCGTTACCATGTGCCGTTCGTGATGCCAAGACTTTTTGGTGTGAGAGCATTGAGTCTTTAACGCCATGAAGCAAGCTCATTGTCAGTACTTGGGAAGGTTCTGTTAAACTTCTTGGCCTGAAACTGTTAAAGGAGGTAATTCTCTGCTGATGTTTTCAGTTTCTTCGTGGTTATTAGTTTAGGTTTCATGTTTCTGCCTGAATCAATTTTAATGATCATTCAGTTAATTAAAATTTTTAAAAACGATTCACTTTGCCTTTCTTTTAAATATATTGACTAGATGTACCAGGCCTCATTCCTGGAACTGGTGCTTAGGTAGGTAGTGTTTGTGCTCTTTTTGTTTTTCCTTATTTTCAAATACCTCTCTTTTAGATTGTTCCTTTTAAAAAAACTATTTTAAATTGTGGTAAAACACTCACACACACCCAATTAAGTTCGTGAACTCATCCTAGAAAAAGTGCTACATACCTCACTGCTGAATATCACTATGGTCACCTGTGAAGTACTCCCCTTGGGAAGCTATGCACTGATGCCAGCGCCTAGTCCACCCTTCAAAGCAATTTTGGAACTCTTTTTCTGGAATGGCCATCAGAGCTGTCGTTGCATTACCCTTGATGTCCTGAGTGTCATCAAAATGTCTTCCCTTCAATATTTCTTTTATCTTTGCGTAAAGAAAGGAGTCATTGGGGGCCAGATCAGGTGAGAAAGGAGGGTGTTCCAATACAGTGATTTGTTTACTGGCTAAAAACTCCCTCACAGACAGTGCCGTGTGAGCTGGTGCATTGTCGTGATGTAAGAGCCATGAATTGTTGGTGAAAAGTTCAGGTCGTCTAACTTTTTCACGCAGCCCTTTCAGTACTTTCCAATAGTAACTGTTAACTATTTGGTTAACTGTCCAGTTGGTACAAATTCATAATGAATAATCCCTCTGATATCAAAAAAGGTTAGCAACATCGTTGCAACAAGTTCGCAAACTTAATTAATTGTCCGACCCTGTGTGTTTGCATATGTATGTATATATAAAACAAAATTTGCCATTTTGACCATTTTTTAGCATCCATTTAGCTACTCTTAACAATTCTCTTTTCTAAGTCATTAACTGTTCATATTCATTAATGACTTGTTCCTATTTTCCTTCATTCCTTTCTGAATTGATTTCTAATCTTGAGCTAATGTTTATTTTTTCCTTCCTTCAAAATAATAGTAGCAGTTAAACTTATGAACTTAATTGAATGTAAGTACAGCTTTGGTCAGACACCTAAAGTTTTGATATATACCGAAGTCTTCTCAGTTTTACTATTTTTCTGAATCTGCTCACTCAGCAGACATTCATTTAGTGTGTGCTGTTACTGTCCTCTAGCACTCTTAAATATTGGTAAGACTGTAATTACAGATTTACTACTTTTTTGTTACTATATTTGAGAAACATTTTTGAATATTGAAGTGAATTGGACTTTGAAATATGTTCTCAACTTTTGTAAGTCATGCATTTTATTTTATCTTATTTATTTATTTTTTTTTAAGATTTTATTGGGGAAGGGGAACAGGACTTTATTGGGGAACAGTGTGCACTTCCAGGACTTTTCTCCAAGTCAAGTTGTTGTCATTTCAATCTTAGTTGTGGAGGGTTCTGGTTCAGCTTCAAGCTGTTGTCCTTTCAGTCTTAGTTGTGGAGGGTGCAGCTCAGTTCCAGGTCCAGTTGCCATTGCTAGTTGCAGGGGGCGCTGCCCACCATCCCTTGCGGGAGTCGAACCGGCAACCTTGTGGTTGAGAGGACACACCAACCAACTGAACCATCAGGGAGGCAGGAGGCAGCTCAGCTCAAGGTGCCGTGTTCAATCTTAGTTGCAGGGGGCAGATCCCACCATCCCTTTCGGGACTCGAGGAATTGAACCGGCAACCTTGTGGTTGAGAGCCCACTGGCCCATGTGGGAATCGAACCGGCAGCCTTCGGAGTTAGGAGCACGGAGCTCTAACCGCCTGAGCCACCGGGCCGGCCCACATTTTATTTTTTAAAAGTGAGTATGGCCTGTATAACTTGTGCCTTTGAATTTTAGGTTTTTGTTTGTTTGTTAGCATATTGTTCGATTGGTTTTGTGTTTCATAGATAGAGCTTAACAAAACTATTCAGTGAAGTTTAAATCTTGACATAAATTCAACAGTTAAGCCTTATTTAAGTTTGTCATTTATGTTTTTGTTCATTTGGTTGTTACAGGTTGGTGGGTGCCCTGTTTGACCTTTCGTAAATTCTCTTAATTTTCACCTGCAGACTTTAAATGGTATTCGCATTACATATTTCAACTTGGTTATTTTTATATTGAGTCATGACTTTCATATTTTCATTAAAATTGCACTTCCTATTAACAGAGTAACTGTTGTTAGAGTATTTTTCTGATTTTAATATTGCTGCCCGTGCATTTATTTTATTTGCATTTTCCTACTTTAGTTTATCCATTTTAAAATTTTTATCATTTTAATAATAGCTGCCATTTTGACTTAACATTATTACTTTGTATTAGATTCTCTGTTAAACACTTTACTTGTAGTATCTCTTTTGATTCTGTGGCAACCCTCTGAGTGGATTGTTCTTTTTGTGTGTGTTTTTTAAGATTCTTTTATTGGGGAAGGGGAACAGGACTTTATTGGGGAACAGTGTGTACTTCCAGGACTTCTTTCCAAGTCAAGTTGTTGTCCTTTCAGTCTTAGTTGTGGAAGGCACAGCTCAGCTCCAGGTCCAGTTGCCGTTTTTCAGTTGCAGGGGGCGCAGCCCACCATCCCTTGCGGGAGTCGAACTGGCCACCTTGTGGTTGAGAGGATGTGCTTCAACCAACTGAGCCATCCGGGAGCTCAGCGGCAGCTCAGTTTAAGGTGCTGTGTTCAATCTTAGTTGCAGGGGGCGCTGCCCACCATCCCGTGCGGGACTTGAGGGATTGAACTGGCAACCTTGTGGTTAAGAGCCCACTGACTGGCCCATGTGGGAATCGAACCGGCAGCCTTCGGAGTTAGGAGCGCGGAGCTCCAATTGCCTGAGCCACCGGACGGCCCCGGGTGGATTGTTTTTTAATCCTCCTTTTATAAATCAGGAAACTGAGGCTTGGAGGAGATAATGACTTGCTTAAGGGTAAACAGTGGGTAGCTTTCAGCCACTGTTGTGCTGTATTTTATTTTAAGTATATATTTTCTAAGCAGCTGTGGGGTTCAGTGTTGCTTTAAAAAACAAACTTAATATTTTTAAACACCTTGTGAAGTGTTTCTATTTCTCAGAAGCAAAAAGCGAGTTCTGCGAAGGCAGGCGACTTCTCACGGTTGCGCAGCAGGTTAGGAGCTGGAGCTGGGGTTCCGGTCCAGGCTCCGGCTCCGGAGCCCAGGCTCTTCACACCAAGTGCTGCTTCCCTGTGATTCCTCCTTTTAGCTACGACTCGTGTTCCACCTATTTGTGTTAGTCTGGCCCTGGTAGCGAATGGTGCTGGGAGAGACGTGGAGCCTTCTGTTAGTCGGCCGCACTCACTTATTCCTGTGTATTCTTGATATGTTTTCAGGTATCTTTTATTTAGAAGCATGTGTATGTATAAAAACAATCATAGCTGACTAAATTTTGTTTGGGAAGGGACACAGGGTTCTGGGATAATGTTTTCTTAATTTTTATTCATTCTTTTTTATGAGAAATTCAGATGACTGGAAAAATTTTATCAGCATTAATACTGCTATTCTTGGAAGACGTGTCAGCATTTTGGAAGGAAACTTAGTTTAGAAATATGTGTTTCTTTAAAGACATACTTTTTGGGATCCCACTACCTGTTTCATGTTCTCTTTACCCTTTACCATATCTGCTCAGTGCTGTTTTTTAACCTGTTGGTGCAGAGGCACGAGGAGTCCAGATGGTCGGGCTAACTTCCAGTGTATTGAAACTGTTATCACCTGATGCAGTCATTCAACTCTTGGGTACCAGGACTTCCAACCTATCAGAACCTAACGTTGTGAGGATAGGAAGGAAAACTTTCCAGACTTCGTCATTAGGTGTGAGAGATGCTACTCTCAGTTGGAATCTTCTTTCCAGAACACAGGAGAAGCAGTTCATCGGTTGGTCATCTGTGCAACTCTTTGACCCCAGAGGTGTCCCAGAGGCCATTCCACCGTTCTCTGGAGCCAGCTGCTTCTGAGTATGTGACAAGATGAGTAGATCCCACGACCACAGGCTGGTCACCTCACTTACCAGAAGACAAACTCTTGGTCAGTGTTGTGTTATAAGAGCGAGTAAGGCATGCAGTAAGTCACGAGATGTGACATTAGGGAACGGACAGCGTATCTATCAGTCTGGGTCCAGTCAGGAAACAGACTCGCACAGTAGTTTAACCGGGGAAGTTAAATAAATTGATGAATTGTTTGGCTGGGATAGGAGGGTAACTGTAAACTGGAAAGAGAACTCGCAAGTGTAGTGTAGGGCTGAGGGCCAGTCCGCAGGTAAGGACACATTTGGAAGGCCACTGCTCCCGGCCTGACATTTATACCCTGTTGGAGTAGATAGGGTCGCAGCAGAGGTGCCTGGGCCAGAGCTCGTCCCCGGGCAAGCAAGTGCAGTGTGGGGCACAGGTGCGCCCAGGTCGACGGGCAGGTGCCCAGGAGGAGTCAGGGCACCCCCCTGGGGCCGGTTGCTGAGCAGTAGCCCCCTTCTTCTACAGCAGGGACTCACACACGTATGGATGTCACAGGCCAGGGCGGCTCCAGGCCATCGTGTAGGACAAAGGCTGGGTAGCAGGCTCCTGTGACTGCAACCCTGCAGGAACCCTGGTGGGCGGCAGCAGGGGGCTGAGGAGAGGGCTGGGCACGAGGCCAGGCTCCTGGCTGTGTCACTGCTTCCCGGGTCCAGAGCTGGAGAAAGCACACAGTGCCAAGCCCTGTCCACGAGGTGCCCTGCAGATGCCTAGCACTGGCCAGTCCAGCTCTCCCGTGTGGGGGTGACGGCCTTGATGAGCCCATTGAGTAAGTGACATATGCAGGGCAGGTCGTCTTGTGCTCCGGTCGTTGGGAGCCGCTTCTGCAGCAGTGTCCCCTGCATTCACTTGGGACACAGGTATCCTTGCACCTCACACCATCCTCAGATCCCTTCTCAAGATGATTTGCCAGCAGTTATCCCTGAATGTCCTTTCCAAATTCCTGACCACCCAGCCAGACATTCGCTGCTGTCACTGAATCAGCGTAGCATTGTGTCTGCACCCACCGCTCCATCCTCACAGAGGGTACAGCCACGCGTGCTCCGGGGACTTCTGCCCGCTGGTGGGATTTTCCCGCCCCCTGGGACCGTTGCCAGCATGTAAACAGCATCTGTGAGCAGACTCAGTTTCCTGCCTTAGTTACTGGTCGGGCAGAGCTCCCCAGAAGGCTGCGGGTGTCGTTTGTGAAGAAGTGGCAGTGCAGCAGCTTGACTGCCGGGTACCTGTGATTTCTGAGCCTTTTACACAAGTTACTCTGATGGACAGCTCAGGCTGCCGCTGTGTCCAGCGGTCATTCTTTCTCCTCTCTGCTGCCATCACTTCGAAAAGCATCACTTTGAAGATTGGGTGTGATGGGTGGTGAGCCCCCGAAGACTGGAGTCTCCTCCTGCTTGTTCATTCAGGGAACATTGCTTGCCTGTGACCGATGTTGTGGAAGGTGATAATGGAAGGAATGTGACTGGGACAAAGTCTCTGGTCTCTGGGAGTTTGGGAGAGAAACAGGCACACCTGGTGCAGAAGCGGTGAGAAATGCTGTGGGAGCAGGAAGAGGCCAGCACGAATTGCTAAGACTGGGCGAAAAGGGGAGTAGAATGAGTCAGGTTTTAAGGAGAAGAGGAGGGCGTCTTCTGGGGGGGGGGGTCACCGGAGGAGGAAGCCTTCCCTGAGCCTCCCAGGCAGGTTTGCTGGCAGACGCAGTTAATTACAGAGTTGGGGGTCCTGGATTTGAATCCTAGCTGTGTGATGCCAGGTGAGCTTACTCAGTGGTTCTGTTCCTTAGCTTTCACAGCTTTAAAATGGGGCAACAGTGTCCGCTTCGGATGGCGGTCACTGAGAGTTCCAGGGCAGAGGAGACCGACCCTTTAGCACAGTGCCTGACCGACCCTTCCTTCAGCTTTGTAGCCCGAGGCGGCACAGGGTTTTCTATTAATACTTGCTTTCATCGTATTGAAACAATCCTCTCCCAGGCCATTTCCCCGAGAGCCAGAGCACACGTGTGGTCTTTGGGTCCATCTCCAGCACCTTGTAGGCTTCAGTACACACTGACTGCACTGCATGGAAGAAGGGGGTGCAGGAGCGAGGGGTTCTCCTAACTGGGAGGTTTATTGCGATCAGTATATTTCTGGGGATGTGTTTTGTCTGCATTTACCCTTCTTTGCACTTAGTGTAGACTGTCGGGTAGGAGCAGACATTTCTAACTGGATGACCACTTGGCAGCTTGTTTCGCCCCTTTCCGATCGCTCTTTAGCAGGACCTGGCCCAGAGATTTCAGGTGTGGGTGTGAGGAGGCATAGTTGGCCCTCGGACCCCGCAGCCCCTTTCGTGGGTGCCTCTGGGAGAGCCTGCTTCTCTGGGCGGGCTGGGGAGGCTTCCACGGCTTCCAGCACATGGCCTTCCCTTCTCACTTCATTTTGGTTAACTCAAAAACATAATCAATATTTTAAAGAAGAAAATGTATCTGAACCCCCAAAACAGAGTGAGTGAGTGAGTGACAAATGTATCTTGAGATCCTAAGAATAGGTGGTATGTTTCTTAAAGCTCATCTTACAGCCTGTAGTCGGGTGACATGCATTTGACCAGGGCTGGCCGTGACCCCTCCCTCAGGGAGCAGACATCTGTGACCCTGAGGGAAACGGGCTCCTCTCCGTTCATCGTAAGGCTCTAACCCTGGTGATGGCGACCCGTGTGCCAGGCAGGGTCTCTGAGCACTTCCCGTGTATCAGCATGTGCTCCTCACGGCACACCTGCGAGGCAGAGGGCTAGGCAGTGCCCATGGGGATGCCAGCCAGGGAAACCGGCAGTCTGCCTCAGCAGCCATTACTAGCTTTCTGTAACTTTGCATTCTTGCTTTGAAAAATAGATGTATTGAGGTATAATTTGCACACAGTAAGATGCACCCATTTTAAGCATACAGTTCTGTGTTCTCAGATGTTTACCATCACAGTTAAGATTTTGAAAATGTCCGTCACCCCACAAAGCTCCCTCTCGCTTCTTTGCTAGTCCATCCTCTCTCCCCGGCCCCAGGCAGCCATTCATGCTTCTCGGTAGGATTTGATTAAAATCCACCATCTTGCTAGCTGTTTTCTGTTCGTCACATTTATTCTTTGTTTCTTTTTTCCCCTCTGTTTTGCCTCCTTGGGTTTAATTTAGCATGTTTTATGATTCCATTTATCTTTTCCATTATTATTTAAACCTCTTAAAAAATAGTTTTGTCATTGTTGCCTTTGGGTTTGCTGTGTACATTTTAAATTAATCCAGAGTTTGTCTTCAGATGATATTATTGTACTGCTTCATAGTGTAAGGACCTTTCACAGTGTATTTATTCCCAGTGTATTTATGCTATTGATGTTGTTCATTTTACTTTTGCATATGCTAGAAACACACAGTACTCTGCAATTTTTGCTTTTGAAAGTCAGTCATCTTTTAGTACAATTTTTTAAAAAAGGGAAAAACTGGTTTTATTTTACTTTCATTGTATTCCATTTTCAAGGCTCTTCATTTCTTTGGGTAGGTCCAAGTTTTTAGTCTTATACCATATTTTTTCTGTCTTGTAGGTTAGGTCTCCAGGAAATTAATTTCTTTAGTATTTATTTCTGAGAAAGTCTTTGTTTCTCCATTATTTTTAAAAGATGCCTTTGCTGGGTATAGAATTTTGAGTTAACAGGTTGTTGTTTTTCCTTCTTTTCTTCCTTCCATTACTTAAAAAAAATAACTCCATTATCTCTGGTTTTCATGCTTTTTCACAAGAGCCTGCTGTGATCTGAATCTTCATTCTTCTTTATGTAATGTTTCTTTTATCCCTGACTGCCTTCAAGATTATCTTTTTTGTTTTCAGCAGTTTGGAAGTGATATGATGAGGTTTTTGTTTTGGTTTATTTGCTTACTTATCCTGCTTGATGTTCTCTGTGCTTCTTGGATCTGTGGTGTGGTGTCTGTCATTACATTTGGAAAATTCTGAACCATTATTGCTTCTGTTCTGTTCACCCCTTCCTGGGATTCTAATTGCCTGTATGTGACAATGTAGCATATGGTCTCTCACTTCTTGGATGTGTCGTCTCCCTCTGCACTCCCCCTACCTTCGTGGTGCCGTTTGGGTGATTTCTATTGACCTATGTTTAAGTTCACTGACTCTGCAGTTTCCATTTCTTGACTGAAATTACCCACCTGATGGTCATGCACGCTGTCTCCCTTTTCTGTTCAAGTCTCTAACACATTAATTATAGTTATTTTAGATTCCCTATCAGATAGTTCCAACACCTGCTTCGTAATCGCAGTCTTGTTTTGATGATTGCTCTGTCTCTTGGGAGTGTTTTTTTAATGCCCTTTATGTGCTTTATTATTATTTTTCAAAGCCAGACATGCATAGGACAGGAGAAACAGGAGTGAATACTTTTTATGACTGGAAATGGACACAGCTTTCTTCCTGCTAGGCCTTCAGTGCTGTGGTTTACATTAGTCTTGTGAAGAGTTGGCCTGTGTTTGGATTTGTTGTTGTTAGGGTATCCTTAGTGCACCACAGCCTTCATTTTTCTGTAGGGACGGCTCGTGTCTAGTGCAACGGGTGGTTTACCAGAGCAGCGTGTGGGATTCTGAGTGGTATGTCTTCCTGCTTTGCTGAGCCTCACGGTGTCTCTGCAGGCCCGTGTTCCTCGCCTGGCTCTCCTAACAGTATTCTGCTGTCAGCTGGTGCTTGCAGCTCTTTAATTTGGATATGTGTGGTGCTGCGTGCTGTTTCCGTTATTCTGAGGAAGGCTCTGTCCTAGGCACGTGTGGTGAGCGTGAGTCTTAGGGGATGGCCCTGTCCGTTCTCCTGCCCCTGCCTCGGCTGTAGCTGTTGGGTGCGTAGTGTAATCCTGCCCCTTCTCCACGAGTAGCCCCCCTTCCCCTCCCCAAGTTGCAGTGCGTGTTCACCAGAGTCCTTCCCTGTACAGACTAAGGGTTTTTTTCCTTAGTGGAGATGGAGGGGAAGGATCTGGGTGGAATTTGCATAAATTATGTATTACAAAGCATTAAATACTTAAGGTAATTTTGCTCCTGTCTCATTGTATGATTCTGTTATCATTTTTTTTAAGCCAATTAGAAGGGAACTTGAGTATTAACGTTAGTCATTATTTCCTAAGCAGTGCCACTTGCTCAAAGAACTTGCATGTGGTTTGGGAAAGCCGAGCTCAGGAGAAGCAGGAAAGGTTGGGGAAATTTAGTGAATACACACGCACTCATCGCTGAACTGAGCACAGGTAGTTAATAGAAGTGTGTATGTAAAGGAAGGCAGGGATATTGTGGTGGAGCCAGGAAGACAGACTGAATCACTGGTTTGGACTTGTTTCTGTTCCATCAGTGAGCATTTGCTGGATGTCTGTCTTACGCTGGGTGCTGAAAAAATGTTGAGTGTTAATGAGAATGTGGCCATGGGGTAATCAGCTGTGTGGTGGCTTGCATTGGCTGAGGGGCGAGGGACAGGTTGCAGGAGGGCAAAGTTCCCAGAAAAGGATGCCTGACAGTCGCAGGACGGAGGTTGTGTTTCAGGGTGGGAAATGGCATGTCCTCAGGCCCCGTAGGAGTTTCACCTGGGTGGTTATTCAGAGACTAAGTGACTGAACATGTCATGCTTGACCTTTTAGGCAATGGGAACTATTGAAGGGTTCAAAGCAGAGGAATGTCTGGTCACGTGTGCAGTGTGAAATGTCATCCTGACCAGAAGGAAGAGGAGATGTGGGAAGCAGATGGGCCTACAGGCTAGGGACCAGGCAGGAGGAGGTAACTGTTTGTGTCCTAGGCAGGAGGTGATAACGGCATAAAAACAGGTGCGTTGGTTTTGTGTGTTCTGTACACAAGAACCTTGCCTTTAGTCTTCACTGGGCTGCGGGATCTGAGATGTGCTATTGTCCCCTGGAAGCTGCTGCTGTTTGTGTCTTTATGCCCTAATACGCCACGCTTTCTTTATGTCTATAGAAGTTTACTTGTACAGTCTTTAAACAGTAAGTCTTGAGTTTTTTATGTTGAATTTGGAATTTCTTTTTGGAAATCACTTTCAGATCTGAAGTGTAAGCCTAGCAAGAAAATGAATACTGTGATTCGGTGTCTTTTATTACACATGCTGGCCACAAGTGACAGCTTACCTGAGAGAAGAAAATCAGTTTGCTCAGGAGGGTAAAATACTTTACATCACAGAAATAGGACTCAGTCGTTAGTGGTGGTCCAAGTGGTGCTTTCAGCAAGATTTTCGTCTTAGGAATGTGCACATTCTCTTACGGAAAAGTTTCTAAGTTCCCCTTAGTCGCTTACATTACTGTATATGTGTTTTATATGTTTACACAAATATTTACTCTATTTGTGTATGGGGACTTGGGGGAAAAGCACTTGTTTAAATATGTTCATTCTGGTACTTTTTTTTTTTTTAAGTATCAGTGTAATTGGACTGAATTTATCCTCCTGCCTTAACTCAGTGAAGAACAAAATATCCCAAACAGTTTTGCCACATTAGACAACAGGCAGTGCAGAGCAGTGATCCTTGAAAGACAGAAAATAAACTAGATGAGCCCTGGGACTGAGCAGGCCTGCTGCCTGGATAGTTTGCAGACCATGGCTCGGGCAGGGAGGGGGAGTAGCCCAGACAGAGCCTGGTGGTTTCTATGAGTTGAGGAGGCTGTGTCGAGAATTCGGGGAGGCCAAAGTGAACTTGCAGGGCAGAATGCCAGACGAGAGAGAGCTCTGGACAAACACATAGGGCTCCCCTGAATCCTTAGCTGGCTGCTGATGAACACGTGTGTGTGGGACTCACCCAATGCAGGGAGGGAACCCTGGAAGTGAGCAGTGAAACAGCCCTGGGAGCTCACACTAGACCCAGTTTGTGTTCCCACTAGCCAGAGTGGGCAAGTCTTATAACAGACAGTGTGCTCACAAGGTATTGTCTCAGTAGTGGGCATGATGAAAGGTGCTGTGATCCTGCCTCTCCCAAAGCTTGCAAGCAAGCTGTGAAAGGACCAGACTCTTCCCAGTGACCTAACTGTGGCCCACACAAAACTCAGAAATATTGTGAGAAATAAAGGAATAAAAATATACCCAGCACCTACCAGGGTAAAATTTACAATGTCTGCTATCAAGTCAGAAATTACCAGGCATGCAAAGAAAGAAGCAAGCAAATATTGGGCCGGCCCAGTGGCTCAGGTGGTCGGAGCACCGTGTTCCTAACGCCGAGGTCACTGGTTCGATTCTCACATGGGCCAGTAAGCTGCGTCCTCTACAGCTAAGATTGTGAACAACGGCTTGACCTGGAGCTTGGCTGCCATGAGCAGCCTGAGGTCGGTGTGAGCTGCCGTGGGCTGCCCTAGGCTGCTGTGCTGCCGTGGGCTACCATGTACTGCCAGGAGTGGCTGGTGGCCAGCGTTAGTGGCCGGCAGCCAGCAAGAGCTTCTGTGAGCTGCTGTGAGTGGCCAACTGGAGACCGACTACCTTATCCGGGGGGCCGGGGTAGCACAAGGCTCATAGTACCAGCATAGGCAAGGGAGCTGTGTCCTACAGAACTAGACTGGGAAACAATGGCTTGAACCGGAGTGGGCAGGGGGTAGGCGGGAGAAGGGGGAAAAGAAAAAAAAAGGAAGCAAGCAAATACAAATCATAATTAGGAGCAAAATCAATACATAGAAACAGGCTAAAAAATGACACATATGATAGAATTATTAGGTAAGGATATGAATACAGTTATTATTGCTGTATGCTGCCTGTTCAAGAAGATGGAGGAAAGCATGAGCACGTTAAGGAGAAACAAAATATAAGAAAACCCAAATGAACATCTAGAGTTGCAAACGATACTTTCTGAGATGAAAAATACAATGTATGAGGATTAGCAACAGATTAGATACCGCAGAAGAAAAGGTTAGTGAACTAGAAGAGACAGCAATAGAAAGAATTCAAAAAGAGCCATCGGAGAAGACTGAAATTTTTTAAAAAAGGAAAAAAAAAGCGTAAGTGAATGTGAAAAAAACTTCAAGTGGCATACGATACATATATGTATAATTGGAGTCCCTGAAAGAAGGAATGGGGATAGGGAATAAGAAAAAATATTTGAAGGAGTAATGGCTGAAGAATGTCCAAACTTGATGAAAATTATAAATCCACAAATCCAAGAAGCTCAGTAAGCCTCAAGCATAAGAAACATGAAGAAAACTACACCAAGGCACGTTATAATTGTATTGCTGAAAACAGTGATTAAAAGAAAACTTCAATGCAGTTAGAGGAAAAAAAGCCATGATATACTGGACGGAGGTCAGACGAACAGCAGACTTCTCATGAAAACGTGTTGGCCAGAAGATAGGACAGCTTAAAGTACTGAAAGGGAAAAAGAACATAACCTAGAATTCTAAACCAGCCAAACTATCTTTCAAAATGAACATGAGATAGTGACTTTTCAGACATAAAAAAGCTAAAAGAATTCATGACTAGCGATTTTCATCCTTAGAAATGTTAAAGAAATTCTCAGGCAGGGAAAAAAAAAATGCACCAGATGGAAATCTGAATCTACACAAAGAAATGAAGAGCACTGGAAATTGTAAATATGTAGATAAGTATTTTTAAGAACTACTTTAAGTGTAATTGTTTAGAGCAAAAATAACAATGAATTATGGGGCTTATATATAGAAGTTAAATGTATGACAACAAAAACATAAAGGCCAGGAGAGGGGAAACAAAGTTCTTATGTGTTTAGTGATAAAGTCTTATTTGATGGCTGATTTTGATAAGTTAAAGTGTACACTGTACACACTAAAGCAGCCACTTCAAAAGGAAAACACATATAGCCCACAAACCAACCAAAGAGATAAAATAGAATTATAAAGAATTGATTTTTTTTTAAGCTGAAAAAGGGGATAAAAACAAATGGGTTAATAAAAAAATAAAAAATAAGATGGTTGATCTAATAAACCCAACCGTATCAGTGATCGTATTTAATATAAATCATCTAAACATCCCAATTTGAAAAGATTGTGAGATTGGAAATAAAGCAAGACCCAACTGTATGATTTCTGTAAGTAACTCGCTTAAAATATAAAGATGCAACGAGGCTAAAAATAAAGTCATAGAGAAAGATATGCTTTGCTTCTGTAATTGAAGAGAAAGCTGAAGTGGCAATATTAGTACCAAATAGATACCAGAGCGAAGAATATTACCAGGGTTAAAAAGTCATTTCATATTGATACAGCGGTGAGTTCATCCAGGGAACATAACAGTCCTAAACATTTTTATGCCTCATAATAAGGCTTCAAAATATGTGAAGGAAAACTTAGAGAACTTCAAGGAAAAATAGACATCCATAATTATAGTTGGAGATTTTAGCACCTCTCTCAATAATTGATAGAATAGAAAATCAGTAAGGTTATAGAAGACTTGAACAACACCATCAGCCAACTTGACCTAACACATTTATAAAACACCCAACAGCAGCAGAATAAAGTAAACATTGAACATTTACCAAAATAGACCATATTCTGGGCCATAAAAAAGTCTTGATGAATTTGGAAGAATTAAATTTGTACAAAGTATCTTTTCTGACTACAGTGGAATCATTAGAAATCAGTAACAAGGGCCGGCCCGGTGGCTCAGGCAGTTAGAGCTCTATGCTCCTAACTCCGAAGGCTGCCGGTTCGATTCCCACATGGGCCAGTGGGCTCTCAACCACAAGGTTGCCAGTTCAATTCCTTGAGTCCTGCAAGGGATGGTGGGCTCCGCCCCCTGCAACTAAGATTGAACACGGCACCTTGAGCTGAGCTGCCTCCCAGATGGCCCAGTTGGTTGGAGCGCGGACTCTCAACCACAAGGTTGCCAGTTCAGTTCCTCGACTCACCCAAACGATGGTGGGCTGCGCCCCCCCCACCCCCCGCAACTGGCAACGGCAACTGGACCTGGAGCTGAGCTGCACCCTCCACAACTAAGACTGAAAAACAACTTGAAGCTGAATGGCACCCTTCGCAACTAAGATTGAAAGGACAACAACTTGACTTGGAAAAAAGTCCTGGACATACACACTGTTCCCCAATAAAGTTCTGTTCCCCTTCCCCAATAAAAATCTAAAAAAAAAGAACGAAGGACTGACTCTTCTCAAGAATGTATTTGAAAAAAGAAATCAGTAACAGAAAGATACTTAGAAAACTACAAATATTAGGAAAGTAAACCATACTTTAAACAGCCCATGTGTCAAAGAAGAAATCAAGAGGGAAATAAATTTTGAACTGAATGAGAATGAAAACACAACATAGCAAAATTTGTAAAACGCAGCCAAAGCAGTACTTAAAGGGAAATTTGTAGCACTAACCACCTCTTTATGCAATAGAAAGGGTTCAATGACCTCTGCTTCCACCTTCAGAAAGTAGGTCAAAGAATTTTAAATACCCAAAATCCATGAAACCAAAAGCCGATTCTTTTTTTTTTTTTTTTTTTTTTTAACTTTTATTCATTTAAGTGTGTTTTTCCAGGACCCACCAGCTCCAAGTCAAGTAGTTGTTTCAATCTAGTTGTGGATGGTGCAGCTCACAGTGGCCCATGTGGGGATTGAACTGACAACCTTGTTGTTAAGAGCACCGTGCTCTAACCAACTGAGCTAACCGGCCACCTATCTGATTCTTTTAAGAGTAATAAAATTGATAAACCTTGAGCCAGGCCAAAGATTTGAGTACATGCTGCAGAAGTGTGTGAAAATTTGTGAAAACCACAGTGAGCCAATACCACACACTCATTACAATGGCTACAGTTAAAACAACCCACCACATTGATGAAGATGTATGTAGTCATCTGGAACTCTCCAATAGTGCTTTTTGGGAGAAGTTCAGAAATTTCTTCGAAGTTAGACATGTACCTCTTATAAGACCCAGTCATTCTGTTCCTTGGTATTTGTGCAAGAGAAACAAAAGCATATATGTCCACCCCAAGATTTGACGTCAGTGTTCACAGCAGCTATTAATTTGTAATAGCCCCGAACCGGAAATAACCTGAGTGGCTCTGAATGGGACAACAGGTAAACAAGTTGTGGCTTAGCTGCCCACACAGTGGAGTACTGCCTCGTCATACACGGGACACATTCCTGATACACACCTGGGCGTCGTCTCCAAATGGGCTGCTCCGTGAAAGCCAGAAGAAGCGAGGAGGTGATGTGGCACCATTTATACGCATTTATATCTAGAGATTGCAGTGAACCCAGCGACAGGCCAGCGCGACGGGGTAGGTTAGGCTGGGGGAGAAGGGGGTGATGGTGGCGGTCCTCGTCTTGATGACCGTGATGGGCTCCCCGTGTGTACTTGTTAGAGCTATTTACATGGCTACTTCAGATATTTTCAGCTTATTGTTCCTCAATTCTACTGCAGTACAGCTATAAAATGTTTTTCAAACAGCTATGGAGTTTATGTTTGTACCTCGCATTTAATCACAGATTCTTCGGAGGGTAACCACGTGGTGGGCACTAGTGTCCGGTTCATTTGAATTTCAGTCAGGTGTTGTGAGCCAGGAGTGCCTTGGTTTCACTCATGTCCTAGCAGGGTGACGAGGCCGTGTGCTGAGAAGAGATGAGATGGGGACAGGCAGGGGGCAGGTGGGGAGGAGCGCTCTGTGCCTTAGGAGGCAGGTGGTGGCAGGTCTGACAAGAGCGCTGCTAAGGAACCAGTGTCAGGTGAGAGGAGGGGCCGTGACAGCCCCATGGAGGTGGGGAAGCCCCCTCCCATGGAGATGTGCACTCTGCTCTGTGCCAGGCGTCCTTCCAGCGGGAACATGAGCGACAGCAGGCCACTCCTGGCCCACTCACTCCTGTCCTCCCTTCTTCCCTCCATCCCCCCTCTGGCCTCCTGCCCCAGCCTTGCTCTCTGGAATGTGTGGCATCTGCCAGCCGGCCCCACACTCCAGGTGTCTCCTGGAGGAGGAGGTCCTTGCTGGCCCCCCCGTAAAGGGTGCCGACCCCAGCCCCAGGTGCCCTTTCCTGCTGTGTTGCTCCTTCTCAGTTCCCACTATCTGGTGTTTGTATTTTTCACTTTGTCTTTGACAAGGCTGTTAACTCCCCAGGACAGGGAGCTTTGTTTTATTGACCACTGTATCCCCGGGGCCTGGACCAGTGCTTTGGCACATGGCAGGCTCCCAGTAAATACTGGATGGATGGGTGGGTGGATGGACGGACGGATGGACCGACAGCTGCATGGGAACTGGATGCTGTCAAGTCACTCTGGCTCTTACCCCATGATCTCTGACTTGGGGTCCTTGTAACCGAGGCGCCCAGCATCTCTGTGGCTGGGTAAGGAGGCAGCCTGGAAAGGTGTGAGGGCCGTGGCGGTTCTGTCAGTGGTGGGGGCTGTTTTCTAGGACTAGGGACAAGAGGTGGCTTTACTAGGGTTGAGTCAGCGTGGTTTTTGAAATTATTTGGCATAATTTAGACATGTTGTGTCTGTTGGGACAGAGAGCGACAGCTACTGCCATGCGAATCCGTGGTTTGAGGGGCAGTCTGGAGCTTTCAGGAACCCTACTGGGAGACAGTAGTAGTCCGCTCTGTCCCCTCGCACTCCACACATTCACATGGCTGCTGAGCTGGGTTTGGTTGAATCCTTGGAACCTTGTGGACATGGCAGGTGCGCAGTTTTGATCAGTGTTTATAAGAGCAGGTGACACTATATGTGCAAGTCCCCCTTTGGTGTTAGTGCTGCTGTCATTCGTTCTTTTAATCACTCATTTTTGTATCTATTCCCTCAATGCCCTCAGTTTAAGCACCTGCTACCTGCGGGGCACCCTGGAATTTGGAGCGGAGCCAGGGGTCCGGCCAAGAATGTGTTGTGCAGTGCACACCTGTAGTCCAGGTGACAAGCACAGCCGAAGGCATGTGTGAGCCCTGGTGCCGGAGGACAGGGGGGGCCGTGGGACGGGCTGGGGACGGGCTGGGCGTGGGGGGAGCGTCTGGGTGCAGCTGGGCATGGGGGCTGCCTGGGAGTCCCCACCAGAGCCGCCTGGGCTGCCTTCCCGCTGGTACCGCGCAGGGGAGCTCAGACGGCGACAGGCCTGGGGGGCTCTGTTGCCCCGATCCCACGTGTGCTCTGGCTTGGATCCTCTGGAAGGCCATGCCTGGCTTCCCGGCTCACCTGTTGCTCAGGTGTGCAGAGGACCCATCTTGGGCTCATGCCGATTTGGGTTTAAATCTGGACCTCTGCTTGCTGACCTTGTGACTTGAAGCCTTTTTTAAATCTAGGAGCCTGTTTGTGTGTTTTTAAGGCTAATTTTATTTTTCTGATAGCGTGGTTGATAATCCTTTGGAGAGGATCTAGGGTGATAATCTTGTCTCCTCCCCCTCCCCCCACCCTCACCCTCTAGTTCAGAACCTATTGGAAAAAGTGCACGTTAAAATTGGGTAGCTGCAGAGGACATCGGCGTAACTGCTGCTGCGCTGGTAGGGAGGCTGGTCTTGGGTGTGTGGCCCCTGTCCCCCCTCGACCCCCCCTCGTGTCTCTCTGAAATCCAGAGCTTGGGCGGCCCTCGGAGGCTATTCGAGCTGCAGACACACTGAGGCCAGAATTGCCGCTGGGGCCCAAGCGCTCACAGCAGACATCCCCACAATGGTGGCTTCAGGCCCTGCTGACAGGCGTCTTGGGGCTTTTTCAGTCTGCACATTGGGAGCGACACTTTCCATGGGCGGGGCAGTACAGAGGTCTGGGCGAAGGGGCTAGTTGGACGATTTTCTAATTCCTACTGAGATGTTCTTTGTGGCATTACTGTTTCATTTGAAGTATTACGCGTTTCTAGAACACTAGGTACAGTTTCATTCAACAGTTCCCTGTGTGATGTTTCTCTATATAAACACACACGTGCATTGTAATCTCTGAACTGTGCAGAATAGTTTTTAGTGGTCTTGGCTTTGTGGATCATGTTTTGAAAATGTACATTGTTTTCTGTTCCAGACTCCTTTTAACTTTGGCGTGAATCACAGGACACCACCCTACCCCGCCGGGGATTACTGTCTTCTGTGCAGAAGCGAGCGGAAAGACTCTTCATTCTCAGAGAGTGGGATTAAGGCTGCGAGCAGACTGGCCCTTTCCACAGCCCCTAAGGGCAACAGCGTGCTGCACCTGCCACTGTGGGTGTGCCCGGACTGCCGGCGGGCTGTGGAGAAGGAGGAGCGGCCCGGGGGCCCAGACCAGCCCGCGGTGAGTGCCCCGCGCAGAGCACGCACGGCTTCCTGACGCCACGGGCAGGAAGGAACTCCCTCCTGTGCCGTCTTCTGCCCTTCCACCTGGTCTTCCTGGCCACACCGTTCGTGGGCAGTACACCTGCCCTCCTTGGGCAGACAACTCGTTCGGCTGGGGCTGGGGGCAAAGCGTGGCTTTTGGCTTTTTAGTCTGGCCTCAGGATTTCTTGGGTGAAGCAGTTTGCTGGAGAGCTAGGAAGCTTTTTATTTGTTTAGTTCTAGACAGTTCCATGTGCTGGTAACTCACCTGAAATTCCTTTCCGGATGCAATTTTCAAGCCTGGGTGTTCCCCCTTTTTCCTTGATGTCCTACCTCGGATGAATGGAGGGGTTCTTGGGGCCCAGGCCTGTGTGGGAAGGCCGCACCCTCAGTGTGATGCTTGCCCTGGGCTTAGTGGGCCCTGCTTCTGAAAGGGCTTTCCAGTCTGCTCTTCAGCTTCTGAAAGGAGTTGGCTTGTGCAGCCATTTGAGGCCCCGTGTCCTAGGGCTTCTCTGTCCCTTTATCTCTGCCTGCAAGTAGCTGTTGCGCGTTTTCTGACCTGGGATTGCTTCCCAGGCCAGCCCCTGGGAAGGCCGGGCGAGCGAGATGCTCTGCGCCACGTGAGTCTTCCTGGGCTTTCTGGTGGTCTCGGTCTCCTCGCAGCCTGCCACTAAGCCAGTGACTTCTGTCTCAGGGCTTCCTTCAAGGCAGCACCCCAACTCAACGTGCAGTGTCTGGAGCAGTGCTGAAGTAGCTAAACCTCAGGCTCGAGATGGATCCCTCCGCACCCTCCTCCCACGTGCCCCTCTGCTGCCTGCGTCCTCCTGCTCCGTGCTTCTTCTTAACGTCCTGTGCGTTTGTTTTGTCTGTGTTTCTTCTTCGCTGGATTATACACTCCATAAGGGCAGCTGTTTTGTGTAGCATCTCCTTACCGAGAACAGTGCCTAGCCTGGCGTATTTGAGGTGCCCCAAATAGTGAGTTAACGAATAAATAGTGAATGAAGAAAGAAATGAATAGACTGTGGAATGCACTCATTAGGGATTAAGAAGACGGCATAATCAGTCTTAACATTTTACTTTGTTTCCTTTCTGTGTCCGCTCACAGTATCTGGCCTTTTCCCCATCTTTTAATGGAAGGCTATGTAGGATTGGTTTAGTCTGACTGTGCCTTTGGGAACGGATTGCCGTGTTTGTTCTGGTTTTGGAGGCAAGTGCAATACCTGTGATTTCCCTGGGGGACTCTCACTTCCTGACTCCCAGTTTGTCCTGGAGAATGGATTATCAGATGTGGCTTGCTCTCCTCATCCAAAAAAGTGACCCTGGGGACCACAGAGGTGTCCTGTTGGCCCGTGTTCTGCTACTTATATAAAGTTGGCCTCCTTTGTTCGAGCTGGTTAAAATCACTGGCCTTTAAAAAAAGTGAACTGTGATTTACATGTGGCAAAGTCCACCCTTTGAACGTGTGTGTTCACCGAGCTCTGACAGGTTTGTACAGCTGTGTGACCCCCACTACTGCACAGGCTGCCTTGTAACACTGACCTGATTCCCGTCATGCCTTTTAGAACCATGTGTCAGTGGTCTGTTGCTGATTTTTGCTGAGTACATTGTAGACACGCACCAAGGTTTTTCTCCCTCACCATTGATGGACGTGGGTTGTTTCCAGATGTGGACTGTGGCTCTGGCTGTGTGACCACACCCCAAGATGGTGCAAACCTTTCCTTCTCTCGCCTCGGCCTCTCCCCCCCCACACACACACACACTTCAGGGAGGCTCCAAGCGGACTCTCGGGCCCTTGCTCACCTCTTAACACGGGCCCAGGGAGCCCCATCCACTGGGCTTTCAGGTGCCCGTCCCGTCGTCCTCTCCACAGCTTGGTTCCTTTGGTTGTTTATTTCCTCTGATGCGTCCCAAATCTTTCCTTCTGTCCTGGCTCCTGCGCAGGAGAATGCAGAGGCTCTAGAATGTCCATTTTTTAGGTAGCCCGCCTTTCACCTCGTCCTCCCTTCCCCTGTCACCATCCCTCCCTTCACAGCCGTACATGTGTCTCTGGGTGAATTTTAAACTTCTGGTCGCATTTATTTCATGAGGAAGAGGTTTTCCATTTCTTTTCAAGTTAGTTTTGGTAAACTGCATTCGTAGAAGTTGTCGGTTACTGTATGCAGTTGTGTGTCGGTGGTCTCCTTTCAGTTCCGTATCTGCAGATGCAGCTCTTCTTACTCTTCAGTTTGTGCTGTTGTCCTTTTCTTAAACCAGTCTTGCTAGAAGTCTGTCCATGTTGTCTTCTCAAAGAAGAGCTTTTTAATTTTTAAAGTGTGTCTCTCTTCACTTTGTGTCATTAATTGCTGCTGTGTTGTGTTTGTGTGGTCCATACTTGTTAGTGCTGTGGTCCCTGTGACAAAGCTGAACGGCACAAACGAGAGCAGTGCAGTGTCCCTGTCCCACTCACTCCTCACCACCCTCTTCATCTCCCCAGAGGCTGAGGCGTCCACTGTGGCCACATCCCCGTCTGTTCCTCTGGACAAACTCAGTTCTGTGTATTGAAGGTGGTGACGGCAGACGCCAGTGTCCATAAGTAGAGCCGTGTGGTTCTCCCAGTTTCTTGTTCTTGCAGAGGGGCAGGGATGCCACGTGAGGTGGCTGCGCGTTGGTGGGCATGCTCTGGGCACGTGCTCCAGTTTCTAGGCCTCTCCTGAGGGCTGCTGACAGGTGTGGGGGAGCCTGAGGTTGGGTGCCAGCCGCTTCGGGGAGCTGGACTCACTGCTGGTCTCACCTGGAGACCTGTGGGAACCTGAGCCTTGCTCAGCCTGCCTGCTTGGGGTGGGGGGGGCAGCCCTGTGCCACGCGCTGATGCCAGGCAGCCTGCAAGGAACCGCTGGGCCTGCCTCACACAGGCCTGCTGATCGGGCCACAAACACTAGGTTTTCTTCTTTCTCTGGTTCTCCTCAGTTTTTCTTCTCTGATATGTGCTGGGAGCCTTGAAGTGCTGCTCTGGATTTTGGAATGTTCGTTGTATTGGCTCCGTTTTAAGTATTATCCAATTTTCAATATTTCTGTTTTCAGCCATGAATTGTTTAGAAGTATTTGTAACTATTCAAATTTGTATCTCTTGGATTACCTTGAATCACACTGACTTTAAATTTAATGCTGGTGTAGTTGGAGGTGGCGGTCTGCAGTCACTTATACTAATACACAGTTACATTTTTCTAAACGTTCTGTGTGTGCCTGCAAATGTCTTCTCAGGGTGTAGATATTCATTCGTTAATTGTGCTCTTAAATTCTTCCATGTTCTTACTAATGTCTTGTGTGCTTAATCTATCAATTCCTGAGTAAGATCAGTTAAGATCTGTGCATGTCTCATTTATCCTTTTTTCTTTGTAAATATTTCCATTTTTTGCTTTACATGTTTTAGGGCTGTGCTGGGTGAGTGCAGGTTGAAATGATTAAATCTTGGTGCACTGTGTTCCTTTTTTGCACCGAAATCATCTGTGGTGGCCCCTTTCTCCTAAGGGCTGTTTGTTTGCTGTTTGCATGGCACACGGGCCTTCTCCCTCTCCTTTTCATATCCTCTTTTCAGTCTCTGGGTGTGGCCTGGGTGTTAGGTGGTCGTGTGCAGTCCGCGGCGAGACAGGCTTATGTGGCCTCGTTGGAGAGTTACTTTTTCATATAGTTCAAATTGACCCTTGTCACTGACTGGGCTTGCTGGTCCGTTTGGGTTTATTTTTGCTCCCATAGGTCACGAGTCCAGCGTTGCCCCCTCTCACGCCCCTCCCAGTCCTGCCCCCCTCCCCAGAGTTGGCCCTCTTCCTGACGCTCCGCTTGCTCTCCTGTCTTCGTGTGAGAGCTCTACACCTCCAGCCCTAAACACTGTCATTTGGTTGCCCTGGTGGTTCGGACTTTGTAAAAATATCAGAGCCGTACGTATCATTTGGCCTGATTTATTTTGTTCAGTGTTATGTTTGAGATTCATAAGTATTGTGGTTTCTTCATTCTCATCACTGTATCTGCTCGCCTTTCTGAATGGATTCATCGTAGCCATTTGCCCGTCTGCCGTTAGGAATGGTGCGCTTGGAGCAGACACTCACACGCTCCGTGCTAGATACACACGGGAAAGGGACGCTGAGGCCGAGGGACTTGATAGCATTAAGTGACTGCCATCATTTGTGAAATAGTGGTTTCCCGAGTTAGGCAGGTCTTCTAGACGCTGACACCTCTCATTTTTGAGTGTTCTGAATTGGTATTTGTTAGGACCACCACCAGTCTCATCAGAAAAGTCTTGAATGTGGAGAAGCTGTGGAGCCCACAGTGATGGATACGTTTTCCAAACTTCTAAGTTTTGCTTGAAAGCTCAGATTTGATGATGGCCCACAGATAGTGACAGCTGTTCCTTGAAGTGACAGGCTCATTTCATTGGTTTTTCATTCCAAGTCTGAATAACCTCATCTGGTCCGTCAGATGTTCTTTCATGCTGGTGATGTTTCATGGGCGAGTGACTCATTCGGCACTCGGCGCCCGCGCTTTCCTCGGGGACAGTCTCTGCAGAGATGCTTTCTGCAGACTGTGTGTCAGCACAGAGAAAATCCAGAAGACGTGCTTAAGGGCTGCGATTGAACGTGAATGATTTTACTGCCTAAGGGCGACATTCCTGAGTGTGTGCTGGGGAGGGTGCAGCGGCCCCCAGGACACTTCGCTGCGCTTTTCCCAAGGTGCCGGCACGTTCACCCACCACTGCTTTTTGCACCGTCGGTGCAAATGTCGACACAGTGAAAAGGGCAGAGAACATGTTAGTGTTAACATGGAAGTGGTTTGGACTCGGGGACCTGCTGCCGAGGCTGTCAGGACTCCCGGCGTCCATGGCCACACAGAACCACAGTTCTGCTGGTTATTTGTCTTGTTCTTCTGACGAGTGGGGCTCTTGACGCGGCTCAGCGCCGAACCATCAGGTGCGTGCATTGCAGATACCACCGCCTCTCTTTTGCTTCCCTTTTCACTATGTTTGTAGTGTCTTTTGATGAACGCAAGTTTAGTTTTAATCTAGCCAGACTTCTCAGTGTTTTCCTTTGTAGTTACTGCTGTCTTTAGTCCTGTTTATTAGTGTGTTTTCCTTATGAAGTCATAAACATATTTTGGGTATGTAATTGCTTCTATCAGCAGTCCAAAGAAATAGGTGAATGACACGTGAGCCATATAGATAACTTAAAACTTTTAGTAGCACATGTCAAAAAACAAAAAGAAACAAGGGATATTATGTTTTTTACCTCAGTCTATCCAAGCTGTCTTCAGCCTGTGCTCAAATGTAAAAATAGTAATAAGGTATTTTCTGTGTTCTCGTACTAAGGGTCAGAATCCTGGTGTGTTTCACACGTAGTGCCCAGGTCACTTAGGGGACTCACATGTCAGGTACTCAGGAGCCACACATGGGGCTGCTGAGCACACAGCTCTGCACAGTTACTGGTCTGCCTTCCTGTTTAGACCTACAACCTGCCTGGAATGCAAATCACAGTTTTTATATGGTGGAAGTAAAGGTCAAGTTTCATTTATTTCTGTGTGGAGGTCCAGTTTCACAGCAGCTTTTATTGAAACGGCTGCTCCTACCCTTCAGCAGCACCTTTGTTACAAATCAAGGTCCATATGTGTGTGGATGTATTTCTGCTCTGTCGGGCTGTTTGTCCTGCCCGAAGCCCATTGTCGAAATGATTGTAGCTTCGTAACATCCTGTTCAGAGAGAACGTCCTCGTGTGCTCTTCAAAACTGTTCTGGTTCTTCTTGGTTCTTTTCTGAATAATTGAACATCTCCTTGTCATTTCACACACACACACACACACACACACACACACACACACACACCCTTGAGATCTGACGACATTGACTCTAAGTCAGTAGGAGAATTGACTTCTTTCTATTAGGTTGGTGCAAAAGTAATTGCGGCTTTTGCCATTGTTTTTAACCTTTTAAACTGCAGTTACTTTTGCACCAACCCAATAATACTGAGTCTTCTAATCCCATGAGTATGGAATTTTTCTCCGTTTATAAGTGTTTCATATTGTTCTGTGTTAATGCCATTGTATCTTTTTTCCCAGGAAATTTACTCCGATGTATTTGACTTTTAATTATACTGTTTTAAATGGCATGTTTTACATTTTTCCTCCTCTAACTTCATTGGTAGGGATGGTACTGATTTCTTTGTAACTTGTTAATTGGACTGTGAGTCATATAGGCTTTTGACCTCACTCGTCTCAGGTGGAATCCCAAAGTTTTTTCAAGAGTTGCAATTTCAAGTCACAGTCACTGTCTCAGACGCCCTGTGTGTTGCTGGGTGACCATGCCGTCATCATGAAATCTCCACACGGGGGACTTGTGCTCCCCTTCTCGGCCTTGGTCACTGTGCACCCCGAGACAGTGGGTAGAGTGAGCAGTGGGGTACTGACGAGGCAGTTCTGGAGAGCACCTGGCGTTTCCAGTGGGGTGAGAGAGAAGCAGACATCACACAGGAGCGCAATAAGCAGCACTGAGCGAAGGCCGTCCTTTGAGGGACGGTGTGGGCAGCAGTTGACGGGTCTGGGATGGGGTTGTTTCTGTTACTATCTCATGGGTGCTGACAGAAGACCCAGGACTCCTGGGCCGGAGCCCAAGGACTTCATCCCTCACGGTCCACAGGCATCACGCGCGTGGGCTTGTCCTCTCTCCTTGCCCCCCCTGAGCCCCACAGCAGTGAAGCAGAGAAGCCCACAGGTGCTGTGGGCGCAGGATCTCTGTCGCAGCTCAGGGCCCCTGAGTGTGGGGGACCCGCCACTCTTACGGTGAGCTAAAGCAAGCCTGCTCTGTCTCAAGGTCATCACCTGCAGAATCGCCTGAGACGTGGGCCCGGGTGGGGGATAGTCAGCTGACAGCCTTGACAGACCCAAGACGTGGAGGAGCAGGAGAGGTCCGAGGCTTGGCTCCCAGCAGTCTTCAGAACAGACGTTTTTAGAAGGTAATCAAGAAAGGGAGGAAGTGTTGTGTGGCAACAAAGAGATTGTATCTGACTTTTGACTAGATGCTGTTGGTGGAAGAAGCCAGACTGCACTGTGTGATGAGTAACTGGTGAGGAAGCGGAGAATATCCATTTCAGGTGCAGATTTTAAGGTGCTTAACTGTGAGGGCAGGAGAGGAGCAATCGGAAAGGGATGTGAAGCTGGAGGCGGGACATGGGATGTTTACTACTGAGAGAGCGAGCTGGTGGTTGGGGAAAGGTCCCC
This sequence comes from Rhinolophus sinicus, assembly GCF_057876585.1. Classification (NCBI taxonomy): domain Eukaryota; kingdom Metazoa; phylum Chordata; class Mammalia; order Chiroptera; family Rhinolophidae; genus Rhinolophus; species Rhinolophus sinicus. Next base: position 213,965,780 of record NC_142501.1, on the reverse strand, counting down.
ACTTACATCTTATTCTGTGCTGTGTAATATTCGAGATATACCTATAGCGAAAATATATGAGAATATGTGTTTGGTACACGTGTTATGAAGGATAATGAAATGAACACCTGCCAGCATAGAAATCAGGCTGTTCCCAATAGTGCGCACCTGCCTGTGTGCCCCACCCCCTTCCCCATCGTCCCCTCCCCTTCTCAGGTAACCGCTGTCCTTGAATTCTGTGTCTATCATTCCCCTAAAAAAACAAACAAACAAAAAAAACACTTAAGCATTTTATCACTTATGTGTATCTCTAAATAATAAATTATTAATTTTGTTTTGATCTTTATGAAAATGGTGCATGCTTGTGTCGTCTTCTGTCTTGCTTTTCTTTGTTGAGAAGATTTCTCATGCTGTCTGGGTAGCTGCTGTTTATTCATTTTCACAAACATAATTTATTCATAATTCACACGTAATTCAGGATGTTAACTATACTATTTATTCTATAATTTTATTGAAAGATATACAGTTGTTTTCTATTTTAGCAATTATAAAAATGTGCTGTCGGGGGCATTTACAAGCCCATATCCTGGTACTCATTTGTAAGACTTTTCCTAGGGTGTGTATTCTCCAGAGAAAGAATGGGGGATGTCCTAATATGTATGTACGCATAGCTGGAAGGATGGAGGGATGTCAGGAAGGAAGGAAGGAAGCGTGGGTATGGATGGAAGGATGGATGATGGATGGAAGAATGGCTAGGTGATGGATGGGTGGGTGGGTGATGGATGGATGATGGAAGAAGGGTAGATGGGTAGAGGGTGGTTGGATGATTGATGGGTAGATGGGAGGGAAGGAGGAAAGGAGAGAGGGGAGCTTAATTATAGGGATTGGCTCATGTGTTTGTGGAGGCCAAGAAGCCCCACAACCTTCCGGCTTCAAGCTGAAGGCCCTGGAAGCCGGTGGTGTAGTTCAGTCTGATTGCAGAGGCCTGAAAACCAAGCGGCCAGTGGTGTCAGTTGTGGTCTGGGTGTGAAAGCTCCCGTACCAAAGTGCTGGTGCCTGAGGGCAGAAGGTGGAGGTTTTGGCTCAAGCAGAGAGAGTGAAGTCACTCTTCTGCCTTTGTTCTATTCAGACCTTCAGTGGAATGGATGAGGCCCCCCTCATTGGGAAGGGCAGTGCTAACCTCTTCCAGAAATGACCTCACAGCCACACCCCAAAATAATGTTCTCCCAGCTCCCTGGGCCTTCCTTAGCCCAGTCAAGTTGACAGTAAATTGGACCATGACGGAGTGTCTGTGTGTGCAGTGTCCGCGTGTGCAGTGTCCGCGCGTGCGCTGTCCGCGTGTGCAGTGTCCGCGCGTGCAGTGTCCGCGCGTGCAGTGTCCGCGCGTGCAGTGTCCGCGCGTGCAGTGTCCGCGCGTGCAGTAGCGTTGCTGGCTCATAGGTAAATGAAACACTCACATGGATGACAGAATACCAGTTTCCCGAGGGAGTGTTCTCTCTGTGTCCCCCAGCATGTTACGTTCCAGTCACCACACTCCTGCCGGTACTTGGCGTTGGGTAGGCAGAGTTTGAAATTTTGGGAGGCGGGGTAAGAAGGAGTAAGGTAGACAAATGGTGGTGCTCATAGCTCCCACCTAAGGTAGAGGAGCCAGGATCTCTTTCTAGAAGAATCTCCTTTGAGACAGGATTTACAGGCAAGGCTGCATAGGAGGCAAGTAGGCGGGGCTGGGAGTGTAGTTGAGAAAATTGCTGCCAGAAATCTTTTTATAAATTGTTTTTGAGCGGGAGAGTGGATTTCGCAGGTCTGGGATGGAAGAGGAGTGGTCAGGTTTCAGATGGTCTCCATGAGAAATGGGGACAGTGAGCTAGCAGGGCGTCTGGGGTGCTGGCCAGCCAGAGGTCCCTGGCGAAGGTGGAGATGTCCTTGTGCGGTGGCCCCAACCTGTCTGTCGGCCAGGGTCCAGGCGCTGGGCAAGGAGAGCAACGAAGGGTGGTCGGTGAGTCGCAGGCTGGCTGTGCAGGCCCATCTCCGGGGCGTCTGAGAGCAGAGTCGGCTCACCCACCCCACCCCTGCTGGCTTGCACCGCGGCCCCTCCAGGTGCTGGCACCCACCCAACCCTGACTTTCTGCCACAACCGCTTTGCCCTGGCTCCTGTCTCGCCCAGCTCAGGGCATCTGTACAGAGCAGGCACGGAGCCGGCACGTGGGGATGGTTTTTGAGCGAAGGAGCAAGCTACCTTTGATGAACCTGCCAAGGTAATGAATGTGTCGGGACTTCAAAATGTTGACAGTGCTCTGCCTGCACAGTGGAGCTCACGCCTGGGGCGGAGCTCTGGATGTGTTCTCATGCTCCACGAGTTCTCTGACAGAGCAAACAGTTTTTGTTTGTATTCTGATTATGGGGGTGGAGGGCTTTGCCCCTGACTTCTCTGACCTGGGGGGCCTAGGGCGCTACTTGTTAAGGCTGCTGGGGAAGGAGCAGAGGTTGTCCTAGTAACTCTTACATTCTCTGCTGAGGCCAAGAAAAGAGCCATCCAAGGCCTGGCCTGCTCTGTGCGAGAGAAACTCAGAGCGGCAGAGAAGTGGGCTGCTTGGGACGTTTGGCAAAGGCCTTTGGGACCCAGGCCTGACTCAGTAGCCTGCCCTTGGTAGTCAGAATGAGGCCTGTGCTGAATTTAGCCTCTTGGTGTATGTTACACGTTCAGCAGTCTCTTTAAAATAATGTTGATTTGAATTTTAATGATTTTCAGGGGGTTTTTGCATGTAAGTTGTAGACCAACTTGGGTTTTTACAGTTATACAAAGGTTTAAAAAAACCTAAGTTATATTGTATTTTATGTTTGTGTATGTTTAAGTAACAAAAATAGTTTGGGTGGGGGGTGGGAGATGGCACTTTTGGAGAATTATTTTTTGTTTAAGGGGTCTGGGTAGCCCTGAGGCATCCTGTCACAGGATGACTGTTTGGCAAATGAACCTTCTGCTTCTGTGTTTTCAAGGTTCTGTTTGGTTGTGGAAATTAGCAACGGTGCCTGTGTTCTCACATACATGGTTAAAATGTGAGTCTTGCATGTTACACTAAGGAGCTGGTTCTCTAATAGTGTCTATAAGGCACATGGCCCCAGTTTACACCAGCCACTTCCGAGTTTGCGTCAGCATTCAGCCTTAGCTTGAATGTTTGCCCTGTTGGGTCTTGGCTCATAATGTAAACACATACAATTGCTCTACAATGGACTTCATAGAAGTGGCTGCTTACGTAGTGTGTCACTACTGCCCAGAATTGTCAGGTTGGGAGGACAAAGCTTGAGTCCACCTCCTAGAAAGGTAATCTGAGTGTGGTCTTTGGTTTCTTTCATTTAACACAATACTTCTGAGATTTATCCATATTGCTGTGTGTCTCAGTAGCTAATTCCTTTTTATTTCGGAGTCATATTCCGCTGTACGGATGAACCACAATTTGCTTATCCATCACCAACAGAGGGACATTTGTGTTTCCTGGTTTGGACTGTTACGACTAAAGCACCTAGTTACATTTCAGTACAAGTCTGGACATCATTCATTTCTCTTTGATAAGTACCTAGGAGTGGAATTCAAGTCCTAGGGTAAGTGTATACCTAACATTATAGGGAACTGTTGTGCTATTCTTTTTCAAGGTGCTTAGACTATTTTCCAGCCATGTTCCAGCCATGAGAGTTCCTGTTGGTCTCCATCCTCACCAAGGCAGGATATTGATAGTCCTTAAATAAAGCCATATCAGTGGCTTGTAGTGCTTATCGCATATGGTTTTAGTTTGAGTTTCTTAGTCACTTGTTGGGCATCTTTGTATGTATGCATTTGCCACTTGTATCTTTTTGGTGAAGTGGCTGCTCAAATCTTTTGCCTAATTTTAATTGGGTTGTTTGTCTTATTATTATTGAGTTGTGAGAGATCTTTATATATTCTGAATGTAAACCTCTGATCAGATATGTTTCTCAAATATTTTCTCCCAGTGTGTGTGAGTTGTCTTTTCATTATGTAACACTGTTTTTCCAAGAGCAGAAGTTTTAAGTTTTGATCAAGTCTAATTTACCAATTTAAATGATTGGGGCCTTTGGTGTTCTATGTAAGAAACATTTGCTACCCATGGTTATAAAGATTTTCCCTTGTGGTATTTTCTAGATGTGTGTGGTTTAAGCTTATACATTTGATCTGTGATCCATTTTGAGTGAAGTTTTGTATCTTTTGTAAAGTAAGAGTTGAAGTTCACCGTTTTTGTATATAGGTGTCTCGTTCTTCCAAAACTCTTGGTTGCAAACGTTATTTTTCCTCGAATTACTTTGGCATCTTTGTCAGAAATCAGTTGATGCTGTATGGATGGATCTGCTTCTGGACTCTGTTTCACTCTACATACATATCCACCTTTTTTTTTTTTTTTTTATCACAATAGTTGTTTTTTTTAAGATTTTTATTATTGGGGAAGGGGAACAGGACTTTATTGGAGAACAGTATGTACTTTCAGGACTTTTTTCCAGGTCAAGTTGTTGTCCTTTCAGTCTTAGTTGTGGAGGGTGCAGCTCAGCTCCAGGTCCGGTTGCCGTTTCTAGTTGCAGGGGGCGCAGCCCACCATCCCTTGCGGGAGTCGAACCAGCAACCCTGTGGTTGAGAGGATGTGCTCCAACAAACTGAGCCATCCGGGAGCTCAGCGGCAGCTCAGCTCAAGGTGCCGTGTTCAATCTTAGTTGCAAAGGGCGGAGCCCACATCCCTTGCGGGAGTCGAGGAATCAAACTGGCAACCTTGTGGTTGAGAGCCCACTGGCCCATGTGGGAATCGAACTGGCAGCCTTCGGTGTTAGGAGCACAGAGCTCCAACTGTCTGAGCCACTGGGCCAGCCCCATACCCATCTTTTTGCCGGCACCATACTACCTCAATTCCTGAAGCTTTTTATTGTAAGTCTTGAAATTACGTAGTTATTTTTTCAAAAGTGTTTTGGCTGTTCTAATAGGTCCTTTGCATTCCATGTAAAGTTTAGAATCATCTGGCCAGTTTCTACAGAAAAGCCTGCTGAGATTGTAACCTGCATTGTGTTGAGTTATAGACCAGTTTGGGGAAAATTGACATCTTAATATTGAGTATTCCAGTCCATGAATATGGTATGACTATTTATTCTTAGAATAGTATTGTAGTCTTTAAACTACAGGCTTTGTACAAAGTGTATTGAAAAATTTCCAAAGTATTTCATATTTTTTGTGCTATCTTAAATGGTACTTCAAAATTTTTCAATATCCAATTGTTTATTGCTAGTGTATAGAAATACAGTTGTTTTTGTATAATTGACCTTGTGTCCTGTGAAAACTCATTTATTAATTCTAGTGGTCTTTTGGAGATTGCTTAGGATTTTCCACATAGATGATCACATCATCTACAAATAATGTATTTCTTCCTTTCTGATCTGTATGTCTTTTATTTTTTTCTTGCCTTATTCCATTGACTAGGATCTCCAGTATAACCTTGTGAACAGGAGCGGCGTGAGGAGACTTTCTTCCCTGTTCCAGTCTTGGGGGGAAAGCAGTTAATCTTTTACTGTTAAGTATGTGTTAGCTGTAGGGTTTTGTAGATCTGGTTGAAGAACTTTACTTCTGTTTTTAGTTTGCTGAGATTTATCATGAGTGGATATTTAATTTCGCAAACTTCTTTTTTTTCACATCTATTGAGATGATCATAGAGGTTTTGTTGCTGTCGTTTAGTTAACAAAATTAATTATGGTGATTTTTTAAATGTTGAAAGAACCTTGCTTCCTGGGATAATCCACACTTGGTCATGATGTATGTATTCTCCTCTTTATAGGTTGCTGTGTTGGATTTGGTAATGTTTTGTTAGGATTCTTGCATCTGTGTTCATGGATGATATTAGTCTAGAGGTTTCTTTTCTAACAATATCTTTGTGTAGTTTGATGTCAGGATAATACCTCAGAATTAGGAAGTATTCTCTACTTTTCTGGAAAAGTTTGTGTAGAACTGGTATGATTATTTTCTGCCTTAAATGTTTGGTAGAATTCCCTAGTGAAGCTGTTGCCTTATTAGGAAGATTTTGAGTTCAATTTAATTTTTACCTGATCAGTGAGTTCATTTTATTTGATAAAAGGTATCTATTCATGAGTGAACTTTGTTAATTTTTTGTCTTTAAAGACGTTTATGTAATTATTTCACAATATATGTAAGTCAAGTCATTATGCTGTGCACCTTAAACTTATACAGTGATGCATGTCAATTTTATGTTTAAAAAATTGGGGGGAAAAGGAAATTTGTCATTTCATGTCAAATGGATGGGCATGAAGTTGTTCAGAATATTCCTGTATTTTCAATTTCCATAAGTTCTGTAGTGATTGAGCGCCCTCTGATTGGGGAATATATCTGTTGTTTGATTTTTTTCAAACAACCGATTTGTCTTATTTCCCAGATAGCCTGGCTAGAGGTATGTCATGTTTAGTGATCTTTTCAAAAAACCACATTTTGGTTGAACCGATTTTTCCATTTTCTATTTTACCAGTTTTTGCTCTTAAGTTTCTTATGTCTGTCTCTTTCTACTTTACATTTAATTTGTTTCTCATTGAAGGATTTACTGTATAGTCATCGTGTGCCCTATTTTAAAAGGCCTAACTTCATTCCTTGTCACCCAGAAATGCTGCTGTCCAGGTTCGCGTTGCTGTCAAGTCTTCCCGGGGCTCCTGTGTGTCAGGCAGCATCCCTGGCCCTAGTGCTTGGTGTTGAGCAAGTCAGAAAGGGTCCTGCTCTCGGGGGACTGGCCATCCCGTGATGAAGACAGGCGGAAGGAGAGCACTGGGCGCCCAGATAGCAGCTGTGAGAGGAAGGGATTAATTGGGGTGGTCAAGGTCGGGACTTGAACAGGGAACTTGAACATAATAATGAAGGAGTAACAGTCAGCTCCCCATCTGTGGAAGGAACTCTAAGGAATACAGTCCTGGCGGGTCTAGGAAACAGCCCCTACTGTAGAGCCTGGGCAGAGGACCCGAGGAGGACACACCTGCCAGAGGCCCTCCTGGGAGAGGGTGGGGTTAGGACCCTGGGGCAGCAGAGAGGGTGCTGAGGAGCTGAGGGCGGGGCGCTGGGGAAGGAGGACCGCGCTGCGCCCGCGGTGTCCCTCCAGCGCCCTCTGCTGCCCCTCCCGCACAGAGCGGGCAGAGAAGGCGGCGTTGGGCAGAAAGTTGGTCACAGGCTCAGCCGCCTCCCCAGAAGTGATGTTTGCTGAGGCGTGACAGGGAGAGAGTTCTGGCAGTGCTGTCTGGAGCCATCCAGACAGTTAGTAAATCAGTGCTCAGGGCAGCCAGTGGTCTTTGGAAGCTCAGTTTGTTTCTAAGTGTGGGAGGTCCCTGGGGGCTCCATGCTCTCCTGCATCGGAACCCGCCTCTGGCTGCTGCTTGAGCAGACCTTCACAGTGGATGGACAGGCTGCCAAGATGCCAGCCAAGAGGTGGCCATGGTCAGTGTGGGCTGGCAGCAGTGGACAGAGAAGCACGTGTGGCTTGTGGGTGGGTCTGCGTAGGAGAGGAGGGCACACCTTCCTTAGGCCCCCCAACCTGCAGCTGCTGGGGCTCAGCCTGGTTCTCTCACCGCTGCCTGCAGAGCTGCCCCTCCGTCACATACCGGTCAGACCCCATCGCCCGCCGTTCCTGTCCTCTGTGCTGGTAGGATTGTCTCATCTCCAGGTATTCTGGTCCCATCGGCAGAAACCCCGAACGTCTCTTCTAGTGCACAGCTCCCTCCCAGCTTCCGTGACTGATGCCGGGAATCGCCCAGAGAAGGCTGTGGGGTGGAGGGCACCGGGGCTCGTCCTGTTCCCTTGTACCTTCCTGGCTCTTCCCGGGTAGAGAGGAAGCTCCAGGCAGGACTTGGGGTGTCTGTTTTGTGCCAGGCTCTCCGAGGTTCTCTGGTGACCAGGTCCCGAGGTCCAAACAGGTGGCCCATAGTAGGTGTCTCTTGCTTTAGGTTTTCCTCGACGTCACCTCAGGACTTTGCACTGGGCTGTCTGCTAGGGACTCTGTGACACCCCCAAACCCGCCTTGCCCCCTGGTCTAACCCCTGTCATGATGACACTAGTCCCCGCCCTCAGAGAGCTCTCTGATACTTGGCTTCCCACCCCCGCCACCCACGGAGGAGGTTCTGGCTAGTCTCCCACCCTCAGGCTTTTTCTTTTCAGAGTCACGTATCGGTGTCCATGTGCCCAAACTCCAGGGGACCCATGACAGTCCTTGTGCTTTTGTCCAGTAGTCAACTGGGGTGAAGCTACAGGTGTCTGACCAAACCTGACAAGTACCCAGCCTAGGCGTGAGACCCAGGCCGCTCGGCGACAGGTGGACACCACAGAGGGTGGCAGGAGAAGGGACGGTGCAGTCCTCTGCACGTGCGATTGCCCTCAGGAGTCTCCCATGACGGCCCGTCGCTCAGGCTGTCGGGGGCGCTGGCGGCCCTGTCAGTGAGCCCTGCAGGAGGCACCTCGCACCTTTCTCACCAGTGGGGGCCTCCAGCTCTAAGACTGGAGCCCCGTTGCCGGATAACAGGGTCCCTCTCCAGCCCCGGCCCTGGCAGGAGGGACAAGGTACCGGCTGGGCAGGTAGTGGGATTCTGTTCTGAGACAAGAGAAACTGAAGGAGGAGAGCAGTCTGTGCTGGGGCCTGAGGTGGCCTCCGAGCTCTGCGTGGTCACTGCCACCGTCCTCCAGGTGCTGCTGCCTGCGGCCCGGAGCGTCCTCGTTCCCCGTCCGAGCAAGAGCACCGGCCCTGGGACTCCATGGGTCAGGGACGCCTCTGCTCCGGCCCCGTGACGCCGGGCTTGATGTGGCCACTAGGTTTCCACTGACTGGCCGTGTCACTTCCTGGAGGTGGCCACTGGGGGGGTCACTGCGGTGGAATATCCTCATGGGGTTATGCTAGAACTGTCAGGAGGTAAACAAATAACGGGTTCCAGACAAAATTCTGGGGTGTCAAAGAGGAAAAGTTTCCAGTGTAATGTCAGTTAAGATATTTTCAGTGTGTCGGTTTTACATGTTTTCTAAAAGGCATTTATCTGAAATTCGTGTGAGCATTTGAACATAACTAGTCTGTGCTATTCTCTTTCAAGCAGGGCCAAGACTTTCTTCTCCACGCTCCTCTTGGCGGGTCCCAGGTGGAAGCCGGCGGCGGGAGGCTAGCTTTGGGTGCCCAGCCGCTGCCCTCGGACGCGGCGTGTGCCTGCGAGGCCTGCAGCGAGCGCAGGTACCAGTGGGCGCCACGGGAGAGTGGGTTCCGGGCCAGCCCACCGGGCGCTGGGGCTGGAATAGGAAGCGGGCCTTTTCAGAAATGCCACCCGCTCCCGAGAGGGAGCCAGTGGTCTGGTGATGAGAGGGAGAACCAGGTGAGTGAGGCTCATCCGTCCTCCCTGCCCTGAGGACTAACGGCGTTCTCGTCCTCGGAAGGAAGAGGGGCCAGAGCCCAGTCATCAGAGCCCAAAGTCGGAGTCGACTGGGGCTGAGGGTGTGGTGACCGCAGCTGCGAAGACAGCACAGAGGAGCGAGGCCCCGGGCCTTAGTGGGGGGAGAGCTGCCTAATGGGCACCTGGATGGCCAAGGTCAAGGGAGCCCAGCCGTCGGCATTCCCGAGTGCTGTCGTGCAAGGAGGGCCTGACCTCTCCTGGAGACGAAGGTCTCAGGGCCTAGCCGCCAAGGGGCCCCTGGGGCTGTGTGGGCCGGCAACGGTCAGTCCTCCGGCAGTGCCAGCAGAGCAGATGGGAGGAGAGGTGCTGGCCGCTGGGGCCCTGCGCTGCCTGCGGGGTGGGGAGGGCTCACTGCGCCGACTGCCCCTGACCTGCCTGCCCTCTTGTGCCACCTCACAGGGAGACCTCGGCAGATGTGGAGCGGGAGCCGCAGCAGCTGCAGAACTGCTGGTCTGAGGTGCGCTACATGGTCCGCTGTATTTACCGCCAGGCGGGGACCCCGCTAGCAGACGACCAGGACCAGTCCCTGGTGCCCGACAAAGACGGGGTGCAGGAGCTCGTGGACAGGTACACGTGTCCCCGCGTTGCGTCCCTTCCTTGCCTCTGCTGGCGTAGGGGAAGCGGGGCGCTGGGGGTCTTCAGGCAGCCTGGCTGGGCAGGCCCTGTGGGTACGGTTCCAAACTCATTCTGATGAAATGCTCACTGCCGTGTCACGGAAATGAAGTGACACAGGAAAAGAACATGGCACATTTCTTAGTGTTGACACTGATGATAACAGCCTTCTGAGGACTGACTGCCAGGGCGGACACAGCACCTTCTCAAGCCAGGAAGGACAGGCAGTTGTCCCTCAGGGAGGTGACAAAACTGAGGCTGTGTGCGGCTGGCGGCTGGAGACCGCGCACGCAGCAGGAGTGGAGCTGCTGTGGCCGGCATGCCCACCTGGCTGTCCCCACACAGGCTGGCTCACGGTGCGTGTCTGCTGTTCGGTGACACCTCATGCTCGTGACAGTACGGAATTTGAGGTGGACGTGATTTTTAGTCTTCCTTAGTTTGTAGCACCTCTTCTCCCTATTATGAAATGTTGCAATAAAAGCAGTAAATCTGAGCTAGACATTTCTGGATGGATTCTCACATGGGTCTCTTTCTCGCATTTTGAATGCAGCACCCTTGGGGGCCTCATAAACTCTTGTGATGTGCAGGGAGGGATGGGCTGGGAGGGATGGGCTGCGGGTTATGGGAACTCGCTGATGAATTTTCCAGTTTGTTCAGGGTTGCACCGCTGAGTCTCTGGTGTCCCATGAGATGGTTCCAGGTGGTATGTGCCTTTTTTAGAAGTTAGGTTTCTAGGAAAAAATGTATAACCTGCACATTAAACCCATGACTTCACAGCTTATGAGTGCTTAGGAAAAGGCTCAGGTAACAGACAATTGAAAGAAAACGTTCAGCAAATAATCATGCAGGTGAGGGATGTTAGTAGAGGCAAGACGCTGAAGAATGGAAAAAGTCTCTCCTCATTCCAGGGTGTATGTGGCCTGCGTGGTAAGCGTCTCCTAGACGTTGTGTCCAGGAGCTCTCCTCTGTCATTTAAGTGCCCTCACACGGCAGCAAAGTCCCTTGCCAGGCACTTGTACAGCTGGTGCCAGTGATCCTTTCCTCCTTTCTGTGGCCCCCGGCACCCTGCGTAACTTGGTGCTGCCCCTCCTCCCGCCTCATCTCCCTCTTCTCATGCCCTTCATTTCTGCCCCAGGTCCTTTGCATTTGTTCTCTGTCTCAGATGTTCTTCCTTTTTCAGGGTTTTGTTGGGTTTGTTTCCTCCCTTCCCTCATCCACATTAGTTTTCAGTCCCCTTGTCAGAGAGGCCGCCATATCTGAAATCCACGGGGCCTCCCCCTTCACTCCTTAGCCCCTTACCTTCTTTTTGATTCTGTCGCAGCCACCACCTCGAGTTACATTGTGTGTGCCTGTGCTGTGCGCACCATGAGGGCATCGTCCACGGCCGCCAACAGGCGTGCCCGCGTGTGCCGTGGATGTGCGAGCCTCCCCAGCCTCTTCACATTCCTGACTCTTGGTCGTAGAACTTGAACAAAATCTATTTGCAAAAGTACCACACGGTCATTTCATTCAATTTGTAAGACACGGAAATGGACAATGAAATAAGATAAAATGTATGTCTAAGGTCACCATGCTAAGAGAACTAAGAAAGAGGCGTCTAGTCTGCTTGTAAGTTTGATTGTCTCTGTCATTTGAGTCTTGTATGGCTTTCTTTTAACCGATGAAATACAGTCTGTTTCAGAGGACATTATATTAGATTGTTATGCTGAAAAATTAATTTATCTGAAGTGTATTAACCACAGTGGGAATCCCATCAATTTTTACCATTTCTCTAGCCACGTTTTATCTGAGGTGTCCCATTTTCCATTGCTGGATTTTACTTGGCTCTTATCTTTTACAACAGAGGTGATGTGGTAATTTTAAAATGGGAGAGGTGACAGCTCACATTCTTCTCTTTTGACCAGATGTGGTGCCAGCAGGTGAAAAGATCCGTTATATGAAACCCAGGAACTGTATGCTTACTGTGTTTTATAACTCGTGTCTAACAAAGGTTCCTCCCAGTGATGGGTTCTAGGCGGACGTCGGAGTTGTTGCTTTGGTGCTTTTAGGTTTCCATTTAGAGGCTGCTAGAAGTGCACAATGAAAGGAAAGCCAAATACTGTAGAACAAGTTTGGAAAGTAGATTATCTCCAAGTTAGTAAAGAAATTCATGAAAAGGTTACTGTGGCCCTGTGGAGGAAGGGCACACATTAATTCTTTTCTTGCTCTTCCCCTTACAAATTTTATTTTATACACTTCTACCGTTTTTTTTTGGTAGGATGATTAAAAAAGAGATATACTGTCTCTGAGTTTCCGATGATTGAAAAATAATGCAAGCCCATTTGGATTAAATACTGAATTCCTAGAAAGAAGGAAGGAACAGTCTGCTGCAGTTCTCCACACAGGAATCAATCTGTTGGGATAGTTTTTCTTCACCTGTTCACATGTCAGCATGCAAAAATTACTGTCTTCAGTCTTCTGTGTTTTCAGTAGTCCAGTCAGCTGCTGGTGTGTCCACTCTGCCACCTGCTGGCTGTGAGAGTTCCAGCAACTTACCCAGTCTATGTGGCCTTCAGTGTTTAACACGTGTAACAGACAGCACCCGCTGTGGGGTGACTGAGTTAACAAGTGTGACAGACAGCGCTCGCCGTGGACTGACTGAGTTAACACGTGTGACAGACACCTCTGGTGCAGATTAAGCTCTCAGTGAATGTCAGTGTTTCTGCCCGTTAGTGATAACTTGGGGAGGTGCCCGCCACTCTCTCTGCCTGGGTCCCCCTCAGTTGAGTGGGGTCACTGCACCTCTCATGGGTGTGAGACGGTGCTGATTGTCATGCACGGGAGGCTCCTGGGAAAGACTTCAGGAAAGATGCTCTTGGATATAAAAGGGCCCCATGCAGGGCACCTTGGGGTCGCAGTGATGGTGACTCTCTCGTTGCAGGCTCTGCGAGAGGGACCCCTACCAGCTGTACCAGCGGTTGGAGCAGCAGGCTCGGGAGTACGTGCTGGAGATGAAGGTGCGCCTGCTCCGGCAGCTGTCGGCCGTGTCCAGGGTGAAGGCGCCGGCCGCCCTGCAGGGCCCTCCACAGGCGCACCAGTTCGTGTCCCTGCTCCTCGAGGAGTACGGCGCCCTCTGCCAGGCGGCGCGCGCCATCAGCACCTTCCTGGGCACTCTGGTGAGCCAGCGCCTGTCCGTGTGTCGTTGGGAACGGAGGACCGTGTGGTGGGATGAAGTGCCCTCAGCCCCCTCGCCGTGAGGTCCGCGCGGCAGGACAGAGCCGACACCCCTTTTTCTCTGCTGCTGGACAAAAGCGTTGAGTGGGTTGACGTGGTGACACACCATGGAAACACTCTTTGGGGAGCTTGAGGCCCAGAGAGCGAGGCGTGGGAAGCGGGTGTGGTGAGGACAGTGTATGCGTGAAGGGGGGGAACAAAGATGTGGTTTGCAGTGCCAGCTGTACACAGGCTCATGTGGGGGGGGCCCACAAAGGCACGTTCAGTCCTTGATCACGTGACAGCACAGCGGGTTAAGAGTGGGCTCACAGAGTCAAGTAAGGTGCTGTCCGCACCCTGCAGGCATCTCACATGAGCACAGGTTGGTGAGAGGACAGGCACTGCAGGGATAGTCATTGGGAACTGGGCGAGCTGGGGGTCCATCTGAGACAGCCTCAGGGCCTGCTGCTTGGAAGGCGACCACTGTCCCCAGCGAGACCAGCCTCTCATGTCTGGCCTGTCACAGAAGCACCCATTTACTAGCAGTCTGTGGAGTTTTTCATCGTCACTTAAATTTTATTAAATGGCACTTCACCGGGCTAGTGGAGTAGTGGGTGCTTTCTCAGTGATAAAGGTACATCTCGAAACAAGTACATTAGCACCTCAGTTTTCGAACGTCTCCGTTGACAAACATTTCGGTTTACGAACGCCGTAAACCTGGAAGTAAATGCTTCGGTTTTTCGAACACGCCTCGGAAGTCGAACTTGTCACGCAGCTTCCGCTGAGTGCAAGATCCTGAGGCTGAGCTGTCAGCTGTTTTACTCAAATGGTCTTCCAAGTGTGTTACGTTTGAAAACCGAGGTACCACTGTATAGTAACCAGTGGTTCCTAAGAACCGCTGATTCTAAAGTTGACTGACCTTCTTGCCAGAAAAATGCATATACACATAGTTTTGCACCAGAGCCCGTGTAGTCGCAGTGTGTCTCTGAAACTGACCGTGCACTGGTCGTTTGGAGAACACTGGTTCACAGTGAGCTGTGCAGGTTCTGCAGCACAGAACTCGGCATAAAAAGTGGTCCTCGTTGGAAAGGCCTTTTGCTGGAAAGCTCAGGTTTGACGATTGGCGGCAAACGGCCTGTCACTCTTCGTGACGCCGCCAGTTCGCGTGCTGTGCGGATCCAGCCGTCTCATTCTCTGCTGCCTCCATCGGCTTCTCCAGAGACAGCACCCGTCCTGACACTGCAGGGCCCATGGGGCACATGCGCATAGAAGGTGTTTCCAGAGAGGCACTGAGGTTCGGCTGTCCTCACCGGTGTCACCTCTTACAGCAGCTGTGACAGCACAGGTCCCGCATGCCCTGGGCAAGTTGCCCAGCCTCTGGGTGCTGTTTGGGGCCTGTGGATGGGGTGTGGCGGCTGCCGCAAGTTCAGGGTTACTACTGGTGCTGAAAACAGTGCTGGCCTGCAGGAAGCACTCCATTGTCAGCACGTGCGCTTACTACCCTTGTTGGTGTCGGGTTGTGAAATGAGTTTGGGGTTTGCTCTTTCTCTAGCCTCATCTGGAAGTATAACCTCAGATTTCATAAAAAATGCCGAACGTCTCTAGAAACCAGCCTTCACCTACTTACCTTTAGTTAACATCAGGGCAGAAAGCCACAGCTGTGGCCCCAGTGTTGTAACTCATTGTTCATGGACTGGCAGGCAGGGCCACCGGCTCTGTCCCGAAGATTCACAAGGGGGCCCTGCCCTGCGTCCCTGGCCAGCCGGGGCCTGATCTGCTGCTGCCTCAGCTCCTGCACGTTCTTCGTCATAGAGACGAATCATACATCAGATCATGTGCTCCTGTGTCCCTGGGGACTGCTGGAGTTCAGGGACCTCTGCATTTGTCTTTCCGTCCCTGTAGCTGGCCCAGTGCCTGCGCAGAGTGGTCCCTGTGAAGCCTGTTACACGTGGCCATCTGACACTCGTCTGTGGCCATGTTGTTAGAAGCACCTTGTCGGTGACACTCTCGTTGCAGGGGCTGAGTTTATCAGTCCCAGGCCTGGGCTCTGCCATGCCCAGCTTTCCTGCATTGAGTAATGGCCCCGAGAGGTGCTGGGTGTGACATGAATGAGGGCATGTGGATGTGTTTGGGTAAGCGTGCACTGAGAGCAGGCGCTGTGACGTTGCCGGCATTGAGGAGGGTGTGATGGGCCTCGGCACAGGTCCCAGGGCCTGGCTGAAGCTCTTCTCCGTGTTCAGGGTGTAAGGAGGCTGTGACCAGCAGGGCTGGCTCACGCACGTGGTACAGCGGTGTCTGCGGTGCTCAGGCACAGGGGTCGGTTACATGTTCTTGCAGCCCCGCCCCCCCGCCAGCCAGTTGTCAGGACAAAATGACGGAATCTTCACATCTATGTTGTTTGCTAACATCTCCGGGTGTGATCATTTCCGATTGGCTAATTGTCAGTAGGAACAGGCCACTAAATGTAGTCTCCCAGCCACCTGCGATCGAGGCGTCGCGCAGGAATGGTTGTCATGCTCAGCAGTTTCGGGGGCCAGTCGTTAGGCAAGGAGCACTCGACCAGGGACGGAAGGTGATTCCAAAACAAGTGCACGTGCGTGGAGCTTGCAGACGGGCGCATGGGTTCACACATGCACAGGTGTGTCAAGGTCTGCTAAAAGGAAATGCTGCTTTTAGGACAGGCCGTTTGTCCTCGCCACCTGTGTTGAGGGAGAGTGGACATCTCTCCGTAACTTCCAGCTTATTCCCAGATGTTTGAAAGTTGTGTAAAGTACCTGATGAGTCTGCCTGCATTTACTAGGGAAGTGAAAGGCCTGACTCTGCGAGTGTGGCCAGTGCAGAAGCTCCTCGCATCTGTCAGAAGGGGAGACTCTCAGGAGAGGCCAGAAAATAACATCCTTGGGCATCGAAGCACTCGTCTGCATTTAAATTGGATGGAAAGTAGGCCTTTCGGTCCATTTTGCAAGCACAATTGTAAGAAATGACCATCAGATCCGTGCTCATTGCTCCTCCTCTGTCCTCCCTCACCTGTGTGGGAATCGCCACCCCTTCCTTTTGCGTGAGTTGTTTGGAAGGGAGGCCAGGGCCGTGTCTGTGTAGGCAGTGACCCCCATTAGTGTCGGCTTTGGCACGGACGGGAGTCAACATCTCGTCCTACGCGGAAGCCTCCGGGCCTGTGCCGAGGGGCAGGGGAGAGGGGCAGGGGAGAGGCGCAGGAAATCCTGGGAGTCTCAGACCTCATCAGCCCTGTGCGTCTTCTCTTTACCTTTTTTAACTAGGAAAATGAGCACTTGAAGAAGTTCCAGGTGACCTGGGAGCTGCACAATAAGCACCTGTTTGAAAACCTGGTCTTTTCGGAGCCCCTTCTGCAGAGCAACTTGCCAGCACTGCTGTCGCAAATCAGGTATTAAGCCTTTTTTTTAATTTTTATTTTCTTGGGGAACATTGGGGAACAGTGTGCATTTCCCAGGGCCCATCAGCTCCAAGTCGTTGTCCTTCAATCTAGTTGTGGAGGGCGCAGCTCAGCTCCAAGTCCAGTCGTCGTGTTCAATCTTAATGCAGGGGGTGCAGCCCACCATCCCATGCGGGAATTGAACCAGTGTTGTTGGGGAGCTCACGCTCTAACCAACTGAGCCATCCAGCCGCCCCTCCAGAAGCTCAGTGGCAGCTCGTTGTCTTCAGTCTAGTTGTGGAGGGAGCAGCTCACTGGCCCATGTAGGAATCGAGCTGTCTACCCAGTTGTTCAGAGCTCTTGCTCGAACCAACTGAGCCATCCGGCCGCCCCAGATATTACGTCTTAATCTGCTTGTGTCCCCGTGCTGTGCCAGCACGGTCCTCTGTGCATCTGATCACCACTGCCGCATGGAAGTTCTTGCTGGAAAAATCACGAGGCTTTGGGGAAAATGCAGTTTGGGCAGAACACTCAAAACCCCAAGAGTAATATGATTAAACTTTAAAATAACCTGACACTAGTGCTACTAAGGTTTAACACCACAAATTCCTCATGAGTAAGGAAAATCTCTGGTAAACATAGCGTCCTACCTTGACAAGACTCATGCGTGGTCAGGGGGCTGTGGTGTAGCCTGTGCTGTGGCACTTGGTGTGCAGCGGAGACGGGGCGAGGGGGCAGGAGGAGGGTTCCAGATGGGTCTGAGATGCCGGGGCGCTCCGAGGCACTGGGGGGATGAGCCACACTTCTGGGTATCTCAGACGTTCCCACAGCGTGTTTGTCCACGGCTTGGGTTGTGTTACTGGTGTAGAGCATCTATGGCACGTGCCCTCGTGTACCAAGACGATGTGCCAAGCACAGTCCTGGGGCATTCGCCCTGGTGATGGGGGAAGTGAGAGAAGGCAGCGGGGAGGAGGCTGCCCTCCCCTCGGCTTTCACTGCACTGCTGAGCTGGGTTTTGTTCCTTTTCTACTTACCACAGAGGGACAGCGCAGATGGAGTCATTTTGCTGTAAATGTCCATATTGAAATATACTGGACCGGATTCACAAAGAACGGAAATTGTTTTTAAGTAAACAAATTATTGTAGTTGACTCATATACCAGTTGAAACCCATGTATAGGAAACCTTGTTTCCTATATTCCTAAATCCTGTTAGAGAGGTCTTAACTCTTCCCATTGTCTACCCTCACTTCCGGAGAAAGAGGCACCTTATAAGCAGTTACTAGAACGGGTTGGGGATGAGATCAGAAGTGTTACGTGGGTGTGGCCTGCACTCTCGTGGGTTCCTGATTGCCCCACCTCCCTTCTGTGCCCACTGTGAAAGCGTCCATGACGTTTCATGGTGGGTCTTGGAGACTTGTCCTCACTGCAACCCTCACGGAGCAGAGTCAGGACAGTGATCAGAGCCATGAGTTTGAAATGCAGAACCTGGTTTTGTCCCGTTACAACTTTCAAATCCTGCAAAAGCACTTTTTATAGAGGCATGCGTCTTGGCGGGAAGGGGTTCTTACAGCAAGAATCCAAGGTATTTAGCCTTGTTTTTTCTTTCTCTGGTGAGACAGTGAGTTTAATGGGCCTATCCTCCAACTGTGCGTGGGTGACAGAAACCTGAAATGCAGTGTAAAGCTCCCATGTTTTTTCTCTGCCTTAGTTCTGGATTTTTCATTTACTCGTTGCAAATGGTGGTCAGGCTGCAAAGATCGGCAGTGTGTTAGCACGAAGGTTAGTTCTGGGCAGGCTGCAGTATTGCTTTCAGGAGCAGGAGATGGAGGGGAATAGAGACGGGATGAAGCTGGTGAGACAGGAAGCGGAGCATTCCCCAGGAGGGCTGGTGACACCCAAAGGAGGGGTTCTGTCAGTTTCCCAGCAGATTCCCTTGTTGCACGGAGAATCAGTCGGATTTGAGCTGCTAGTGTCGATGTCCACTTAACTCGAAGTTTTGCAAGAGTTATATACAAACACCACCCCGGACATAATGACCCCGTCTGCAGCACATGGAATTGTAGTTGTAATTAAGGCTGACACTTTGTTTCTAGCCTGTATTTATTTACCTTTATTATAAGGTAAAATACAGATACAGAAAGCCACACAAAGCGAATGTGTCACTTAATGAATTGTTAGCAGGCAGAAATCCCTCGGGTGATTCACCCAGCACACCCGCATGGCCACCTAGAAGCAAGTCCCTTGGGGGCCCCGTCGCCCAGCAGTCACACTCGGCCCTTCCTTTATTCTCTTGTCACTCAAGTGTGCATTTCCACAGTCTTGTCTGGGTTTTAGTTATGAAAGTTATTGCTCTCTTTTTTTGAACAGCTTTATTGAGATTAATTTACTACTGTGCAATTGAATGGCTATTGATATATTACGTTAATTTTTTAAAATTATAGTTAAAAATAACATACAACTTGCCATTTTTAAGTGTACAATTCATTATTACATTAACAGTGTTGGGCAACCATCACTAGTATCTATTTCCAGAACTTGCATCACCCCAGAGACTGTCACCATTAAACAGTGACCCCCATGCCCCCTCCTTTTTTTCCCCATGTCTTTTGAGATTTGTTACTCTACAGGCCCCCCACCCCTTTTCCCTTAAAATTTATGTCAAAGAACGGGAGCCATTTATCCTGTAGGGAAGCCCGGGATGTGGATCCCGCAGCTGCCACTCATGGAGCGCCCAGCCCTCCTGCTCTGCCACCTGGGAGTTGGTGGCAGGGTCCAGGAGCCTCGCTGTGTCTGCTTATTTGTAGTTGGGGCTGTTAGCAGCTATGACCCAAGTTGGTCTTTATTTTTAATATATAAAATTAATTGATAGGGAAAATTTTAATTAGGCTCATAGATAAACTTACTCAAACTGATTTTATGATTCTCCTGATCCCTTGTTGTCTCTCACACATTGTTTGTAATAGATATTAGCGTGAGTATCGTCCCATGGTGCTGTCGTGTTTCTGCAAATTCGGTATTTAGATGGTAACCTGTTTTCTGAGCCATGGTCATTTGACCCGAGGACACTCCCCGGGGCCCCGTTTCCTCTGGAGTCCATCCCAGCTTGGCCTGAATGTGAGCCCTGTGTCTACAGATTGTGCTCCAGTTTCCCCACCAAACATGGCCCAGGATCCCCCAGAGGCAAAGCCTCCCCTGGCTCAAAGCAGACTTATCTCGTGAGGCAGGAGAGCCCTCTCACTTCCAGGAGTGGGACGGCGAGTGCAGCGGGCTGAGCCGCGGCTCCCTAGCATGCCAGTTTGCCAAGTGGTGCAGCGGGGCAGCTGGCTTTACATAGTGGGTGGTTTGCACGAAGAGTGGACATTGGTCTGTGACGAGCAAGGTTGCAGGAACAGGAGTGGGGAGAAAACCACTGCTTCCAGCAGCTCTGCTGTGAAACAGAAGACTGTTCTCAGGCCTTGGGGTCCCCCAGTCGCCGTGCGGCGCCCAGACAAGCCTCAGAGAGCCTCTGGGTTCTGTGTCCTGAGGCAAAAACAGCCTGAGAACGGCCTTGATGTTTGAGAGACCCTCAGTGACTGTGTGGGTTAGTACCGTTCTCTTTCCTCCCTCTGAGATTCCCTAAACAGCTTCTCAGTCCCTCCGATTTCTGCCTGCTCCCTCTTTAAAGTAATTTCACAGATGGATGCGTGTGCAGGTAGCTTCCGAAACCACCGATCCGTTTGCAAGCTCTGCGTGTTTACATAGTCATCACTAGTGAGTCCCCCAAGGGTGGACACAGGGAAAAGGGAAGAGGGAGCCATTTGTACCCGCTGAAAGGTCCTAATTTTAAAACCCCTTAAAATCACTTTATTGGTTTTTTTGTTTGTTTTTTGTTTTTGTTTTTATCGGGGAAGGGAAGCTGTGTATTTCCAGGACTTGATTGGGAAACAGTGTGTTTCTCCAGGGCCCATGAGCTCCACATCAAGTTGTTGTCCTTCAATCTAGTTGTGAAGGGCTCAGCTCAGCTCCAAGTCCAGTCGCCATTTTCAACCTTTAGTTGCAGGGGGCGCAGCCCACCATCCCATGCGGGAATTGAACTGGCAACCTTGTTGAGAGCTCGTGTTCTCACCAACTGAGCCATCCGGCCGCCCCTCTGGAAGCTCAGCAGCAGCTCATTGTCTTAATCTAGTTGTGGAGGGCGCAGCTCACTGGCCCATGTGGGAATCGAACTGGCTGGCAACCCTGTTGTGTTGCTCAGAGCTGAGCCATCTGGTCGCCCCTACTGTTTATTTTTGTTGTAAAGTTGTTCAATTATTATTCCAATAAAGTTATGAAAATCTAGAAAATCATGAAGTGTAGGTACTATAAATAATTTGGTACTTCTAGATTTTTGTCCTATGTCCACCCACACACATTTTTAAACATGATGCCGTAGTCATATCTTAACAGGCATATTTCCACGTCAAAACATGTGTATGTAAGTACGTATGTATATGTATGTGTGTACGGATGAGTAGATGTGTTACAGAGTTTGTCATCAGCACCTCACTGCTTAGAATCCCTTTGTCCAGCCGGGCCGTCATGTGTAGTACGGATCCCCAGTGCGTGGCTTCCTGTTTCTTCATATAAACAACAGTGGTTGTTACCTGCACAGCGTCGTTGTGCTCTTGGGTGATTATAAATGGCCTTGATTTTGAAATTCCTTGTCAGAATGTCTTCATTACAGTTGTTTCGGGTCAAACGTTGACATATTTAGATATTAACCAAATGAATGGTTTCTGATGAGAGCCCAGTGGCTCCCCCTGTCCCACCCGCTCTCCCCGGCCGTCCTCTTGCCCCATGTCTTCTTTCTCAGAAATGTAGGCGTTTTTCTCATTATTTACCTGTATGTGGGTCATTTGTTTTCTGTTTGGTTTCTCATTTGCCATCTTACCATCTTTCTTAACAAGACATAATATAAAATGAGTAAAAGTATAGTTTGATTTCTTTGTTTGAATCGGATTTTCTGTTTCGCTTAATTTGAAAACCAGGTCCAAATTCTGTTCTTCTCCTTAAATGTTTTGTTTTCTCTGGGTCACTGTATTTCTATAGGGAGAAGTAGTTTACCACCCACCCTGAACGGCTGGGCTCCAGTCTTTCTAAAACAGTGCTGGTCACTGATTCTTTTCTTAGGCTCTTACTTCTTTGAGCTTCCCCTTTCTGCCAGTGTCTGTCCTGGGCGGCTCGCATGTGTACTTAGTGATCCATGCTGTCCCTCTTGTCACTTGGGAGGGGCAGTGACAAACAGAAGCAGACCTCCGGTCGCTGGCCCAGAGCCTTTGGACCCCTATCTTTTGTTGAAAGGCCTCTCTCCATAGGCTGGGAACCACGACACATGACACCTGCAACGAGGACACGTACAGCACCTTGCTGCAGCGGTACCAGCGCTCCGAGGAGGAGCTTCGCAGGGTCGCCGAGGAGTGGCTGGAGTGCCAGAGGAGGATCGACGCCTACGTGGACGAGCAGGTCGGTGCACACCACCAGGACCCGCCAGTGCGAGGGGTGTCAGGGTAAGGGGGGCGCACGTGGGGGCCTCCCGGCCCCTGGTTTTCCACACGGGATCAAGACTCCTGCCTGACGTACCACGACTTCCCTCGCCCAGCTGTACCTGCAGGGGCAGCAGCAGTGGGTCAGGTCAGCATGGGCCTGGCTACGCCCACTTTATAGGCTGCCGCCCAGGCTCTGTCACCTGCAGGAGCCCCTGGGGTGTTGAGCTGCTGAGTCTTTCATTTCAGGAACCATTTACTGAACACTCGGCCCTTCAGAGCCTGGGGATGCACAGACAAGTGTGACCTACAGAGCACGTTCTCTCTCCTCCCACAACCGACTAGAAAGGTTGTGCAGACATGAACACAGACGGCCGTGTGGGCAGGTGGCTCACGGGATGGAGGAGGACAGAGAAGCAGGGCTCCCGCTGGAGGTGGGGCCTGAAGGGCAGGGGTGACTGCAGCCAGAACCTCCCACGTGACACGGAGCAGGGCTTTTCAGATGGCATCCGCCTGCCCACCTCTGTTAAATTCATTTCCTAAATGTGCAGTAGTCATAGCTACTTGTAAAAGAAAGACGTATTTCCTAAAACCTGCAGGTATGTACCATGTGAAGGGAGACCTGGCACCAACACCGCGTCTTCCCATCCGAGAGAGAGCCGCAGGTCTCTGGAGACCGGCTTTTGTAGCCTGCCTTGCGGTGTTACACAGTTCACCCATTTCTGACCGAGTTCACACCTAAGTATTTTACAGTTTGGGGCTGTTGTGAGTGGTGTCTCACGTGGCGGAATCTCTGTCCTAAACAGTGGTTGCTAGTGTGTAGGCAGCTGGGTTATGCTGTGTCCAGTCACCTCACCAAACTCCGTTAGCTCTCCAGCAGTTGGGGAGCTGATCGCCCGGAACTTTCTGGGAAACCACGATGCTTCTACAGATACTGGTGGTTCTGTCCTGCCTCCAGCATTTGAACTCTGTTGTTCAGGCTCAGCTCGCATTTCCAGGACATGAGCAGAGTGTGGCAGCAGCAGCCCTGTCAGCACCTGTCTTCAAAGGGCTTGGATGCTTCACACTGCTGCTCACCACACAGATTTGGGTGCTTTTTTAGCAAAATGAAGAAGTGTCACTTTTTCTAGCTAGCTTATTAAAATTGTTTGTTTTGTAAAAAAACAGGAATAGATGTTAAATTTGTATGTTTTTTCTTCTTTTACATATTTCTAAAAGAATTAAGAGATTAGATTTCCTAATTTTGAGATACCGTTGCATTCCTGGGATTACACCCTACTAGATTATGATATATTATTTTAAATCCATTTTTAGGTTTAATTTTATTTAGGGTTTTTACATCTGTATTCTGAGATATTGTAGTTTTTGTCCTTGTCTTGTCTGTTTTACTGTTTTATATGAAAGTTACGCTAGTCTCAGAGATTGAATTGAGAAATTTGCCCTGTTTTTTCAAATTGCAAGAATAGTTTAAATATTCTGATCCATGAAGAATTTGATAGAACCTCCCATAAAACTTAGGGATCTGATTCGTTTTCATAGGGAGGAGGAGCGAGGTCTGCGATCTTTTACTTCCCTTTCAATTTACCTTACATTTCTTCATCTCTCTTGGGTTCTTTGCTGCATGAGTGACTTTTACAAATTGGTATTTGCCTAGGAAATTATCCACGTCACTTGGATGAAGGGTGATGAGCTTGTGCGTACAAGAGTGAAAACGGGCGACATGGCAGCCGTAGGCCACACTTTAGAGAGCGCTTTCTCCACCGAAAGGAAACACGGGGCCGCAAAGGGCAGTGCGCCTGTCCCGTGTGCCCGCGGAGTGCCTACGGGGCTGCTGAGATGTCGAGAGAAACCAGAAGCCCGCGTGGTTAGGTGAAATCCCAAAAGCTTTTTCAGGGTGACTCAACTTCTGAAAACATTGTGCAGGCCCAACAAAATAGCCCCAGAGCCAGTGATGGCACCTCTTACGTGAAAAGTGTACATTGTACAGGTGTTTTCTCTCGTGGTTTAGAAGCATCTCCTCTGTGTGTTCAGTCCTCGTTTCTGGGGTGCCCGCTCTTCCCTTGATCAGCCTTTGGGGAAGTTGGAGAACCAGCTTTCGGGTTTATTGATCACATTTGTTTCTTTGTTTTCCCAGTAATTGCTGCTTTTACCTTTAATTCCTTCCTACTTTATTAGTTGGTTTCTTGTTTTGTTCTGTTTTTTATTTTGGTTTTTTTTGGCTTCTTACATTGAACACATCCTTCTCAGTCTTTTTTTGTTCTGTTTTATTCTCAAATGCATTTACACCTATACTTCTGCATGTAGAGCACATCTCAAAATTTGATTTGTGGGGCTTGTATTGTCAATTATTTCTAAACAGAGTAATTTCAACTTTAATTTCTTCTTGAATGGTTTAAACTATTTAAAATTGTTTTCAAATGCATGAATTTTATTTTATTAAATTACTCTTTACTTGGGTTTGTTGGTAGTATTTTCTTGCCCATAGGATTTTTTTTTTATCATCTCTGGGACTCTTCCGTCTTCCCAAACTGACACTGTCCCCACTAAACAACTCCCCAGGCCCTGGCCACCCCTAGTCTTCTTTTTGTCCCTGTGGATTTGGCTTCTTGGGGGAGCTTGTGTAAGTACAGGCTTTGCCCCTTTGTGCCTGGTGTGTTGCACTCCGCCTGAGCGCCTCAGGGTCTGTCCCCACACCTGTTGGGTTGCTTGTGTGTCTTTCCTTGACCTGAGCCCCTCACATGCAGCGTCGGTCATCTTCTTTTTCTAGCTCCAGCACATACAGGGCACATGTGGGCATTCAGAAAAGGGCAAGTGGTCACTTACTGTATTGGCAGCTTCTGCTCTAATGTCGTAGTTTCACTCTTTAATGTGAGCCTTTGAGTACCTTAGCAGGCTGCTGGGACAGAAAGGATGTCAGCTGGTGCCTCAGTGGTGGGGCCTCTCGTGTCCACAGGCGATGCTTCTTGGATATTCCGTTTTTGAATCTCCCCTAGAAGGTGCCCTGAGTAGCTCCTGCTGGTACTGAGACTTTTGTGTCTTCATTCCCTCATTAGATGACAGTGAAAACCAAACAGCGCATGCTAACGGAAGACTGGGAGCTTTTTAAACAGAGGCGATTCCTGGAAGAGCAGGTGAGGCTTGGGTAGGAGGACAGTTCAAGGAAATGGAAATTGTTCACTGCGGGGCAAGTGGCTAAATGGCCAGCATTTCAGGGCCGCGCTGCGGCCTGCTCGGCCCTGGCCTGGACACCCTCCTTGCCTCGCCTCTGGCAGCCTTACCCGCACTGCCTCCTGGGCCTTGCCCAGGCCTGGTGCTTCCGAGCAGCTCCTCTGCCTGGTGGCCCCCTGAGTGGCTATGCAGGCACACCTCCCACACCGAGCCCCCTAGCTTTGGTTTCTTGCCTCATTTCTCTTCCAGAAGCTCAGCTCCTTGGGGTAGCGATTTGATTTATCTCAGTGCCGATACCCAGCACGTGCCAAGCACATGGCACCTTCAAGATAAGGGCTGGGTGTCGGCTGCGTTTGCTGGTGAGGAAGCAGCCGGGGTTGCTGTTTCCCAGCCTGGCACAAGCTCCAGGCCCGCTGCCCTCTTTCCTGGCCCTGGCCTACTGTAGGAAGCTATGACCTTTGGTCTCTAAATGAGCAGAACACCCATTACCGTAATTACTGGAAAATATGAGCCACGTAATAGTAGATGTGTCTTGCAGAATTAACCTATTGTTTTATAATTCCTCTAGTTCACGAATAAGAAAGCGGTCACTGGCGAGAACAACTTCACAGACGCCATGAGGCACATGCTATCATCACGGCTGAGCATGCCCGACTGCCCCAACTGCAGCTACCGGCGGAGGTGAGCGTGGCGGGTGTGCCGGGAGCACAGCCGACCTGCCCTGGGCCGACTGTCTCAGTAACTGCCTTACTTCCCACCCAGGTGTGCGTGTGATGACTGCAGCCTCTCACACATCCTCACGTGTGGTATCGTGGACCCCCCTGTCACTGGCGACACCCACATTCACCAGCTGCCACTCCAAGTGGGTTCTGCTGCCGACTGTCTCCCCGAGATGCGCCCCCCGAGTGTGTCATCAGCAAGCTCAGGGTCAGGTTCCAGCTCCCCTATTACAATCCAGCAGCACCCCAGACTCATCCTCACAGACAATGGCTCTGCACCAACTTTGTAAGTTGTGACTTTGTGATCAGATTTCAGGAATTTAAGTAATTGGTACTGAGAGATACAGACAGTGACATCTGCAGAAGTATGGGTGTCATTGCCGTGCTTTCCAAAGAAAAGGACCCTTTGTTGTTATATGCAGCCCTCAAGACACAAAACCAGTAAACCCAAACTTTGACACTTTTTGTTGCCTGAAAGAAAAGGTATAGGTAGATGCCAGTCAGGAGGCAGCTCAGTGGTGTGGCCGCTGTGCAGGAGCTTCACGCCCTCCCCGTACCTGCGGGAGGCACCCCGCCTTCCCTCCGTGTCTGGCAAGAATGCGTGCACTTACGTTAGCAAGAGACCGACAGGGTCTGTCTCCCTCACTCCCACATCGCCTAGAAGTAGAATACGTTTGGTGTGGGTGAGGTGGCTGCAGCGGCACCCCGCTCTAACTCCTGCACGTGGGCTGTGTTTTTGTTTGATTTAGGGAAATGTTGACCTGTACCCCCAGGCCATGGCGGTGACTGACCTGACGGGCCGCAGGGGAGGAGCTGCAGCGTTCCTCAGATTTCTTACGTGGGTTTCTCACGGTCACTCTGACTAAGGCTTTTCTCCAGAGTCTGTAATTCTCAGTACCGATTTGGTCCCAAACCCGAAGAAATGCTGAAGGGAGCGGCCTGAGCGCTTCTTTTCATTGCACGCAGACTGCTCTGCGCTGAGGGCCCCGCAGCCAGCAGGCAGCCAGCTCCTTACCGAGTTAGGCCTGCATCGGCTATTCAGAGCCGACTGGGGCAGGTCCACCTGGCTCGTGTCACAGCTGCTGACGCCAGTCGTGGCTCCTGCGCTGTCTGCGGGAAAGGTCTGCGGGAGCCTTGCCCCTGGCCCGCAGTGCTCACGCTGCTCTGGGCATCGGGGTCTCCACTCGGTGGCGAGTGTCTTCCAGTCATGAATTGCCGGGTTTGAAAACCTCCAGTGTGGCCTCGGTGTGTGTTGTCCCTTTCTTGGTGCCATTTCTGGTTGGTTACGTCGAGTCGTGTACTTTCAGTCACTCCCACGATGCTCTGAATTTATGGCTTCTGGGGGTGGCCAAACTTGCCTTCCTCCCGTTGAGCAAATGGTTCATTTCTGAACCTCGGTTTCCCCTTCTGTCTGAATTATGGGGATGATGACACGTCCGTCAGGAATGGGTGTGAGTGTTGACTGTGGTGTCATGGGCCCTCAGCAGCCCTGAGCAGCCAGGCCTCACCTGGCGGCTGCTGTTTGTGCCGCCTCGGTGCTCCAGGTTCTAGAGCATTGTTGTATGTGGATGCTTGTTTCCCTAAAAATGGAAAAGATGCTCGAGTTTGGCGGTTCTGGACACTCCCCACCAAAGCCAAACAATCACCAGTTCTTATGCTTTTCCTTCTGTGGGCCTTGTGTGCCGAGGTTGCGGGTGGAGCGGAGGCCTGTGGGGTAGACCGTGGGCGTCATTCACGGTCGTGCCTTGAGCCATTTGCACTGAAGGTAACTGCCAGCTCTTTTCATGCACCACGAAACCATACGTTTAAACAGCGGCCCCATAAGCCACAGCCTTGAAATCTGCTTTCGTTTTTTAGTAAATATTCCATTTGCCGATTGCTCAGATGTCTTACTAAAGCTGATACTTAAATTAAGATCATGACTGGCTTGACCAGAGCTGACCTGGTAGCAAAAACTTTCAGTATTTTGTCACATAAGTGCGTGCCTTTAAAGTTTTGTTCAACTGTCTGTATCTGAAATTTCGGTGGTTAAAAACCAAATTCTGAAGATCTAAGGTTGTCCTCTGTACACCTTTAATTTTAGTCGAAAATGAAGTGTGTCTGCACTTTAAGTCGAATGGAAATGCAGTATCAGTTAAATTTTTGTGGTTTCCTTAATGTTTCTGCTTTTGGAGTGTTTTCCACTCCTGCAAACAACACAGGGGTAGTGTCCCGGCCCCTGCTCGTGTGTTCAGGTTACTCGTGATGTTAGGACTTGCCCAGGTACTCAGTGCCGCACTCTCGTAGAGGAGAGCAGCGTCTGTGCTGGGATGGGGACCGCTCTGGCCTCAGGGTGACCGTGTCCCTCGTCTCAGTTGTAGCGATGATGAAGACGTGGCGCCCTTGTCCGCTAAATTTGCTGACATTTACCCGTTGAGTAACTATGACGACACTGAGGTGGTGGCCAACATGAACGGAATCCACAGCGAATTACATGGTGGCGGGGAGAACATGGCCCTGAAAGATGAGGTATGCGCATGGCTGCTTCATGGTCACAGTCAGCGGCGTGGAATGGTGGGCTGGCGTTCGGTTTTCTTGTGCTTCTGGTTCACAAAATGCACCTTCCTAAACGCTGTTTTAAAGTCCCCGCAGGTGAGCAGCACCACGAGCAGTTCTTCAGAGGCTGACGACGAAGACGTGGATGCCGAGGGTAGTGGGGAGCCGCCAGGGGCCCCGAAGGAAGACGCAGTTCTGGGCAGTGGGAGCCCCAGGAAGGAGGAAAGTAAAGTGGGCAGTCCACCCCCGTCTTACCCAGCTCAGCAGGTAGGATTTTATTTCTTCCAACTTCCTGTTTTGCCAAGGGTCTCTTTCTCTGTGTTTATTTCCTCTAATAAACATAAGCATTATGAAATACAAAATTACGTCATTTTGAATAACCTTTGAAGATCAGAATGGGAGAGAACCAAGGCATACTCACAGAATCAGTAAACATGACCCGTAACCCCCATTTTGATCTGTTTCTTTTGCTTGACTCTGTAATCAACAGTCTTGACTTCTCAACACCCCAGGGAGCTCCAGACACTTACATGTCGTGGAGGTTTTTTGCCTGTGTAGAAACAAGGGGATTATAAAGTAAAGTAGTGGAATGTTAAAGTTCCAAAAAAAGTTGCTTTGTTTAAGGAGCTTTTTTCCCTGGTAGATAACTGTTTTTCTGTTAACCTTATCTGACTATTATGTTTTCATAGACACTCAGTTTTATAATAGATGCTCAAGCAATATTTAAATGAGAGGAGGAACACATGAAGGTCAAGGTGCTTTGGCTAATTAATCATTTGTATAAGTGGTGTAAATGCACGGCCCCAGCAACAGAGGTGCTGGGAAAAGGTACTCCACTGGGAGGTCGTGCTCCACCTCCTTCCCCGGTAGCTTGTCTGCCGCCCACCCACCCACCCCAGTCCCAGTAGGTGCCCAGGTTTCCTTATTTACTGTCTTCTTCCTGTGTTTGTTCATGAAAACACAGTATTTACTCTTTGCCTTTCGTAGGAAAGGCCCACACCCGCCCTCCTTGCTCAGCAGTAATCCTGGACAGTGTCTGTCTGTGCGGCCGGGTGCCTGTCCTCCTCCTCTTCCGCTGGCCCTCCTGTGTCTGCAGTGTGGACACGTCGTATGGTTCTGTGTTTTCCTTCAGTTCCCTGCTGATCGGCACTGTGTCTGTTCCCCTCATAAACTATTCCCGAGCAGCCTTATACATCTGACATTTCATTACTGGGTCAGGGTGGTGGCCTCCCCCGTCCCCCGGAAGAGGGTGATGTCACAGTTTTGGCTTTTTACCAGTCTGGTAGGTAAGAAATGGTGACCCCTTGAGGTTTCAATTTTCATTTCACTTTTTATGGGCAAAGTTGAGCATCCTTTCATATACTGGGGGTGCCAAAAAAGTGCCAAAAAATGGATGCAAGTGGACACTTTGGTCAGCGTTGCTCAAGCAGTAGTTTGCTGTTATCAGAAGTGTCTAGACGCTGATGGGAACCACTTTGAGCACCGCTTGTAATTGCAGAAGTCAAATGTGACTTGTATTTCTCTTCTGTTATCAGGGTATATTGACTATTACAATTTTAATAGTTTTTTCCTTTCTTAAAATTTGTATACATTTTTCTGGTACCCTCTGTATGTAAGGGCCATTCGTTTTCTATGTTACTACTGAGTTAGGAGAGTTCTTTATATATTGCTTCAAGTCCTTTATTAAGTACATGATTTGCAAATATTTTCTCTTGGTCTGTGGTATGTCTCTTAGTTTTTTTATGGTGTTCTTTGAAAAGCAAAAGTTTTTCATTTTAATTGATTCCAGCTTATCAGTTCTTTCTGTTCTGAATCATACTCTTGATGTCACATCCAAGAAAGCTTTGCCTAATACAGAACTGTTTTCTTCTGGAAGATTTACAATTTTAGCCCTTACTTGGGTTTGTAGTTCGTTTGACTCAGGTTTTGCTTATGATGTGAGGTTAGGGTCAGCCTTCAGATCTGCCAGTTTTGAGTCATGCATTTTGGGACACTGTTGTTGAATGTGTGTACACGTATTACTGTTATATCTCCCTGATATACTGACTCTTTTGTCATTGTGAACTGTTTCTCTGTGTATGTTTCGTATCTTAAAGACTATTTTACCTAATACTAATATAACCACTCCAGCTATCTTGGGGTTACTGGGGTTATATATTTTTTGTCCTTTTAATGTCAGTCTCTGTGTCTTTGAATCTAGAATTCGTCTTCAAATCTTTCAGTTGGGTCTTGAATTTTCATGCTGCCCATCAGTCTCTGCTTTTTGTTTGAAATGCTTCATTGACGTTTAATATAATGATTGGTGATATTTATTTTACAATCTGCCTTTTGCTGTTTCTATACGTCTCATGTTTTTGTTTCTCTGTTCTTACTTTTTTTTCTATTATACGAAATTTTTAGTGTACCATTTTACTTCTGTTGATTTCTTTAATTATGATATTTTTTATAGTTTTGTTTTTTGAGGGGCTTGAGGAGTTAGGAATAGAAAGAGCCCCAGGCAAGAAGGCCAGACTCCTGCTGTCCTGAAGTTCTAGCGGATTTGCAGGAATAAAGGCTTCCAGTTTGGTTTTGTCCTTGATTTCCAGAGCCTTGAAACAGTTGCCTCTGACAGTCGTGTTCGTTGCACACTTGTTTTGAGGCAGATGCGTCTGACTGCTTCATTCTACCTTAGCCAGAAGTCCTGTCTCTGGTGCGTCTTGCAGACTCTGAATCGCCATTCATCGAGCAGTGCGAGGCCCGCAGGACACAGCACCACAGCGGCCTGTTGTCCTCGGCCCCAGCTCCCTCTCTCCCTCTCTGCCAGTTCCCTGTCCCTGCTCAGACAGGCACAGGTTGCGGGCCGTGGTGGCCACTGCCGCAGGTGCACGGCTGGGGATGAGGCACGTCTCCTCCCTTAGGTCCCTGGGTCTCGGGCCCCTCTCACAAGGAGGCCCTGGCCGAGTTGTGGAAGTGCTCGACAGGTGGTGACCAACGTTAGTTCAGCTCATACCAATCTTCATTTCACTAAGTAAGTGGTTCCTTTCCTTTTCTTGTAGGCTGAACAAGCTGCAGACTCTTGTGAGTGTCATGTTTGTAAGCAGGAAGCTTCTGGACTGCCAGTGTCAGCAATGACAGCGGGAGCCCTTCCGCCTGGCCATCAGTTCATGAGCCCAGAGAAGCCCACACACCCCGCTTTGCATCTGTACCCCCACATCCACGGACATGTGCCTTTGCACGCCGTGCCACACCTGCCTCGCCCGCTCATCCACCCCACCTTGTACACGGCGCCCCCCTTCACACACAGTAAGGTAAGTCGGGGCAGAAAGGGCCTGACAAACAAAACCGTGGAGATGGGCAGCTTGCAGAGGACAGCGCCCGCTCCTGATAGGAGGGTCTGCAGTTGTTCCTCTGACCATAAATAAGCTCTTAGAATTTGGAATCTTTGCATTTTAAAAACAGTCATGAAAGTCCTGGTTTATTCCTGCAGAATTAACTAGAATGAAAAGAGTGTTTCAGACGGTGTAGGTGTAATGGGTTATACTCGGGGCTACTTCCAGTTGTGGCTTCTGGGGCCTGGCTCCTGATGTGCTGGGTAGCACGAGTCCTCTAACACCAGCTGGGCTCTACAGGGTCTGCAGTGATAATGCTCTAAGCACGAAAACCAAGGACCTGTAGAAATACACAGGCTGGAAGGAGAGACCTAAGGGCGGTGCAGGAAACCATCATGTGCGCGTTGTGGAAGGGAGCTGGGGGGCGGACGGTTGAGGCCTGCCAGAAACGAGTGGTGCCATGAGCCTGTCAGGAACGGATGGAGCCAGAGGAAGTCGCATTTCTGCGTGTCTCTTCTCCGAGAATCCTGTGCTTCTACTTAGTGCCTAGACTTTACTCTGCTGGGAGGTTTTAGGTTGGGTCCAATTTTTGTACCTTAGACAGCTTTGCCTCTCAAGCTATTTTAAAGTTACCTTAATTAGCTCTTATCATAAATTCTGATTTTTTTATCAGTTATTCTGGTTCAAGGTTAGTTCTAATCAATCAAAAATAGAATTTTCCCCATATTCTACTGACTTATTAAAACAGTGATTCTTAACTGGGAGAGACAGGGAGGAAGGACATGGCACGGAAGGGGCGTTTTCAGACTGCGTGCACGTTTTGTTCCCTGAGGGATGCCTGTGAGGTGGCACAGGGATAGTCCACGTGTGGGCTGTGCTGTGTGTATGCTGGGGAAGGGCGTAAGCGGGCGCTTACCACACGCTGATTTAGAACCGAATGGAGTCATTTTGTCATGTTCTGGGATAGGAAGTACTTGGTAACTACCCAAATGTATGCTTAAGCTTTATTAGACTGAGTATTGCTCAATTTATACATTTAACGATGCCTTCGTTAATAGAAGGATTTTAAATAACATTTTCAGGCCTTCGAATAATGTCATTGCGTTTAACATTGTTTGCTTACAATGTTGACGGGATGCCCAGGAACCTAACTCTTGTTTATGTCAATTAGCCTGTGGTCACGCTGATTTTGTTACACGTTCTTTTACTTATAGTCACAGAACTTCTTGACAACGTTAGGTGAGGACTTACTACAGCATTCAAAGCCAGGAGGCTTCCACAGTCTACCTCAGGGTGACTGCGCAAGCTTGGGAAGCTGTCCCCTCCCTGTTCTTCCCTAAATGGAGGTTTGTTTTCCAGTCCCTGGGAACCACTCTGTGTAGAACATTCTGTATCCTTCTTACTGGTTGAAGCTATTCAAGAACTGGTTCCTAAAAATCTTCAAGTAAAGTTATGAAATTGGTTCTTCCCAAAGGCTGTTGGGACACTCCAGTTAAAAACTGACCTGCTCACCTCCCCCCCTGACTTTTGGCCTTTTCTCAGGTAGTCTATAGAAAAATAAAGGGGACAAAAATGTTTGGGGGAGTGTTACTGGCATCTAAAATCTGTTTATTTGCTTCCTGGTAAACTAATCCAGCAGATAGATGTGAAAGATTCCTGGGCAGAAAGGCAAATACAGGGGACAGGTTATTAAGCTTTATTTCAACCAGTGTGAGACTGTTTACTGATTCATTTAAAATACACTAGCCGGATGCCGTTTGTATTTGGAAAAAGGAGATGCATTTGGCAAAATACTTCATTCGTACCTGGTATAAAAATGTTTGTTTCTCTAAACAAGCTTGCCTTGGCACTCACCAGGTCGTGCAACATGAGTTCGTGTTATTGGAGTTAGTTTCACTCGGTTGAATACTGTGGCTCCCTCTGTGCTTAAGTGCATGGTGTGTTCACAGCCGACAGCAGTTTGTAGAAGCACCTTCGAGCGAGCCGAGAATGACACAAACTGGCCTTTGGTTACAGCAGCACAGATTTCCTGGAGAGGCCAGGGTCGGGCAGTATGCTCTTCCCAGTGTGGGTGGGAGGGGCTGACCGTGGACGGCGGCCTGACCACTAAGGCCTTCCGACCTCCCCCACTGCTGCACCCGCAGGGCCTGTGGGAGTGTCTGCTCTGCTGACGTGGCCATTGTCGCCTTGAAGGCTTTGTGTGATTGCACTTGTATTTCTTTTAATTCATGCTTTGGCCTTTGTGGGTGAACATTTAATACCTGAAATACTTGGGATGAGTACTATGAAAATTTTTTCCTGAAATTAGAAAAACTTGAAGACTATTTCTATTTTCAGGTGCCTTTATAGCAACGATACATTTAATTCATATGATGAGATACAAGTTATTTGAAAGTTAAAAGTAGTTGCAGGAGGCAAGTACAGTAATGAAATACTAGAGAAGAAATCAAAACCGTGACAGGGAATGTCCAAATATCGGGCGATTTCTGCTATCTTTCTGTTAATTGATTCCTACTTTAATTTCACTGTGTCTGAGAGCAGACACTATATGACTTCTGTTCTTTGGAATTTGTGAAAGTGTGCTTAATAGCCCAGAGTGTGGTCTGTCGTGGTGAATGTGCCACGTGAGCTTGAGAAGAATGTGTGTTCTGCTGTTGCTGGAGGGAGTGGTCTTGGGTGTCCACTCTATCCAGTTGGTTGATGGTTGAGTTCAACCACGTCCTTACTGATTTTCTGTCTGCTAGACCTGTCCAGTCTGACAGAGGACTCCTGAGTCTCCAGCCGTAACAGTGGGCAATTGTTTCTCCTTGCAGCTCTATCAGTTTCCGTCCTGTAGTTCCGTGCTTACGTGTTAGCAGTGTTCCGTGTTCTTGGAGAGTTGGCCCTTTTATCATTGTGTAATGCGCTGCTCTATGCCTGATAACTGTCCTGGCTCTGAAGTCTGATGTGTCTGAAGTTAATATAGCTACTCCAGCTTGGGATTAGTGTTAGTATGGTATATCTCCATCCCTTTACTTTTAACTTACAGTAGGTTTCTCATAGACAGGCACATGCACACACGTGCACACACACGGGTCTTGTTTATGATGTACTCTGATAATCCCTGTGGTTGGTATATTTAGACCATTCACATTTAAAGTGATTTTCTTTTTTATGTGTTTGCATTAATAGCAACTATGTTTGTAACTTTTCTATTAGGTTGATACAAAAGTAATTGCAGTTTTGCAATTGTTTTTAACCTTTTAAACAGCAATTGCTTTTGCACCAACCTAATATTTGTTTCCAGAGGCTTCTTTTTCTGCCTTTTCCACTTTTAATTGAGAATTTTATGATTCCATTTAATCTCTTAGTATATCAATTATACTTACTTTTTAAAATTTTAGCTAACAGTATTTTTAGCTACAGTATTTTAGCTAACCTAAATAAGTCCCCTTCAGATAACGCTATTCTGCTTCAAGTGTAGTGCAGATACCTTTTAACAGATTATTCCCAATCCCGCCCTCCCATCCCTTTCAACATGCTGTCATTATTCTCATTTATCCATGTATCAATCACCCAGTACAGTTACTATTATTACTTTAAACAAAGTTATCTCTTAGGTCAAGTAATAAGAAAAATAAGAGATTTTATTTATTCTTCCTCCATTGCTCTCCCTTTCTTTATGTAGATCCAAGTTTCTGACCTATATTATTTTATTTCTGCCTGAAGAAAATCTTTTAACATTTCTTGCAGGGCAGGTCTGCTGGTGATGAGTTCCCTCAGTTTTTGTTTGTCTGAGGAAGTCTTTATTTCTCCTTTACTTTTGAAGGATAATTTCGCTGGATACAGAATTCTAGGTTGGTGGTGTTTTTTTTTTTTCTTTCAACACTTTAAACATATTTGATTCCATTCTTTTCATGCTTCATGGTTTCTGATGAGGTGCCCTCTGTAATTTTTTCCTTGTTTTATAGGTACAGGAATTCTTTCCTGCCCCCCGCCCCCAGGCTGCTTTCAAGATTTTCTTTTTGTCTTTGGTTTTCTGCAGTTTGAATATAATATGCCTACGTGTAGATTTGGGGGTATTTTTTCTATTTGGTTTTCCCTGAGCTTCTTGGATCTATGGTTTGGTTTCTGTCATTGATTTTGGAAAGTTCTGAGCATTATGACTTTTAAATATTTCTTCCATCTGTTCTCTTTCTTCTCCTTCTGGTGCTTCAGTTACCATACATTGCATCTTTTCAAATCATCCCACAGTTGGATACTTTGTTCTGTTTTTTGTTGATGGTGGGGGGGGTTGTTTTGTTTTTGTTTTTTAATTCTTATTTCTCTTTGCATTTCAGTTTGAGAAGTTTCTGTTGACATATCTTAAAGCTCACTGATTCTTTCCTTGGCTGTGTCCAGTCTACTCATTAGCTCATCAAAAGCATTCTTCGTTTCTCTTAAAAGTTTTTGTTTTCTAGCATTTCTTTTTTATTTCTTAGAGTTTCCGTTTCTCTTCACGTTACTCATTTGTTGTTGCATATTATATGTTTTTTCCATTAGAACCATTAGTCTGGTAATCATTTTAAATTTCCTGTCTGATCACTTTCAGCCATTTTATCTTTGCATTTCCTCTCTGCCATTCTGTTGTATCTCCCTGAACCTCTGATTGTTAGGCCTTCTCATTCTGTTTTTCATACCTGAAGCTCTCTTTCATATTTCTCTTGTTTTTCAGTCTGTTCTGGGAACTCTTTTGGATCAGTGTTCCACTTAAGTGATTCTCTTACTATGTCAAATCTGCCACTTAAGTTTGAGTTTTTAATTGCAACTGTAATTCTTCGTTCAAAGCTCTAGTTTATTTATTTTTCAAATATATTAACAACTTCTTATCTTGTTCCTTGATCACTTTTTCTTTCACCTTTTCTTTAAGCATTTTACACAGTTATTCTGTGTTTGAAACAAACCTTGTGGATCTAAATCTGTTCGTGTTTCTGCTGATGTATTGTTTCCTTATATGTATAGTAATTTTTTATTATGAGGACATGTTTTGTTCAACTTACTCTGTGAGAACCCCAAGGTCCTAAATAGGGGATTGTTCCTTAAGAGGGGTTTCCATTTGCTGGTGCAGGGTACCTGTTTCCAGGTGCTGACCCACCTGGGGTCCTTCAGCTCCTCTTGACAGTCTCCAGCTCTCCTGTCTCTGGTGGGACCACAGGTCCATCCGCCAGGACTGTCACCTTGGTGTGTGCACCCTCAGAGCAGCCATCCCTTCCCCGCCATCCCTTCCCCGTACCTCCACTGGGCCCTGTTTTTCTCACCATGCTCTTATCACCTCTTTGTGAAAGGTTTTACTTGCTTTCTCTGTGGTGCAGCAGTTTCTTACGAAGGTGTTTGGTGCCATTTATGTGGGATCTAGAGTGAAGAGTCCCCTCTTAGTGGACAAAGCCCCCCAGCAGAGGAAGAACACATGACCTTACAGAGAAGAGCAGAGGTGAGCTGCTGGGGCTCCCTCGCAATGCAGGGTCAGCCTTCATCTCATGTGGCCTAGGAGCAGGAGGTCACGACTTGGGCCTGGTACCTGAGGCTTCCAACTTTCAATCTTGTGACTTTTTCCATCTGGAAAACGTGTTATGAAACAGTCACCATGCTGGGCAAGGGTCTAGTAATGAAGGTAGAGAGAAGTCTTAAAATCTTCACTAGGATCTTGAGGAATATTCAAAAGTAGTCACAGGCCGCCTGAGTGAGTTCCATGCATCAAGTGCAGCCAGGTAAAGTAGCTCCCACGTGGCTCTGGGCTGCGTGCATGTCACCTCCCTCACTGGGTCCCTGAAGCACAACCACTGCAGATGTGTTTCGTAAAGTTGAGCATGACCCACGTGTACGTCGGAGTTTGGTACCGGTTGGAATTTGAGGGAGGAGAAAGCTGTATGGAGACAGGGACATCAGTGGGTTGCACGCCGCGGGTCATATTGTGATCTTTGGTCTGTATTTTGTTTCAGAGGCCGTGTTCAGTCCTCCTGGCCTGAGAAATAGCAAGACCAAAACAGAGCTGGTGCTTGTGCCTCTGCACCGTCTCTGGCAGGAATACTGAAGAACCTTAGTAAGAAGAAACACAGTAGTCGTCATCTTAACTGTGTTGTCCCCTGGGGTGTGAGGGGAACCCCTTCTGTTTGAAAACTCAGTGTTGATGGTCTCTGTCACACGTGCAACAGTGGCTCGCCCCTTGCTCCATGGTTTGCCATCTTCTGCACCTGCGCTGGCGCTTCTGGGACCGGCGTGGTGGTTGCCAGATAGGCTGGGTCTTCAGCTCCTGTGTGAACTCTAAGAGTGTGCTCAGTGAGGGCATCTAGTCGTGTGCGTGCGTGTGAGAGCTTTCATGTAAAGTAAAAGTTCTGCTTTCCTGTGAATCACTTTTGTCTCAAAGTAGACGACAATTGAAAACTTGTATTAATCGAAGTGGTGTGGGTTTGCAGAGAGTGAAGTCAGTGTTCCCAGTATGAGCATTGTCCCCCCGGCGAGAGGCGTGTTTCATGTTTACTTCACTGGTGTACTTAGAGGCAGGGCCCCAAACGACCCAGTTGACATGCCTATTTTTTCCCTGAAGGAAACCCCAGCTGTTGAGGTTAGTAGGCGTTTTATGTGAAAGTGTTCATACGGGTACAGTTTGTTACGGACCCCGCTCCCTGTGTCTGCACCTGGGTCTCCTGTTTTGAGTAGATTGGCTTCTGAAGAAGTATATGGATCGAATGTATAGAATCATTAACTTACGTTTCCAGTATTGCAGGCTTGTGTTGTGTTCCTTTAGTCCTCTAAGCTAAAGTCTGTCCAGCATTTACTGAACACCCATTATGTGCCAGGCCCTGTGCTACATGCTAGAAAAATAAAAACCAGTTATTCCTGGTCCCTGTTCTTAGGAATCTCATAGTCTAAAAAGAAGACAAAAACGTAATCAAATTAAAGAATCAAAATACTATGACGTACCTTAATAGAAATTGTAGGTGCAAAATAGAAAATAACACTGAGAGGGGAACGCTTACTGTTGGAGCTGTGGGGTGGTTTGCAGAGGAGGTGATGCTGGGGTAGGGTCTTGAAGGATGAACAAGAGCTCTCTGACACACATGGGTGGTGTGTCCAGGCCAGCCGGCGCAGCACGCTTTCTCGAAGCGAAGGCACAGTGTGAGGCCATGTCTTAGGAGGGTCTCAAGAAGTGCTTGGGTAGCTTCAGAGCCCTGACTGTGCTTCTGCTGCTGAGTTACCGGTTGGGCTAGTAAGGAGAGCTGCCTCTTACAGCCGGCGCTGCTTGCACCTGTCAGGCGTTTTGCCCCCCGCAGAGGTCTTGGAGATAAGAAACTTCCATTTAATTACTTTACATCAATTCCGTCTTAGCAAAGCACCTCTTACTGTGTCACTACTTTGTGTTGAAATATGATTTCCTTGTTCTCCTCACTTTTTGCCCCTTGGGGTTTCCCTGGCAGAACAGCTGGCTCCGGCTCCAGCTCTGATCCCAGGCCTCTTCCTTCCCACTTTTAAGTCCTGAGTGCTGGCGCCGGCCTTACCCTCCATCTTTGCCTCCCTGAGCCCAGTCAAGGTCAGCGGATGGGCTAAGCCACCCGAAAGGAGTGACCCTCATGTCCTGTCTGCACTGTGGGAGGGCGCCAAAGCCTACAGCCCTGGGCGGGGTTTGTGTCCGGGAACCCAGGCCCCCTAAGTGACACTGCCCCACCTCGGCGCTCACCGAATGCTTCCTTGAGGCCAGGCAGTGTGCTGAGCAGTTGACATATGCTGCCTGACTTACTCTTGCCAGAACCCCCGGAGGTAGGTGTTTCCAAATTACAGAGGCGAAAACTGCAGCACAGAAAGCTTGCGTAATCTGCCTGAGGTCACACAGCTAGTAAAAGGGAGAGCTGACGTCTGCACCCCTCAGACCGTGCAGCACAAGGCCAAGAACGGGACTAGAGTTCACACAGGCGCCATCACTGCCCGCCTCCTAGGAGCAGAGCCACAGACAGTAGTTCCTGACCGCCGCCCATCACAGCTCTTGTCCTCAGGGCTCCAGATCCCTCTTTGCTTTCCTCCTCTGCGGCCACCACGTCATCGTTTCTCACCCTAACTACTGTGGTTGTCACCCTTGCCCCTTTGCGTCGTCCACCACACGCCACACACTGCTGTTTCTAGTACACTAAACTGCCCGGAGGAGACCACACTGCTGCTTACAACCCTCTGTGGCTCCCTCGCCCCTTCAGGACACGCCATGCGAAGTTGTGTCTCCGTTGGCCCCTGTAGCCCGTCACGCTGTGGCACAGCGATCCAGGGGCACGGCCCATCCCTGTGCCCTGGCCCCTTTCCCTCAGGCCTGTGCCCCAGCCAGGCCGTCAGGGTTCTGCCAAGCCTTCGCTGGCTCTCAGGGTGCTCCCAAAACCCTCCCACCCGAGCTTACAGTGCTCCCTGCTCTTTCTGTGTCCCAGACGGTGGGCTTAGCAATGCCAGACCTGTATCTTCTCCAGGTGGGCCAGTCCCTGGGCACAGGCCTGCCGAGGGAAAGCTGTGTGCCCGGCATCGGCAAGGTGCTGGGCGGCAGGGCAGGGTCCACGTGGGCCGTGGCCATGTGAGGCTCACGAAAGCCAGGGGACAGCAGCGCTGACTGACAGGTCACAGGAAGTCTTGTCTTGTAGCTGCGCTAAGTGCTAAGAGCAAATGTCATGGAGTGCAGTGCCTTGGTGTCGGGTGTTGGGTGGTGAGGAAGCGACATGTAGGCTGAGGCCTGAAGGCTGAATGTCAGTCAGTGAGGTTGGGACGTTCTAGAACGTGGGCATGGCATGAGCAAAGATCAGGGTCAAGAAGGAGCTTGGAGTGTGAGGACCAGGGTAAGGCCATTCAGTGTGTCCAGAGGCTTGATAAGCTGGAAGGACAGGCTGGGCCGGCCACGTTTACGCTGAAGAACGGTGGGAAGCCAGCGGCAACTCTTAAGCAGGGGAGTGAGTGCTCTTACACTCAAAACAGCTCACTCCGGCTGCCGAGGAAGAGGCCTGGGAAGGGGCCAGGTGTGAGTGTGGGTGGTGGTGCAGGCTGTGAGGTGTGGGCTGAGGGGAGGGAGGGCCCGAGGACGCCCAGCACCCCCTATTTCCCCCCCAACCTTAGACAAGGGTGTGCCCAGGGGCTTCCAAGCACAGCATAAGACGCACAGTTCTTCAGATTCCACTCCTCTCTGTCCAAGCGTGAGAAAACAGTGTAAGAGTTTTGCTGTTTTTAATCAGTGATTCCAAAGTTGACTTTTTAGCAGTGGTCATTAAAATGTCAGATGAGAATAAGCCATAGGAACAGATCTGATGCAAATGAACCACGTTGAAAATGTGACCAGGGAGGAATGTTAGACATTACTGAGCTGTCTAAGGTTTGATATTTTCCTTAAGGCATCCATTGCTTTCAAAATCTTCGTCTGGTTCAAGTGTGACCTGTGGTGTGCAGCC
Organism: Rhinolophus sinicus; assembly: GCF_057876585.1. Taxonomy (NCBI): domain Eukaryota; kingdom Metazoa; phylum Chordata; class Mammalia; order Chiroptera; family Rhinolophidae; genus Rhinolophus; species Rhinolophus sinicus. Next base: position 213,924,490 of record NC_142501.1, on the reverse strand, counting down.
TGTCACAATCTGGGAAGCGCTCTGGGAGCCGAGCTCAAGCAGGGGCACCTCTCACGGCGAGCATACCCCACACGCTTTCCAGTAATGACTTGTCTGTCTATAGCTTAACTGTTAGGTAAGCAGAATATTAATTTTGATATGTGATTAGAACTTTTGTTTTGTAGGCTTTACCGCCAGCACCTGTTCAGAATCACACAAATAAGCATCAGGTATTCAATGCATCTCTTCAAGACCATATTTATCCGAGCTGTTTTGGGACTACTCCAGAGTGGAATAGTTCTAAATTTATAAGTCTTTGGGGATCAGAAGTGATGAATGATAAGAGCTGGAGTCCTGGCACTTTCTTGCCAGATACAATTTCTGGTAAGGAACTTGTTAAAACTTTCTTCAAGTTTTCAATGACCCGAGCTGAGTGGATTGCCTCTGTTGCTGTAGTCTCCCGTGGAAGCCCCCAAGTGGTTGGGCCTCGTGCCGCTGTGCCCAGCAGACAGCCCCTCGGGCCCCATCATGCTGCTCCGTCCTTCTGCATCTGTCACACCACGTCCCCGCGGCAGCCGTAATGGGCCTTGCTAACGCTGGGGTCTCTGCTGCCCCCACGCTGCTGAGCATCTTGTCCCCAGGGTTCGGTGTTCAGCCTTTGCTTCTCGAGCTGTGGTGACAACCAGACCTCACCCCAGTACATGGGCAGTGCAACAGTGCACAGTCGACTTGAATGTTGTGACTTACCTTCCTTTCCTCTATTTCTATATTGACCCTACACGGGACCTGTCCCCTCTGACAAGCTCCTTCCTGCCAGCTGCCTCTGCTGCCAGGCGCAGCTGTTACCTCAGTAGCGGGGCATCTGAAGAGGGGCTGGTACCTATGCCTCATCTCTGTCGTCATGTGAACAGTTAGAGCCCCTGGTGGCCCCACACCCAGCCCCTGCATGTGCTCAGAACAGCACGCTAGACTTAACATCTGGTCTGTGCCTGGAAAGGGTTTCTAGCTGTGTGACCTTGGGCAAGTTGCTTAGCTTCTCTGAGCCTCAGTTTCTTCATCCTGAGGATGGGAATTATAGTACCATGCTCAGAAAGTAATTTTAAGACATTAAATACAATAACTTTGGGGAAGCACCTAGCATAGGAATTGGCACATAGTAGGTGCTCAGAATTGTTTTTCTTAGATAAAAACGAGTTATCTAGCATCATCCCAGTGGAATCCTAACTTCAGTAGCAGCCCCACTAGCAGAAGTTTAATCAGATATCTTTCAGGTTTTGGCTAAATATCACACCTTTTAGAAGCCTTAATTTTCCCATTCTTCTCTGAAGGGAGTGACATACTAGGGCCAACACTCTCAGAAACAAGACCCGAAGCCCTTCCACCTCCAGCTAGCAGTGAAACGCCTGCAGTTTCGGATTGTAAAGAGAAAAAAAATGCTGCAAAAAAGAAATGCTTGTACAACTTCCAAGATGCTTTCATGGAAGCAAACAAAGTTGTGATGGCCACCTCATCAGCCACCTCCTCTGTGTCCTGCACGGCCACCACAGTGCAGTCGAGCAACAGCCAGTTCAAAGTGGCGTCCAAGAGGCCTCCTTCCGTAGGTAAGGCCCGCAGCTGGCTGGTGGGGCCCGGGGGTCGGTGAGTCGCTGCGCCCAGGGCTGGAAGTGGGGTTAGCAGTGCTCGTGCCAGGCCATCCCCTGTCCCCGTGACCTGCTCTGGGGCCTGGCCACACGGGGGCCCGCCTGCCTCTCTGCGCCTCCTGGCCTGAGCGCCAGTCGGGTTGGTGCTCACCCAAAAGCTGAAGCCTTGGGGGTGCTGCCAGAGTACAGGCCGCCCTGCTGCCACTCACATCGCTGGTGTGCAGGGGTGTCGTGGTTACTGTCTGATCTGAGCACAGCGAGAAGGGCCCTGACAAGAAGGAAGAACCATCAGAGGCCAGTGGCAGCTGTCAGTGGGACACATGGGGGCTGGCCCAAAGAGGGGGCCTGCCAGAGTCAGGACACTTGGCACATCCCAGAGAATAAGGGAATGGCTTGTAGCACATAGCCAGACTCAGGGACCCGCTGGCTGCTCCCGATGGGAGTGGGGGAGGGCCCTCCTGACAGCAGATCACTGCCGCTATGCTGCCAGCAGGTCCAGGTACGTGCCATCCGTGGGCATTGGGGGCACTGCCCACAATTGCACATTGGTTTGGGGAATGCAGTGTCCCCCGCATCTGGAGCAGCACCCACAGGTGAGGAGGAAAGGTGCCTGTCGCTGGGGGAATCTGACCAGATGTAACCTCACCACCACGGACAAACTGACAGTCAGACGACAAGGGTGCAGCATGACCTTAGCAGGGTTCGTGCCCAAGATGTGTCAGTTAAATGTACTAAGTCCAGACCGGTGGACAGCTGGCTCGGACTCGAACGGCGTCACTGTCGTGAAAGGGAACAGAGTTTAAAAGAGGCTGAGTTGGTGGAGAAGCTACAGCACCACGCGGGGAAACCAAATGCGGAATAAGGATGCACGTAGAGGAGAGTGTCAGGCGGTGTAAGCACCTGTGCCCACGGTGCTGGGCTGCAGTGTGTGTGCTCTCAGGAGTCACTCCGAAGCAGGCAGGATGCAGCAGCCTCCGGAATGCGTGTGTGTCCAGGGAAGTTCATGACAGTGATGACTCCAGGGGAGGCTAACGGGCGCTCTGTGCTGGTCCGTCACCTTTTCTATGGATGGGAACATGTTTCAGACAAAAACGGGTACAGTGTCTTAAGTAAAAGCCGCATGAATGTCCGTCCGACTGCAGCTGTTGGCATGGCTGTCGTGTCCCAATGCAGGCGAGGTCTTCCACGGTGTCAACAAGGAGGAGCACAGGCACGCCGTGCCTGCCGCCCCGAGGAACAGCCCCACGGGCTTGGCGCCGCTTCCCGCCCTCGCTCCTGCCGCCCTGTCACCAGGCCCCACGCCTCACCTTGCCAATCTTGCAGCCCCAGCCTTCCCCAAAAATGCAGCCACGTCTCCCGGCTTTGTGGATACGCGCAAGAGCTTCTGTCCTACTTCGGCGGGCCCCCCGCCCCCCGCCACAGACGGCCCCATTAGTGCGCCTCCCAGCGTCTGCAGGTGAGCCCGGGTCCTGGGGGGGAGGGCTGGAGCACTATGGAAATGGGGTGCCGTACAGTGCCTATAGGAGCTCTGTGCCCTGGCACCGTGCAGCTGACCAGCCCAGTGACGGGCAGCGGGCAGGAATGTGCCCAGCAGAGGCCGTAGGCCGAGGGGTTGGGCTCCAGTCTCGGCATCTAGTTCTGCAGAGCCAGGGTCCCCCATGGGTGGGTGTGCAGACCACCACCTAACCACTGGCAACGGCGGGGTGGGCCTGAATGTCTTATAAGTTATAATCCCTGTGCATCAGGCGAAGTACAGTGCAACAGACACTCGGACGGTTCTTTCTAAAAGGCAGCTTTCGTTACCTTCAAACTGGCCTGTGTGGGGCCATCCCACCCCACCCCCCTCAGGATGAAGGGGGGACAGTGGGAGGGACAGTGCAGCGACTGTGTGCCTGCCTGCCCGTGCCTGCGTGCACCTCCTTGCCCGGTCTCTACCTGCCGTTCCTGTGACCGGTGCGCATGCAGGCCGTGCTGCCCTCTGCACCCTGCTCCGGTCTGTGACAGGGCAGGGCACGCCAGAACCTCACCTGCGCGGTGCCGATGCCCGCCCTCGGGGGTGGGGGCGGTGAGCTGCTTGCTAATGGGCCTGTGCATTTTGGCAGTGACCCCGACTGCGAAGGGCACCGCTGCGAGAACGGCGTGTACGACCCGCAGCAGGACGACGGGGATGAGAGTGCCGACGAGGACAGCTGCTCGGAGCACAGCTCCAGCACGTCCACCTCCACTAACCAGAAGGAGGGCAAGTACTGTGACTGCTGCTACTGTGAATTCTTCGGCCATGGCGGGGTAAGTGCCCACCGCCCTGCCTGGGGGGCAGGGCCTCTGCTGATGGGACGTGTCAGGTGCATGTCTCCATGGGAACTGCGTGTGAGCTCCTCGGAAGACCCGTGTACCAGGTTGAATCCGGGTGTGGTTATGTCGTGGGTAAAACTTCATTTCCAGCGCAGTTCAAATCCAGATGTGGCCCGAAACCTGCGCTTCCACTTCCGGGTTGGACTTGTCCGAAAGAGATGACACGAAAGATTTGCCCAAAGATTTAGTTGTAAAGATTTCCTCACGGCGTTTTTGCTTATGTTTATGACTTTTAAAATAGCTGGTGGGATGGGGGCCTGCTGAGTACCAGCCGTGGGCGTTTGCTGAGTCCAGACTGTCCGCGTCAGGGACGCCGCCGTGTGTGGTTGGCCCCCTCGTTTGGGTACAAGGGATGTTGATATGCTCACACACTTTCCAGAACAGTCTTTCATCTGTACCAGCAAACAGCAGTCATGGTGCCTGGGGGACGGGAGGAAAGCCGGGGGCTGGGAGTTGTTCTTTTTCTACTTCAGTTCTGTCTGCATTTCCTAAACAGTGCACACGTTTTTAGTAGTTTGTAAGAAATTTAGGCAGTGGGATTGAAGGCAATGTTTTTTCTTTTCAGCACTGTAAAGGAAACCTACAAGTGGATAAAAAGATACCTTAAACACATTCACTGGCATGAAAAGATAACTGTATTACATAGAAAGTAGATTAATCAGTATGTGAAGTTACTTTTTCCATTTAAAAATACTCATTTTTGTGCATAGTTGTATATTCTTTACCAGATTTCTCATGAATGCATACATTTCCCTTTTCCTGCCATTTGTTTCTCTTATTTCCTCATTTCCTGGTGAGCAGGTATTACTTGAGTAATAAGAAGAAATTCATTTTTAGAGATATGGTCTGCAGTTTATGTTCAAAATCATTAAGACTCGAGGCTTAATTTAGTTATGTGCCATTAAATTGTCTTAGCCTCCAGCCGCACCAACAAGTAGAAATTACGCAGAAATGAGGGAAAAGCTTCGTTTACGACTGACCAAGAGGAAGGAGGAGCAGCCCAAGAAGACAGACCAGCTCCTGGAGAGGGAGAGTGTGGAGGACCACCGCAGGGTGGAAGACCTCCTGCAGTTCATCAACAGCTCCGAGACCAAACCAGTGAGCAGCTCACGCGCAGCCAAGCGGGCGAGGCACAAGCAGAGGAAGGTAACGTGGCGTGTGCGGGGCCCAGCGCAGGGACTCGGGGTTGGAGTGGGTCTCCCATGGCATTGTGTCAGCAGCCCCTGACTCCCTGGTGGCCTGAACTGAAGCTGCTTAAAAGCCTCAAGTTGGGCTTGCAGCACACGGCCTCCCCTTCCGTGTCCTGGCCTTGATAATGGATCGGAAACAAGTCTCAGGCTCTCACGGGGGCAGCAGATGCTCTGTCCCAGGGATGCAGAGGAAGGTGCCCTTGGGTGACAAGGAAGTGGAGGGCGGCAGTGTGCTTTTGGAGACTGTGGTTGAAGGCGTGACTTGGCACAGTGGCATCCACTGACGGGCTTGAGCGGTGGCCCGGGCTCCTCGTCTACCCCACAGGCACAGGAGCACCAGGCCGTTCCAGAAGAGGGCGGCAGACGTCAAGGGTAGAAGAGGGAGATGAGGGCTGTGTGGGCAGCCCTGTGCAGTCCCCGCCTCACCACAGGGCGTGGGATGTCACAGAAGCAGATATCTGCCAAGACGAGGCAGCTTCGCCTAGTGGGGGCTTATGACGGGACTTGACCTCCAGTCCATCGAGTACACACAACCTTCAGACACTATGCTAGTAACTGAGAAATTGTGTGCTTCACTTCCTGTTAACACTGACCATGGTGGAAACAGCACCTGCTCTGTAACCTGCCCCCGCCCTCCTCCCATCTCCAGTCCTCCCGGAGGGTTTCCCACAGAGCCCTGCACCGCAGGTCCAGACGCAGAGCCCTGCACCGCAGGTCCAGACGCAGAGCCCTGCACCGCAGGTCCAGACGCAGAGCCCTGTACCGCAGGTGCAGACGCAGAGCCCTGTACTGCAGGCCCAGACGCAGAGCCCTGCACTACAGGTCCAGCCACAGAGCTCTGCACTGCAGGTCCAGACGCAGAGCCCTGCACTGCAGGCCCAGCCACAGAGCCCTGCACCGCAGGTCCAGACGCAGAGCCCTGCACCGCAGGTCCAGACGCAGAGCCCTGCGCCGCGGGTCCAGACACAGAGCCCTGCGCCGCAGGTCCAGACGCAGAGCCCTGCGCCGCAGGCCCAGCCGCAGAGCCCTGCACCGCAGGTCCAGACGCAGAGCCCTGCACCGCAGGTCCAGACGCAGAGCCCTGCACCGCAGGCCCAGCCGCAGAGCCCTGCACCGCAGGTCCAGACGCAGAGCCCTGCACCGCAGGTCCAGACGCAGAGCCCTGTACCGCAGGTCCAGACGCAGAGCCCTGTACTGCAGGCCCAGACGCCTTCCTGCGTGGAGCTGCCTTGGCGTGTCAGGCTCCAGAAGCCGGACCTCAGCAGGCAGGCCCGGGCTCACGAGGATTTGGGAAGCTTGCAAGGGTCTCACAGTAGGACGGGGTGCCCAGGGAAGAGGTGCGGGCCCGGCAACGTCAGGCAGAGGCCTGAGAGGAGGAGGGTTCCCATGGTGGACCCCGTTGGGGCCACACGTTCAGCAGTGTGATTCCAGGAGAGTTGTGATTGTCCTGCTAAGCGGCTTTACCGTCAGCAGCCCCGCTGGTCCCTCAGTCCTGAAATAGAGCATCAGGCTGAAGTAGGGGCTTTGAGAGGTGGCCTGTTCTACCCTGCAGAAGATGTGGGTTTGTGGAGCCCCTCAGGAGTAGGAAGCACAGGGCATGTTCTCCACCCAGAAGCGTTACAGCTGGGTGGGTTGAGGGTCCCAGGGTGGTCCAAGGCCCTGGAGATACCCCAGGGGAACCAGTAGAACCCTCTGGATTCATTCTAGTGCTTTCCAGGGCTGCTCCCCACCCTGGACTCCTGTCCTCTGTCCTTGCAGGCGGGCTGGATCCGGACTTCATGCTGAGCCCTTCAGACCCGTGCTAGGTCGTCCTCACACCCACCTGCACCCTGTGTGCTCTTTACGTAGCACCCATTTCATAGAGCCACCCCCAGACCTGCTTTGCCTCGCACTGGCTGGCTGCTTGTTGAAGGCAGCACACCCGGGTTTGGGTTCACTGTGGTGTCTGCCCAGTGGCAGCCTCACCCGCAGACCTGTGCCCGCAGGGGCAGCCGGGGTGCTGTGCGGAGCTGCCTGTTGGGGCCTCCAAGGGAGGCTTCTCTGCCACAGATGGAGCAAGGTTTCAAGTAATGTTCACTTGAGTTGTCAAACTGACTTTTGAAAAAACTGCAATTCGGTTTTTAACATATGTTTCATATTTACATTTTTTAGAAAAATAAGTTGTCTCTTTAAAATAATGCCCACTGGAATATTGTGAAAAGTAATTTACTTGGAAGGACTTTAAATTTTCCCATGCAAAATGTGTTTGCCCAAGTTGCCTGCAAGCACAGCCTGGCTGGAACTTGAGTGACAGGAGGCGCAAGCTCCTACCCTAAGGGCTTCCGCTTGTTTTCTATACAGACGGACTTGTTTCCATTTATCCTCCTGGAATATGTACCACTAATAAAAATAAGATCTTCACTTGGATGAAAATGCATTTCCTGTCACATTAGCAGCAGAAATAGCCATCGTCTGTTTGACGTGTAATACAATTTTAGAAAGTTATCTGCTCTGTCACACTAGTGAAAATGGGTTGAGAATTTTCCTTATCTGCTAGCGTAATTTCCAGTTTTTAGTACACATTTCTTGCATGTCCTGTTGACACTCGTAAGCGCACCAGCCTGCACCTGGGAAGGTGTGCTTACCGAGCATCCTGGCAGCACGTGTGCCACGTGTGCAGCCTGTCCCGCCCGTTAGGCTGCCACCCGCACGCGGCAGAGCGGCGGCAGGAGCACAGCGCCGCCTCCACCCTGTGTTCTGTGCGTAGCTCTAGGCCGGCACTGTAAGGCGTTTACTGACGACGCCCCCAAGCAGGGCAAGTGTAAAGTAACTGGTAGGTGTGTAGTAATAACAGCTTTGGCCTCTGATAGAGCCTGTCAGAGTTCGTGTTATTACATGATTCGTTTTTTAAACTGTCTAATTTTGCTGTGTCTTAGTTTTTCCCACACTCACTGCTGTCCGATCGCCTTTCTTTCCCCTCGGCAGCTGGAGGAGAAGGCTCGCCTCGAAGCGGAGGCCCGGGCCCGGGAGCACCTGCACCTGCGGGAGGAGCAGAGGCGGCGGGAGGGGGAGCAGCAGCAGCTCAAGGAGGAGCTCCAGCGGCTTCAGGAGCTTCAGAAGCTCCGGGCTGTGAAAAAGAAGAAGAAGGAGAGGCCCAGCAAAGACTGCCCCAAGTTGGACATGCTCGCTAGAAACTTCCAGGAAGCCACAGAGTCTGTGCCTGACTCTGGGAACATCCACAATGGCTCCCTAGAGCAAACTGCAGAACCGGAAACCTCATCTCACTCCCCTTCCAGACACGCCGACCACACAGAGCCCAGGCCGGGGCCGGGGGCTGATGGGGACGCAGCAGACCCCGGGGACAGCAGGGACATCAGTGGGAAGCCTCAGGAGCCGCTGTCTTTTCTCCTGGACATCATGCACCAGCACAAAGAGGGCCCGGGCAGGCAGAAGCTGAAACAGGCTGCAAAGGCCAGCAGCGAGCCGGGGAGGAAGCCCGCCGAGCCGCCCAGAGCCTCCGAGGGCCAGCCCAGACCCCGGCCCCAGACTGAGGCCAAGGCCAGACTGCTGGAGCTCCCTTCCCTGGCTGAGCAGAAGCGAGAGGAGAGGAGAGCCGGCAGTAACAACAGCAGCAGGAAGCTGAACCACATCAAGGAGGACAAGTGGCCCCCCGGCCCCGTGGAGCCCGCCTCTCCCAGCGATCTCGCGCCCGGCACCAAGCTGCTGCTGGCTGATGGCCCGCCGCCCAGGGGCAAGAGCAAGAAAAACAAGAAGAAGAAGGGAGACAGAGTCAATAGCTCGATCGGTAAATACGGAGGGGGAGGGGCGGGGTGTTCTGTGTGGCTGCTGCCCATGCGTCTGTGTGTCCACGTAGAGAGATGAGAAAGCCAGGCTGATGTCCCCTCAGGTTGTCCCTCCTGTAGATTCATCCTGTCCCCGCTTGCTGCTTTGGGGCCTTTCCCCAATTTGTTATTTTGAAATACTTTTAGATTTCCCAAAACTGCCAAAGTGTCCAAAGAATTCCTGTCACACACATTCCCCCAGTTGGCTTGCTGCCACATTTGCTTTCTCATTCTCTCGCCCTCTGCTGTTTTTCTGACCCAAACGAGAGTGCTTTCAGACGTGATGCCCCTCTACCCTGGAACACTTCGGTGTGTATTTCCTCAAAAATAGGGAACTCCTTCTAAAACAGTACAATTATCAAAAGCAAGAAATTACCACGATACAGTATCGTTGTCTAATTATAGACCTTGCTCTTCTCCAGTTAATATCCTTGAGTGAGAAAAAACTTAGTGTTGTTTCTCCTGACCCAGGATCATGTGTCATTTCTCTAATTTCCTTTCATGGGATCAGTTCCTGTTTTGCATGACCTTGACATTTCTAACGAGCACAGCCATTTAGTTTTTAGGGTAATTTTCATTAGGTTTGTGTGCAAGGAGACTGTGTGTTTCTGGCAGTGCTGCCATGGCAGTGGTGGCCCTTGTGCACGCGTGCCAACAGGAGGGCGTAACGTGTGCTGGTGTCATCGCTGGGCCTTGGGCTCAGTAGGTGGCTGCCCAGTGCCTCCACTGTCAAGCTAACACATACGTGTCTTACGGGGAGACGAATCTTGTTTTTTCTCAGACATTCACCTGCTAGTTTTAGCATCCATTGACGATTCTCGCCCGAAGTGGCTCACTGTGTTGTCTGCCAAATAGTGATTTTTCTGTTATTCCTTCTACATTTCTTCATTAGCATTCTGCTATCACGAGAGCTTTCCTTCTCTCCATGAATTCTTTTCGTTCATGTGGCTATTTATGTCAGGGTGGATTCTTGGATCCTCAGTCTGTGCTATAGATTACAATCCTATGCTAGCTACCCATTTCCTGTGACTCCGTCCGCGGCCCCTTGACCTCATGACTCTTGGAGCACTGTCATGCTTCCCAGGCTCATCTTGAACTTTCCCCACCGCAGCCCGAACCAGCCTGTTTCCAAGGAGCCCTGATTCTTTTCAGTGCAGAGTGGCACTTAGAAACCCAGGCCTGGCTGCTGCTGGTGGGTCAGTGCTTCTAGGCCCTTGCCGTCGACAGAGCCGGGGAGGGAGGTGGGGGTGAGTCTATTTCTGTTTACATTTCTGTAGTGAAAGCCACGAGCTCGCTCTGATGGCTCCAGTGCCTCCCCCTCCGTGCCGCCCCCATCCACTACGACTCCCACATTCACTACGCCCTTCTCAGACCCCGGACCGTGTTCGCTGACTCGTTCAGTCGTGGGATGCACGTCCATACTCTCAGAACCGCTCACCCTCCACACCGTGAGAAACAGACAGTGAGCTTGTTCTCAGTGTGTTCACGGTCCCTCTGCCTTTAGCCGGTGGGTGCCTGGGGTTAGTCGTTCCCTGGAGTGCACGTTGCTATAGTTCAGTGCCATGCAGTGACAGTCACTCGTTGAAATGCAGTGGGTCCCTTTGTTTGCATTCCAGTTTGTTTTATTTCTCTTCCCAATCCGAGTTTTCATCCGTCTCATTCCCTCCCACTTCCTATAGGTAACTACGCAGTTTCTAATTTGCTTTCCTTTTTACACAGAGGGTAGCAGACTAAAGACACTCTTTGCTGTGTTGCACACTCAGTATGTTCTGGAAGTCAGCTCGTCCTCACTGTCTTCACAGCTGCGTAGCGCTCCATCTGAAGCGTGCTGTGGTCTGCCAGTCTGCTGTGCACGGCGTGTCAGTTGCGCCAGTGCTTGTCGCCACACACGGTGCCGCAGGAAACACTCTTGTGCGTGTGTTTTCCTGTTTGGAAGTGTTTCTTCAGAGCAATTTTCCAGAAGAGGGATGCTGGGTCAGAGGGAAGTGCCGACAGCGTTTTGCTAGATATCACCGAGTTGCGCACACCGTCCATTGCGTTCCCACCACGTGCCTGGTTCCCACAGCCTGGCCAACAGGGTCTCAGGCTCTGTACCGTGAGCCAGTCCATTGCTCGAAATTGGGCTACAGTGTACTGTTCATTTGTGTTTTTCTCCAATTACGGTGAGGCCTTTTTTTTTTTCTGTTTATTAGTGATGCATTCTCAGGGAAGAGAACGGGCCTAGCCGAGGTGAGAGAGAGGGAGAGGGAGAGAGAAAGAGAGAATGCGAGAGCTGGTGCAAAAAAAAGCAGTGAAATCATATTTTTAAGGGCTATTTGCATATCTTTTTTGTGATTTTTCTATTCATATCTTTTTCTCATTTTTACTGTTTTTCTTCCATGTTCAGGAGTCCTGTATATACTAGAGATATTACCCTTCTAACTGCATTACAGTTTCCCAGGTCATAGGTTGTGTTCTGACTGTGTTTATGATGCTTTTTAGCCATGCAGAAGTTCGTTTTGTTTTTGCTGTTTTTAATTTTCTATAGCCCGTCCATGTTTTATTGCCTCTGGATTTTAAATAATTGTTATAAAGCTTTACTCTAACGCTAAAGTTAAAGAATGTGTCCATGTTTTCTTCTAGTGTTTGTGTGGTTTTACTTTTGTCATTTAGCTCACACATTTGGAGTTTATTCTTGTGTATCTGTGAGGCATAGATCCAATTTTATCTTTTTCCAAATGGTTAGTCAGTTGTCCCCACACCAGCTATTGAAAAGTTCATCTTGCTTTAGTGATTCAGGGTACCACCTTTTTTACACTAAATGTCCATGTGAACGTGGGTCAGAATTTCTGCTCTTTTCCTGTTTGTTTATTCATGTACTATTATTGCATTAGAGGATCTGTACAAGGTGTGATCAAACGATATGGTGAATGTTTAAATTAAAAAAAAAAATGTATTACAGTAAAAAGACACATTGCCATTAATGCCCCTCAAAATACTCCCCCTCGCTTTGAACACACTTATCCCATCGTCCTTGCCCCTTTCTGAAGCAGTTCTGGAAGTCCTCTTTCGTGAGTGTCTTTAGTTGCGCTGTTGTGGCTGCCTCAATGTCCTGAATCAATTCAAAATGTTTACCTTTCATGGTCATTTTGACTTTGGGGAAGAGCCAGAAGTCACACAGTGCCAAATCCAGTGAATAAAGTGGATGAGGACACACCATAATATTTTTATTGAACAGAAATTGCCGTACCAGAAGTGATGTATTAGACGGAACCTTTCCGCTGTGATCACAAACTACAGTGAATACTGCTGCCGAGTGCCATCCAATGGAAAGGCAGGGATCTTCAATACAGGAAGTGGCATGTCGAAACTTAGTAACAGTGTGTGACAAGTTTCAACTTGTTCAGTGCAGTCAGTAGGGTGTGAGCTACGGTTGAGAGAAGGTGTGTTTTAAAGTGCCATAAATCATCCTCCATCATGACAATATTCCATGTCACACATGCGTCGGGTACGGCAATTTCTGTCAAGTAAAACCATTATAGTGTGTCCTCATCCACTTATTCACTGGACCTGGCACCGTGCGATTTCTGGCTCTTCCCCAAAGTCAAAATGATTCAGGGCATCAAGGCAGATAGGACAGCACAACGAAGGACTTCCAGAACTGCTTCAGAAAATGGCAGGAACGATAGGATAAGTGTGTTCAAAGCGAGGGGGAGTATTTTGAAAGGGATTAATGGCAATGTGTCTTTTACTGTAATAAATTTTTTTTTATTTAAATTTTCACCGTATTGTTTGATTACACCTCATTATGTTTCAATGACTCAGAGGGCTATTCTCTATGCATAGCTTTTCATTTTCAGTGTTTTCCCAGTTCTTTCATGTTTGTGTGTCCATGTGAACTTAGTTCAGCATGCCTGGCCCCATAAAAAAGCTTATTGGTGTCTTTATTGGGATTGCATTAAATTAATAAATTTATTAGGGAGAATCAGTATCTTTATGACGTTGATCACCCCTCCCAAGAGCAAGGGGTATTTTTCCATTTATTCAAGTCTACTTTAGTGTAGATACACTTCTGGGGATATTTAAATTTTTCTCATAGGTTTTTCACCTTATTGAGCTTATTCCTAAGTATTTAAATCTTCCTTCTTCTTAATTATAATGGCAGAAGACTGCCAGTATGTCTTCTAACTCTGCGCTTTCCAGTACACTAGCCACTAGTCACATGTCACTGTTGAGCATTTGAAACGTGGCCTGTCCAAATTGAGGAGTGTTGTACATGTAAAATGTACACCACATTTGGGAAACCTAGTATGAAGCAGAAGAATGTAAAATATCTGAACATGATTTTTTATGCTGATTACATGTTAAAATGATGAAATTTGGGACATTTAAGTGAAATATATGTTACTAAAATTAATGACACTTGTTTCTTTTTGATTTTTTTTTTAAGGTTTTATTGGGGAAGGGGAACAGGACTTTATTGGGGAACAGTGTATACTTCCAGGACTTTTTTCCAAGTCAAGTTGTTGTCCTTTCAATCTTAGTTGTGGAGGGCACAGCTCAGCTCCAGGTCCAGTTGCCGTTACTAGTTGCAGGGGGCGCAGCGCACCATCCCTTGCAGGAGTCGAGCCGGCAACCTTGTGTTTGAGAGGACGCACTCCAACCAACTGAGCCATCTGGGAGCTCAGCGGCAGCTAAGCTCAAGGTGCCATGTTCAATTTTAGTTGCAGGGGGCGGAGCCCACCATCCCTTGCGGGAGTCGAGGAATTGAACTGGCAACCTTGTGGTTGAGAGGACGCGCTCCAACCAACAACTGAGCCATCTGGGAGGCAGCTCAGCTCAAGGTGCCGTGTTCAATCTTAGTTGCAGGGGACAGAGCCCACCATCCCTTGTGGGACTCAAGGAATTGAACGGACAGCCTTGTGGTTGAGAGCCCACTGGCCCATGTGGGCATTGAACCGGCAGCCTTCGGAGTTAGGAGCATGGAGCTCTAACCGCCTGAGCCACCGGGCCGGCCCCTCTTTTTGATTTTTTTATATGGCTACTAGAAAATCTTCAATTACGTATGTGGCTCACATTGTTTCTGTTGGACAGTGCTCCTCTAACTGGTTATTTGACATAGAAAAGCTATTGGTTTCTATAAGTAACTTTTTATCTTCTACCTGATTGAGTTACCGTTTGGGCCTTACTGTTGATTTGCTAGGGTTTTTCAGGTATTTTATCATATTTCTGCAAGTAGGGAAAGCTTAATTTTTCTAATTTTTTTTTCCCCCTTCTTCCACCTCCCCCCCCCCCCCCACTCCGGTTCAAGCCGTTGTTTCTCAGTCTAGTTGTGTAGGACGCAGCTCCCTGGCCCACGCTGGTATTATGAGCCCTGCGCTCCCCCGGCTGAGGCAGTCAGTCACTGGTCGTCGGTCGGATGCTCACAGCAGCTCACGGCAGCTCTCGCCAGCTGCCAGCCACTCACGATGGCTGCTGGCCACTCATGGCAGCACACAGCAGCTCACGGTAGCCCACAGCAGCTCACACTGGCTGCCAGCCACTCACGCTATCCACTGGCCGCTCCTGGCGGCACATGGCAGCGCACAGCAGCCCATGGCAGCACATGCCAATCTCCGGCTGCTAACGGCAGCCCAGCTCCGGGGAGAGCTATTGTTCACAATCTTAGCTGTAGAGGGCGCAGCTCACTGGCCCATGTGGGCATCAAACCGGCGACCTCGGCGTTAGGAGCACGGTGCTCCAACCACCTGAGCCACCGGGCCAGCCCAACTTTTCAAATTCTTATGCCTCTTAATTGTTTTGTCTTGTTTTATTGCATCATTTTTTATCTTAACAGAAAAGTCTGGTGTTTCCACACAAGTAAGATTCTAGCTTTAGGTTACAGTTTATTTATTTTATCATGTTAAGAAAATATCCAGTGTTTCCTACTTTTCTTGAGTGTTTTTATCAGGAATGGGGGTGAATTTTGTCAAAGATTTTCTAGCATCTGTGGAGAGAAATACTTTTCTTCCTAGACTTACTACATTACTGGATTTTCTAATATTAAACCAACCTTGGATTCCTGGAATAAAGCCACTTGCTTGTAATGTTTTATATTCTTTGGTTTGGGGTTCTGTTTGCTATTACTTTATTTAATTTCACATTAATATTCATGAGATATGGCTCGATGACTTTTTTTTTTCCTGCTCTCTACATTAGCTTTGGGTATTATATACTTCATAAAGAATTAGGAAGGTTTTTCATTTTCAGTGTCCTAGAACAAATTCAGTCTGCATTGGGACTATCTACCGTGTTTTCCCGAAAATAAACTCTAGCCGGACAATCTTATTAAGACCAGGAATGGTGTGATATGATACTATATAATATGATACCAGGTCTTATATTAATTTTTGCTCCAAAAGACGCATTAGAGCTGATTGTCTGGCTAGATCTTATTTTCGGGGAAACACGGTAGGCTTTAAAGGTTTGATGGAAATCTGTACAGCCCTCTGGGCCTGGTGCTTTTTTGTGAGGTAGTGCCTTGATAATATTGTCTTTCCTCTATGGAAATTGTCTATTTAGTATTTCTGTCTCTAATGAGGTTAATTTTGGTAAACTGTATTTCCATAGTAAATTACCCTTTCAGTTAGATTTTCCAGTTTATTTACATAGATGGCTGCAAGATACATAGTTTTGTTTGTTTTGTTTTTCTTATTGAGGAATATTGGGGAACACTGTGTTTTCCAGGACCCATCAGCTCCAAGTCAAGTCGTCATTTTTACTTTAGCTGTGGAGGGCGCAGCTCACTGGCCCATGTGGGATTCGAGCCAGTGACATTGGTGTTATGAGCACTGTGCTCTAACCAAATGAGACAACCGGCCACCCTGGTACATAGTTTTTTGAAAAATTCTTTTCAATGTTTTTTTTCTCTTGTCAGTTTTTATTTTGTGTATTTGTGCTTTTTCCCTATTCTGTTTGATTCAGTTAATAGTTTGTCTATTTTACTAACATTTCTAAGAAACCAGGCCCTTGATTTATTAATGAGATTTATTGCTCTTTCCTCTACCTCATTAATTTCTGCTTTTATCTTTTTCTTCCTGTGCATTCTTTTGTTTTACTTTGTCCATTTTCTAATCTTTTTTGATTTGGGAATTTAGTTCCTTTGTTTTCATTCCTCCATTTTTATTGATCAGGGTGTTTAGCACCTTGAATTTTCCTCTGGTCATTCCTTTAACTATATCCCATAGTGTCTGATAATGTCTTTTTTTTTTTTTTCCTTTTTTTTTTTTTGATTCAGTGATTTCCAAGTGATTTTTTTTCCTTTTCACCCAGTAGTTTAATAGGTGGCTTTTAGGTTTCCAGGTGGGAGCCTTTTTTATGTTAATAGTTTCTAGGGTTTTTTAGCTTTATTGTGATCAGAGAGTGTTGTTAGTAGTATTTCTGCTTCATGAAACTTACTGATAATTTCTTTGCGACTGCTCCATGTGCACTTGAGATAAAAATCTTTTTCTCTTATCATGGTGTAAAATTAATATATATGCGTGTACACACACACACACACACACACACACCCTGAGGGTGCCAAAAAAGAAATGTATGCAAGTGAACACTGGTCAACGTTGCTCAAGCAGTGGTTCACCTTCATCAGAAGTGTCTGGATGCTGATGGGAACCGCTTTGAGCGCCTCTTGTAATTGCAGAAGTCAAACGTGACTTGTGTTCATCTTCTGTTATCGCTGTATATTGAGTATTACAGTCTTAATCGTTTTTTTCCTTTTTTAAAATGTGTATACATTTTTTTGGCACCCTTTGTATATCTCTGTGATATATTGATGAAAATTAGGTTTAGGTCTTTTGTATCCTTGTTTTTGTCCTCTTGACCTGTTTTCTGTTATTTATTATTGATGAGTTTCTATGTTCTCCTGCATCTCCTGTACTTTTGCTTTATAAAGGTAGTTTCCGTGTCATTTGGTGCATATTCCTATCGGTAATACCTTCTTAATGAATTGCTGCTTTTAGGATTTAAAAAATGTCCTTTTTGTCGTGCTTCTGGCCTGAATTCTGCTTTATCTAAGATGGCGATTGCTGCCCCTTCTCTCTCGTTTCTCTTTGCCTAGTGGGGCACCTTTGTCCTCATTCTTTCATTTCTAGCCTTTCTGAGTCACTTTGTTTTCGGTCATTCTCTGGGTGCAGCATAGCCCCTGAGTCTTGCTTTGTGTGAGTCCATCTGAAAAGCTTCTTATAGACGAGTTATGCCCACTGCCATTTACGGATGTAACTATATGGTTGGTCTTAACCCTGACATGACTTTACAATTACTGAGTGTATTTGCTGATTCCTTCTCTATGTGGTGTGTTTTCTTCACTCTTTTATTTCTAAAAATCTTTGGCATTTGATTTTTTGTCCTTATGCATTGCTCCCCACTTACACCTTTCTTGCCCCATCTGGGTTTCCTGCTTACCCTCTCGCAGCAGCTTTAGGTGAGGTCCTCTTGCCCACTTACTTCCTGGATAACAGTCAATGAGCTAATTCCATTCTTTCTACTTTCCTCTTTCCCTGTCCCTTCTCTTCCCGGTTTTCAGCTGCCTTTTTTCTGCTTTGTGAGGACACACAATATGCATAGGTCCACAGTTAAGTACGTGAGACACTCACGTTGGTCCTCCTGCTGAGCTGCCCCTCGTCTCCTGGTGCATGGACACACCTGCAGCACGTGTCCGCAAGTAGGTGCAGGCATAGTATTCTCTGAGCTCTGGCGAAGGAGCCGTTTCCTACCATCTTGACAGTGAACAGACAGCCAGATTCTTAGGTCAGACTTTTGCCCGCTTTAGTTAATGTAGTTTTGTTGTGAAAAATGTTTTCCTGATACTGAATCTGATTATAGTTCTGTCTCATTTTTTTTCTTATACCAAGCTTTAATACCGATTATCAGTTCTAATCAGAAACAAAGGAATATTGAAGACTGCTTTATTATGACAGCATTTCCAGCAGACCTGCCTGCTCTGTTGGCCTTTGTAGTTATTCCTCTTGTAGAACTATTGTGGAATGGCTGTGGAGACTGTGCTTTCTTGGGCCCCTTGACATCAGTAAACACACCTGTGCACCTCGCCCTGCCTTGTCAGGGCCGCATTGAGCAGACAGCAGTCGAGGCCCCAGCGGAATAGCCTTAGTGATGGGCTGCGGTCAGACGTGTCATCAGGATGACCCCGTGCAGGCAGATTGAGCAAGTGGGACAACCAAGGAGCCTGGCTGGGAGGTGGCAGCGGCCAGCACTGAAGCAGTAGCAGTGGGTTGGGGGCATTCAGGAAGAACTTGCCAGAACGTGCTATCCTGGTGGAAGGTATGACTTGAGGGTGGGGAAGGGAGGTGGGGAAGGTCATTTCTAGGTCACTGTCAGGAAAGGCTCCAGCTTGCAGCCAATCACGAGGGTACAGTTTGGCCTGTGTTGGGAGGTCAGCTGCCTGCAAGGTGGAGGTCCGGAGCAGAAGAGGTCCAAGGCAGGGCTGGAGGTGTGGTGGTGTTGGTGTCCAGGTGTAGCTGAACCCACAGGGATACGGTGGAGGGAGGGAGGGCTGGGTGCAAAGGTGTGGGTGGCTGGGAGGGGCCGTGGTCATGTGGGTGAGCACGTGCTCAGGATGGACGCTCTGGGGTGAAGCCACCAGGGACAGTAGCTGCCATTCCGCAGGCGCAGCCTGGATGCTGCTGCTGTGGGAATGAATATCACAGTGACAGGAAGAAAGGGGTTCTCTGTCTATTAAAGATTCCGAACACTGCCCATGCTGCGGTCTGCAGGGACGAGACATGCCTGCAGCAGAGCGGCGGTGGTCTCTTCCCTTGATGGGGCCGTGATGTGCCGGAGGCTCAGACATGGTGTCATCCTCAGTCGGCGGCCCCCTACTCCTCCTGTCTTCAGAGAGGGTTATGGAAATGCAAAGTCAAGTACAGCCTTGCTTTTTTATTAAACGGCCTGAAAAGTTTGGGATGCAGTCTCTGGGATGCTGCACATACAAAGTGAATGCCCCGGAGAGCCGTCTTCCCGTAGACATTGCTACCTGGGTCCTGGGTGCAATCATGTCCTCTTACTATGAGGGCACCTGAAGGGACAGCGCTGTCCTCGTGGGCCTGCCTTCTGGCAGCTTCTGTTGACCACTGTGGCCCCACTCCCTCCCTGCTTCCTCCAGCACTGGGGAACCAGGCGCCAGCAAATGGGCCTCTTCCCAGGGGACCTGAAGCATTGGCTGCTTTGCTCAGAAAACATGTGATTCCATCATGGCCGCATTGGACCTGGGTGTTCACACGCACATGAGAGAGCTGCCCGCCTTTGGCCATTTGCCAAACCTCATTTGAGTAAAAGTTCAGTTTGTGAGGTTGCCGAAGTGAAGTGCAGCCGAAGTGCTGTCCCGGTCAGATGGCCAGCTCTTGTAATTTGACGGGCCTCTTTCCTTTCATTTTACAGATGATGTCTTTCTGCCTAAAGATATCGACCTAGACAGTGTGGACATGGATGAGACGGAGAGGGAAGTGGAATATTTCAAAAGGTAAATGTTAGGACTATGGTTGAAATAATGATGGTTTCATGGTTACTGTACGTGACCCTCCTGTAGCACTGGCAGTTGTGTGGACAGCAGTTCTAGCAACTAGCCAAACAGCCTGGCCACTTAGTAGCATGTGAAGGCCTGCCACACCCCTACCCTTCTCACTCATACACACTCGTTCTCTTCTCTCCCCCGCCTCATGTGTGCGAAGACTAGTTGATGACAGTGGTTCTCACAGTCGTCCTGGACCAGCAGCATAGCCTGCGATCGGGCCACTCCCCACACCCGCTGAAGCAGACTCTAGGGAGCGACCCAACGTCTGCATTTTTGCAAGCCTCCCAGGGGGTCCTGATGTTAGAACACACTGATACGGCATGCTTTAAAGGAGAAAAGTAACATTTTAGATATTTGCTCAATTTTCCTAATAAGCAGACTTTATTAGTACTATGTTCGATAATATTTATCTACTATGAATTACGGCAAAAATGATTTATTTTAAAATTCCTTTCTTTGGAAATACTTTAACTTCTTTGTTTCAAATGATACAGCAGTTAGTTTGCAATGCAAAAGTCATTAACTTATATCTGAAATACTGCGAAATTCTAAATGTTGCTGGAAATTATATATATTATATCATTTATGTGTGTGTGTGTGTATATATATATATATATATATATATTTTATTTCAGCAGATATAGTCAAGCATTTTACCATACCTACTTTGGGCATATTTGAAATTTTCCATAATAACGAGGGTTTCTTTAATTTTGTGAATATATATAAGTAAAAAGGAGCACATAAGTACAGACACGGTAGTTTAAACTTTAATTAAGACAATATGGGGAACAACTTCACAACATTTAATTTAAAAACTTAAATAAAATACAAAATTAACCAATAAAAAAAAGTCTGAATTGTTCAGTAACTGTTAAAGAAATTAAAGCAGTAGCTACAAGTCTTCCCAATGAGAAAACTACATCCTGACAGTTTTACAGAGAATTCTCCCTTAATTTCACACACCAGGTTATCCAGTCTTGTGCACAGACGCTAACAGAGAATTGAAAGGAGAGACTGAAGCACAAGAGAGTACCCCCCACTTTGTCTTATGAGAGAAGTAAAATTTTGATACCAAAATCTGCCAAACACAATCCCAGGAAAGATGAAGTTACAGATTTGTTTCTCTCATGAATATTAGATGTAAAAGTCATTGAGAAAATTCTCACATTCCAAATCTAACAGTGTATTTTAAAAAGCAATATATGGCCAAACTGGGTTATCCTGGGAATGAATGCAAGGACTGTTTAATATTAGGAAATCCACAAGTGCTCTTTGCTACATTAGCGTATTAAAGAAGAGCCATTTCTTTCCAGTGGGTTCAGAAAAAACATTTGATAAAATCTTAGTACCCATTTATAATTTAAAAAAGAAAAATAGTGAAGTAGCAACAGAAGGCAATACCCTTAACCTGAGAAGGGGATTTGCCAAGAGAGAGAAGAGGAATCCACAAGAAACATTTTCCAGAATGGGAAAGGTATGGAAGCCCATGCGAAACAAAAATGCTCTCTAGCACCACTTCTGTTCAGCGTTCAATTCTAGTTCCCAGCAAAAAGACAAGAAATTAAAGGCTTAAAGAGTGGAAAGGAAGAAATAAATTTCCCCTGTACAGGTGATCTAATTGTCTACACAGGAAATTACAAACGAACATGCAGGACAGTCTAGCAAGAGACTGGGTATAGGATCAGTATACAGAAATTACTTGTTTTTCTTTGCACCATCAATAATCCGAAAATCTAGTTTAAATCCAGACAGCATTTGTAATAGTATCAAAATCTATGTAGTATCATGAATAAATCTAAAGTTGCACAAGACTTGTGCACAGAAGACCATGAAACTTTACTGAACAACATTAAAGAATACCTAAATCCCAGAGATCCTATATTCATTGATAGGAAGAGTTAATATCATAAAGCTGTCAAGTTTCCCAAAACTTATCTGTAGGTGGAACACCCAAGAAGGGTTGTTTGGAACTTCAGTGTTTTCTACAACGCGTTGGAAATGACACCCTGGGATAGTCATACAGTGGATGTTACGTAGCAACAGAAAGGAGCAAATCAGAGCAACTGCACCACTGATGAATGTGAAACAAAAGTCATAGAGCGGAAGAATATATATAATACCCCATTTATATGAAGTTCAAAATAGGGAAACTAAAGAGCATTGGTAATATAATACCACTCAATTTAGCAGCTCCACTCCTGGGTGTCTGCCTGCCAGAGATGGGCATGCCCACAGATAGGCTCAGAGGTTCCCAGGAGTTTCATTTGTAACAGCCCCCAAGTGGGGACACCCCAAATGTGCACAACAGATGAACAGATACACTGTGCTCTGTCCTTCCCATGGACACTGCTCAGCTATGAAAAGCATTGTCGTCGGCCCAGGGCCAGGGCAGCAGGGAGATGTGGGGCTGTCAGGGTCGTGTGCTGTGCTTTACTGAGATGATGGCGTCCTGGGTGCCTGCGTTTGGTAGCACTAGGCGCTCACACTGACTGCAATTTAGTTTATATAAATTGTACCTAAATAAAGTGTATTTTAAGGAATTAAGTATATTGTTCAGTGACACATACAAGGTGTCAAGACTATAAAGAAAAGCAAGGAAATTATTAACATAAAAGGCCAGAATGGTGCTCACTTCTGAGGAGAGGAGGGAGGGCTGTAACTAAAGAAAACACTGTAGGCCCCTGGGTGCTGGTGCCACAATATTTGCTTTATAATTATTCTGTATATTACACATTTGTCTCATTCACCCTTCTGTATGTGTGTTACATTTGCCAACCACCCCCCCAAAAAAAAATCGTAAGGGATTGCTGAGCTTCCCCCAGAAGAACAAGGGGGCTCTTGTTCTGTGGTGGAGACTTAGGACGACGTGGTTATTAAAACATGGCGCTGCTGGTGCCGCACACGGAGCCCAGGACCAGACCTGTGCAAACACTGAGCTGTGGTATATAACAGAAGCCGGTTAGCAGGTCCCTGGCAACGAACTCATGTTTCTAAGTGGGGCCATGAGAGTTGTCATCTAGGCTTTGACATTGGATCAGTAAGCTGCCAGGAGGCCTCCTAGCTGGCCACCCGCGGGCAGGGCAGAGGGCAGGTGCTGTCCCCACCACTCCTGGGAGCACCAATTGCTCAGTCCACTTCGGAGAAGTGTGGTGGGTGGGATCTAGTCAAGTCGCAGTTATACGGCCCCATGACCCAGCAGTTCACGCCCGTGCTGGCGCTAGCAGGCTGAACCGCAAGCAGCCTCGTCTGCCCGTCTGTCCCTGCAGTGTGGTGCGTCTTTCTAGCTGCGAATGTGAGCGCTGGCCTCACAACATGTTGGATGCAAGAAGCACTAAGGAGTCCAGTGTGCTCCGTCCCTCTGAGTCCAAAAAGGAGCACAGCACATGGGGGGGGGTGGGGCTGGCCTAGGAGTTGGGGAACCACACGCCAGCACAGTGACTCCTGCTCGAAGGGAGAGCGGGTGCCCCAGCGTGCCAGTGCCAGCGCTCGTGGCCTGGGGTCGGTTGCCCGGGCTCTTGTGTTGTGGTTCCCTGTGTGGTTCCCTGTGTCACGTGTCCTGTACATGGTGCATGACATCGCCCACAGGTGACAACATGGAGGCCTGAAGGGAGGTGGCAGCCAGGGTGCAGGCAGAGCCAGGGCACACTGGGCCTGGGGCCCGGGCAGCAGCTTGGCCTCTGCGCCCTGTGCTGTGGGGTCAGCTGTCCGCTGCAGGCTGCAGCCGGGGCGCATGCACTTGCTGAGCGCCTGGCTGCTGTGCCGCGAAGGCCAGGGGCACACTTACGATCCTAGGTGACTGGGAGGCTGTTGCCAGCGTTCAGGGCAAGACAGCAGGGGCCGAGTGGGGGCTTCCAGCGGGTTTTGACTCAGAGTTTGACCAGTGGTGGCCAGAGAACGAGGATTCGGGTTGTGGCAGGTGGCACGGCCCTCCCTGTACCTGGACAGAGGCCCCGGGCAAGCAGCACACAGGCCTTGGCTGCACAATGGAACCCCAGTGTAAGCAAGCTGAGGGAGGTCACCTACCAGACAAGCGACAACCACGTTCAGGTCTAACTCAAATTACTGCTTCTCAGCTGAGAAGTTAGAGCTTCATAAATTAGGCAAGAGAAAGAAAATGCCCTTTCTTTTGTTCAACACAAAACTTGTCCATTGTTGCCTGGAAAGCCGGTGGCAACGTGTGGTCTTTTCAAAATGCGGCTCAGCGTGCTGTAGGTGCTCAGAGCTGGATGGGGAGGTTGCAGGCTGGAGGCCACCCCTGTGTGCTTGCCGCGCCCCCGAGGGTGGGGAGGGGGCGGGGCAGGCTTGCCGTCACCTGTGTCCCCATAAAAATTCTCGTTTCCAGTCACCCATTCATGAATGTATGGCTCAGTGAGGATTGGCTGGCTTCTCCAGGGCTCAGCACAGTAGGGCGGGCGGGAGGGCAGGCAGTGGTGGCAGCAGCCTGGTGGGGTTGGCCCAGCCCCCGCTTCTCAGCTGGGCTCACCAGAAACTTCCCTTGGGCAGCTCCCTGCAGAGCAAGTTGAGAAGGAAGACACAAAGCACCAGAGGACATTTGGGGCCCCGGCCAGTGTCCTGAAGGTGGGGACCCAGGGACAGCCATGTGGCAAAGTGTGAGTCCCTGCACTGAGCCCCCAAGGGTGACACCAGGTGGGGTGGACATTTCCCCGTGACTGTTTGGTGTTTTGTCTTTCAGATTCTGCTTGGATTCCGCCAGACAGACCCGACAAAGACTGTCCATCAACTGGTCCAATTTTAGCTTGAAAAAAGCCACCTTTGCTGCCCACTGAATGAGGACTGCCTAAAGAGGGACGCGTGTGCGCGGGAGGTGGGCCAGGCCCAGAGCCACCGTGCTCGCCCGGTGGTGCCAGGTGGGCCGCCGCACCTGAGCCCCAGACCAAGGACGTGTTGCTCGACCCACACCGCTAGCTCGTGTGCGTGTAGTCTGTGAGCCTGTGGTGTGGCTGTGCCATCGGACTGGAAGCTTGGCCCCCGTCAGGGCTTCCCCCACGCGGCCTCGCCTCAGAGGCCTGGGCCATGGCCAGAGATGAGTTCGCATCCTCCACGTGGCTGTCGCCTGTGCATCTCGCCCTGTCCTGTCATCTGTCCCCGTCCACCGGGGCGTTGCCGTCACTCAGCTCCCACCCGGGCGGGCAGGCGGGCGGGGCAGGCTATCCGTTCTCCACAATCTACTGGTTAAGAGTGTCCACGTCGCGCTGTTTGTGTCTGACCCCCTGACTTGTAGCCAGCCTGTGTAAGACCCCTTGCAGAATGAGAGTTCCGAAACAAAAACCCACCCAGTACTCACCATCCAGTCTGTTAGAGTGTACGACTGTATTAACACGGAGGCCTGCCTGGCTACTTTTTTAACATATTGTTAAGTAATATTAAAATCATGTCTTTCTTTTTGAAAGATGGAATACATTAGTACAGCAGAAGACCTCGTCTGGTTGCTTTCTGCTGGGGCTGCTGGGCAGCATGGGCGGGGCAGCGGGTGGCTGTCTGCCAAGGGGGCCTGAGCCACCAACCCCGGAGCACCTCCCAGGTCATCCCAGGTGGCAGCTTAGGGTTCCTAGTGCCCTCACCGTCCTCGTGCTGTGGTCTCTCCAGGCCCCACGACAGAGTTCCACATCGCAAGGGTTTGGTGTCAGAGGTGGTAAGTGCTAAAGAAACAGCAGGGTGGGGCAGGGCGGCAGTTCCCTCAGAGTAACCGTAATCTGGGAAGGCCTCGGGGACAAAGGGACGTTGCATTCAAACCTGCCAGCTGAGGGAGGCAGAGTGGGGTTACATACGGTCTTGGAGGCAGGTACCACTCGTTTGGGGGGGTTGTGAACTCTAATAAAACAATGAAAAGCTACACGTTAAGTTGGGTATAAATCGGGAGCAACGTGAGTAGTAGTGACAATGAAAAGGAATCCCACCGTGGGCCTTTCCTGGGAGCTCTGGAGGCCGTGTGCAGGTGCAGGCCAGCTTCCTCTTCCTAGACCTTCCATAGCTCCCAGCTCTGCCTGCTTCTGTGCACACCTGAAGGAGATGGCCTGGCCCTGAGGGAAGGGGCAACAGCGAGGGCCTGGCCCGGCCTCTGAAGTGTTCGCTCGGTTGGACCCCCAGGGCTTCCTGACGCATCGATGGGATGCAGGTAGGAGGAGAGGAGGCCTCAGAGCCTTTGGTCAGAGCACCGGGAGGAAGGGGCTGCCCGTCCTGGGGGCGGGCGCAGGGGCGGCTGGCCAGCACCAGCTGCAGCGTCTGGCATTTGGGGTTGCTGTTCATGGACAGAAGGCCCCGCCCAAGCCTGTGCGGCGAGTGTAGACAGGACAGGTCCGAGCCCCAGAGCCTGGTGCTGAGGGGGTCGGGGTGAGGGCAGCCCGGAGGTGCCTGGCTGGGAGCAGCCAGTCAGGACAGGCCCAGGGAGCCCTGAGGTGTCTGAACAGAACCCAGTGGAGCTGGTTTTCGGGGGCACAAAGGTGGGGCAGTAGCCACAGGAGTGCGAGGCCCAGAGGCTTGTTCTGTTTGTTTTCCTGGTGGGAGAAGAGCAGCACATCCCTTTGCTCCTCGGGTGATCCAGGAAAGGGAGAAACAGGCTGGGCTATGGCCGTGGCAGTGGTGTCCTCGAGAAGGGCAGAGAGCCCAGTGCAGTCCCTGGGACTGCAAGCCCAGGGCTGGGCCCCATCCCCTTCTGGCTGAAGCAGGGGCCCACTGGGCAGCAGAGCTGAGGAGCTAACGTGGGGAAGGGTCCCAGGTGGGGCCTGCTCTCGCCCAGGTCCTGGAGACCCTGCCCAGCCTCATTCTCCCCGAAGACCGCCCAGGCTGTGCTAGAGGCCGTGCCACCTCTGCACCTGTTTCTTCGTCTACCCCGTGGGGCCGTGTTGGCTGCTGAGAGGAACCACGGGGCCCCAGCTATGATTGGTAAGGGGGACCCCAGGTGACCCAGCACTGAGCGCCCGCCCCACACCACACCTGCCACCTTCCGCACCCCTGCTCGACCCAGCATGTGGCTCTGCCGCCTACACCTTGTTCCGTGTCTGCACACTTCCGCCCGGGAATGCCCTTCCCCTGTCGTCCTGTAAACCGCCCGTCTGTCTGCAAGAGCCAGCCCGAAGATTCCCTTGGATCTGTCCTCGAGGGGGCGTCACTGGACTGTTTCCAGTTCTCAGGAACAAAAGGTGGATTTGGGCCCTGGAGGCTCAGGATCGAGTGGAGGAATAGAGGAGGGTGGAGGGTAGAGGGTGCCAGGACCCCTGGGGTCAGCCCCCTCGCTGTGGATGCAGGCAGGGTCCTCACACCATCGCGTTTGTAGGTGGGGAAATGGAAGCCAAGACGTGCCTGCAGGACGTCCGGCTCCAGTGCCAGGCTTCCTGGGGGGCCGCTCAGATCCCACTGGGGTAGTCCTGGAGGGACCTCACACAGATCGTGCTTGAGCGTCCCCTTTCCACAATCGTGGTAACCATGAGATGAAATACCGATAGCTAGAAAAGAAACACTAAAAATGTTCTTACACACTCATGCCATTCAGATAAAAATCACTGAAATGAATATTATGGGACCAGAAGGAATTGGGCAGCAGAGCCTGAAGAGCTCAGAAGGAATTACTGTTTCTTATATGTATACATATATACACACACACATATATATATATGTATATATACGTTTTTTAAAGATTTTATTGGGGAAGGGGAACAGGACTTTATTGGGGAACAGTGTTACTTCCAGGACTTTTTTCCAAGTCAAGTTGTTGTCCTTTCAGTCTTAGTTGTGGAGGGCGCAGCTCAGTTCCAGGTACAGTTGCTGTTGCTAGTTGCAGGGGGCGCTGCCCACCATCCCTTGCGGGACTCAAGGAATTGAACTGGCAACCTTGTGGTTGAGAGCCCACTGGCCCATGTGGGAATCGAACCGGCGGCCTTCGGCGTTAGGAGCACGGAACTCCAACCGCATAGCCACCCGGCCGGTCCCCATGAATATATTTTTTAAAAGAAGAACACCTCAGCCCCCAGGTCACTGTTGAAACAAACAAAACCTCCAAGTCATCGCACAGAATGACAGCAGAAGTAACTTGAGTTCCGGGTCCTCATCTGGACCGTCCCAGGGGGTCAGTCCGTTTTGGACCCACTGTTGAAACAAGAAGACCGGGCCCCAGGGTGGGGGCGCGGCCGCAGATGTTTCCAGTAGGCCTGCGCTCTTAGGAACTTAACTGCAGACAAAACGTATGGCTACGTATGCTGGAGCGTGCATGTGGTTCCATGGGAGACACCTGCTGTTTCAAGGGTGCGCAGGACATGCGTGCGTGAGCCGCGCGAGGCGCACACAGCGCCCCTGAGGACGGCCGGCTACTGAAACCGCCCTCCTGTTTCCTGATTGGAATAGAGGCTGCACAGGGCAGTGTCTCCTGAGGGGAGGGAGGAAACAAGGTCACCTCTGGTGCCCCAGCTTCCTGCCTGGGGGCACTGTTCTGGTTCCGGTTTGCAGCTTCAAACTTGTTTACTGAGATCTGTGCTCTGGAGCCGAGTGGCCCTGTAAGGAGGTCAGCTCCTCAAGTGCCACTGCGAGGACGCCCGGGGCACCTGTGCAGGTCTCCATTTTCCAGCTAGTTAATTTTATTGTTTTAGTATTTTTATTTACATCCCCCCCGCCACGCTCTTCCCCTTTGGCAACCATCAGTTTGTTCTCTCCATCTATGAGTCTGTTTCTGTTTTGTTTACCATTTGTTTTTAATTCCATATGTGAGATCATACCATATTTGTCTCCGTCTGACACTTTACTCAGCATAATGTCCTCTTGGTCCACCCATGTTGTTGAAATGGTAAGATTTCATTTATTTTTATGGCCGAGTAACATTCCATTGTATATGTGACCACATCTTTATCCAGTCGGCCACTGATGGACACTTAAGTGGTTTCCATATTTTGGCTAAAATAGTAAATAGTGCTGCAGTGAACATAGGGGTGCTTATATTTTTTTGAATTAGTGTTTTGGATTTCTTTGGATAAATACCTAAAGGTGGAATTGCTGGGTCATAAAGTAGGTTCTATTTTTAATTTTTTGAGGAACCTCCATACTGTTTTCCATAGTGGCTGCACCAATTTGCAATCCCACCAACAGTGCATAAGGGTTCCCTTTTCTCCACAGCCTCACCAACACTTGTTGTTCGTTGCTTTATTGATGATAGTTATTCTGACTGGTGTGAGGTGATATGTCATTGTGGTTTTAATTTGCATTTCTCTGATGATTAGTGATGTTGAGCTTTTTTTCATATGTCTATTTGCCATCTATATGTCCTCTTTGGAGAAATGTCTCTTCAGGTCCTCTGCCCATTTTTTAATTGGGTTGTTTGTTTTTTTGGTGTTGAGTTGTATGAGCTGTTTACAAATTTTTGATATTAAACCCTTATCAGATGTATCATTAGCGAATATCTTCTCCCATTCAGTAGGCTATCTTTTCATTTTGTTGATGGTTTCCTGTGCCGTGCAAAACCTTTTTAGCTTGATGTAGTCCCACTTGATTTTCTTTTGTTTTCCTTGCCTGACAAGATACATCAGAAAAAATTACAACTAAGAGTAATGTCAGAGTTTACTGCCTATGTTTTCTTCTAGTTTTATGGTTCCGGGTCTTATATTTAAGTCTTTAATCCATTTTGAGTTTATTCTTGTATGTGGTGTAAAAAGTAATCCAGTTTCATTCTTTTGCATGTGTCTGTCCAGTTTTCCCAGCACCACTTATTGAATAGACTGTCCTTACCCCATCGTATATCCTTACCTCCTTTGTCTTAGGTTAATTGACCACGTAGGCGTGGGTTTACTTCTGGCTCTGTTCTGTTCTATTGAGCTATGTGTGTGTTTTTATTCTAGTGTTGTGCTGTTCTGATTATTGTAGCTTTGTAGTACTGTTTGGTATCAGGGAGCATGATACTTCCCACTTGGTTCTTTCTCAAGATTGCTGTGGCTATTCGGGATCTCTTGTGGTTCCTTACAGGGAGGCAGGGAGTGTAGGGCGGCCCCAGCCCTGGGAGAGCCCAGCAGGATTGCCAGTGGACGAGGCAGAGATTGGCATCTGCCGAAGCCGTGGTGACTGGAATTTGTGAGGCAGGGTTCCAGACAGGAGGGTGTTACACACAGTTCCAGGGATCTGCAGAGCTTTCCCTCAAATCTATTGATATGTGCATGTGTGGAATAAAATTCCATAAATCCAGGAGGGAATCGCCAGAAGTGGCAGGGCTGAAAGTTTGTTCCCACCAGCCAGGGTGAAGAGACCGTGTCACACACAGGCATTGTGTTGCGTTCTCAGAAGGAGGACATCTCAGCAGTGGGGTTAAATTAGCCCTAGAATAAAATCTAAAGCTAAAAGCAAGCCTCAGAAGGATCAAACTGATCCTAAGAAACTTAACTGCCTGCACTAAGCCAAGTAAATTTTACAGTGTTGGGATCTAGGCAGAAATCACCAGACCATGCCTAGAAGGAAAACAAACAACAGAAACAGACCCAAAAATGACAGATGATGAATTGGCAGATAAGAACCTTAAAATGGCTATTGTAAGTCACAAATATGCTCAAGGATGTAAAGGAAAAGATGGAGGAATAAATGGAAGATATAAAAAATATCCAAATGAAACTTCTAAAGAAAAAAATACGATATCTAAAATGAAAAATACCCTGAATAGAATTAATAGCGGATTAGAAACTTTAGAAGAAAATACCCATGAACTTGATGGCCTATGAAGAAAAACTACCAGAAATGAAGCACTGAGAGAAAAGAGACGGGGAAATGCTCTTTGGCACAACAGCAAGCATTCTAACATGTGTGACTGGAGTCCTAGACAAGCGGGGAACAAAAACACTAACTTGAAAATCAGCTTGTCCCAAAGCACAGTGGGATCGTGACTGAGATGGCACTGAGTCTATCCATCAACTAGAGATGACAGCTGAGACCACTGACTTCCCAGGCCACCAACCCGCTGGCTCCTCATTTACTTACGTGTTCTTGTGTTTCTCTCAGCAGTATGTTGTAACTTTTGTTGTAGAGGTTTTGCACATTTTTGATCATTTTTCCTAAGCATTTTATGTTTTCAACATGATCATAAATGGGGTTGTGTATTAGCTTCCAGGGCTCCCATAACAAAGGGCTACAAACTGGCTCATAACAAGAGAAATGTCTTCGCTCAGTTCTGGAGGCCATCCATCCCGTCCAGGTGATGCCTTCCTGTAGCGGTCGGCGGGGGTGGTTGGGGGGGACCTCTGGTGCCTCACTCCTGGCTCCTGGTGGTTGCTGGCCGTGCTGGCGCCCTTGACTTACAGACGCCTCACTCAAGGCTCTGCCTCCATCCTCACGAGGCGTTTGCTCTCCCTGTACAGCAGCATCCCTTTGCATTTTGGGCCCACCTTGCCCCAGTGAGACCTTGTCTTTTACAGGGGTACCTGCTTCCAAATGAGGTCACAGTCACAGGCTCGGGGTGAGAATTTCGGCATCTTTTCGGTCAGCGTATCTTTTGAGTAGATACAGTTCAACCCACAACTGGTTTTCTTTAACTTGCTTTTCCAATTGTTGCAAATATACAGAAACACAATAGATTTGTCATATATTGACTTTGTATCTTGAGACTGTCAAATCGATTTTACAATTGTAAACTTTTTCTTAAGATCCCCTAGGATTTTCCACATCCAGTCACATCCTCTGTGAATACAATTTTACTTCTTTCCCAGTTTTTCCACCCTTTATTCTTCCTACTACCTCCCTGCTCTGGGTGGGAGCTCCTGTGCGATGCTGAATTGCACGCAAAAAGTGAACCAGCCTTGCGTTGGTGTGAACCTCGGCAGGGACGGCATTCAATATTTTACCAAGTATAACGTTAGTTTTAGGATTTGGGGACATCACACCTTCATCAGATTGAGGAAATTACTTCTATTCCTGGCTTGCTGAGTGTTTTTATCATGAGTGAGTATTGAATTTTTTCATGCTTTTTCTGTTTCTATTGAAATGATCATAAGGTTTTTCTCTTATTTTGTTCATTATGGTTAATTACACTTAGTGGGTTTTTTAACGTCAACCAATCTGGTATTCCTAATAAAAATTCCACTTGGTTATGCTGTATTATCCTTTTTTATATTGCTAATTGCAATTCGTTAATGTTTTGTTTTGGATTTTTGCATCTATATTCATGAGATGTTGGTCTGACAGTTTCTTGCCTTGTCTTTCTCAGGTTTTGGTGTCATAAAACAAGTGGGAAACATTCCCCCTATTTCCTGAGGGTATGTAAGATTGGTATAATCTTTCTTAAATGTTCGGAAGAATTCACCAGTGACGTCTTCTGGGCCTATACTTTCCTTTATGAAAGATTTTTACTCACAGCTTCCATTTATCTAATGGGTACAGAGCTATTCACCTTTTCTGTTTCTTGTGTCAGTTTGGTAAGTTGTGTTTTTCAAGGATTTTATCTATTTTGTCTAATTTGTCAAATTTATTATTAGCATAAAGTAAGTATTCATAATATCCTCTTTTTAATATTTTAAAGGTCTGTAGTGATGTCCCTTTTTCCATTCCTGATATTAGCAATGTGTGTTTTCTCTGTTTTCTTGATCGGTCATACTAGGCATTTATCGGTTTTATTACTATGTAAATGAACTAACTCAGCATTGTTGATTTTTCTGCTTTTTCATTGATTTCTGTTCTTTAATTATTTCCTTCTGTTTTCTTTGGGTTTAATTTGCAGTCCTTTTCCTCGTTTCTTGAGATGGGCACATGGATCACTGAATTTTATCCTTTCATTTCTAGTATATACATTTGGAGCTATGAAATTTCCCCTAATCACTGCATTAGCTGCATTCTGTAATTTTTTAAAGGTGGTATTTTCATATTCACTCAGTTCAAAATATTTTCTAACATTTTTTCTTTGCCCGGGGATCATCTAGAAGTGTACTGGCAATTTGGTGGTCATCTTTCTGTTACCTGAGCTGTGGTTTCACTTCACTGTGGTCGCAACACCAACTCAGTGACTCAGTTCTTTGGACTATGTTGCAACTTGACGTGTGGCCCACATATTTGTCTTTGATAAGCATTCCATGTATTCTATGGCCTTACTGATTTTTTCCTGCTTCTCTCAGTTACTGAGAGAAGTGCTATAATCTCTATGATTGTGCCTTTGTCTAGTGCTGTTTGCTTCATATGTTTTGAAGACATGTTATTACCGCTATATATTAGGAATGTTAGATTCCTGATAAGTTTACCCTTTTGTTGTTATTATGCAGTGTCTCTCTTTATTTCTGGCAGTATTTTTTTGTCTTGAAGTCCTTTGTCTGATAATCACGTAGCCATTCATTATCTTGATTAGTATTAGCATAGTGTCTTTTTCTGTCCTTTCCATTCTGTGTTCTTGTATTTAAAGTACATCTTTTCTACTAAGCATATAGGTGACTGGTTTTCATCCAGAGTAACAATCACTGTCTTTCAGTCAGTGTTTGGTCCATTTATTTTAATGTAATTACTGACACAGCTGGGTTTAATTCTACCATCTTGCGATCTATTTTCTGTTTGTCTCATCTCTTCTTTATTCCTTTAGTTCTCCTAACTTGTCTTGCTTTGGATTGATAAGAACATTATTTTTCTGTCCTACTAACTTTTTAATTAAATCCTTTTGTTACTATTTTAGTGGTTACCCTAGAGATCATATTCCTTAATTCATTACAGTCCACCTTAATGTAAAAACCTTAAAATTGTATATTTATTAAACACTCCCCTCCCCCACCTAGAAAGCTCTTGGGCTGTTTGCATGTTTTAAAACCCTCAAGACATTACTGTTTTAAAAAGTCAATATTCATTCATATTGACCCACCCCCAGGCTCTTCATTCCTTTCTGTATTTGTTTTTATCCAGAATAAGTTCCCTTAATCTGCTTAATTTCTGTAGTTATTTCTTGTAGTACAGTCCCCTGGACGTAAATTTGTTTAGCTTGTGTTTGTCTGAAAAATGTCATCATTCTGCCTTCATTTTCATATGTCCAGTATTTTTTATTATATTCTGGACTTATGGTTAATATTATAGAAAAGTCCTGGGTTTTCTGCCTATGAGGAAAGATGGGTTTTGTTCCAACAGGCAGGTGAATTACTGGTTGGTTGCTGGGAACTTGTGTGATTTTTCAGACAAGGGCTGTTCCATTTTACCCTAGAATGTCAGCTTCACTGCTAAGGTGTGGCCCTCCTAGGGTTTCAAAGGAAAACCTCCGATGTTTACCAAGCCCTTCTAAACATAAGAGTCATTCAAAGCTGTCCCCCTGCCATGGAGAGCCACAGAACCCTGCTCAGCACTCTGCTTTCCAGCTGCTGTCCTCCGCCCGGGACTCTCCCAGCCCCACTTTGAGCACATTTGGGGTCAGCCAAGGATCCGAGGGTCCCCTTCTGTGGCTCCCTCCTCTCTGGGAGGTCCACAGCCGCTAGTCCCAGCGCTTGGCTGTCAGCAGACTCCTCTGACTCCCAGGTCAGTGAGACCGGGGCTTTCTGTTCTGCTGCTCCCCGCCCCACAGAGCGGGCCTCTTCCAGTTGGGTCCCCAGAAATCAGGGTGCACGGGGATGCCCCAAAGGTGACACCCGCACTACGACTTGAGGAGGACTTACCCAAGTGGGAATGGCAAGAGGGTGTTCTCGGTGAGAGCAACAGCACGTGTGCCCGGACTCGCACCAGCCCCTGGGTCCCCTGGGAGGTGGCAGACAGTAGAGTGTCTCCCCTCCAGCTGCTCGAACTCTGGCCCCCAACACGCACTCTCAAGAGCAGTCACGGCAGCAAATACATTTATTATAAAATCAGAGACTAGGAAACAGGTGTGCTAAGTTCTGATGTGTGACACACGCTATTACAATGCCCTGTGTGTCAGTGCAGATGTGTGACTGCTGTGGCCAAGAAGGGCCCCCAGGAGCCGGTGCCACGGCAGTGCTCAGCTCTGCAAAGCTAGTCCCGGGGTGGGCTTCCACCCTAAGGACCACCACCTCTGCTGGCGAGCTGTAGCATCCCAGGGGCAGGCTGGGGCAGGGCTGTCACATTGGCTCCAGCCTTGGCCTGACAGCTTGGGGACCCAAACTCCACACCAGAAGCAAAACGAGGTCTTTGGAGCACAGATGCCCCCAACCCTGCCTCCTGCCCCGCCGGCAGTCCCTGTGACGCAGTCTGTTCCAGCTCGAACGGGGCCAAGGCGAACCGTCAGAAGCACCCTCAGTCTGTTGGGGCCCCGGGTCTTGGGCACCTCAGTGCTGCAGCTGGGGGCACGCAGCCTGTCCCACCACCAGGGGCTCACTGGCAGCACTCGGCCACGTGTCTGAGCAGCTCCTCACCCTGCTCGTCGTCGAAACACTGCAGGCAGTGAGGGCACTGCAGGTCGCCCTGGCCTCTCCGGGCCGCTCCAGGATGCCCGCCCTCCATGGGGGCTTCCAGCCACTGGGAGCCAGCCCCAGGCCGCTGGCCACCAGGCACTGGAAAGTCCAAAGCATCAGCCTCTAAGTACTTGGGGCTTTTGCTCCCACTGGGAATCCGGCAGGAGCCTGGCTCTCGGCAGTCCTGGGAAAAGCAAAGGTCCGTTTACATGGGCTGTGCTGGGCGCCCCGCACCTGGCTTCCTGCTTGGCCCAGAGCCCAGCTGGGGACGTGCCCCGTTAACAGCCGCAGACCACACAGACACCCCGTGATCATGGAGGAACAGGCCCGAGTGGAGTCCACCCCCAGCCCACTGGAGGAGAAGCAGAACCCGCCCAGAAGGAGGCCCCGCTGTGCCCCACGCGCTTCTGCAGAGAGGGGGCAGGCCTGGCACGAGTCGGTCCCAGCACTGGCTGTGGGCGCATCCCGCCGGCCTGGGTGCAGCCACTCCATGCCCGACTCTGGACATTCCCCGGGGGACTACGGCTCATTGCCCACCTCCTGTACCACTCTCCCTGGCTATGTCACCCAGTGCTCCCAACATTCCAGGCGCCAACGGCTGCAGCTGAAAGGGACACAGGCCAGTCAGTGCCAATGGCACGGTCACCCCAGGCCTAGAGCGGGTCTCCTCACGATAGCATCATGAAGGATCTTTCAATCAACCCAAGGTCACACACTTCCTCACGTGCACAGCCACCAGAAAACCCACAAGCAGAACCAAACCCTGGGAAATGCACACGCACACGCAGCCCCTGCCCAGGGCCACCGAGGGTCCCTGATGGAGGCCTGCAGTGCCAGGGCCTCCTGGCCAGCCCAGGACTCGGGGACACAGGCCCTAGCTGCCGTCCCCACCTGCTCGGCCACCTGCACCAGGCTCACCGCTGTGGAATTAGCCCAGGGTGGCCTCCTGACCCCCGTCCCCCTCACGCAGGAGACGCAGGAGCTACCACCAAGGCCAGCGGCTGTGCAGGGTGGGCGGTTCCCAGGTCAGCTCGGTTCCTGCTCCCACTGCGTGCACCGGGCCCCAGGGGGTTTCACTACTATGCAGCCTGTGAGGACGGAAGTTCTTTGAGGGGCCTGGGGTTTCAGACTCGCTCACTGGTGAAGGAAACAGGCTCCTGAGGTTTCTGCACTGACTGGGGCCCTGGGCCTCAGCATCCGCATCCATGCGACGGGACAACCAGGGTCCCGCCCAGGGTCACAGCACAGAGGAGACATGTATGAAGGAAGCTTCCAGGAGGGAGCCTGGGGCCCAAGACGTGCTGTCTGGTATATGACAGGCCCTGAGGACGGCAACCTCTGCCGTCACATGCCCCATGCCAACCACCTCCACACACACAAGACCATGTGGAGCTTTGTTTTCTGCCACCGAGCCCCAGGTGGCTCTGCCAGGAACAGGGACATTAGGGTCCAGCCAACACAGAATGGCTTGAAGTTCATGAAAACGAAAGAAGCAATAAGTGTGCTCAGGTGGTACCAAGCCCCCACGCCCTACCTGTCTCCGGGACACCTGGCGCCGCAGGGATGCCACCGTCTCCTCCAGCTCCTGAATCCTGCTCTGAGCCCGCTCTCGGTCGGCCCTTTCCGATGTGAAGTCATCCTTGTACACGAGAATCTGAAAGGAGACGAGACACTGAGCTGGGACCAGGCTGCGCCATCTCTGCTCCAGGAAAGAACATCCCCACAGGCCCCGTGCCGCTGTCCCGTGGGGCGGACACCTGCTGCTCCAACATCTGCGCGCGCTCCAGCGCCGCGTCCTGGGCCGTCCTCAAGGCTGCCAGCTCCCGCTGGGCGGCTGCGCAGTCATTCACCCGCTCCTCCAGCTGCCTGTTGAGCCGGGAGATCTCCTTCCTCATCAGCTCAGGGGCTGACGGCCTCTCGGGCCCGTGGGGGGCCTGCAGCCCCCTCAGCTGTGCGTGCAGGCCCCGCACGTACTCGTCCCTGCTGGCATCATAGCACTGCCATTTGGCGTTGAGGTCTTCTACCTGCGGGGACAGAGAGGGAAAGCTCATGGGGACATGCTGAGACACCTGCTCTCAAGGCTCTGAACGTAAGCTACTGAGGAGCGACCCGGCGTGTTCTCCTGCAGTGGCAGCTGTGCAGCGACCGTCCCAAACAGAAGAGGACCTGGTGCTGTGTTCCCGTCCCTTTTACTGACAGGTGAGTTAGCTGGGGGTGGAGAGTGACCAGACGTTCTGGGCCGTGTGTGTCAGCCAGAGTGGCCTGAGGGCGGAGGCGACCCCACGCACGGCCAGGACCCTCCCCTGCAGCTCTCAGTGACACGGTGGCGGCACTCACGTGCGTCAGCTTCTGTTTTAGCAGCCGGTTTTCTTCCTGTAACTTCTCCACAGCAGCTCGGACAGAAGCATCCCCGCCTGTACCTTCTGGCTGCGTAAGAAAGGGACAGAGAAGACACCAGGTCACCAAACGTGACAGTCATGTGCAGCAAGTGGGGAGGAAGCCAGACCAGAGACTGAGGTGGCAGGTGCCACAGGTGGATGCCATCCATCAGCGGAGAAGCAAAGCAGGGACAGGCAGACTCCCCCTGCAGCAGTGGCTGGGCAGGGCTGCTCTCATCCTGCAGACCCACCCCCACGGGGCCAGGCCAGTCTTCCCTCCCGACTTCCACTGTCGCAGGTCAGGAAGCTTAGTCCCCACGTACACTGAACACTGAGGAGACTCCGGCCAGGGGCACAGATGCCAGGGGCCACCTCTCTCCACGCCCATGACACCATCGTGGCTGCAGAGAGTCAGGGCCAACCACCCACCGACTGAGTCCACAGCAGCCTGACCTTCCCTCACGCCCAAGAGCCGCCGCCTGGAACCCCCCTCACGGTGGTGGGCAGACCCAGCCGACCAGTCTCAGGGAAGGTGGGGTGCATTTACCAGTCCCCCAGGCTGGAGGCTCATGACGTCGTTTTTGA
Organism: Rhinolophus sinicus; assembly: GCF_057876585.1. Lineage (NCBI taxonomy): Eukaryota > Metazoa > Chordata > Mammalia > Chiroptera > Rhinolophidae > Rhinolophus > Rhinolophus sinicus. Next base: position 213,886,658 of record NC_142501.1, on the reverse strand, counting down.
GAATTCCCCTTGAATAACAAAGGAAGTGCCTGACCTCACCCGGCCTGTGCTGGGGAAGCCCCAGGCCACTCAGCGGAGTCCAGGGCTGGGAAGTGACGCTGACTCAGATGGTGACCTGTTGCCAGCCCCTCCACAGGCCCCAGGCCCCGCAGGCCGACCTCCATGTGCTGCTGTTCTCAGATCCCCAGAGGGAAATGACACTGACTCAAAGTCGGACAAGAGCCGCCGCCTCCTCCCACAATGCACTTTCCTGTTGGTTTCTGAAACACGATTGTCTTTCTGAGGCTCCCTTTTCGGGGAATCCACCCAACTGAGACAGGCGGTTGTCAGGTGGACCCTCTCCCTGTGAAGGACCCCACTGCTCAGGAGCTGGACCCGCTGCCCGAGCACGCACGGCGTTTCTGCGAGCCCTGGTGTGGCCTCAGGACCACCTGGAAAGGAGCTACCTGCGCAAGGCGTGGGGGCAAACCACACCTCGTCACCCCACTGCTCTTCTGCTCCCAACACCCCGCCCAGGGGCCCCCTTGACGCTGCCTTACGGGATTTCTGACGCTGAGGCCCTCACTGTCCCCCGGGCCCCACCCTGCACGGTGCCCGGCTGGGGCTCTCTGTCCTCACCCCACTGAGGGGGCAGCTGGAGCGCCAGGGACAAGGTCTCCCATCACGGCAGGCCATGCTGCTGGCATGAGCGTGCCCAAAAGCCAGCCTCCGACACTGCAGCCCCAGTTCTGCAGGAAGCCACCACCAGGCCAGCCCTGCCCCGCCTCGCTGGGACGCGAGGCCCCCCGCACGTGTGGTACCGGCAGATGCTGCCCCTGGCCTCGCTCTGCAGCTTCCTCATGGGCTGAACACACGTGGCAATACTGGCTCAGGGCAGCCCCTCCAGCCCCAGCCATGCCTCCCGTCCTCAGCTAAGGCAGCTGAGACCAAAGTGCCCGGTCCCCTACAGCCTGGGTGGGGCGGGCTGTGAAGCAGGCTGCCCTGCTTTCCTATGCATTTGGCACATTCCATCATTCTAGAAAAATCTGTTGATGGGCAGGCTCTGCCTCAGAAGCCAGAGAACAGAAGTGGACTCTGGGCGCCCAGCCGCCTGAGTGCTGGGGGGCGCTGTGCCCAGAGACGCTGCCCCGCCCCCGCCCCCACGGCCTACATGCGCACGGGCCCACCTCAGGGTTCCTCTCCCCCGCGGCCCCCTGTGCGCGCTGCAGTTCATCCAGACTTCTGGCCAGATGCTGGCACATGTGGGCAGTGGCGGCCAGAGTCCTCCGCAGCTGATGGGTCTCGTCGGCCAAAGAGCGGCACAGGATGTCACTGGCGGCCCGCGCCCGCTCCTTCTCTGCCACATGCCTCCGCAGCAGGGCCACCTCCCGCTCCTGCTCGTGCCCCGGCTGGCTCATCAGCCGCTGGGTCTCCCTCTCCTTTTCTTCTAGTTGCTCAGAGAGTCTCTCAATTTCCTAAGTGGAAGATTTAAAAGCACAGTTCATCTGATTAAAAGCTATGCCAGAGACAAATGTTACAGAGAAAGCAAAGAAAAGCTGCCCAGACCCCATCACTCAGAGGCTGGCTTCTGAACTCGTAATTAACTTTGACGTTTTCAGCCTATAGTGCTCTATGTGAAACGTCATCTATTCTCATGAGTAAGGTCATAATTTTATATTTTATATCATCAGTGACTTAGTGTGACAATTCCAAACACTTCTCCACAGGAAAAGTAGAACCCGCTGCACAGGGCAGCCCCCAAAGATACGGCCACAGCCAACTCTGATACTAAGGAATGTGACTTTGTTTAGAAGCGGGATCTTTACAGATATAATGAGTTACATGAAGTCATGCTGGACTGGAATGGGCCCTGACCCAATGCCTAGGGCTCCTGTAAGAAGAGGGAAATTTGGACACAGAGACAGAAGAAGCCACGTGAAGACGGAGGCAGAGACACGAGTGAGATGCATCTATAAGCCAACGGACCCCAAGGATGGCCACCGCTACCAAGGGCTGCGAGAGGCCAAGAAAGACCGTCCCCGAGCCCTGATTGCCGGCTTCTGGCTTCTAGAACTGTGAAAGATTACATTTCTGTTGTTTTAAGGCTCCCAGTTAAGCTACAAAGGTACTTTGTTACAGCAGCTCAAGGAAACAAATACACCCAACCACAATTACTTCCTTAAAAAAAAACAGCCCTTAAAATTACAATTTGCTTTATAGTAGCCTTAATTTTGTGCTTTCCCATTTTCAGAGAAAGCTCCAACACAAACTGCCTGAGGGAGGGTGAACCAGTCCGTCCTACAAATGAAAACCAGCTTCAGAAAAGTCGGGGACGAGCCCGGGCTTCCCGGCAGGAGGGTCTGGCCCGCTGGGCACGTGCACGTGAGAAGAGCAGACACCAGCAAACACTGCACATCACCTCTCAGTGGAATGAGGCCGGGCCACTCAGGGAACCAGGAATTATTATTCTCTAACTGCTTTAAACAAAACCATGTACACTTACAAAAAATTCAAACATGGAAAGGAAATAAAATGAAAACTTAAATTCCTTTGTTCCCGACTAGCCCCTCCGCCCCAGCTGCACTCTGCAGAGGCAACCGCTGTTCCCTATTTGGGCACTTCTCTTCCTAGAACATTCATAAGCATCTAGAACACACGTGTTTACACAGATGGATCCTACAGCATCACTGCTCTCCGCCTCGCCTCTCCTGGATCATGGTATGTTCCAGGCTTACAGAACACACTCCAACTGATGGACAGACATGCAGCTGCTTCCTCGGACGCTTGTGCAAACACATGCGTGGGACAAATGCCCGGGAGACACATGGACAGGGTTCAGGACAAACTGGGGGGACGCGGGACCGCAGCACACACCGGGTCCCACCGCGGCTCCTGGGCCCACACCCCCACGCAAACGCCCCCTGCATCCACGACGACCTACTCCGCAGGATAAGCCCGCCTGACTGCACCACTGACCAAGCACCTCAGGAAACATTCTGGAAATCCCGCCCCCGCTCACTCAGGGAATTTCTAAGAGTCCTCTCGTTCCCATTCTGCTTGCATGTCGCTCTAGAAGGGAACAGACGGGAAGGAAGGAACGTTTTAGTGAGGACGATGCGCACGGCTCTCAGCAAAGACCTAGAGGAAGACGGGTTCTGAATCCGACGTCCCCACAGGACTGGGGAGAGGAAAAGAGCAGAGGCTCTAGGAAGATAGGGAGGTGACAGCGAGGGCGGGGGAAGTGACATCAGACCCTGGCAAGCGGGAACCGTCTAACACGGGGTTGGGCAAAGTGTCAAATGGAACCGTTCACCAGGGATGAGCCTGTAAGCTGGTCACATCTCACTCCCCTCTGACTTTGCAGGGGCACCTCGGTGGCCCAGGGCATTGCTTCCACTTTTCTGCCTTATGCGCCTGACGACCTCACCCGAGTAGAGTCCAGGCCTTCTTTCAGGACTGACGGAGGCAGAGGCGCTGCGCTGAAGGTCGGCATGAGCACCCCCTCGCAGCAGACGGCCCTCCACGCCGGGCTGGGAGGTGCAGGGGCCACCCACATAGCTGCAGGCTGCCAGCTGGTGCCACATCACATGGCCAGACTCTGATGGGGCACCGAAGGCAAGAGCCAACAGCTGCCTCCTTAACATAAAATACTACGACGTTTCCCTGAAAATAAGACCTAGCCAGACAATCAGCTCCAATGCGTCTTTTGGAGCAAAAATTAATATAAGACCCGGTCTTATTTTACTATAAGATGGGGTATAATATAATATAATATAATAAATATAATAAATATAATCTCAGGTCTCATATTAATTTTTGCTCCAAAAGACGCATTAGAGCTGATTGTCCGGCTAGGTCTTATTTCTGGGGAGACATGGTATGAACAGAAAACGCCAAACCCCCAGTGGAATCTCAGGTTCCCACGGCTGAGTAATCCTGTGGCGCTGAACCTACAAACACAAACCCAGGCTTCTGGGTCTTGCGCTTGTTTGTGTTCTTTAGAAACTGATCACCTTCGTAAGCATTACCAGCTGGTCAGGGCCTGGTCCCGTAGACAAGGGACAGGTGGCAGCCAGCACCGCAGCTGTGGTGGCATGGCGGTGTCGGAGCTCTGACCGCTTCTGCCTCACTCGTCCACTCTGCCCTGGTTACCCGTGATGGTGGCTCAAGGGTGTGTGCAGAAGACACAGTTGGTGCCAGAGACCTGCCCTGAGTGCACTGTCATTAAATTTTAGTCAAGTCAACAGCGCTGATTTCAGCAGCATGACAGAAATGTCTCTGAAGTTTACTCAGCATACATACACATTACATATAACACGATATAACAATGTACATACAAGTACACATGAAACGAATGCAGACAGGAATTCTGTAAATAATCCAACACCAGCGCAGGCCTGTGTCCCACGGAACTGCACCTGGAACACACTTCGGAGTCCCTGTGCGACCCTCACAGCGAGCAGGAGCGAAGGCTCTCCAAGCCCTCAGTGTACCAGTCACGCAACCTCCACATGCCTACGAGGCGGCTTCCATCACCTCCCTTCTACAGATGGGCAAACTGAGACTCGGGGCAGGGCAGCTGCCGTGCCTCCATTTACCACAGCTCCCTCATTCTCCCTGGTGCTAGACGACTTGGGCCAGACCTGATTTCTAAGCATCCTTCCTCGCTGGTCAAATGGAGGCAGTAAGAGAAACATCTCTGCAAACAACGGCAGCACCTCCCGGGGACTGGGCGGGGTTGGTTCCCGGAGCCGCCCGAGGACACATGCTCTCGTCTCCACAGCCAGGCCTGGGCAGCGGGCCTAGCGCCACGTGGATGCCCATGTCTGGGAATAAGACTGGCGAGAGAGCTCAGGACCTGAACTGTTCCCAGCCTGTTCACAACACAGACACACAAAACCAGGGACATGTGGCCGAGTGTGGGGTGAGGTCCGCTGATTCTGAAGGACTCACCAGCCTTATTTTTTAGCTTAAAAACCAGCTTTCAAATATCAGTTTAGAAATAACTTGGCTTCCATAGTAAGTGGAGACTTGCTGGGTGACATCATACGCCCTGTGTAGGGCTGGCTTTGTCCCTCATTGCTGGGAACCTGCCAGAGCCAGAGAAACAAAGGCAAAACCACCGGGAGGCAGGGTGACCCCCAAAGGGCTGCCCGACGTGTGAGGACGCCAGGACCCGTGAGCCCTGGGTTCTTAGCACTTGCTGCTCTTACGCTGGAGAAGCACTGAGCCATCCAGCTGGAGCTCTGTCCAATGAGTGACTGTTCTTAGGCTACAGAAGCACACAGACCACCGCTGTCAGAAAACAGGGCCTGTCCCAGGACCCCCGCGTGCACACACAGACGTGAAGCAGAAGTCAGCAAATGGGCTGACATCCCCTGGGACAGCCTGTCACTGGGACCTATGGTTCCAGAGCTCCAGACAGACACAAAACGTGCAACTAATCCTACCAGTAATCCTGTGAACCAGCCCTTCGGCCTTCGTCCCTGCGCTCATCTGCGCAGGCTGCCATAACAGAGTCCACGAAAGTCAGCAGCTACCCACCCCCTCCCCAGCCGCGGGGCAGGCAGCTGTGAACGTGTTCCTGGAGCAGCCTACGTGCCGCTTGCAGGAGCCCAGGGGGGAAAGAGGGCCTTGTCCTCCAAATATCAGTGAGCTGATCAGTGATTGCTGCTTCTAATAACAGAGGTGCAGACAAACAGGTAGGGAGCCCTTGCTGTTGTATCTCCCCACTTGTTTCAAGCCCCACCCCTTCCTGCTGAAGTGGCTGCCAGAGGATTTAAAGGCCCAGTGCCCTTTTACACCCCCACTAATTTTTCACTTTTCCTCCTCAGGAAGGAGCTAGATATTAAAGACTAGGACATTCGAAAGCAACCGCATATAAGGGGAAAATTAGAAAGTGGATACACATGCCCAGGGAAAAGCGTGGGCTCAGAAAGGCCTGAGAAGACTCTAAGTTATTCTTCAGGCTGATCCTTGTCACAGAGACAACCTACAACAACCAAAGAAAAACAGTAACAAAAACCCCCAGCAAACCCTGTAAAGGAGGAGAATCTAATTTCCAGAGATACCACATTATTAAATCCAAATGTCCAGTTTTTAACAACAACAACAAATTCACAAGGCTACAAAGGGAAATACAGCCCATTCAAAGAAAAAAAATACATCAACAGAAGCTGTCCCTGAAAAACACCTGATGGCAGATCTTCTAGACAAAACTTTAAAACAACTATCTTAAAGATGCTCAAAGAACCAAAAGAAGATGGGAAGAAAGTCAAGAAAGCAAAGTATGAACAAAATGGAAATATGAATAAAGAGATAGGAAACCTCTAAAGGAACCAAAAAGAAATTCTGGAGCTGAAAAGTACAGTAACTCAAATGAAAAATTCACTGCAGAGATTCAAAGGCAGATTTGAACAGGCAGAAGAATCAGCAAACATGAGGAAAGGCCAATGGAAACTATCAAGGCTAAGGAACAGAAAGAAAAAAGATTGATGAAATGTGACCTGTGGGACACCATCAAGCGGACCAACATACACACTGTGGGAGTCCCAGAAGGAGAAAGGAAGGGGCAGAAAGAATGTTTGAAGTAATAATGACTAAAACCTTCCGAAATTTGATGAAAGACATGAATATAAACATTCAAGAAGCTCAGCAATCTCCAAGTAACATAAATTGAAAAAGACCAACACCAAGACACATTATAATCAAACTGTGGAAAACCAAGAACAAAGAGACACTCTTGAAAGCAGCAAGAGAGAAGCAACTTGTGGCATACAAGGGGTCCTCAGTAAGATATCAGCTGATGTCTCATCAGATACTTTGGAGGCCAGAAGGCAGTGGGCCCATATATGCAAAGTGCTAAAAGGAAAAAAAAAAAAACTGTCAATCAAGAATCCTATATCCAGCTTATTGTGCTTATGTCCTTCAAAAGTGAGGGAGAAATTAAGACATTCCTAGATAAACAAAAGCTGAGGGAGTTCATTACGACTAGACTTGCCCTACAGGAGATGCTGAAGGGAGCCTGGAGGGTGAAATGAGGACACTAGACAGTAACTCAAAACTGCATGTAAAAATAAAGGTGTCAATAAAGGTAAATACATGGGCTATTATGAAAGCTAGTATTATTGTAACAGCAATCAGTAGCTCCATTGTTTTCTACATGATTTAAAAGACTAATATAAAAAGTATTAGTGTAAATGTTAGCATTATTGTAATTTTGGTTTGTAACTCCACGTTTCCTATGTAATTAAGAGACTAATCAACTTAAAAGATTAGTTTGTGTTTGGAGGCACATGGTGTATAAAGATGTAATTTTGTGACATCAACAACTGAAAGGGGTGGGGATGGAGCTGTAAAGGAGCAGAGTTTTTGTAGATTATTGAACGTAAACTGGTATAAACTCAAATTAGAGTGGTGTAACTTTAGGACGTTAGATGTAATTTCCAATGTAAACACACACAAAAATAGCTATAGAATATACACAAAAGGAAATGAGAAAGGAATTAAATATTTCATTACAAAAAAACAAACACAAAAGCAGACAGTAATGAAGGAAATTAAGAACAAAAAAGGTATAAAGTACATAGAAAACAAACAGCAAAATAACGTAAGTGTTCAGCTTTATCAGTAATGGCTTTAAATGTAAATGGATTAAAATCTCCTTAAAGACAGAGATTGGCAGAATGGATAAAAACACATGATCCAACTAGATGCTGTCTACAGGAGATTCACAAACAGATTGAAAGTGAAAGGATGGAAAAATATATTCTGTGCAAATAGTAACCAAAAGTGGGCAGGAGTGGCTATACTAATAGACAAAATAGACTTTAATTCAAAAAAGGTTACAAGAAACAAAGGATATTATACATTAATAAAAGGTTTAACACAGCAAGAAGATATAATAATTATAAACATTTATGTACCTAAGAACAGGCCAACAAAACATGAACCAAAAACCGACAAAATTGAAGTGAGAAATAGAGGGCTCTACAATAATAGTTGGAGCCCTCAACACCCCACTCTCAATAACGGACAGAACCACCAGACTGAAGATAAGTGAGGAAACAGGACGTAACACAATAAGCCAATTAGATTTAACGGACATATAAAGAACACTTTGTCCAACAACAGCACACACATTTTTCTCAAGTGAAAATGGGACATTGTCCAGGACTGACCATATGTTAGGACACATATAAAGGCTCCACAGATTCAAAAACATAGGTATCATACAAAGTATCATCTCCACAATAGGATGTTGATAGAAATCAACAACAGAAAACTGGAAAATTCACAAAATTTCTGTTTTGTTCACATATTTTGTGTGTTTTTTTTTTGATTCCACATATATTTGTCTTTCTCGGTCTGATTTATTTCACTTAGCATAATACCCTGCCAGATGTTGATAGGCCCTGGAAATGCAGAAAGGATCAAGAAAAGCAGATTTCTATCTTTATGAAACTTACATCCTAGTTGAGAATACAGACATTCTAGAAATAATCTATTGCCTTTGTGGAAAATATTACATAGAACAGATGTATAGCATATTATGAGTTTTGTGTTGTGATGAACACACAACTTAACATGTTAAGACTTACAGATACAGGGAACAAACTGATAGTTGCCAGATGGGAGGGCTTTGGGGAGATGGGTGACAAAGGAGAAGGGATTAAGAAATACAAATTGGTACTTACAAAACAGTCACAGGGATGTAAAGTAGGAATTAGGGAGTATAGTTTATAACATTGTAATAACTATGGATGGTGCCAGGTGGGGACTAGACTTACTGGGTGATCACTTCATAAGGTATATAATCACGATGGTGTACACCTGAGACTAACACAACACTGTATGTCAACTGTAATTTAAATGTAAAAAACATTTGGCATACAGTAGGCATTCATCAAATATCTACTACCTGAATGAATAGACAAACGGTCCTATGAGCTAGGTATTATTTCAGTCTAACTGATGAGAGAGCTAGAACATTAAATGACTTTCCCAAAGTAACACAGCGAGACAGTGATACAACCAGATTTAAGTGCAGTTTTTCAACATTCAATGTAACATTTGCTTCTCATTGGTGCCCCATACTGAGGAAGTATTATAGCCCAGGGCACTTCTATAATCCCTTCTTTACTCCTCACAAGGAAACTGGCAAGCTTCACCATCGTTTCCTCTTAAAGAGAGTGAGAAGGTGATACTAAATACATGACTAAGGGCATCCCTGGCTTTTTAAAAGAATAAGAGATGCAGCATATTAATCTTCTGGGCAGCAGTGTAGAAGGTTCAGAGATCAGTTTGGCAAACTGGACAATTACTGAGCGTCCTTTCAGTTAGGTATTGATAGGCCCTGATTCCCATTTGCACTTTAGTTCTACTTTCTACATGTTGCAAATTCATCATGTTCTTGACATACCTAACTTTATCAGCAGGGTCTCATTTATAATAGCTGAAGATAATTAGATAATTGTCGATAAACATCTAGTAAACAATAATGGCATGAAAATGAAGCCTTTTGGGGGACATGAAGCACAATATACGTTTGATGCTTATTTGCCTCTATAACTCAGCATCAATCCCTTAGAATGAACAAAATGATATTAAACTTTTCCAATCAGACAATTTTTCACCAAACTTGTTATCCACAGATTTAGGTAATACATTTTCCTACTGTGGTAAGTTCACAAACATACATTTCATTATAAAGAAAGAAAAGAGAAGAGGGAGGGGAGGGGAGGAGAGGAAGGAAAATGATTGATGTAATACAACACATTAAGAAAATGAAGGGGGGAAAAAAACACACGATCACATCAATTGATGAGGAAAAAGCATCTGACAAAATTCAACATTCTTTCCTAATAAAAACATTCAACAAACTAAAAATAGAAGGAAATTATCTCTACATAATAAAAGCCATATGTGCAAAATGCATAGCAAACATATCCAATGGTGAAAGACTGAAAACTTTTCCTCTAAGATCAGGAACAAGGCAAGGGTTCCGACTTTCACCACTTCTATTCAACAGAGTACTAGAAATTCTAGCCAGAGCAACTAGGCAAGAAAAAGAAATAAAATGCATCCAAATAGTAAAATAAAATGACATCTGTTTGCGGATGGTATGATTTATGTAGGGAAAACTCAAAGACTCTACCAAAAATACTGGGTTTTTTTTTTATTTGAACTAATAAATGAATTCAGCAAAGTAGGAGAATATGAAGTCAACATGAAAAAATTTAAAAAGTGTTTCTATACATTAACAATGAAGAATCTGAAAAGGAAATTATGAAAACAATTCCATTTACAAAAGTATCAAAAACAAAATCATTAGGAATTAATTTACTCAAGGAGGTGAAAGTCTTGTACAATGAAAACTACAAAACATTACAGAAAAAAATTAAAGAGGACTTAAATAAATGGAAACACACCCCATATTCAGATTGGAAAATTTCACATTGTTAAAACGTCCATACTACGCAAAGTGATCTACAAATGCAATGCAATCCTTATCAAAATCCCAATGATTTTTTTTCAGAAATAGAAAAGAATCATCCTAAAATTAATATGGAATCTCAAGGAACCCAAAATAGGGCCTGAATAGACATTTCTCCAAAGAGGACACACAGATGGCCAACAGACATATTAAAAGATGCTCAACGTCACTAATCATCAGGGAAATGTTAATCAAAACCACAGTGAGGTACCAGCTCACATCTATCAGGATGGCCATCGTCAATAAATCCACGAACGAGTGCTGGTGAGGCTGTGGAGAAGAGGGAACCCTTGTGTACAGTTGATGGGATTGCAAATTGGTGCAGCCACTATGGAAAACAGTATGGAGGTTCCTCAGAAAATTAAAACTTGAACTACCTTATGACCCAGCAATTCCACCTCTAGGTATTTATCCAAAGAAGTCCAATAATTTGAAGATATGTGCATTTCTACGTTCGTTGCAGCATTATTTACAGTAGCCAAGATACGGAAGCAACCTAGGGGTTCATCAACAGATAAAAGGATAAAGAAAATGTCATATATACAATGGAATACTACTCTGACATAAAAAAGGATGAAATCCTGCCATTTGTGACAGCATGGATGATACAGGGTATTATGCGAAGTGAAGTAAGTCAGACACAGAAAAATACCATATGATTTCACTTATATGTGGAATCTAAAATATCAAAATAAAAGACCAAACAAAACAAAAACAAACTTATAGATATGGAGAACAAATTGATGGTCACCAGATAGGAGGGGGTGGGGAGACAGGTGAAAAAGGTGAGGGCGGATACAGTCAATAATATTGTGACAAGTTCGTGACAGTACAGCGACAGATGATTATTAGACGTACTGTGGTGATCACATCTTAAGGTACATAAACGGTGAACCACGGTATTGTACACCTAAAACTATTTTACTACACACCAACTATATTTAAGTAATTTTTTTTAAAAGAACCAACACAGGCACATAAGTCTCAGACACAACATGGAAGCACACACCTCGGAAGCCAACAGTCACACAGCCTTCACCCAGAGACACACACCCAACATGGCACCACACCCCTGGGGGCCAACGCGCGCACAGCCGGGCGCCTGGGGACGCGCGACTCGCCGGCCCGGATCCCTCGCCCCCACCTGGCGCAGCGCGGCCTCCACCGCGCCGCCCTCCTGCTGCCGGAGCTGCTCCCGGAAGCGCGCCACCTGCTCCAGCAGCGCGTCCACGAGCGAGGGCGCCGCGTCCCCCTCGAGCGCGGCCAGGCGGGCGCGCAGGCGCTCTATGAGGGCGTCTCGCGCGGCCAGCTGGTCCTGCAGGCGCCTCAGCCGCTGCCCGGCCTCGTGGTACAGGCCGCAGAGCGCGGCGGCCGCGCGTGGGGCCCCCTCCCGCCCGCCGGGCACCGCATCCCCAGACGACATGTCTGCGGGCCTGGACGGGAGGGCGCGCGGCCGCCAGACACTTCCGCGCCCGGTCACCTTCCCGGAACTTTAAGCGACGTGCCCCGCCCACCGCCCAGAGCCAGGCCACGCCCACCCATCTGTTCCTGGGCCTTGTTGTCTTGTCCACCCGCGGATGCCCGGCTTGTCCCAGCGGCCCCATCCCCCCGATCTGGGGAGTTTTCGGAGAGTCGGGCGGGACGAGGAGAGTGGGTGAGCGGCCTCTGATGTACCTACCGATGGGAGGGAAAGAGGGTGTCACCACGTGCTGGACCTGAGTGTGGATCCAGACCCCGCAGCGGCACGCCAGGTGGCCACATGGAGCGCCAGGAAAAGGACGACGTTCCAAGCCTGCGCCCACAGAGGGGCCCCACCCACCCTGAACGCACGGCAGTGCCCCCCTCCCGGTCCCTCACATGCCCCTCTCTAAGGTCGCAAGGAGTATTGTTCTTGGAGCGGAAGGCGGCAGCTTTTGCACCCGCGCTTCTCAGCATCCCTTTCCTTGTCCCAACTTTCCAGACCAACTCCGACTGTTCTTCCGTGGCTCCGGCGCTTTTCTTTTTCAACGTCCGAGGTACCCCCGCGATGATGCCCACGCACAAGCGCGGTCTTTCAAAGGTTCCCTCCAGCAGAATCACCGCTGGCCGCTGCCCTGTGCGTGTCCCCCTCTGAGCGTGTCACCCTCCCCCTCCCGCTCCCCGTCCCGTCGCCTCCAGTCCCCTGAAAGGAGTATCGTGCTTTTGCCCCTTTGATGTAATTCAGAGCCAAGCTCGGGCTGAGTCCACGGAAAACACTCACAGGCGTGTAGAACCACACAAGTGTATCAGCAAAGCTCGCTGGCGCTGGCTTGTCTGCACAGGTGAGGTCAGACCAGCGCCCCCCTCACCTGGTAGGGGTGTGGTAGGACGAGCAGGGGGTGCACCGTGCCTGCCCCGCGGATCTGAATGTCACGTTCTGGTTGGCTGAGACAGTGGCGGAGAAAACGAACGCACTGGCCCCAGGCCTGGTAGGACTGGGGTGAGTCTTCATTGCTGTTTTTTGTGTGTAACCTGAGGTAGGTCGCTATGAAAATTAATGAAAGGAAACCTCACCAGAACGGAGTCGGGAGGCCGGAAGGGGGAGCCCTCACACAGTACTACTTGATGCCAATTATGTGAAGATTCCGGGGGCGGCCCCTCACTTCTGTCCCGTGGGCCCTTCTGACCTTGCACGCTCACCCCGTCAGTGGGCGTGGGGCTGAGCGCAGGACTGTGGGCAGTGGAGAGCCAGAGCCCCTGAAAGCTGAGGAGAATCCCTCAGAGGACCCTGGGGCGAAGGGGAGCACAGGCCCCTGGAGGGTCCCCTGGCCAGTAGCCCAATAGTGACCAATAGCCCACTATTAGCCCACCTGGAGGAAGGACCCCTGACCCAGTGCCCACGATCGTGTCTTCACTGGGTGATCAAAATGAAAATTGTGTGGAATTTACATTCACATCCTGGTGGGCGCAGGCACCCTCAAGGTCACTGGGCTCATGGGCAGAGCTCAGGGATGCCTGACGCCAAGGCAGGGGCCCAAGCAGAGCAGGGGAGACTTGGCGGGATGCCAGGCCGGCTGGGGCCCTGAGCCGTGGCCCCTGGGGCTTCTGCCTGCCCTCGATGGCACCCTGGGCCTCGGGGAGCCGCCACGGGGCCCTCCCTGGAGTGTCCACAAGGGTGCCATGTGACTGGCACTTCTAGGGACCAACGGGCTTGGGGACCAGAACCTCAGGCAGAACCCAAAGTTGTGCAGACTCCATGCTCACCCTGTGCCTGAACACCCACAACCAAACCCTGGGGACCCAGGTCCCCTGTCACTGAACAATGTGTCGACGTCCAAACCTGTAGAGAATTTTTATAAAAATTCGTTTGAGCCCAAACTGATACCATTTGCCAGGGAGCGAGATCTCAAATACTCCAGAGAGTAAGTTTTGCAGCTTTTTTTATGCATTTGGAGTTAAGGAGGGAACAAGGAAGATGGCCTGGAGGTGGGACAGCAAGGCAGGGATTGGATTACAGGACAGTTAACGAGATTGTGTGCTCTCTTGAGGGTGGTTATGGATTGTTTCAAAGAAATGTTATCCTAGATGCACAGAAGCAACAGGTAGGGCTGCTTACAGCCGTGATGAGCCTTTCACTAAAGAAGTTCGAGGCCTGGGGCGTGACGACCCACCATGACCTGCCAGTTAGGGATTTATGATCAGATCACCCTGTGAGGTGACTCCACAGAACCCCTTTTCTATCCACAGCTGGGTGCCAGCACCCCGACTCCTGGATGTTCTGGCACACGCAACCTGCCCCTGCTGGCCCAGAACTCCTCTTCATGTCACTCAACAATCCTGTTCAATTCCAAGTTCATGTCAGAGGTGCAGATACTGACCTGCTCTCCCTCGTGGGCACCAGCACAGTAGCAGAATTTAATTTCAGTCCTGTTGGTCTAAACTGTGGTTTGGTCCAGAAGTTTCCATGGCCTAAGGAGGTGTTCAGCTTGCATAGGGCCTCCCCTCCACTCCCCTAATATGGTGTCCAGGTGAATTGGAAGGGGGAGCTCAGAGTCCCATGGCTTTGGGAAAGGGGGTCCCTGGCCATGGTGAGGTCCCTGGGTGAGCTAGTAGTGTTGACAAGCCTCCATGGTGATCACCCTAGTCTTCCCGATTGCAGGTGTCAGTATTGAGCTGGGTGGACACCAGGGGGCGGGGGTGACAGCAGAAGGGAGAGGCTGCAGGTCTGAGAACAGGGGCCACGGCCAGCTCTCCTGCTATGTTCCAGGTCCACGGGGAGCCCGAGACTGGGGACTCAGAACTGGCCTTCCCAGGGGCTGCAAGGCTGCCAATGAACAGGAGGGGACATGTCAACTTCATGGTTTGGGGCTAAATGTGTAGCTCTGAAAGGTGCGGACCTGTGTACCAGCTGTCCTCCCGTGCACGGTCGGTGATCCTTTGCTTCCTTGCTGCTCTGCCACCGAGAGCTTCCGGGCCATGCTCAGCTGTGGCCCGACCAACGTGGGAGAGAAAGGAGAGTGAAGAATTCCCGTCCAAGCCTTCACAGGCCCAGGACAGCTGTGTTGCTGCTGGATCTGGTTTTGGAGAACTTGCTCTTCACCTGGCAGGCTAAGCGGATGGCAGTGCTGGGACAGAGGGGACGGGAGGGGCAGTATTAAGTAGGACTTTTGAGCAAAGGCTTGCAGAAGTGAAGGAGTGAGAAGTGCAAATTCCTGGGAGAAGAGGCCTCTAGGAGAGGGAAGAGCCAAGGAAAGGCCCAGAGGCAGCGGTGTGTCTGCCAGTTTCCGGAACAGGGAGGAGGCCCTTGAGACTAAAGGCGTGTGGGTGGGGGAGGGGAGAGAGGACAGGGGCCCTGGCCCATGGAGTCCTTGCAGACCACCAGGGGGCCTCTGGCTTGTCCTTGGAGTGAAATGGGGAGACTTGCAGGGTTCTGGGGAGAAGAGGTTCCATTCAGAGGCTCCTTTAGATATCATAGAACGAAGCAATGGTGACTTGGCCTACAGTGGTGGGTGTGGAGACTGTGAGAACCCAGAAGATTCTGGAGAGCTCCTGAAGGTGGAGCCAACAAGAAATGCTGGTAGATTGTGTGGCTGGCAGAATAATGACCTCCCAAAGATAGCCTTTCCTAACCCCCAGGCCTATGAACTGTTACCTTCCTTGGCAAGGGGGAGAGTGAATTGAAGTTTCTAATCAGCTGACTCTAAAATAGGGACACTGTGGACCCAATGTAATCATAGGGGTTCTTCAACATGGAAGGGAAGGCCAGAGCGGTGCAACATGAGAAGGACTCAACCTGCTGTTTCTGGCTTTGAGGATGGAGGAAGGGGCCACGAGCCAAGACATGTGGTGGTCTCCAGAAAGTGCAAAAGGCCAGGAAACGGATTCTCCCCTCGGAACCTCCCGAAGGAATGTACATCTGCAGACATCTTAGTTTTAGCCCAGTGAGACCCATGTCAGACGTCTGACCTGCAGACCTGCAAAATAATACATTAGTGTTGTTTTAAGCCACTGAGTTGGATATAATTGTTACAGCAGTGTCAGCTAAGCACAAAGAGAGTCAGGAGGTTTGGGTAGAAATAATGATAGACTTAGTCAAGGGTCTTAGGGTTTGCAAAACGGAAACACAACCAGGCAATACCGAGGGTGTTCTGAAGAAGAAAAAAGCAGAGGGTTCCTATCGGAAAAGCACATTCTTGAGAAGGATCAGTTCTCTGGATTGGTCCGAGATGGTAACCTTCTAGATGTCTGGTGGTCTGGACCTGTGAACGTTCTTTCCTAAGTCCTCCAGAGTTTATCAGAGGGTTATCTGGGGGGGGGGGGGGGAAGAGAGAGAGAGATTTCTCCAAACATGACTGGAGAGTTCAAAAGTTTGAGTTCCCAGGCTACTAAAAGCAAGAATAGAATCATTTCCTCATGCCACAGCCTACATGATTTTAGTAATTTAGCAGCTTGACTATAATGACCACATTTTATTTCTTCACTCTTTTCCTCAGCACAGGAAATGCATACAGACTGGGGTGGGGTGTGAGAGAAAGTCGAGG
Source organism: Rhinolophus sinicus (assembly GCF_057876585.1). Lineage (NCBI taxonomy): Eukaryota > Metazoa > Chordata > Mammalia > Chiroptera > Rhinolophidae > Rhinolophus > Rhinolophus sinicus. The sequence goes on along the minus strand of NC_142501.1, from coordinate 213,870,185 downwards.
AGCTCATAGGCCTGAGCAAGGAGGAGGGTGGCGGTGCCCTCATGCGGGACCCTAGGGCCTGGCACAGTGCTGCATGTGGGGGACCCTCAGCTGAGGTTTGTGGAATGAATGAACGAATGTTCAGATGCTCGGTAAATATATAGGGCATGCAAGAGTGAATAAATGATTCAATGAGGATGAGCTGGGACCCCCAGTCTCAAGGGGTTGCTGGGGGTGGGTGTTATCCAGGAGAGGGTCTGCATAACCATACTCCTTGCCAGTTTCCAGGGCTAAGGCAAGCTGAAGCAAGACCTCAGCTGGGCCAGGAAGAGTCAGGGCCCTGAAGGGTTGGGGCCCCCACTGTTTTTGTCCTGCCCAGCCAGGGTGAAAGGCCTCCCTGAGGTGGGGGATTGCAGGGTACTCCCCCACCCAGCCCTGGGGGAGCAGCCAGGGAAGGTGGCATGCCGCTCCTGCTGCCTTCCTCCCAGCAGCCTCTTAGCCCGGTCCTGTAGGCGCCCTGCACATACACCACATGCCTGAAAGCCCTTCTGGGAACATAATTTTTCTCCATCTTGCTCCACTTCCCGGACATATTTCGTGCTGGGACATCACCCCAGACTCTCTGTCCCAAAGAGGATTCTAGAAAGTTCTGAGCCTTTTGATGGGAGCAGACGGGTCTGAACAGGCCTGCCTTTGGCCAAGAAGCCAACTCTTGGGACTCTGAATCTCCCCTTCCAGCCCTGTGCGGGGGGGGGGGGGGGGGGGGTCTTCTAAAAGGGTCAGCAAGGTAGGCTCTCCCAGCCAGGGTCCCAAGGCCAGGACAAGAAGAGAAGACCCTGGGGCAGGGGGGCACTTGCAGGCTGGGGGCGCACCTTTGGCAAACGCCAGTGGTGGGTGGGTTTGGGCATCACAGCTGAGGATGAGTGGGGCAGGAAGGCAGTAGTACGGCCCTGGCTAGGGGCCATGACAGACCTCTCCCCCTCTGGCCTCAGTGTTTGCATCTCTTCAGTGGAGAGAAGACACGCACAGCCTGCGTTTACCGTGTACTAAACACTTTTGTATCAAGCACCCATAATGTGGCCAGCGTGTGCCATGGCTCCCATCTGGATTAGGCTAATGTGCCCATAAGCTGCAGGTGACCTCACCTGTGAGGGAGGGGCTCCCTGGAGCCCCCAGCCTCACGGTCTGTGGGCTGTGTGGTGCTGGCAGCGCTCAGGTCTTCGATGGCTGTTGTTCCTTGTTGGAGCCGTTTTCCTCCTCCTGGCGCCCCCGCCCCACAACCCCTTTCCCCCACCACACACACGTCCATGGATCATTCCTGAGGAATGATATGTATTTCATTGCCTGTATTTCATTCCTGGGCAGAGCCTTCTTCTCGGCTACCAGAGAGGGTATTGGCTGATATTTGAGATGTCAGCTGATAACCAAGCTGGTACTTGTCCACTCAGGTGTTGGGTGACAGCTAAAGTGTTATCTGCAAGTTAAGATGTTTGATGTTAAAGCTTAATGCTGATTGGAGTTATTTATAACAAAGGTTTGTGAAGGCAGAGACTGCAGGGGATGGACAAACCCAAGGAGTGAAGCTCTTAGGTGGTGAATCAGGTCCCCAGCAGCCACCAGCTGTGCTCCTCAGGGGTTTGCCGAGCACCCCACTCCACCCAGAAGCTCTGCTCCTCTCCCGGTGGAAAGTCCCTTCAGGTGGGAATAGCACAGGACAGATGCAGTCCTCACCAAACGCGTGGGGAAGTTGGGGTTCAGAGGGAGGAACTAACTCCAGCCTTGGTGACCCCAGGGCAGAGGCAAGGCTCCCCATGTCCCCCTCACACTCCCCTTAAACTTCTCAGGAACTGACGGCCCTCGGTACCTCTAAAAGTGTGAGCAAAGCAGAGCTAAAATATACACGGCTGGCTGGAAATATGGCAGAGAACCAGAGTCTTCCACAGCCCCCACCCACAGCTGGGTCTTTGGACCTCCCCTACCAGGCCACAAGCCGCAGGCTTCTTCCATGGAGTGGCCGGACAGAGGGTCTCCGGATTAGGGGACATCAGGCACAGCCGGGGTGGAGGGTCCATGACGAAAACAAGAGAGCCCAGTGTGCATTAAATGCTGAGACCCCAGCCCTGCCTTCCGTGCCCAGGACACTGGCAGCAGGCTTTTTCCCTCCAGGCAGGACGTTGGAGGGGTTTTCTCTGTGGACTCTGACCAGCCAGGAGATCCTGGGGGCCATGTCCTGCCAGGTCACTTCATGGTAAAGGTCACAGTCAACAAGCCCTGCTCACAAGTCCCACTATCCAGCCTGAGCAGCCAGCCAGGGTGACCACTGGCACCGTGGAAGATCAAGACAAAATAGAAAAAGGGCAGGGCGGCCGGTTGGCTCAGTTGGTTAGAGAGCGGTGCTCATAACACCAACGTCACCAGTTCGAATGCCACATGGGCCAGTGAGCTGCACCCTCCACAACTAGAGTGAAAACAACGGCTTGACTTGGAGCTGTTGGGTCCTGGAAAAACACACTGTTCCCCAATATTCCCCAATTAAAAAAACAAAATAGAGAAAGGGCAATTGGGAGGAAGCAGAAACTGTGCTAGGAGAAGAAGACTTAGGAAAACGTCATCAACGTCCCCAACAAGAAAAGAGGAAACTTTGTATTCATGAAACAGGAACTTGGTGCTTTGAAACATTTACAGAATGTGAAAAGCACTTGGAAGTTAGAGAGACGACGACCACCATGAAGATGGAACACTCGATAGAAGAGTCGGAAGATAAGATTGAGGAAATCTTGCAGAAAGTAGGGCAAAAAGTTGAAAAAAAAAGAGAGAGGAAGGTATTAGAGACCCTATTGAGGAGGTCTAACATCTACGTAGTAGAAGTTTCAGAGAGAAAAGGAGGGAAGAAAAAAATGAAAGATATCATTGAAAACATTTCACAGAAATTAAGCCTGAGTTTCCAGATTGAAAGGACCCACTGACTGCTCAGATCCAAGAATGAAAAGAGATGCACACAGGGCAGTCGGTTGGCTCAGTGGTTAGAGCGCGGTGCTCACATCACCAACGTCACCAGTTTGAGTCCCATATGGGCCAGTGAGCTGCACCCTCCACAACTAGATTGAAAACAACGACTTGGTTTAGAGCTGTTGGGTCCTGGAAAAACACACTGTTCCCCAATATGCTCCAATAAAAAAAGTTAAAAATAAAATAGATGCATACAAAAGGCATATTGAAGGGGGATTTCAGGACCCTGGAGACAAAAGACCGTACAGTGTTCAGAGAGAAAGAAGAGGTAACACACCCATGACTGGGGTCTCAATGGCTTGTCTTCTCAACAGCAAAGCTGGAAGATCATTCTCAACATTCTGCAATTAAATGCTTTCTAAGCTGCAGTCTTATCCGCAGCCACACCTAAGCAAGAGGGAGAGTAGAAGAGAGATCCTTTCAGATGATCAGGCCTCAGAGGTGCGCGTCCCAGTACCCTTTCTCAGGGAGCCACTTCGGGGTGTAGTCCACCAAACAGAGGGAGCACACCAAGAAAGGGGAAGTGTGGAGTCCAGGAAGCAGGAGCTCCTGCTGCAGAGAGAGCCATGGAGGGAACTTGGGGTGCTGGGGAGTGCTGTGCCCCAGCTTAGAGAGCAGAGTCTGAGTTGACAGAGTACCTCACACACCGCATGTCTTGGGCAAAACTGGACATTGGGCAGCATTTAGAGATGAATTAGTAATGAGAAATAAGCAAAATAAAAGACATTAACTCCAAGGAAAAGCAGTTGAGCCAAAAAAGGAAAAAGTGACCGCTACCCATTACGTGGCTCAGGCATGAGGAGCATCTAGGTAGTGTCATGATGTCACCTGTGACTGTCTGCCTAAACAAAGTGATAGTGGAGGTCAGGAAGTAGCAATGTAAGTGTGTCGTTTGAGGATGTGAAGTGAAACCCAAAGAATGAGCTAAAAGTTGCCATGGAAAATAAGGAGTGGGGCCGGCTGTTTTGTAAGAAACCTTGTGAAACCAGGTTAACTCTTCAGCATGCATGGCTCTGATTAACACGCACTCAGAGGAGTGACTGCGAAGTTTGACCTTGTTGGTAAATTGGGAGAATGTGAACTTGTGGCTCAGAACCAACCCATTTTTGTCCGGCCGCAGGAAGAGAGACTAGAAGTCCTCACACTGAGGAAACGTGAATGTGCAGCTGTCCCGGCGGTCAGCGTTTCAACTTCAAGAAGCAAAAAATTGTCCCATTGTTCCCATCTGTATTTATGTAATTACTAGTGAGGTAGAACAAGTTTCAACCTGGCTTATGGGTCACTTATAGTTCTTTTTTGTGAATTGCTATGTGTGCCCATTTTAACTAAAGGTAAAAACTTGAATAATCTGTAAAAATGCTTTCATATCTACCCCAATTTGGCGTCGCCTTTAGTTGTTGTGTCTATTGGCTCTTCCCTTTATGCCCAAAAGCTGGTCGTGTCCCCTCTGGCACTGTACCTTAAAAGTCTGCCTCACCATCTCCATAGTATATTATCACCCACGTTTTCTTTTAACATGTTTTAGGTTCTTTTTTTCACATTTAAGTCTTTGATCTGGCTGACTGAGGGTCTCTTTCTCCCCCTAATGGCTAACCAGGCATTCCAACGCTATTTAAGAATGATTTGAGATAAGCAGACGACTTTTCCCTTAATTTGTTACACTATGACACAGGAAAACAAAAAGACACCCCTGTATTTCTGTGTGGTTCCGTGTGAGCTGCACACGCTGCAGAGCCCAGGTCCCCCGCCTGAGCCTCTCTTCTCGGAGTCCCGGTTTTCTCCTCCGAAAGTAAGGCTCACTGCCATCTCCTGGGGGCTGCAGGACACCTGGCACAGCAGGTGTTCAGGGAAGGCGCTGCAGCCCCGCCTCCAGGGAGCCCTGTCCTCACTGGCTTCCTGGCTGTCCTCACACACTAACGCCAGCTTCCCTGGGAGATGCTCCTAGAGTTCTTGTCAGGCCATCGGCCCCTTTCCCCACCAGGAGGGCTGTGTCTCCTCCTACCCACCACTGGCCAGCTCTGGAGTGGGCATGGCTCAGAAGTTCACTGGGGACAGCCCGTGCCCATCTTCTCCCAGTCTCACCCACTGTCCGAGGTTGGGAGGGAGGGGGTGGGCAGGGGCAGAAGCAGGGCACCTTGGACCAGAGCCCTTCTGGGTGATTGTCGTGGGCTCGCTCAGGCCGAGTACCGAGCCTGGGGCACAGGTGGCTCCAGCTCAGCCTGGTGGGGATGAGAGCAGAGGAGGCACCATGAGTTCAGCTCACCGGCCAGAGGGGGGCACATTGGGAAGGGGGTGTGCCCAGGGCAGCAGCGGGGGGCCTCAGAGCTGCCCACCATGGTGTGGGGGACCCACGGGAGTGGGAATTGAGGCCAAAGCCCACTCTTGAGAACGGATGAGTGGAACGGGAAAGGGAGTGATTCCCCGGGGGCCCTAGGCTGAGCAGGTGGCTGAGGCTCTGGAGAGACCCACACAGAACCTGTGAGAGGCCCCCAGGGGAGTTCTGGGAGCCTGGGGGGCAGCTCCTTCTTTCACTCCCTGCAAGGCAGCCAGGTCTCTCCAGAGGCATGGAGGGCAAGGCTGGGGGTGCTGAGACTCTTTTGGGGGTCCCCTCCTAGGCTCAACTCTGGTGCAGGGGGTCTCAAAGTTGCACGGGCCTCCTCACACCCACTCATCTCATGTACCTCATCCCAGTGTCCAGCTGGAAGGGCCAGATGCCCCCCGACCCTGTGCTGGGGTGGTAAGTGGGGGCCCCCCTTCAGGGTGACATGAGGCCTTCACATCCTGAAGACCACACTTCCCCTTCCCAGGCCCCATATGGGCTTCCCCTTGCAGACTCTGGTGCCTTCCTGGAGGTCACATGGACTCAGGAACGTTTGGGAGGGAGAAGGGCAGAGAAGGTAATGTGTGTACAAACACCAACCCCCTCCGTACCACCAGGACCGGAAGTGGGACCCAGAATAGAATGGGCCTCTTTCAAGTTCCAAATTCGGCTCCGGGGGCTGAGAGGAGAGTGTTTGGATATAAAAATAGAAACGCGAGTATGTGCGTGGGCCACGTCCTCCACCCACGGTAGGTGGTGTTTTAAAATAGATCTCCCCAGTGGGGCCTGCCGGATCCTGTTGTGCTATGCAGAAAATGTACCCACACAAACCTCTCAGAGGGTGAGGTAGCAGCTGACCCAGGTTTGGGGGCGCTGATGGTGGCTGGCAGTCAGGGTGCAGCCCGTTTGGGGAGGGGCCCTGGCTGGCCCTTCAGTTGGCCTCACAGCCTCAGGCTTCTCCTGCCCTCCAGGGCTTTGCGTGGGCTGTGACCTGCCAGGAGAGCTCTCCCAGGTCATCATCAGGTCTCTGTCCCATGGTCCCCAGACACCCTGCTCTGACTGTCAACCGGTCTTAGGCTGGCGGAGAGGGAGCAGATGCGGAGCACACAGTCCAGCCAGGCCTGTACCTGCCACAAGGGGCAGTGGGGCAAGCCAGGTGTAGGCCATGCCCCCCAGGGGTTCACCTGGGCAGGCTGGCCAGAAGCCCACAGCCTGGGGCCACCCACTGAGGGCAGCCTCTGAGCAGGGCCCTGTTTGGGACAATGCTCGGGACCCAGAGAGAGTCATCCAGGGCATGGGGACGTCTAGCCGGTCCTGTGCAGTGTGATGGGGGGGCTGGAATGGAGGTCGACATGTGGGCAGGAGAGCCGGAGGCCCGGAGGACTCCTGGGGGGGCAGTGATACCAGGGGCTCTCCCAGCAGAGGGGCAGGAGTGTTGGGGGCAGAGGGGAACCAGCTGCTGGGCTCTGACGTGAAGTCTGGATGGACTCCCCATCTCTATCTCAGCACACAGGCGTGCAGTGAGCCCCCCCCCCCACACAGACCCTCCCTCTGGCCCTGTTCCCTCTCTGCTGCTCTCTCCTTGGTTTCAACAAAGGAAAAACACCCCCACCTGCCACCCAGGGCGACAGGGCATGAGAGAGCACTGGAGGCCGGTCCTGGGAGCCAGGACGGGCTGGAGCCCAAGGCAGGCAGTTCCCGCTCAGCCTGTCCCTGTGCAGGAGCACACAGTGTGAGTGGGACGCTATCCTCAGAGCCACTGCTTGTGGGACGTCCCCCAGAGCCCAACCAGCCGCCCGGCTCCCCTTGGAGGGGGCTGGGGAGTGGGGTGGAGCTTGTTCCCCAATGTCCTCAGCTGAGCAGACAAGCTGACTAGAAACAGACCTGCCGGGTGACCTCTCTCCTCACAGCCTGCCTGGGGAGGAGGCGCTCAGTATGACCACAGGGCTGTTCCTGGGGTTGGGAGGGGTGAGAAGGTTGATGCTTCCGGGGTCAGCATCAACCACAGGGACCCAGCTCTGCAAGCAGCTCTGTCTGAACCTGCCCTATCCTTGGGGCTGCCCTTGAGGCCTTGTCTTTTCATTCATTAACTATTTAGTGAGCATGTACTCTGTGACAGGCAGGCCCTGAGGCCCTGGGGAAGCAGCAGTGATGCAGGCAAGCATTGTCCTGACCCTGCAAGATGACACTCCAGGGCGGGTCCAACCGTAACAAATAAAAAGATATAGGAGTTCAGAGGAGGACAGAGGAGGGAGGGAACGTGAGGACTGTGGACAGCTTTGAAAAGAGAAGTGAGGAGAGAACTGTCTAATAAAATGATACTGAACCAGAGGCCGAGGGAGTTAGGGAGATGAGCCTCGCAGCGATCTGGGAGAGGAGTGATCTAGGAGGAGGGAGCTGCACGTGCAAAGGCCCTGAGGTGGGAACGTGCCTGACATGGTTGGAGGAGCAGCAGAGAGGCCAGGTGGCGAGAGTGGGGACTGTGGAGAGAGGAGTTCAGAGAGGGAACAGCGAGATCGTACAGGTGTGTGCCCACGGTGAGGACACCAGCATTTACTCTGGGAGGTTCCAGAGCATAGAAGTGACGTGAGACGACTGACAGAGCAGATCCCTCCGACATGCCATGGACAGAGCCAGGCAAGGACAGGAGCTGGGGAGCAGATGAAAGGATGGGGTGGGGAGCGGCAGAGAATGGTCAGAGAGAAGCACTATGGCTTCCAGACAGACAGGACTCAGAGTGAGACAGAAGGGGCATCAAGAATGAACCCAAGGTTGCCAGCATGAGACTGGGATGGCTGGGGAAATGAGGTGCTGGCTTTTGGACAGACGTGTTAAATCTGTGAAGTTTAGCACCACCCAGGGAGAGATGGCAAGTGGGCTATGGATCGTGACCCTGGTGGTCAGTGCAGAGGTGTCGCTTATAGCCCGAGGCTTTGGGGGAGGCCATGACCCCTGGGCCGGTGGCAGATCTTGCCCCCACCCCATCCTGGTTTTAAAAGGTCCCCCATCCTCAGACTGCAGATGCTTCTGGATGTTCTGGACCCTGGTGCAGCTCATCAAATCAGCAGCCATGGCTATCCTAGCGATGGGCGTGGCAGGGGCACCTGCCCTGTCCTTTGGCCATCACCCCGAGAGTGTGGCTCAGGCATCACCTGTGTGCTTTAATGTAGACATGCTCTGTAGAGGCCCTCCACCCTTCTCCCCTGCCCAGCCAGGGGTCCTTGCCTCACCTCTGCTCACCTGCAGCGCTGGGCCTACCTACACACCCTCCCTCTCACCCATGCCTGTCCTGCCAGCTCCTAAGGGAACCCCTGGGTGCCCTGCTCTTCTGGCCTCTGCCTCCTGCAGTTCCTGGCTCTGCAGGCTGCTCCGAGCTTCCCGGAGTCCCAAGCAGGGTCCCCCTCCCCCTACACCCTTTGGGCTGGACTGGCAAGGCAGGACAGGAGGAATGTGAGTTGTGGGGTTCTCTGTTCCCCGTTTGGCTGAGACGCCCTGCACACAGAGGCACTCTTGCTTTCTGGGTGTCAATCCTCTGGGGCAAACTGTCTGCAGTGACCCTGGTAACAAGGTCTCTGGGTCCTGGTCTGTCATCTGTCACCTCAGAGCTTGCAGCCCCTGCCCATTCTGCCCTGAGGTCATGCTTTGGAGGGAGGCACCGAAGTCTGACTTTGCTTCACTAGGTTCCTGGTTTCTGTCCCTCTCCTCAGCCACATGCTCCAGGAAGAGGTCACTCACTGTGGCACCATGGTGTCTGTTTGTGCATCCATCTGCTCCCTCCCAGGAGCCACGAGGGCAAGATTTCCCTGCGTCAGCACAGGGCAGGCACTTGGTCTGCTGCACCGGACATCAGGAAAGAAGTGTGTCCAGCCCCAAGGCAGTGAGCAGTCCGTCAGGAGCTCCGGCCCTGCCGAGCCAGCACTAAGCCCTGTTCCAGGAGTGGGGTGGCCACATGGGTGCTCACGGTAGCTGAGCCTAGCCACTTCCACAACGGCCTTGTGAGCTGGAGGGGCAGGATTTCAGGATATCTGGAGCCCACATCCAGCCCTGACAGCGTGGAGTGGGTGCGTGGAGTCACAGACTGGGGCCAGGGTGAGGGGTGGCCCTGGGCCAGGCAGGGCACATGTCTGCCCACCCCCGCAGATGAAGTGCTGGGATGCTGGCACTCTGCTCCCCCTTCCTCCCCCAAAAGTTCTCCTGCCAGCTCTCCAGCCAATGGGCCCTCTCGTTTGACAGATGGGGAAACTGAGGCTGTGTTGGCTGAAGACTCCCCTGTAGCCTCAGCCACCTCCAGCCACCTCCAGCGCCTCTCCCCTGGCCTTTCCGCTGCCTCTCCAGCGGCCCTGATCTCTTCCTGGGGGGCTCAGAGCCTGGCCACTTGGTTTTCGGGCCTCTCTCACTCACCCCATCCCTGGTTAACTTCTCCAACCCCAAGTGTGTCTCACCAGTGAGGATGTGTGCTGCTGCAGCCACGTGTCCCCTTTCTGGGGCCTGGGACCCATTGCTGGGCAGCTCTGGGACAGGATCACAGGGCTGAGGGGCAGCGCCTCCTCCAGTGGGGCCACCGGGTGTCACAGGGCAGGACACGCACAAGGAACAGACACACTTCGTGTTCGTTCGCTTACATGTATTTCCTGAGCACCTACTGTGTGCAGTGCTCGGACAGCGCGTCCATACCCACAGCCAACACCGGTCTTGTCCCTGGGAATCAGGGTGGGCAAAGGTGGAGCCCCCTCCCCCTTTAGTGCCTGCGCCCAACCTCAGACCCCATGACTCCGAGTCCACCCAGGGGCCTCAAGCGCCAGGGAGATACTGTCGCGGGCCTGGGGCGGGGCGGGGGCGGGGCCCCGGAGCCTGGGAGGCGGCGCGGGGCATGCGGGGCGGGGCCGGGCATGCGGGGCGGGGCCGGGCATGCGGGGCGGGGCCGCGCGGGACCGAGCTCCGGGCCGCAGGCTGGGCGGGCGGGAGCGCCTGGCGGCCCAGCCGGGAGCCGCCGCCAGGACGCAGAGTCCGCAGGCCGGGAGCAGAACCTCGGCGGGTAAGGCTCAGAGGCGGGACCCGGACGGGCGGGGCGCGATAGCGGCCCCTGGCCGCCTCCTGTCCCTGGGGCCGGGGTCCTCGCGGAAGGGCGGGCGGGGCGGGGGCTTGGCGGCGCCACTGCCCGGGAAAGCGCGCGGGTTCGGGGGTGCGCTGGGTGCGCCCTGGAAGCCTAGCTACGGGGGTCGGTGGCGTCCCGAGTCCTGAGTCCCTCGAGTGCTTCTGACCACTGCTCCCCCAGGCCCCTGGGGCTCCCGGGCAGCCGCAGGACCCCACTGCACTACCCGCCCGACGGGGCCTCCGAAGGCTCAGGTGGGGAATGTGTTCCCGTCTCCTCTCGGTAATCCACACTTGCCTTCCCTCAGCTGGTTCAACGAAGGTGCGAGGAAAAGCGCCTAAACAAGCTGAAGTGTGGGTGACTAATAGCCCCGTGGCTCTAGGGGGGTCTGAGACTTATTCTGCGGAACAGTGAAGTGTCAGAGAGGATGGCAGAGTGGGTGGGACAGTTGGGGGTTGGGGACTGCCTTCCACTTGTGGGTTGGGCTCCTCCCGGCAGCCAGCTCTTCTTTTCTGCTGCTCTGGGCCTTGGCTTCCCCTGGTAAAGTGGCGCTGACGATTGGCTCCCTGGCTGTTTGTGTGAGAGAGAAAGGGGGGTGGGGGGGTCTGAGCACTGCCGCACAGTGCCAGCCCGGAGCCCACGCACTCTGCATGCTGTGTGACCCTGAGCGCCTCACATCCTGGCTCTGTGCCTTGTTTGCTCATCTGTCACTGCCGGTGATGTCTGTGCCTGCCCGTTGGATGGCCATTCTGACTGAGTCAGGTGCCTCTCAGCACTGGCCCTGGCCGCTGGGTGCCGTGTGGCTGGGGTAGCCGTGTGGGCCAGACTTGTGTGACCTGCTGAGGAGGCATGTAACCGGGCTCAGGGGGCTCAGGAGATGTGACTTGCCCGGATGATGATAATGATGATGACGTGTGTAGAATTTTTTCGTGACAGCCTCAGGGGCCATGGCAAGTCCTGGAGTGGGAGCAGGATTCCAGGTTCAAGTAGAGCCCGGCACTGACCCTGGGTCAGCCCCTGCCCTCTCTGGCCCGAGCTCTGCAGGACCAGAGGAGGGGACTGAGCTCCACCTCCTGTGTCTTCCTCCACTTTGTCTTTACCCAGGACATCCATGCAGGGGACTCTCTGGGGTCAGGGGGCCAGGAAGGGGGCTCTGAGCAGTAAGGACTCTGTCAAACTTGCCTCCCCCCAGTACTTGGCTCTGTGCCCTGTGTTGGGACATACCCTGGGCAGAGGGGGAAGGCTAGTCCCTGTCAGCCATATGGAGAGAAGGGTGCTGACAGAGGGCCTGGCCTTTTTGGGGGAGACCCTCAGGCCTACAGAGCCAGGGAGGGGCCACCAAGGAGGTTGGCCGGAGAGACAGGAGGAGGCTGGGCAGCCTCCAGATCCTCCTTGGTCCTTCCTGTTCACATGGACGGAGGACAGTGGGGTGCTGATCAGCCCCTCCCCCTCCCCCACACACGTGTGCCTACAGATGGGAACTTGAGGGGCATGGAGAGGCAAAGTGGCCCAGCCATGGTCACAGAGGTCCTGGGTTTGGATCTACCAGCTGTGTGAGCTTGGCCAGGAGGCTTCACACGGCTGGGCCCTGCCTTCCTTGTCCGTACAATGCAGGTACTGGACCGCTTTCTACCTCAGGGGTGGCTGTGTGGCCGGGGGGCTGGCAGTGGCACACGGTTGGTGTTCAGTGACCGTGAGTCACTGGGGCTGCTTTCCCTAGCCCTCAGGGCTGAACAGCAGGGACCACAGGGCCACCTCTGCTTGGGGGTAGGGTGGGGGTGGGACCAGGCCTGGAGAAGTCTGGGGCAAAGGGCAGGTTCCCAGGTCCCCGCCCACTTGGGGCTCGTGGCAAAGGCCAGGTTTGGGGAGCCACCTGGGTCCTCTTGGCTCCCGTCCTTGAAGCTCTGTCGTGGGACACCAAGGGTCAGTGACTGACAGGCCATCCCCTCCCCTCTGTGGCTGGTTAGTAGGTGGCCTCAGTAAGACCCGGCACACGCACTTGCGGTCCGTTACTAACCTTGGTCGTGGTGGCCAGCGCCGGGCAGCCTGGCTGAGGGAGACGGCTGCAGGCGGCTGGTGAGCGCAGGGCTTGCAAGCAGGACTCCCTGAGCCGTGGCTGACAGCCATGAAGGTGGGGACAGGCTGAACCAAAGGCTGGCAGTGGGGAGGGGGGCAGGCCAGTTTGACCAGAGTGGCCTGGTGTGCACCGGATGTGCTGAGGGTGTGGATGGGGACATGGGTGAAAGTGCAGAGGGGCCTGGGAGGCAAGGAGGGGGCTCTCAGGACGCCGAAATCCTCCCCAGGGTAGGTGTCCCTCTCCAGAAGACCTCTGGATCTCCCCAGTGGCCCTGACCAGGCATCCGAGAGCCAGAGACAGCCCCACGTGTGGGTTACCTAAGTCCAGAGATGGTGGTGGGAAGATTCGAGGCTTTTTGTAGCCTGGGGTGGGCAGGCCTCACTGCGCATGGCTGGGGCTGTGCACAGGAGGGCAGCGACAGGGCTGAGAGAAACGGAGCTGCCTCTCAGCCACGGCCAGGAAAGCTGAGCCGCCTTGTGAATTACACTGCCTGATCCTCAGGTGATGGAAACCCCTGCCTCTGGGCCACACTGGTGGATTTGGGCTGGGGGCCAGGCTCCGGAGCTGTACGAGGGAGGGGCAAGCCCAGGCTGGGCTCTCATGGGTGAGGGGGCCGCATGGTGCTTGAGGTGGCATGGGCTCCCAGGAGGGCATGAAGTTCCCCCCACCTCCTTCCTTCTCCCCAGGCGCCAGAACTTGTGAGGTTCCAGCTCTGAGGCCCCCTGAATGGTCAGCCCCTGCTTGTCCCTGTCCCAGGTCACAGAGCACGCTGGAACCTGCTGGCAGGACTGGTGTTTCATTCACCCCTGGCCCCAAGATCCAGAGGTGACTGACCCTCAGACCACATGGGCCTCCCAGAAGGGTGTGGTTTGGCCTGGGGAGGTCAGCGGGCCCGAGGCGTTGGCAGGGCACCCTCTGTGCATCCACAGCCCACCCCTGAGGCCACACTCTGTTCTGAGATGTGCCCTCTGCGTCCTTGTGAATCAGCTGTTTATTGTGAGGCTGCGGCTCACTGCCAAGGAAACCCATTCCAGGCCACTGGGTGGGGTGTAGGCTCATGCCTGCTCGAGCCTGTAGAAGGGGGTGAAGTCCCTGCCCCAGGGTCTGCCAGGTTGATTGGAGACAACCCTGAGGTGGCGGCGTGTATACTGGGGCTGGGGGCGGGGGGCTCCGCTACAGAGGGGGCGGGGGTGCTGAGCCAGCCCCGGCTGGCTTCCCCAGGGCCTCCTGAGTCAGCGCCGAGCTTCTCCAGGAAGCAGAGGAGGGCACATCCACGGCATGGAGCCATCTGTGTGCCCTTCATGTCTGAGCAACTGGGCTTCAGCTCCCTCTTTGAGAAATGGAGTAAAGACGGTTCTAGCTCATGGTAGCTGAGCCCTCACAGTGGGCATCTAGAGCCCTGTGAGGACCCCATCCAGGCAGCTCGCCCAACCCAGGCCGGGCCTCCACACCCTGGACCCTGCAGCTCCATTTTGAGGATTTCCTCCAGTCTTGCCCGAGGAGGTGTTGTAATCCAGCACCTCTGTTCTGTGGCATCAGAGGGGCCTCATACCCTGAGCTGTCCCGCAGCCCTGCCCACTGCCCTGAGGCTGGGGTAGCAACCAGCCAAGCTTCCAGCGCAGCAGGGTGAGCCTGGCCTGGACTGCCAGGTGGGCCTTGGCTCGGCCCCACAGCCTTGGGAGCCTGGGGCGGCACCCAAAGTCTACCTGGAGCCCTGGCTGGGGTCCTAGGCCTTTGCCCCCACTCCAGCCCCTGACTCTGTGGTAGACGCCCTTCAGAAAGCTGCCCCCTCTGCTCCTCTCATGCATGCTGGCTGCCTTGAGTGCCAGGCCCTAGGCCAGGCATGGACCCCAGCAGTGGACAGGCCTGTAGGTCGGAGGGCAAGACCTGCTACCAGATGCGGGCAAGACCTGCTACCAGATGCTCACAGGTAGCAGCTCAGCCTGTCCGCCCCACTCTGCTAGGCCCTCGCTCAGTAGTTTAAGAAAAGGCATAAGCGTCTGTGTTCAGGGGACCCTCCCTGGCCACCCCCAAGCTGGGTGCCTCCTCTAAGCTCCCAGCCTGGTTCCTGGGCACCATGTTTAGCTGGCTGCCTTCCCTGCCTGACTGGGAACTCACGAAGGACGGCCACATCTGGGTGCATGTGCCCAGCTGTGCCTATGTGGCCTGGCCCAGGGGAAGGGTGAGGGCAAGTGTGGGCTTTCTCGGTGGGAAGTCCCCCCAGAGCATTGAGAACCTTCTGCAGGCCTGGAGCGCGGGCAGGCAGGCACAGCAGGCAGGCGAGGCTCGGCAGGCTGGGGCAGCGCCCGGCTGGGGGCAGGCGCTCTTTGAAGTTGGCTTGTGGTTCCCAGCCTCGCCTGTGTTTAACTCTGCTCAGCATCAGAGACAAATGTGCCCTGTCATCCTGGAAGTCCCCTGCCGCAGGATTGGCAGAGTTTTGGGTCAGATAATAATGGGTTGTTGTGCTGCGGCCTTGCTCCAAACTCTCCGGGTTTCCATCACAGCTCCCCCCAGCCCCGCCGCTGCCCCCTCTGGGGCTCCCGCTCTTAGCCCTCCACAATCACCACTGCTGCCCCGGATCTCTGTGGCCCCAGGAGCTGTACAGACGGGAGACTGAGGCCCGGCCAGGTGTCCATGAGGTCACAGTGCTGGGGGCCTGGCCCTGGCAGGAAGGTCAGTGGTCAGCTGGGTGGGTTTGACCATGGTAGGCAGAGGATAGAGTGGCTTTGTCCCCTGAGCCTCAGCACAGGACGGGAGGTGACTGCCTGCTGTCATCATCATGCAGCCTGAAACCTCTAGGAATGCATGGTGGCCGCCGGGTGCTATTTGTGATTCCTGACAGAGACCCTGGCTGTGGGCTGGAGGCAGCAGAGGGCCTCAGAGCCCCCAGTTAGCGTCAGGCCATCAAGGCCTCCCTGCTCACCCACCCAGGTCTTGTCAGAGCCCATGGCGCTTGGGGTGGAACCCCAGCCTCCCGCCACCCTGCGCCCCCGCCCCCATCTCAGGCCCTTGTCTGTGCTGTGCCTCTACTGGCCACCCTTCCCCCACAAAGTCCTCCCTCTCTCTGTCTAGTCTTCTCTCAGATCCCACCCAGGGGGAGGGTACACTCCTCTCAGGGACCTCCTGGCAAGTGCCAGGCTGTGAGGCCCAGTGCCAGGTCCTTGCCACATAGCTGAGAGCTCAGTGTGGGCTGTGAGGGCAGGAGACTCTGCGATAACGTCCCTGCGGGATCTCACCAGGACCCGGCCCAGTTTGGTTGCAGACTCTGGGCTGGGCTGCCCTGAGGAGGCTCATGCCTGGTCCTTTTTTTCAGGGGAGCTGTCCCTGGCCTGGGGGAAGGGCCCAGAGAGAGCCCCGGGTTTTGGCCCAGCCGGGACTCAGGTTCAGTGGACCTGGTGTCCACTTGCTATAACATGGAGCGAGGGTTGGAGCCCATTTCTGAGTCCCCCAACCCATCCTGGCTGGGGTCCTGGGCGCCTGGCCTCGTAAGGTTTGCCACTTGGGGCAGGGGCTCTCTGAGATCAGTCTTCCCATTTTCTTGAGAACGTGACCAGGAGTTGAAGTGCTGTGGTTGGTGGTGGCTGTGCCCTCTCTGGGGCCAGGAAGTCGCTGGGGAAGGAAGAGGGTTGAGAAAGAGGACCCCCACCTCCCCGGGAGGATCTGGGAGGACCTGCCCAAGCCAAGGTTCCTGCCAGCTGGGCACTGAGGGGGCAGCTAGCTCAGGACTGGGATCTTTGGAAGCAGGGGGACACGGCCCCACTCTGGGCTCAGGCCAGTGGCCTCCATGTGAATTCACCCCCCTCACAGACCGGCACCCCTTCCAGTGGGCAGCACCCAAGAACAGTGCAGGAGATGCTGTGTGGGAGAGCCAAAGGGGGGCCTCCCGGGGTGGGAGCAGGAAGTGGGCGAGGGGCCAGGCCGAGGTGTGTGGTGCAGAGGCTCTGAGGGAGAGGCAGGGAGGAGGCCGAGGGGCTGGAGGTTGGGCGCAGGGCATGGGAAGGTTTCGAGCAGGGGCTGGTTTATGTTTTCAAAGCTCCGTCTGGGGTCTCGAGACCCTTACCCCCTGAAGCAGTGGCTGAGGAGGCTCTGGCAAGACCGGGGTATGTGGTGGGGGCAAGGGGTCAGCGGACCAGGGTGGAGTCAGTGACTCCACTGAGGGGCCACTGGGGCTAGGGGTGCAGAGCTGGCGAGCCTGGGGCACAGCCTGGTAGGACCGACTCTGCCCCCACCCCCAGTCTTTGCTGGCCAACAGTGTTGTGATCCTATGGCTGTCTCCCTGGGGAGGGGGTGGTGTCCCTATAGGGCCCACTGAGCCGTGCCTCCTCCCCCACCCAGTGCAGGCTGCCCCCGCCCCGTGGTGGGGCCCCAGCCAGGCAGAAGCATTGGGTGCTGGCGCTCAGGGCTTGGTTCCCGGCCCTGCTGACTACCAGAAGCCACCTCGCCTCTGGGAGCGTCAGGCCAACCCCTGGGTGAGAGCATTTGCCCTGTGCATGATGGCCCCTCCGGGCCAGTGGCTGGGCCAGGAGGGCACTTTGCTGGGGGATCCAGTGCTCTAAGGTCCCTGGGCCAGGGGTGGGGTGTGGGGCTGCTGGGCACACCGGAGAGCCAGGCCGTGGGGCTGACACAGGTCTGAGGCTGTTGGTGGCCCAGGAACCTGACTGGAGCCGCCCACCCTTTGAGGAAGGGCCGGGCCTGGAGTCCCCAGAGAGCAGTGGGGATGAGCCTCCACCAAAGGCCCTCTTCTCCAGCCCTGCACTGGGCTCTGTGACCCCCCCCCAGACCGCCTGGGGACCCCTGAGGACACCAGTACCCAGCCTCACTATGGGGCATCAGTGGGTGTCTTGGGGGCAGAAGTTTACCGGCGGGGACAGCATGAGGCGGCCAGGGAAGGGCAGCGAAGTGTCCACTGTGGTTGAGCACCAGGCAGGAGACGGCCTTGGGCTTCAGACTGAGAACGATTGCTCGCCTTTGAGAGTCACCTCTGCTGTGCTGGGACGGGCTGCGGGGATCGCACTGCACCACGGGCCTTGGAAAGGGGACAGTGTTCAGGACGGCAGGACGGCTGGATGGAGACCCTGTCCTGTCTCCTCGCCCCGATGGCACTGGCAGGGGCAAGGGAGGCAGGTCTGGGTCTCTTTCCCGCCAACCCCGGGCCCACTGCCAGACCCTCTCCTCACTGGGCCTGCGAACAATGGGGCAGTGTGAGGGTGCTTGGGAACAGTCAGGTCAGCCAGGCCCCCGTGGGCCACGCAAGGGGCCAGGACAGGCGCCAGCGGCCATGAGTCATCCAGTGCAGCGCCCAAGCCCGGGGTTCCCAGGCCGAAGAGGAACACGCTGCTCTCAGTTCCCCAACCCGGGTTGGCCTGCTCCTCCGTCCTTTCTTTTGCCCCTCTGTCCTACTCTTCCTGCCTCCTGTCCCTCTCTCCCTCCCTCGGGGCCTGTCTGTCCCCCTGCCTCTGTGAGCCAGAGACCCAGGCCCCTGCCCACCACAGCCCCGTGGTGCTGCTCTGCAGGCCTGCGGGTGACCCCAGGAGGCAGCCAGTGAGACAAGACCGGCCCAGACGTGTGATCTCCTGAGGCTAACCTAAACTTGACGGAATAAAGCGGCCCAAAGTGAAAGACAATGCGATTAAAAAACAAACAAACAAACTAAAAAAACAACTCAGTAAAAATTAATCGACAGCATCAAAGAAGGAAAATGTTCGAAAACAGCCTAACAATGTTAAGGGTAAAAGTAAATGGATTAAAACTGAAGCAAGACCTCACCCTAAAATGCTGAAGTGAGTGGAAGGAGGAAAAGGACCCCGACAGCTGTCACGGGTTCCGGCCTGTGGCCGGGTGGCAGGGGGCCAGGACCCACAGGACACATGGGGAAGCTGGTTCCTGGGTGGTCAGAGCCCTGGCCAGGGGAGCCCAGATTGGGGCCACACCTCATGACCCTGGGTCCTGGTGCCCTTTGCCTTGACCCAGGAGCCGTGACCAGGTGAAATGCCGTGGAGTACCCAGGAGCTGTGTGGGTTGAGGGAGGCCGCCGTGGCATGAAAGATACAAAAGAATGAGTAACGGAACAGATGCAGGGGCAGCCAAGGCCACTGACTATAGGGGTCAAGGCCGGTGTCCCTGGTGGCTTGCCCTGGAATGCCCTGGCAGGTGACGGCCAGTGTGGAGGGCTGGTACAGCTGCCCTGGCCTGGCACCACGGACACAGGTTTCCATGCAGTGCCTGTCATGGCTGACCTCTGGCCTATACCTTGGCTCCTGCGAAGATCAGTGGGGCTGGATCTCTCTGGCCACCTCCTCTACCCCCATCCCACCCCAGCACAAGCTTCATGGCCTCAGTATCCCCACTGTGTTCCCTTGTCACTTTGTTCTGATGCTGGGGTCTGGGCTGAGCTGGTGCCCTTTACCCTCAGAGGCTCTGGGACCCAACGCTGGGCCAAGTGCCAGTGGCAGAGTCGCCGTGAGTTGCCTCCGTTGGTCTTCAGTGTTCCCATGGGGAGGTGTGTGAGAAAGCGAGACTCAGGGAGTGAAGTGACATATACCAGGTGCCCAGTGCCAAGAAGAGAGGCTGGAACTGGAGCCCAGGCCTGAGTGGTGCCCGGGCCTGGGTACTCGGCCTGGGTGACCAGCCTGGGCAGGTCTGAGACACCATCCACGCTCAGTGGGGTTTGTGGCCCTGACAAGTGAGTCTGGAATGGGCCCGCCTGTCCCTCCTGTGTCTCACCCCGACCCCAGGCCCTTTGCACAAGCTGTTCCTTAGCCAAGACACTTTCTGTGTGCTGTCCTTGCTTGGCTACTTCATGTGAAAGATTCCTCCCAGAATGGTGGCTGATGTGTCACCATATCTGGGCCGAATGGTTGTCACAAGGATATGAGTCAGAGGTGGCTGCCTCCCCAGCAGATTGGGAGCCCCTGGCAGAGTGTAGGGCTAGCTTGGATTCTGGGGTGAAGGTGTGGTGTTTGCTGGCAGGTTGCAGTGCCCTGACTGCCCCAGTACCAGGAGAATCTGGGGGTCGGGGTAATGCTGTGTGCCACACAGACAGGCACCCATGGCTCCAGCCCAGCTCAGCCCAGCGGTAACGACGCGCCATTCTCTGGCCTCAGTTTGGTCAGCTGCCTAGTGGGGTTCGGCCATGGCTCTGTGGGGACCCCCGTCTGTCAGGGGCACTACACCGTTCTCTGAATATCTGCACTGTCTGCTTCTTCAATTCATTTGCATCTCTGTCTGCGCGGTCAGCGCCGAGTCTTGTGCCTCAGCAGCTCTCATAGTGCTGCGCCCAGCAGCTCCCGGGACAGCCTGAGTTACTGACGGGGACACAGGCCCAGGTCCTGCTTCTTGGCCAGAGCTTGTTCTGGGGTGAGCACCAGACCCTCTGCCCCTGAGAGAACCAGCAGCAGTGAGCAGGGCCCAGGGTGGGGGCTTATGGCCGGCAGTCTCCTGACCACTCTCCTTGGGCTCTGGAGATAAGGTGAAATCAGGAGGACAGGCCAGGAGGACAGGTTGGCACGCGCCTGTGTCCCCACCTGGTGTGCCCCACCCTGTGTGCCCTGACCCCTCCGCAGAGCCAGGAGCCCTCCTCCAGCTGCCCTCTGAGCTGGTGGGTTTTCTGCCCAGGTGGGAGCCAGAGTAGGCCCTGGGGCTTCTCCTGCCTCTCAGAGCCAGGCAGGAAATGGGTGAGGTGGCCCTGGGCTCTGGGTCACACAGGCAATGCTGGCTGGGTGGCCATGGCTGCAGTCCACTCAGCCTCAACTTCCTCATTGAGAGAGCAGAGGTTCACCCAGGCAGCTGGGGACTGAGTGGGCCACGGAGTTAACATACTGGCACTGGGGAGACATTCCAAAGGGGGGTGTTTCCTGACCCTGCCCTCGGCCAGCAGCTTGGCCCTCCTGTCACACGAGGTGAGTGTTGTAGTCAGGAAAGTGCCCCAGCCTTCATGACCCTCCTGCCTTGGCCTCAGCAGGTGGAGAGTCTGTCCCTTGGAGGGTCTGGTTGGTGGTGGCCTCTATTCCAGAAGGGAGCGCCCCTAGCCCCTGTCTAGCCGGGAGCCAGGCCTGGCATCCAGCACCAGAGCTGCCATCCAGAGCTGCCATCCAGAGCCTTCTGGGGCCCAGTAAGCGTGTGCTGAGGGAGAGAGTCACAGTGTGTGCGTGACTCGAGTGGTGAGCACAGTGCCGTTGGGAAGGGGAGAGGTGGGCTGGCTAGATTTGGGGAAGTCCTGCTGTCTGAGGGTTCCTGGGCTGGCTGGGGGTCAGTTGACCTCAGAGGCGACTGTCTGTCCCCTTCTGAATGTCTCGACAACGGTGCTTGGCAGCTTTCTGTCCATCTACATCGCCACGGAGGGCAGCTGCAGGGCAGCCCAGTCTGCCTGGGGCTCAGCCGCTGGGGGAGAGTACATGGTCCGGACCCCCCACCTGCTCAGCAGTTGAAGGCTGCTGGCTTGGCTTTGTGACCAAGGACACTGAGCCTGGGGGAGGTCATGTGCCTGGCTGAGGCCGCTCAGAGCGTGGCAGAGCTGGGCATCTGTCATGCAGCCAGAGGCCCCCCCCCACCCGGGGGATGGAGAAGTGGGGACACTTGGTGTGAGATGAATGGTTTAATTGAGCAAATGATCCCTTATGGACTGGACCCCATCTAGCTAGTGGGGGAGACCCCATCTGTTCGTACGGCAGGACGTACCTGGGGTGTGCTGGGCACACTGCTTAGATGCACACACGGAGTGGAGCTGATGGGAAGGGAGGGGCAGGAGTCAGGCCGGAGATGCTGCATTGGGGGAGCGTGAAAGAGGACAACATCTCCCAGGAGCTGTGAATCGTGGGGTCCAGCTCTGAGGGAGCGTGGTCTGGGCCAGCGGCCGAGGAGGCAGGAGGGGGGCCAAGGTGCTCCAGGCAGAGCAAACCACTGGGGCAGAGGCGTCTGTCACCTCACCTCTGGGTGGGATTCCTAGCACGGTGGGCCGGAGTGCACCAGGGTCCTGACCCACAGGGGAGGTTCGGGAGAAGACTCTTCCCAACACAACTGCAATGATGGTGTTGCCAATAGAAACCTGGTGACCAGGTACCCCCAGAGTAACCCTGCCCACCCACCATGCCAGCTGGTCCTTGGGACAAGACCACATAGGAGCTGTCAGCCCCACTCTTCAGATAAGAACATTGAGGCTCAGAGTGGGCCACAGGGCTAGGAGGAGGGGACTGAGCTCGGCCTGTCCCCGCGGAGGCCTGTACTCTGACTTGTGCCCTGCGCTGTTAAGATCTGTTAAGATCACTTGGGTAGGGCAGCATCTCGTGGTGCAGATGTGGAGGAAGGCCTCTCTCGGGGTGGCACCCCGTGCCCCGTGCACAGCCTCCATCCTTGGGGTGCCCAAACTGGCTGCGGTGTGGGGCAGTGAGCCTCTTCAGGCCAGGAGGGCAGGGCTGGCGAGGGGCGGGTTGCATCGGTGGGCGAAGGGCCGGGAATGCGGGGGTGGATGGGCCCCCACGTCAGCCCTCTGGAGATTTTTCTCAAGCCATCAAAAGGTGGAAACTTGTCAGTGTTGTGATCAACTGAAGTGTGAATCCTGAACCGCTGCTGCTGGTTTGTGGTTTGAGGCAGGAGAGGCTTGGGCAAGTGACACCGCCAACCTGCTCGTCCGCAGGCCCACCCACCCCTCACCATGGCCTGCCGTGGACCTTGTCCCTACAGATAGGGTCCCTCGGCCTGGAGCCCCTGCCCAGCCATCTCCCTCCTGGGGAGCCCCACCCTGTCCAGGGCTTGGCACCAGGCATGGCCCTGACTGAGGCACAAGCCCTGCTCCAATCCTCGAGGTACGGCCCCGCTCGGCAACTTTTGTGGGAGGCAGAGACACCAGGCCTGGGAGAGGAAGGCCCCAGGGTGCTATGTGGCCAGCAGGGCATCGGGTGTGTGGGCATTGTGAGTTGTCTCCGGGATCCCAGGGTAGAAACCCCACTCCTTCCCCAGTTCAGCCATCATCCTCGGAAGCCCAGGGCCCGTTCAGGCAGCCACGCATGTGGGCCTCTTTCTGCACTGTCCCTGATTCTCTTTGGCCTCGGACACAGGACTGGCCGGGCTGCCTCCACCTCCATTCTTGGCAGCCTTGAGCAGCCCGTGGGTGCCTCCTGGAGCCCAGCACAGTGCTGTCGTCTGGGGTCGGAGACGTGGACCCCAACGCAGAGGCCCTGGGGCACGGCTGGGCCTTGGCTGCAGTCTGCTGCCCGTCGCTTCTTGATGAGGGTCAGATAGGCTGTAAGTCACAATTCTTTACTCTGGCTCTAGCGACGGTCCAGGCATATGCCGGTTACAGCCACGTCAGGGGTTTGGCCATGTGCGGACATGACACTCAACCCATTTGTCCGTACACTGGCCTGGCTCGGCCCTGCTGTGGGCCAGTCACCGTCCTGGGCCTAAGGGGGCTGCTGGGGAAATACTCATACATGTGGTGACATTCTGGTGGGCAGGGCTGTGCCATTGACGTGGAGATTTCAGGGGAGAAGTCGTGAGCCAGGCCTGAGGGAGGCTGTGGACATCCAGGGAGGCCAGCTCAGATTTGCCCCATCCAGCTGGGTGCCCACTGGGCGCTGCCCCCAGAACCGCCTGTCCCTGCACAGCACGTCCAGGATTTCAGATCACCTGGGAGTGAAAGCCTGCAGTCGCCAGAGAAAGGACTTGGGCGAGTCCCTAAGTCCCTGGGTGTAATAGTTTCCCGGCTGCCAAAACAAAGTACCACATGCTGGGGCTTAAAACAACAGAAACTCACAGTCCTGGAGGCCAGAAAATCAGGCAACTTTAGGGGAGAGGGAGAGTCCGCTCTTCCTTCACTCTTCCAGCCTCAGCTGTACTGAGAGGAAAATGAGGCTGGTGGAGGCCGGGCATGGGGGGTCGTGGCCGAGGAGCTGGTGGGCGCTGCCTCGGGCTGCTGTGGTGGGCCCAGGCCCTGTGGAGGCCGGTACGTCTTATTTTGAGAGCTTGAGACTTTCTCCAGGGGGTGCCAGCCACCCTTACCTGGGCCTAGAACCCTGCCTAGGTCTGGCAGTCCCTCCTTGGCACCTTCAGTACCTGAGCTGTCCCTGGAGGTGGCAGGTGGGGCACCGGGCTGGGTATGGGCGCGTCTCTGGGTACCTATGGGAAAGCTGCAGCTGGGGTACTCAGGGATGTGTTTCCAGTCCCCACGCCTTCGTTACCTGACCGTTGGCACAGCCGGTGCCCTCCTGTCTGCCCCTTAGTGCCCTCATGGCCAGTGCAGGGCGGACAGGACCAGTAGTGCTGCACTGGGCATCTGCCTCGCTCCTGAGCAGGCTGTGGCCCCCGCAGCCTGGAGTGAAATCTCTCCCTCCCTCTTTTTTCAGGCTGATCCTTGGCCCCTCCCCTGCCCTGCTGGCTGGCTCCCACCTACCCTGGTAAGTGCCCTGCAGTCCTGCAGGCTGGGGTGGGCCCCTGCCACTGGGGGCAGGGGGAGGAGCTGCAACTTGGGACGGGGGGAGTGGGAGACCCGAGCTGCTGAGTGTAGGGACCCCAGCCACAGCCTAGCCCCACGTGTCTCCCTGCTTGGATGCTGGTGTGGGGTCATTGCTGTGGTTATTGCCAGCAGAGCGTAGAAGGTCATGGAGCTGCCATTATTGGGGTGCGGGGAGAGGAGGCTGAGTGTCCTGTTTCCAGGCGTATGAATAGCAGTGTTGTTTATTTGCTGCAGGGGTGAACCTGCCTTAGGAGATGGGAGGGCACATGGAGAGGAGATGCCTGTAGGGCAGCGTAGCAGCCCGGGACTCCTGACCTCAGCCTTCCGCAGGAAAACTAGGTCTGACCCCCGCAGGAACCCGTGTTCCTCTGCTCGGCGCTGTGAGTCCTGCTGCGGCATCCCTGGGCCAGGGCCCTCTGCCCACGTCTACCTGTGCTGCGTTTCTGTGCCTGGGGTCCTTGGGGGATAAGGCGGGGGGAGGCTCCAACGTCTGCTTGACCTCAGGCCTCACCCATCCTTCCGTCTGTCCAGTGAGGACTGGGATGGCCCTGGGGTGGCCGGTGGCTCCTGGTTCTTACCTTGGCAGGATCTCATCCCCGCACCTGCACCCCAACCTCCCCTGGTCTCGGCCATCTAGTCGCACCCATGGATTCCTCCCCACCCTGGGACATTGCTCACCCCGAGCCCCTGCTCTGCCTTTGACTCCCTCCCAACACCCCTGTCCCAGCAAACTCCCCCTCGGTCAAACCTGCACCTGCTCTGGACCCCATAGCTCCTTGAGGCCCCCACTATGTCCCAGAACTGCCCCTCTGGCTTCTCCTGGCTGGTCCATGGCCTGAGGGCTTCTCACCTGCTATTTTATCTGAATGTTCAGCACCCATTTCACAGATGAAGAAACTAAGAC
The DNA here is from genome assembly GCF_057876585.1 of Rhinolophus sinicus. NCBI lineage: Eukaryota > Metazoa > Chordata > Mammalia > Chiroptera > Rhinolophidae > Rhinolophus > Rhinolophus sinicus. Next base: position 213,845,355 of record NC_142501.1, on the reverse strand, counting down.
CCAGAGAGGCTAAGTCAGTAGCTTGAGACCATACAGCTGGCAAAAGATGGAGGTGGGCTAGGTGCCCAGCTGTGTCTCGCTTGGGGGCCTGTACCCACCCTGGGCAGGCTGCAAAGAGGAAGGAGAAGGGGACGAGGCCCACTTAACCCTCCCCTTGCCACCATCTGTCTGTCTTGTCATGGCCAGCTTTCTGCTGAAGGCACGTTCTGCCCTCAGCCACCTGAGGATGCTGAGGCTGGCACAGAAGGCTAGGGTGACTACCCCCACCCTGAGGGGCGCTCAGACACAAAAGCCTCAGCTCCTCACTTTCCAGGATGTCTCTGGCCCTGAGCTGGCCCCCAGCCTGGGAGCCGCTCTCCTCCAGTGCCCTGACACGCAGGTATGTGGGACAGCTAGGTGCTGCACGGCTGGTTGTGGGGGCTGTGCCCTAGGAAACCTGGTGGACCATACGAGACCTTTGTAACTCCCAGGGACCCTGTGGCCCATCATCCTCAAATCCTGCGGTGGGCGTAGCCCCAGAACGCTCCTTCTTCTGGGAGGGGTAGGACCTTGAGACCGGAGCTCAGGCGAGGATGGGCAGGGGATGTGGGGACTCAGCAGCAACAGGCCGGGGCTTGTATCCCTGCCCCCTAGCTCCCTGACTGTGGACCTGGGCAGGGGAGGGTGCTGGGCGTGGTGGGCAGAGCGGCGCAGGCCTGGCAGGGCTGCATTCTGAGAGGGACTGGGGGTGACGGGAAAGTGTTGCCCACAGGTCATAAGTGGTTTCCAGCAAGCCTGGTGTTCGCAGAGGCTGTGCCGGGCATGGGCGAGTGGGAGGGAGGGTGGGAGGGAAATGCCTGCGCCCAGGCTTAGGACCAGTGTCTTGGTCCCTTGGTGTCCAAAGGCAGAGAGGTGACCACGTTGAAACCCGAAAGGTTCCTGGTGCAAGAGGCGCAGCCCCTCTGTGTGGCCTCAGATGGCAGAGCAGGGTGGTAGCGTTTGCACTGGTGAGAAGCACAGTGGGAGGTAGTGAGCTCCCCATGTGGGGTGTCAGCGCTGGCTTCTCGCTGGGTGGGTGTCTCTGCGCCAAGCAGGTTGTGCCTCAGTCTGTGGGCTGTGAGGGGCTTCGGTGTTTTGCTGGGGAGAAACCAGGTGTGCAGAGGTTGCCGTGGGGGATCGGCGGGAGCTTCCTCCCCGGGGACACAGCTGGCCTCGCTGAGGGCCTTGGAGAGCTTGGGGCTCTGACCACAGAGCGAGTGGTTAAAACCTAGTGGGCACAGCCCTGGGCCTCAGGACTCACAGGGCGGAAGAGAGGAAGTGCCGGCTACTGGGGCTGCCCAGGGACCGGCAACAGGAAGTTCCCGGTGGGGAGGAAGCCCTGGTGGCCACAGGCCCCAGAAGCAGCAGGCGGCTGTCAGCAGGAGGGAGCACTTTGGGCAGCGCCGGGCACCAGGCCTCACCAGCCTGGGGATGCAGGCCACGGCACCGCTCCGTGGCCCCTGAGCCACATGGACTCCTTGGGCCCCAGGATGCCTGCCCCCAACCTGTCACCAGGCAGGAGAGACATGTGCTGGGTTAGTGCCATCAGGTCAGTGGGGTGGCCCTGGGGCTGGTGGCTGGGGAGGTGGTGCTGGCCTGTGCCCTCCGAACCACTTGAGGAGGCCTCATGTGGGAGACAGGGCCCCCATAGGGGTCGCGGAGGGGACCCACAGGACCCCGGGCGCACAGCTGGGGTGGGGGCCCAGGCTGGGGTGAGCCTTCCCCCACACACCCTCTGGGGGTGGCCTTGTCATTTGGGTCCTGTGTGTGCACAGTGTGTGCGAGTGTTGTGAGTGATGGTGTGAGTGTGAGTGTGAATGTGAGTGTGAGTGTGAATAGGAGCGTGTGTGCGCGTGCACGCCCTGGGGCGGGAGGTGCTGGGGGACCTGCCGGCAGGGGGGCTCTCCTTGTGACGCTCGCAGGGGCAGAACTGCCTGTGGCATGGCTGCTCACCAGCCTTCGTAGGTTTTTGGTTTTGTTTCTTTTATGGAGAAAGATTCTGGGAAGAGGAAGGAAGAAGGGAAACTGAAAGGAGAGAACAAATGGGCTGGGTGAGAGGCACTGGGGTCCCTCCTCCTCCCTGTCCTGCAGCTGTCACCCCACTGCCACCTAGTGCCATCTATGTGCCAGGCTGGGGAGTGGGTGCGCTGGGCAGGAGGTGAGCGCCCCCCCAGTGGGTCAGTTACTCCACTTTCCTGGCCTTCGGTGTCTTCATCAGTGACGTGGGGGGGAGGCTGGTTCACAGCTCAGGGCTGTTGGGATGGTGACATGACATGGGTCCTGAGAAGCACGGAGCCTGGCCCCTGCTGAGTGCCAGTGCTCTTGGTACTCACAGCCCTGAGCCTCTTGTGGCCTCGTGTCCTAGTCTGTAAAGTGGGACTAAAGCACTGAGCCTGTGGGATATAAGGCGCCGTCAGGTAGAACTTGGCCCTGGGCCTGGACAGGGCTGAGGGGGTGGCAGTCATGTGACCGATGCCCAGGGCACTGGGGGCTACCGTGAAGGGTCCTGTTAGCCTCTGGAGACTGTGTGTGTGTGTGTGTGTGTGTGTGTGTGTGTGTGTGTACGTGTGTACATGTGAGCGAGTGAATGAGTGTGTGCACACATGTGAGTACAAATGGGCCTGTGAGAGTGGATGAGTGGGTGTGTACATGTGTGTGAATAAGGTGTGAATACGTGCGTGTGCATGTATGTCTGAGTATGAGTGGGTATGTCTGAGTGCACGTGTGCCTTTGTGTGAGTGTGAGGGTGTCAGTGGGCATGCATGTGGACAACGACTGTGTATGAGGGTGTGAATAAGTACATTGGGGGCCTGGCCCATCCCAGCCCCACCTCACCCTGTGGCTGCCACAAACAGGCCGGCCTGGTCAGCACTGACAGGAACCCCCGACACTGGTCACACGAGGTGCCAGCTCCCTCACTGCAGCCAGGGCCATGTCTGCAGGTGTCAGACAGCCCGCAGGAGCGCAGCCCCCAGGCCTCACAGCCCCCAGGCTCCACTCTCATGCACAGCTCACACCTGTGCACAGGTGGGCACACCGACGGACACATGTAGAACCCACACTCAAACTGTGCAGCTCCCACATATGCTATCTGTGCACACCGTCCGTGCCACTGCCCCCCGAGGGCAGCCCCCACAGATCACACATGGGCCTGAGCAGGCAATGCCGCCCTCCTCAGGGCCACACGGGTGGGGGCCACAGAGCCTACACTTCGTGGGACTGAGCGGTTCCTACCTACCTGCCCCGTCCCATCCCTGTACCTAAATACATAGACCGGTCTCAACTTTGACAGAAGGTGGGGAATGAGCATAGGAGCAGAGACCCAGAGTGTCCCCAAGGTGCCACCTTCCCTAGTGCATACCCACCTGCTGGAAGGGCTCCTGGAGGCCAGCAGCCACCATGCCTGCCCCTCGACACTGACCTGTGTGTCTCCAGAACCCCGCTCCAGGTAGCCCTTCAAACTTCAGGGAACATAGAGCCTCACAGCACAGCAAGCCTGGAAAATGAGTGCTGACTCTGCTGGATGCTCTCTGGGTGGCCTCAGTCCCCTGAGGGGACGGACCTGTCACTGTGCTAATGGGTGTCTGGGCACTCTGAGGAGTGGATTCTCCATACCCACTTTGAACTGGAGAAGTGGAGGCTAAGTGGAGGATGGGCCTGGCAGGATTTGAACTCAGGTCTCCATCACTGTCCCTGACAGCTCCCACCAGAGTGGCTCAGCGGGTACCACTCGCAGCACAGTAAGCGGGCCCCAATGGGGTGTCTGCCCTTGCGGAGAAGGGGACTGAGGCTCCCTGTTCTGAGCTGGTAGGAAGGCCGGTGGGGGCCCCTGGGGTGAATGGAGTTTAACCATCAGGTCGCTGGGGCTGGGGTGACGCTGTGGACATCGAGGGAGACAGCGGGAGGCCAGGCCGGCCAGGAGTGTAGGTGTGTCTTGGGGACTCCCCTCAACTTTCCTGGGCACCAATGGAGCTGGAGGCTGAGAGCTGAAAGTCCCCGAAAGCTATGTGGTCACCATGGCCCGTCATCACCCTCACCCTCAGCCACTACTTCCCCTTTTGTTCTCCAGTCTGACCTGGCACTGGGCTTCTGGTCAGGTGCCAGGCAACCCAGCTCACACACTGGTACAGGGCAGGGCTGGTGGTGGCCAGAGGGTGCTGGAGTCAGGATGGTCTTCCCTTTCGACAGCCCGTCCTCTGGAGAGTGGGTGAACCATCGGCGAGGACATTCCCAGGGGAGGTGAGGGTGGAGCACAGCCTGGCACTGTCACGACCCACCCTCCCCACCCAAGGTCAGTCAGTGGCCACCTAGGAGCCCTCATCCTGCCATGGAGGGACGGCGGCCATGTGAAAACGAGGCCCTCCCCGGCCTGAGCCTCTCTGGCCATTGAGCTGAACAGGAGTGGGGCTGTGGGCTGACTCCAGCTACCCCCCAACCTCACCCAGATGTGGAGCCACATGCGGGGGCTCTGTCTGTCCTCACAGCAGCTGCCCCCACCCCACACATGTGTCAGGTCTCCTCACAGATAGGGGAGGAGGCGATATCCCAGGGTGGGGGCTCGGTTTGGGCTTCTTGTGCCTTCCACACAACTGCAGTCCCTCCCACCCAGCGGGTCATCATTCTATACCTCCGTTGGTGCTCCCTGGGTACCCCCTTTCTTCTGGGCCTGTGCTGGTGGGGGACAGTGACAACCTAGAGTGGTCAGTGTTTGGAGGGGCTGTGCTAGCTCTGTGCGGGGTCATAGGACCCCCTAGAAGTCAGGGAAGACTGTCTGGAAGCGGGCACACTGGCGCTCATGCCTTTCACTTTTGGAGTGTTCTTTGCTAGTAGATAGAAATACGACTGGTTTTTGTGTAGTGACCCTGTAATCTGCCACCTAGCTGAGCCTGTTTATTAGTTCTAATCATTTTTTAGCGGATTCCTTGGAGTTTTCTGTACACACAATCATCTAATCTGTGACGTGTAACTTCGTCTTTTCCAATCTGGATACCTTTTTTCTTCCTTATACAGTGTTGAATAGCAGTGGTGGAGCAGATGTCCTGGCCTTGTCCCTGACCTTCAGGCAAAGCCTACTGTCTCTCACCACTGAGTGGTGTGGGCTCTAGGATTTTACCAGTTGAGGAAGTTTTCTCTTGTTCCCAGTCTGTGGAGTGGTGTTCTTATCATGAAGGCTTGTTGAATTTTGGCAAGTGCTTTCTTTCTGAGAGGATCACGTGGTTTTTATCCTTTATTCGATTGATGTGATGTATCGTGCTCATTGAATTCTGAATGTTAAACCAAACTTTCATGCCTGGGATGGCTCCCACTTGACATGGTGTACAACCAGCTTGCTAAATTCATAAGGGATATTGGTCTGTAGTCTTCTTTTTTGCGATGTCTTTGGTTTTGGTATGGGGTAATGCTAGCCTCGTGGACTGAGTTCCTTCCTCTTCTGTTTTTGGAAAAGTTTATGAAGGACTGGTGTTCATTTGAGTCAACGCTTGGGCTGGCTTAGTTCACTTGCAGCCACACGCAGTGGAAACTGCACAGAGGCCTGGAGGAGGGTGCCTGGCGGTTTTGGGTAACGGGAGTCAAGGGTCTGGCACTGGAGGTGGAGAGCAGGAGGAGAGCCGTGAGAAAGGCAGGATCCGAAGGCCCAGGTAGTCTTGCGGAGGACCTGCACACGTGTGTTGGAGAGTGTGCTGCGTGGAGGGAGATGGCGGGAAGACGAGTTAGGGAAGACAAGTGAGGCAATGGTGGGGGCTGCCCAGAGGTGGTGGAGACACGGCTGGGTGCAGGAGGAGGCTGCCTGGACGCTGCCAGAAGAGGGACTGGCAGGGGCGCTGGAAGCAGGCTCGGAGGCAGGATGGAGCCTTGCTGTGGGAGGCAGCAGCGAGAGGTGAAGGTGGCTTGCAGTGGGAGGGCACTGCCCCCCAGAGCAAGCCCGAGGTGGAGTCCAGGACACCAGAGAGGGGAGCCCAGTATGGACAGCGAGGTGGGAGGGAGCCGGGCCCAAGCTGTGAGAGCTACCTTCTGCAGCAGGTGGCCCGTCTGGGTGGCAACCTGCATGCAGGCGGGTGGAGGAGTGCTTGGGAGGCGAGCAAGGGCCTTTACCAGCCTCTGGCCAGCCTGGGGGTCTCCTGGGAGAGGAGCCCACGTATGCCCAAGCTGTTGGGGGGCTACCGAGGACCAGACCCCTGCCTCCTGCAGGGAATCCGACGGTGGAGGCCCATGCCATCAGGTAGGTGAAGCAGCCTGCCCATGAGGGGGCAGGAGATACTATAGACCTGCCTGGGGCCTGCATACATGCCAGTCTGCGGGGCACTCGCCGCTGGACCTGCTTCAGCCCCACCCAGCTTTTGGAGGCAGGGCGGCCATCACCCCACTTAAGAAGTATAGACAGATATCCAGGGAGAAGAAGCCCCTTTCCCAAGGGCGCTCGCCTGCCCAGTGCACCTGGAACCTGGGCCTTCCAGCGCCGGCACTGGCAGTCCTGGGGCTGGGAAACTGCTGCCTCGTTTGCATCGGTGGCTTTTTTATTCTGGGCTGCACTTTAGACGCTCGCTTCGCGCCCCCTAGGCCCTTCTCAGTGGAGTTGATGGGGAAACTGAGGCGCGGCCGGGTGGCCCCACAGGGTGATGGGCAGAGGAACGGTGCTCCTCACCTGTCCCCGGCCAGCCCCACCCCCTACGGGAAAGGGGGCGGTGCGGGGGGAGGGACTCCTCACCTGCTCTTGGGCCCCGCCCGCGGGGGAGGAGCCAGCTGCGTGGGGCTGGGGGGCGCTGGGCCGGGGGCGCGGTGGCATGGCAGGCACGGGGCTCCGGCCGCGTAGCTGCGGCTGGCGGGAGACGGGTGCCGGGGGCGAGGCGGCGGGAGGGCCCAGCCCGGGGCCGTGTCGGTGTGCGCAGGGCAGGCGGACCGTTCTCCGGAAGCCGGCTGTGCCCGCCGCGTGGACGCCGTGAGTACGGAGCCCCGGCCGACCCCGAGCTCCGGACCGGCCAGCGCTTCCTGCGAGAACAAAGGCGGGCGTGGGCCAGCCCCAGGCTGGCGGGTCTGGGGGCTCCGGGCGGGGCTCGGGCCTGTCTATACTCCAGTACCTCCCTGTGGGTGGGCGTGGGCGCGGGGGGGGGGCCCTCCTCCCTCCCCATGGGGTGGGGGGCACCGTGCGGGCCCAGGCGTCCCAGGGATGGGTGTCCGCGCCTTTGTTTCTAGCCTCTGCTGTTGGTGGGTTCCTGGCTGGAGGGGTTGGCTTTGTGTGCAGATGGAGCCGCAGGCGGCAGCCGGAGTGACCGAGGCAGGGGCAGGGGCAGGGCGCAGGAGCAGCTCCGGTCCCTGGCGGCGGGGAACATTGGGTGGAGGGTGCTCTTTTGCTAAGAGCAGAATGGTTGTCGTGTGTGCTTCTGGGCATGGGGCTGTAGTGGCAGGAGTCCCAGCAGGACTGGACCTGTGGGTCTCTGGCTAGCTGCTCCACTACGGGTTCCACTACTGACCACACACCTCCAATGGGCTGGGGCCTCAGGAGGGACCAGGCCCTGGGTGGGGTGGGGCAGGCACACACATAACAGTGCAGGGTTGGGGGCGCTGTTGAGATCTGCCAGGGATGGGGGGACAGCCTAAATGTGACTGGGCTTTGAGGTTCCTCACAGAAGAGGAGACTCTGAAGCTGGGTCTTGAAGGATGAGTAGGAGTTCTCCATGTGAGGAGAGGCCAGAAGTGTGCAACAGCCTGGCAGGTTTCAGGGACAGCAGCTGGAGCGTGAGTAAGAGGCTGGAGAGGGGCAGGCCTGACGCGGGGACCCAGAATGTAGGGTCCTGTCAGGCTGGGTTATCCCTAAGGTGGTGAGCGTCTCTGGTGACTGCACTGTGATTCCTGCCCAAGTGATGCCCCAGGCTGATGGGGAGACAGGGTGGATACTATCCAACCCACCAAACGGTCGTGGCGGCCACTGCTGATGAGGCTGCATGCGAGGCTGCGTCTGCTCTGTCCTCTCATTTGACAGCCCCAGCAACAGGCTTAGGGATGCCCCATAGGCCAGCTGGGTTATCTGACCCGGGAGCTAGGGGCTCTTGGCCACCTGCTTTCCTGCTTCCTGGTCGCAGGGCCTTAAGAAAGGGATGGACAGAAGCCAGCTAAGGGCAGGCAGGAGTGGAGGGTGAAGTGTCTGGGAGATGTGTCTCTCCCTTCCTGCTGAGAGGCGCCGCTCGTGGAGAGGGCACCTCTCGTGGAGAGGGCGCCGAGGGCCTCCCCCAGCCCCTGTACCACTTTAACTCCCTCCTTCCAGTTGTGACCCGGTTTATCTTCTCCCAGAAGCCCTCCCTGACTTTCTATCTAGGGTAGGCCCCATCCTAGGCTCATCTGGCACTCGGACTGGGGGTGGTTATGGCCTAAGGTCTGACTTACCTGGGTCAGTGGTTTCCTGAGTTCATTTACTGCCGTAGCCGAGCCCCCATGGGGCCTTGAGCTCAGTAGGTGTGTGCGGAATGAACCAGTGACAATGAAGGGACACACTGGCTTTCAGGGTCCCTGAGGGTCAGGTATGTGGCCGAATGTACCAAGGGCTGCCCAAGTGGACCGGGTGGCCCTTTCTCCCTGAGGTCCCACCTGGGAGCCTGGCGTCTTCGGAAAAGGGGCTTTCTGATCCCTTACTGCCTTGAATCTTCATGCTGTCTCCAGGATCTTGGCAGTGTCCCTCTTGCATGTCCCCAGCTAAGATGTCTTCTGTCCCCCCCCCCCCCCCCACTGAGACATTTCCCCTTTTATTGCAGCTTCATGGCAGCTGAGGAGATGCACTGGCCGGTCCCCATGAAGGCCATTGGTGCCCAGAACCTGCTCACTATGCCTGGGGGTGTGGCCAAGGCTGGCTACCTGCACAAGAAGGGCGGCACCCAGCTGCAGATGCTCAAATGTGAGTCCCCTGTGGCAGGGAGCACGGTGGGAGGACATGGGGACAGGGCTGAGTCCTGGTCATCCTGCCCTGCTGGACTCCTTGGACAAGCACCCAGCCTCTCTGGGCCTCTGGCTCCTTATATGGTGGGCCCTCCTGAGTTTCCCGCCACCCCCCGGGGGACCTGAGGTCAGCTTCCTCAGCCCGTTCACAAGCTGTCTGAGCTTCTTTGCCACTCCCCGCCTCGCTGTGCCAGCCGGTGGTGGAGGGAATCTCCTGGCAGCTCCACAACCTCCAGCAAGGCGGCTGTGGCCTCCCTGGGGCTCTGGCCTTGGCTCTGCCCCTCCTCACAGTCCTGTCCCTGGGGGCCTGTAATAGCTCCGCACAACTCCCCAAATCTCCCCCTGCCCTGGGGCTGGCCAGCATGCCCATGAATTTGTCCACATGTGACCCTGTAGTGGACTCCTGGGGAGGGGTCAGCATGCCAGCCCAGCTCCCTACCCTTCCGTTCAGTGGGGTTCAGTTGCCCAGGGCCTCTGGGAGAGTGTCCAGAGTGGAGTTGGCTCAGTGGCCCCTGGGGCTCACCGCCCGCACTCGCCTGCCGCCCGCAGGGCCCCTGCGTTTTGTCATCATCCACAAGCGATGCATCTACTACTTCAAGAGCAGCACGTCTGCCTCCCCACAGGGCGCGTTCTCGCTGAGTGGGTACAACCGGTGAGTGCCCGCCTGCCGCTGACCTGGCCCCCACCCTCTGCTGCTCCTCTCAGCACCCCCAAGAGCTCTGGCTGCACCTGCCCCTTGTTCTCGCCCTGACTCCCAAGATGGCTTACGTGCTCTCCCCCTGGGACCCTGTCCCTCCTTGGCCACTTCCTCTCGGCCTCCGTGGTGCCTCACCCCTTCCTCACAGTCCACCTTCAGACGTTTGCTGAGAGTCTGGGGGTGAGGCTGGGGCTTCCTGCTGCTCCTCAGCAGGGCTCAAGTGTTGGGACAGTCTGATCTCCAGAGTCCCTACATAGCCAGTGCCCAGTGACTTCTGTGTCCCTCCTCCCTCCCCAGGCTAGTCTCAGGCCATGCTGGCGCCAGGGTCCTCCCAGGCTGGGGCCAGCTTCCTGCTTCACACGTGCTGTGGGTTGGGTTCATCTGGTAAGGGGCCACAAACCTGCCCTCGAGGGGCTCCGGTGCTAATGGGCAGGCGAGCGCTGGGCCAGATGGGTGGGATGGGGTGTGCTGGTGTGTTCGGCCCCACCCGGGTCTGCCCCATAGCCTTGGGGGCGTGCAGAGCGGGTGAAGTGGGCTCCTGGGTTTGGCGCTTGGTGTGGCACCACCAGGGCCCTGCATCCTATGGCATTAGTCCATGCCTGGCCCCTCCTGTGGTGAACTGAGGGGCCCACGGTGTCACTGGTGGAACTGGGACTCTTGGGGAGTGGCTGTAGGCCTTGGCTCACACCCCAGCCACAAGCTGAGGAGGGGAGCCTTGCCGAAGCACCCCGCCCAATGACAGGCCCCCAGGCCGGCCGAGCACTGCCGAGGACAGGAGGTGGCTGCCAACAGGCACTGGTAGATCAGAGCTCTGGGGTTCCTCGGGGAGGGACATTTCCTTTCCCCAAACTCACCACACTCAGCCTGCTGGGGGTACAGCCTTTTCTCAGGGGATAGTCCCGTCACTGTAATGGGCCAGATGGGCACCCCTGCTCTAGGTGCCCAGCCTGGCAGCCCCCCGCCCCCACGGTAGACTTTGTGATCTCTGTGCAAACCCCACATCCTGGCTGGGGGAGCGACCACAGTGAGTCATTTCCTTGAAATGCTCTCCAGGACGCTGCCGGACAGTGCGGGCAGCTAGAGCCTGACACAGCCCCGTCGCGGTCCTACCTGCAGGCCAGGGGCCAGGCAGGGCCTGAGCTGGGCGGTGGCAGCCACGTAAAGGGGCATTCGTGGGCAGCAAGGGTGACGCATCCTTATCTTGGAGCTCCACATGCTGCTGCCTCAGGACGCCCTCCGGGACCCCAGCACCCCCGTCTGCTCACCGCCCACCCTCGCCTGCGTGCCTCTCTTTGCCTGGGGTGCTTCCCTTTGCCCCGCCATCCAAATCTGCTCATGTCCTGGGGGCATTGCACTGGATGCCAAGACCTGTCCAGGGCAGGCCCGTCCCTGTGGGCATGGCCCAGGTGACCACTGGCACTGTATCCTCAGGGTGATGCGGGCTGCCGAGGAGACAACGTCCAACAACGTCTTCCCCTTCAAGATTGTCCACATCAGTAAGAAGCACCGGACGTGGTTCTTCTCAGCCTCCTCTGAGGACGAGCGCAAGGTGACCGGGGTGGGGCCGCTGCACCCAGGGCCCTGTCGCCCCGTCAGCTCAGGCAGGGGCTCCGAGGATGTGGCTGGACCATGGGCAGGTGTGCCCCTCAGTGTCCCGTCCTCATGCCCAGGTCCCAGCACCACACTCAGAAATTGCCGTCTCGGGGCAAGCCCTGAATGGGCTGAGGGGGCTGCAGTCCCAAGATGGCCACCAGGCGGTCGCTACAGACCAGTGGGGCAGGGAATGGAGGAGGGGCAAGGGTGGGGCCATGCCCTGGGCAGCACCATGCCCACTGCGGCCCTGGGTGACCCACAGAGCTGGATGGTCTTGCTGCGCAAAGAGATCGGTCACCTCCATGAGAAGAAGGAGCTGCCTCTGGATGCCAGGTGGGCCTGGGGGGGTGCCGGGCGGGCGGTGTTACTAGGGGCCCTGGGCTTGTGTGTGTGCATGTGCCCACCTCCCAGCCCCCAGGGGCTTGGCCCAGAATCCTTTCCTTGAAAGCTCTTCTGGAGGTGCCAGCTGGGTATGTTTGTTCAGGGTATGGGCTGGTGTGTATGCTTCCGAGTGTGTAAGTGTGTGTAGGTGTGCACCCGTGTGTATAAGAGTGTGTGTATGTGTGCCTTGTTGGTAGTTCCTATTTAGGGGTCGTGGGAATTTACCTGCCCACCCAGGAGGCCTAGCATTGGCAGCAGCTCTGAGCTTTGATCCCCTACCCGCACCCCCTGCCATGTCCGTCCTGGCTCGCTTGGGAGTGAGAGCAGAATGAGTCCCCAGCGTCTCGTCGACCTCACTGTGACATGACTCAGCCAGTGGCAGGGGCATTCTGGGCAGGAACACAAAGCACCCATGGCCGTCCCATAGGTCCCTGCCTAACCCCAGAGCTCCTGGCCCTCTCCTGGCTGGTCCCTGCATAGGCTCGGCCTACAGTTGACTGAGCTCCCTGGGGCAGGAGCAGCTGGGCACACGGGCCTTGAGGCCTGGCAGCATCTGGCCAGTCAGGTGGCTACACTTGTGGCAAGAACCACAGGGGTCTTGGGGAAGGAGGCACCACAGCCTCCAGTCCCCATATTGGTCCTCGTAACCTCGGTGGAGCGTGTCGGTGTGTCTCCAGGTGTCTACATGTCTGTCTGTCCTTGTCTTGTATTTGTGTCTAGGTCTGTGTGTGTGCAGGTCTGTGTGTCCTTGTGTGTGTTTGTGCACATGTCCACACCTGTGTTTCCGAGTGTCTGCATACACATGCCTGTGTCTGTCTGTCTGCGTGTCCGCGTGTGTGAGTGTGTGTGTCCTGATGTGTGAGTGCGAAGGGGCTCCCCGCGGGGCTCACTGTCCTGTCCCACGCCTCAGTGACTCCAGCTCGGACACGGACAGCTTCTACGGTGCAGTCGAGCGGCCGGTGGACATCAGCCTGTCTCCATACCCCACAGTCAACGAAGGTGAGGCCGGGCTGGGGTGCCCCGCCCATGTCCTCTCCACACCTGGCCCCAGGGGTGACACCACTGGCCTCCTGTGGGGCTGCTGCCCAGGGGAGCAGATTCGGCTGTCCTGCCGCCTCTACCCTGCTGCTTCCCCGCAGCCTGCCCGCCTGCCCCGTCTCCCTGACTCAGCTGTGCGCTGAGGCCCCACCCTGCGCCCCGGCCACCCTGGTCTGATCCCTCATCTGCCCACAGACTATGACGACGAAGACGACTCGTACATGGAGCCTGACTCCCCCGAGCCTGGGAAGCCTGAGGGTAGGTGGCTGGCTGGTGGGCCTGGGGCACTCTGGGGCACAGAGCAGGGGCTGGGCCCCGGGCAGAGCTGGGCCAGGCTGGGTTTGCCGGCCTGGGCACTGCTCTGGGCGGCCTCAGGCCTGACCTGCTCCACCCTGCGTCTGGGTTTCCCTGCTGAGTGTCAAGAGGAGCAGAGCAGAGAGGTGTGCACGCGGGCCGCTCTGCTGTCTGCTTCTGTGGGTGGGGTGGGGCACGCGGGGTGCTGAGCTGGTCCTGGGCCAGAGTGAGAAGGAGGAGTGGACGCAGCCACAGCAGGTCCGCTCCCTGTGGCTGACAGCTCTGGGTGGCTCTGTAGGCCAGGCGGCCACTCACGGCCCCACTCCACCCCCACTGCCCAAAGCATGTGGCCTAGCAAGGGACACAGGCATGGACCAGGCATCACATACGTGTGTCACAGGGAAGAACAGGGCTGGGTGGGGCAGGGCTATGCCTCTGTTCTGCTGGTGACCCACCTCCCCCTGCCCCTGCCGTCTAGCCCATCACTCACTGTCCCTTCCTCCCTCCGTCAGACCCTGCCCCCACCCTGGGCTCCTCTCATTTGGTTGATTACATTATCCCTGGAGACATGGGACAGTCCTCCCACCCACTGGCCTCCCTCCTCCTTGCCTCCTCTCCAATGTCCTTGTCCTCTGGCACTTCAGCCCCCACTCCCGTATCCTCCTCTCAGCTCCGCTTTCCTTGGCTCCAGCCTCCTTCCCTCTTCCCGGCTCCCTCCCGCCGGGGCCCGACTCGCACAGGCCTTCAGCCCACCACACCAGGACGTGCGGGCCTGTACTCCCCCTTTCAGCACAGAGCCCACATCTCCCCATCGGCCCCTCACTCACAGGCTCTACCCTCTCCTCTCTCTGGCCTAGTCACCCAGCCCTGGTGACATCTCCATCGTCCCACCCCTGAACTGCAGCCCAGTGTGGCTGGAGGTGAGCACAGGGGAGCCTCACTTCTCCGTCCCAGCGATGAGCCTCCAGGGACCCAGTGCTCCTGCAAGCCGCCTGCAGACTCCTGACCCCCCACCCCAGTCAGGCTTTCCCCAAAGCATCCTTCTTAGGGTTCCCCGGGAGCTGCACCTGGCCTGCTGCCCCCTCTCTGCTCCTCACCAGCCTCACTCAGCTCCAGGTGCCTTGCCTTCTGGGTCCCCCCGCACCTCACTGGCAGTTGCCTGCCAGGCCCTCGGTGTCCATCCACATGACTGAGGGCCACCCCAGGGCTCAGGCCTCGCGCATTCCTATTCTGTCACTCCTGGGCCACAGCCAGTGTCGCCCATGGGCTGTTGACTCCATTGACATCTCCAGCTAGGACCTTTCCTCTGAACGTCACACTTGCGCCCCGACAGCCCAGTTGACGTCCCCTGGACACCTCGCAGCATCTGCAGCTTGTCATCCTCTTTGCAGCCTATTCCTGCCCACTCTCCTCACCTCTAGTAGTTGGGAATTCCAGCCTCCCAGCTGAGGCCAAATCCTACATGTCCTCCTTGCATCTTCTCCCTCCCACCCCTCCCCGCCCCCCAGAACGTGATGGCTCCTGACATGACATTTAGCTTTTAGGAAGTCGGCTCAGGCTGCCTTGTGGAGGATGGATGGGGTGGGCCAGGTAGCGTGGGTTGGGAGGATGGCTGGGCATGGGGGCTGCAGGGTGGCCAGGCACGGGCTGGAGGCTGCGAGGGGGTGCCCTGGCCATCCCTTATCTGCAAAGGTGGTGCTGGTCCAGCCTCTAGCAGGTGACACTTGCTCACCGACTGGATCGCTTTGCTCTGCAGACACCCTGATCCACCCGCCAGCCTATCCTCCGCCTCCTGTGCCAACACCCAGGAAGCCAGCCTTGTCCGATGTACTCCGTGCCCACTCCTTCACCTCCACGGGCCCAGGCCCTCTGCTTCCACCCCCGCCCCCTAAGCGCAGCCTGCCCACCGATGCTGGCCTGGCTCCCGAGGACTCCAAGAGGGACCTGCTGGGCCTGAGGTGGGCTGAGCCCGGCCCCAGAGCACCTGCCACCTCCCGGAGGATGAGCGACCCCCCGCTGAGCAGCCTGCCCACCTTGCCTAACCTCCGGAAACCCCCTTGCTTTCATGAGAGCACCAGCCCCAGCCCAGAGCCCCGGATCCCCAGCCATGGGTCCAGCTCTGCCTCCAGCTCTGCCAGCATGGCCGCTGCCACCTCCAGGAACTGTGATAAACTCAAGTCCTTCCACCTGTCCCCCCGGGGGCTGCCCACGCCTGAGCCCCCACCCGTGCCAGCCAACAAGCCCAAGTTCCTGAAGATGGGTGAAGAGGCCTCGCCAAGGGACATGGCCAGGCCTGCACTCTTTGTGCCCACTGTGGCCCCCAGGCCTCCTGCCTTGAAGCTGCCTGTGCCGGAGGCCATAGCCCGACCTGCGGTCCTGCCCAAGCCAGAGAAGCCGCCCCTCCCGCACCTCCAGTGAGTCTGCATGGTGCTGGGGCCACTGGGACCCCTCCCCAAGCTGGCCAGTTCTCCCGCCAGTGCCCTGGCCTCCCTACCCTGGCGCTCAGGCCACAATGGGTGCCAGGCCGCGTGGCACGGGCAGGAAGGCTCTGCCTAGGCTGAATGGCTGCCTCTGTTCCTGACCCAGGGATCCAGGGGATGCCCATCCTTGCCCTTGACGGACGTCCAGCTCAGCGGGTGGGGGTCTGGAGCCCATAGCTGCCTCGGAGCAGTGGGCAAGGAGGGACTTTGGGGACACGTGGCTTGCAGAGCCCCTGCTGTGGCAAGGGGGGTCTTGCAGGGCTGACTGCCTGCCCCAGCCTACCGAGTGGGGTGGCACTTGGGCTGTGAGCCTTCCCGACCCTGTCGGAGGCTCGGGCTGCCTTTGTGTCCTTCCTGATTGGGAACTGGCCAGAGTCGGGAGCTTGGCTGTGACCCCTCAGGCTTGCACGAAACCTTTTCTGTTTTTTTGCTGGGCAGTGCTGGGAGACCAGTGTGCCCACTGCTTCCACACACAGCGTCATCCATACCAACAGCCCGTTGTCAGAGATGTCTGGGACCCGCAGCAGTGAAGGCTCTGGGAGCCGCAGGCGGGGGGTGGGGGAGGCTTCGAGCGGCTGTGCTGTTTCACAAAGGGCCACAGCAGTGCAGACTGAGTCATTTTGCTGAGCCCCGGATACGGGCTGGGGTACAGCAGGGCAGTGTGTACTGGGGCCTATTGTCTCCAGCCCAGTGGCCCGTCCCAGTGTGGCCTCCTCTGACCCTCCTGAGGCCCTGGAGGCTTAGGACCCCCTGGTTACACGTGTGGGCCATGTTCCTTGGGCCTGACCCGTTCCCACCCATTCGTAGTCTGTGACTCTGGGAGAGGTGTGACTTGGCCGAGGTCACAAAGTTGGTCAGTGGCAAAGTTGGGGCCAAGGCCCCCCCAGCCTGGGTCCTTGTCCCATAGCATCCAGGGTCCTTGTTCGTAGTGTGATGACAGCAGAGCTGAGGCCCCTGGGACCCCCCTGGCCAGGGTCAGTGTCAGCCCTGACCCCAACTCAGGCTTGCAGTCCTGGGCAATTTCTGCCACCCAGGGTGGCCGTCATGGGCCCCTCTCTGGGCTCTGTGGTCATGGCCTTTGACAGCCACTGGGGCTGTGGCAGCCAGACCCCAGGGGTTCCAAGGCTGAGCGTAGTGTGGGCACTTAGAGGGCGCATAGGGGCGGCCCCCTGCCATAACTTTCTTCTTGCTCCCTCCCAGGCGATCGCCCCCTGATGGCCAGAGTTTCAGGAGCTTCTCCTTCGAAAAGCCCCATCTCCCCTCGCAGGCCGACAGTGGGGAGGCGGATTCTGATGAGGACTACGAGAAGGCAAGGCCGAGTGGGGAGCCCGGGTCCCAGCGTGGGTGGGCGGTGTCGGGGCGGCTGTAGGCCCGTGTGGCCCCTCGCTGGCTGTCTCAAACCAGGAAGCCCCAGGACCCTGGAGTTGAGGGGGGTGGTAAATGGTGCAAAGCCTGCGCTCTCGGCCGAGGCTGGAAGTCAGGGGGAGGGTGGGGGCGTGCTGGTCACGAGCACCACTCTGACCTTGACCCTGACCACCGTTGGCCTTTCCAGGTGCCACTGCCCAGCTCGGTCTTTATCAACACCACGGAATCCTATGAAGTGGAGAGGTCAGTGTGAAGCCCTTCTTTCTCCAAAGCCTTGTTTTTGCAGACACGAGGTACCCTGTCTCCCTGCTGGCTCCTCGTCTTTCTGCTCTTCGGTTCCCCTCACTCACCTTGGTGCTGGGCAGTTGCTGGCACGAGTACACAGCCACGCACCTGGAGAAACCCAGAGAACAACAGATGCCATCAGTTCAGTCCCCCGCCAGCATCCCCCTGGGCATGGTCCGCATGGCACCCACTGCCCTCGGCACCTGAGCTGCAGGATAGCGAGAGGACAGAAGCCACTCTGGGGAGTGGGCCTGGAGGGTCCCTGAGACCGGTCTGAAGATGATTTACCTGTTGATTTTTTTAGGCTGTTCAAAGCCACAACCCCACGGGGAGAGCCCCAGGATGGACTTTACTGCATCCGGAACTCCTCCACGAAGTCTGGGAAGGTAGGTGCCAAGGAGGGTGCCCTGGCAGCCTCCCTGCCCAGCAAGGCCCCTGGGGATGGCTGCATTGTGCAGAGTCTGCTGGCTCTGCACGGACCAGGCTGACAGGCGAACATAGGACTTCACAGTTTATAGATCACTTTCCCATGTAGCCTCTTGTTTGCCATCTCACCCCAGCGCCATCCTTGACGTCTCTGCCTGTCAGCCCCCTTCCCATCTATTCTCAGGAAGTAAATGCCATCTGTAGACTGGGGGCAGTGGTGGCCACCCCTCCCCAGCACTGGCACAAGATAGGAAGGAAGGGCTGACGCCCCAGGCCTCTGAGGGGGTGGGGGTTCCTGCACTTTGAAGGGGAGGCTGCTGGGGGTGGTGGGAATGCCGGCCTTGCCTCTGCCTCTCCAGCAATGACTTGTGTGACTTCACTGAGCCTCAGTTTCCCCATGTATATCAGAGATGGTCCTAGGGTGGAGCAGGCTCTAGGTACTGTTAACTCGTCTCATCAGAGGCCGTCTGAGGGCAGGAGCCCTGGGGCAAGGGACTGCCCTTCATGACCCTGCTGTCCACATGCAGGGTGACCCTTCCCCAAGTCCTGCCCGAGGGCCCCAGGGCCCAGCCTTGATGCTGCTGCTGCCCCTTCAGTCCCCATGGCCCAGCTCTCCCGAGGTCCGTACTGCTCTCAGCCTGCACTCCACTGCTGCCTGCTTTTCTCCCGGCAGGTTTTGGTCGTGTGGGACGAAACCTCCAACAAAGTAAGGAACTACCGCATCTTTGAGAAGGTGAGTAGGCTGTGCCACTTGAGGGCCCTGGGTGGGAGGGGCACCCTGGCCTGGGGCATGGAAGGGAGCAGAACAGTCTCCCCATAGAGCAGTGGGCGGACTGAGGCTGGCACCTCTGGATACCACCCCTTCTTCACCCTCCCCTTCCCCACTGCCTCATCCTCCCCCGCTGTCCTTGCCTAGGTGTGTCCTCAACTGACCTTCGAGGGGGTGGGGTGATAAGCCCTGGACCCTGGGCTTATTTACATCCCCTGGGCAGATTGGGGGGTGTAAGGTCGGAACTGGGAGGCAGGAGCAGAGGGAACATGGGGCAGCAGGAGCAGGCCCATCGTTATGCTGACCACCCTATTTTTCAGGGAGAGGCAGACTGGCTCTGTCCCCCTGACCTT
Source organism: Rhinolophus sinicus (assembly GCF_057876585.1). Classification (NCBI taxonomy): domain Eukaryota; kingdom Metazoa; phylum Chordata; class Mammalia; order Chiroptera; family Rhinolophidae; genus Rhinolophus; species Rhinolophus sinicus. Next base: position 213,826,731 of record NC_142501.1, on the reverse strand, counting down.
GTCCCCCTCCCCGCCCAGGACTCTAAATTCTACCTGGAGGGCGAGGTCCTGTTTGTGAGTGTGGGCAGCCTGGTGGAACACTACCACACCCACTCACTGCCCGGCCACCAGAGCCTGCTGCTGCAGCACCCCTACGGCTACGCCGGGCCCAGGTGACACTGGCACCTCATGCTACTGGGCAGAGGCGACTACGGGACCAGCACCCCAGACTGCACAGATGAGACTGGCATTCATGGGAGGCGGAGCAGGAGTACGTGCTCTGCTCTGACCTAAGACCTCCTGACACACACGTTGTGGCGTCTGCCAGGCCAGGCCCCACACAGCAGGCTGGGTCCTTGGAGCTAGGCCAGGCCCCAGGCTCCTGAGGACTGGGGGGCTCTCCTATCCCACCCCACCCACCCTGTCACACTTCCCAGGAGCCCGGGATCCTAGGACCAAGCCCCACCTGGGCTTCGTTGGCAGGAATTCTGGTTCTACTGCCTTCTCCCTTCCCAGCACACACCCACTCTGTACTGGGCTGGGAGCTGGGCAGGGCATTTGGGGATGGGGCAGGGGCTGGCCCCAGAACCCCGCCAGGAACGCTAAGGCACAGGCTCCAGGAGGGCCTTTGCTGCACAATAAAGCACAGATGACTTTTGCCTTGGTGGCTGGGCTTCATTGGGAAGGAGGGGTGACTGGCCTTACTGAGTACCCACATGGACATCAAGTGGTGACTGTAGCAGCTCAGCTCACAGGAACCCTAAGAAGTGGTCTCCCTGTCTCCTAGGGCGCAGGTTACTAAGGGACTTGCCCCGGGTGCAAGCTAGTAATAGAACAGGACGCAGACTCGAGTCATGTGGGCTCAGAGCCCACACCTCAAAGCACAGGTCCTGCTGCCATGGGTCAGGTCCGGGGCCGTGGGGCTGCAGAGCTTAAAGGTCCCCACATCTAAGTTGGGTCATTTACTGGATTGACAAATAGTTACCTGGAGACAGCTGGGCAGGAGGTGTTCACAGCGCACGCTGGCCAGAGCAGTGGGGTGTGCAGGGGTTTGGCGCTTGGGACCCAGCTGGGGTCTCCAGGAAGACTTCTTGGAGGAAGTGACAGCTACAGACAGAGGAGCAGGAAGAGTGGGCCCTGAGTAGGCCACGGGTGGGTGGCGACGGTGATACCCAGGTGCCTGAGCCCACCAGCCATCCCCGTCCCTGATCAAGCTCTCACTTTCTGCCATGGAATTCTAATAGGCCACTCTCCTGGCACAGCCACCTGCTGGCTTCGTGTGTGTGTGTGTGTGTGTGTGTGTGTGTGTGTGTGTGTGTAACAGCCTCAGCTGGGAGTCAGGGCTGGCAGGGACCCCAGGACCATCTGAGCCTCGCGGTACTTTATGTTGGGAAAGTGATTTGCTGTGTAAAACCCAAACCTAGGACAGCACTTGTGCCCCCCAGCCAGGGATGAACTGTCGCCTGGAGAATGCCCTTTGTTTGGACTTCCCCTTCCCCGGGCAGGCATGTTCTGGGGTGGGGTGATTAGCTGGAGAAGAGGAAGAGATGAGGTGGGTAAGCTGATGTGGGAGGCCACGCCCCCAGTGGGAGCCATGACCATCTGCTTCCAGGAACCAAGTGACCAGCACCATCTCTGCAGATGTTTCCTCTTCAGCCCATCCAGGGTGAGGGGTCAGTGCCGTCATATTTATGTTTGGGTCACAGGGAGCTCCCGGTGTTCTGCACCATCTCTGGAAAACTAGCAATTCCTCCTCCCTTTGGTCACAGTGCTTTGCCCTCTCTGCCCTGAACTCACTGGGGGAACCCAGCAAGACACACTTCCCAACTGTGGCTGCGGCTTCCCTTCCTGTAAACTTTTTCAATGGGGCTTGGATCACAGAAACGGTTTCCAGCTGGTGCTGGGGTCTCCTGTGCTGGTGACGCGAGGCAGGATGCAGAATGCTATGGCTTTTAGCTAACCAGCAGCCACTGGAGCCAGCTCAGTAACCGAAACGTGTGAAGACCCTTGAGCTGGAAGGTTTGGCGGTTCTGGGATCCAGAGCCACGTGAGGTCCTGGCTGCCTAGACAGATGAAACCTATGGCTGCCCAAGGCCTGCCCCAGGGCCTGGCCCGGCCTCGCCTCCTCCCAGGCCCTTGGTTTGCCCAGGAACGCTGGTCACCTCTTTGTGAGCTGACCCTGCGCCCAGGGCCTCAGTTGTGTGTGGATGGTGGACAGGATCCCAGGCATGGTCCCCCAGCATGAAGGAGGGGCCAGAAGGGTCCCACTCCCTCCTGAGATCTGCCGTGAACGCTTTATTCCCCATAAAGGGTTGCAGGGTGTTTGCCACTTAGCACTTCCTGCGTTTGAGGCACTAAGTTTGCTTGGAGAAGCAGCTGCTATTAGTCCCATTTTACAGGTGAGAAAACTGAGGCTAAGACCTGGATTCAAGTCCCAGCTCTGCCACTTACTGCCATGTGAACTTCTCTTCGCTGTTTTGAGCCTGCCTAGCTAACCCCTGCCACCCTTCATGGCCTCTGATAGTTATTGTGGGAGGTGCCTCCCAGAGTTCTGGGTGTGCCTTTGCTCAGCTGAGGGTGCCATGGCTCAGGGGGAAACAAAACTGACCTGTCTCAGTCTGGGGATAAACCAACAGGAGGACGAGGACCTGCCCTAAGGCTATCCTGCTCCCTCATAGGTAGAGAAACTGAGGCTCAGACAGGATTCAGATATGCCCGGCATCATGGTACATTCAGAGATGGGTTCCATTCCTGGGCTTGAGAAAAGGGACCCGGACACTTTGGGAAGCTTCTCCAAACTTCCCAAGGAAGCTCCAAGGACTGACATGATTTAACTTGCCTACAGTTGACCAGAAAGAGTGCAGTGAGCCTTTATACCTTCTGTAAATAGATGTTTTTATTATGAAACAAGATGTTTTTAGAACCAGAAGAGACCTCACAAAACAAGCCCCGAGTTGCTCCCTGTCACCACCCTACTCTGGGTTACACTGTGGATGCCCCCTGCTGGTCTAAGCGGGAGCTTCTTGGATCCCAGGCAGGATGGGTGGCTCTGACAGGACCAGGGAAGAAATAGCAGAGAGCCTAGGGCCAAGAGGCGTCTTGCCAAGTGCCCACTGGTACGAGTCTCTAGAGGGCACAGGGCCACACAGGGAATATGGGGCAGAGCTGGCACTTGAACCAAATCCGCGTGTCTAGAGGAGACACTGTGAGGGGAGGGCTACAGCCTCTCTCTGGCTGTGACCCAGCAGCATGGAGCCCCTCATTGGGCAACTCACATACACATCCCGCTCCCTCTGTGCTGGCATGTCCTGTCCCCCCTTCCAGAAAAGACTGCCTGATGGAGCATAGCAGTAGGCCATTTTCAAGTCACACCAACATATTGAGTCAGCCTTCCTATGAACCAAGCACCTGGCTTTTCATCATCTGTCACTGTGTCACACAGAATCCCTGAAACCATAGGTTTGAGCTGAGAGGGTCTAGACCACCTACCTCTGCACCTGCATGAACCCAATCCTGGATCTACTGCTTCCAGATTACAATGTATCTACTCAATTCTATGTTTTGGTAGTCTGACAGAAACAAGTTCTGACCTCAGTTACTTTTGATGTCCCATAGAAGCATTCCATTTCTACCAGAGCTCAGTAGCAAGCCAGAGTTACTTTTTGGAGTTGCTTGGATCTATGGGTTTGTAGTTTTCATCAAATTTTTTAAAAGTTCAGCCAGTATATCTTCAAATAGTATTTCTATCCTCTTCCCAATCCCAACGCCATTTTCAGGAACTCCAATTACGCATACTAGTACACTGGGCCTCTTACGGTTGTCCTACCGCTCACTGGTGCCATGTTCGTTCTTTCCCAGGCTCTTTCCATGTTTCGTTAGGTTCTTTTTCCATGTCTTCTAGTTCACTTTTTCTTTTTCTCCCCCCCCTCTTTCTTCCACCTCCCCCCCCCCCCCACTCCGGTTCAAGTTGTTGTTTCTCAGTCTGGTTGTGTAGGACACAGCTCCCTGGCCCACGCTGGTATTATAAGCCTTGCGCTCCCCCGACTGAGGCAGCCAGTCGCCAGTCATCGGTTGTCCTGCCAGCCAGCCGCTCATAGCTGCTCTCGCTGCAGCCGGCCACTCACGCCAAACTCCGGCTGCCCATGGCAGCCCACCTCAGGGAAAAGCTGTTGTTCACAATCTTAGCTGTAGACACGCCCATGTGGGAATCAAACCGGCGACCTCGGTGTTAGGAGCATGGCGCTCCAACCACCTGAGCCACTGCGCCGGCCCCCGTTTTTTTGCTGTGTCTAATCTGCTATTCCTCCCATCCAGTGTATTTTTCATTTCTGACATTGTGTTTTTCACCTTTGGACGTTTGCTTGGTCTTTAAATTATTTTATTTTATTTTTGAATTAGTTGACATACAATATTATATTAGTTTCAAGTGTACAAAATAGTGGTTAGACATTTATATAACTTTTGAAATAATCACCCCGATTAAGTCTAGTACCCATCTGACACCACAAAGTTATTACAATATTGACTACATGCCCTATGCTGTGCTTTATAGCCCTGTGATGATTTAGTCTTTTTTGTGTCTTTTGTGCCTCTGCTTAACACTTTCAATTGTCTTCTACTTCTCCCTCGCTCCCTTCTTTCCTTCAGCAAGCCCTCTGACTTCTTGTGGGCCAGGCCTCCTTGCTGGGTGCCAGGGTACAGAAGTGGGACACAGAAAGCTGGGAGTCTTGCCCAGAAGATGTGCCCCGACAGCAGAGGTCACTGTTAACCATTGCCTATACCCTGACCCTTCTGTGGAGAGAGCCAGAGAGGCCCCTGATGGAACGGAGAGGCCTGGGCTCCTCACGATTCGTCCACTGCCCAGCTCTGGGCCTCAGATTGCCATGAATACGAAAGGAACAAGAAGCTCTGCTTGTCTGTCTGTCTTCCAGGCCTTTTGGGGGCCAGTTGAGACGATAGGAGGGACAGGGTGGCGGCAGGTGCTGGGCTGGTGTCTAGGCTATCCTCCAGGTTATGGGCAGGTGAACTGGCCTCCCCAGTTGCCCGGTTGAGACGGTGACTGGTGCTTGTTCATCCAGCATCAACAGGCCAGGCCGCGGGCACCAGGCAGCCGCCCTGTCACGGAGCCTTATCAGGGTGCACAGGCCCTGCCGTTCCGACCCCGCCCTGCCTGCCAGCCTGGCCCCACACTCTGCCTGCGGACTCGCTAGCCCGCCCGCCGGGCTTTAGACAGACCAGCGCGGGGCCGGACACACGGGGACAGGGTCGGTCTGCGGGAGGAGTGGGCGAGGAGGGCAGGAGAGGCCCGGCCCGGGTTCTGGGCTGACCTGGCTCGGAGGGCCCCTCTGGCCGACAAGGGCCTGGAAGGGGACCGTTTAGAATGCCCGCCTGCGCATTCCGTGAACCTGGCTCGCAGGAGGCTCCACCAGTCTGACCAGCGACAATGAGGAGTGGACGAGCGGTTCCGGGAGAGCGGGCGGCGCTGGCACAGATGACCCGGCCTCCTTCAACGACGAGACGTGTGGGTCTGTGTCCCGCCGTCCCCACGCTGCCGCCCAGCCCACCTGTCGCGCGGTACCCCCGGCTCCTCGCAGGCGGGCGGGGCCACAGGGAGTCGGTTCCCCGCGGCGACCGCCCCGCCCCTCCTTCCCCAGGCCCAACCCCCGCCGCGCCCGCCGCCCTGCGACCAGCCAATCGTAGGGCGCGTTGCTGGGCTGCGCGGCGTGGGCTGGGCCTATGGAGTGACGCGTTGTTGGGCTGCAGCGCCGCAGGCCGCACCCAGCTCCGGAGGCCAGGGCAGTGCCGAAGGCTGAGGGGGCGGAGAGGCCGGGCGGGCGGGAGCTGCGGGTCGGTGAGCGCAGCGGACAGGGGCGGAGCCGGAGCCCGAGCCGGAGCTAGAGGCGACGGGAGGCGGCCGCACTTGGACCTGGGAACCCGCGCGCTGCTTGCAATTCACCCCTGAGGTGAGGCCCGCGCGACAGGGGCGGCGGTGGGGTCCCGGGCGCGGCCGTCGGCCCAGAGGCTCCTAGCTGGGCCGCGGGGCCTGCAGCCTCTCGAGCGGGCGGGGCCGCTGGGCGGGGGCTCTGGCGGGTCTCGAGGCCGGAGCGGGGTTGCGGGGGCCGCCCTGGGAAGGGTCCTCGCCGGGCGGCCGTCGGACTTGACCGGGTGCAAAGGAGCCGACGCTCCGCAGAACCCTTTGCCACATGGGCTTCTTTGTGGGGGCGCCTGGGCAGCTCGTTGCTGGGCTGCGGGGGTCCGTGAGGACCGGAGGCGCCGGACCGCAGGCTGGGCCGGCGCGGCGCTCGTGACGGCCCCTTCCGTGGCCCGGAGCGCTGCCCGCTGGAGGGTTCGTGTGCACAGGCAGACGGACGCGGGCATCCGGACCCTGCCTGTCGGCCCTCTTTTTTTTTTTTTAAACGACAGCTTCTGCCAAGAGAGAAAAGCCAAATCTGCACACAGATGGTAATAAGGTTCTTCTGGAACTTTATTAGAGGGAGCTGTTGGCCATCTTCGCCCCTTTCTCTCCTTTCTTTTTCGTTTTCTGGGAGGTGTCCGAGGGCCTCTGAGATCAGGTGAAAGTGACAGGCGAGATGAAGACGCTTAAGTCAGAAGTGAAGGAAGCTGAGCAAAAGACCGGGCTGTTTAAGGCCAATCTGAGGGTTTCGTTTCTTAAACATTACGTCTTCATTTTCTCTGCCTTTAACTTTTATTTTTGTAATTCATGGCTCAAGATACTTTGTGTTCACTTCATGCTCGCCTACCTTGAGGTAAATATTTTGGTTAATCTGAAACTGCTGGTGGTGTGACCATATGATTTTACGCCTAAATGACATAAAGCAATTGTCATATCCCCAAGGACCAAAAACATAGCTGGTAGCTGAGTACAGTGCTGGTAAGTTATTACAGAAAGATTTTTTTTGCATGTGAAAAATTGATTGAAATCTTAATGGGGGTAGGAAATAGGCGGCTGAAATGTCCCCCAGTGAAAAGGGGGAGGAGCGGATGAGTGGGAGTTCAGCTGGCACCAAAAAGGGAGAGTCTGTCAGGCACAGGGTGAATTGTATGAGGGTGGGTGTGTAAAAATCGGAGTCTTTAATTAATGGGCAAATGTAAATTATTTTTTAAAATCCAAAATCTTAATATACCCCTTTGATTCTGACTATGGGGAAAACTGAAATAGTAAAGTTGTTTTTGAAGGAAGTGGATGATTTTGGCAGTCAGAGCTGCTTTTGATAGTTTTGATGTGGTTTACAGCAGGACAGATGGTGTGATTTGTTTTGGTGCTTGTCGTATGTTTAGGTTTTAATTACAGAGGCTCGCTGAATGACATGAATCTAAGTTCCACTCCATGTCCAAAAGGTGGGATAGTTTCCTTTTTAAAATATAGTTTACAGGGATGACCACTTTCTCCTTTAACTCTTTGATGTTATCTGATACTGATTTTGTTTGGTGTTAATTCATTTTACTGTAAAAGCTGTTTAGCTGGTTATTACTTTTTAGTTAGTTATTTCAAGTAGCCCTTGTATTGAATCAGAAAAGTAAATACTGATATACTTTATAACATACCTGAAAAAATACCTAACTAGTTTTAAAATTTTCTCCATTGTCTCAGCTTTTTAATAGTTTGACAGTTAATTTTAAAAATACATGTTTATTATGTGAAACTTAGAGTTTAAATTGACTTTATTTTTACACCTTTAATGCATCTCTCACACACGTGGAGAATAGTATAATAAGCCCCTACTTACCCTCATCCAGCTTCAACAGTTATTAACTCATAGCTAATTTTCTTTATCTGTACCCCCAAACCCAGATGTCATATCATTTTAACTGTTAATATTTCAACATGTATATCTACATACATATTTTTAAAAAGATAAACACAAATACCGTTATCACAAAATTCCTTATTACCTTCAAATATCCATCTAGTGTTAAAATTTTCTTGATTATCTCATTTTCTTTTTTAAACAGGTTGAGTCAGGATCCAAATGCTGTTCATACATTGTGATTTGTTTTAATCTGTAGGTCCCCCTTCCGTCTTCTGTTGTCTCTTGTAGTTAATTTGTTGCTGAAACTTGATGGTTTGTCCTGTGGAGTTAACACAGTTTGGATTTTATTCTGTATTGTAGTTTAACTGCACAGAATTTACTGTAAATTTAATCTAGATCTAAAGGTCTAATCAGATTCAGGTTTATTTTTGGCAAGAAGACTTTATAGGTGAGTAGGCAGATTAGGATTAATAGTTGTTAGCAGCCGTTGGTGCTCATGCTTAGTCATTTCGTTAGGCTTTGAAAATGTTGACATTTTAATTCTATAACCATTATTTGTTAGCTAGAATATATCTGTAAGAGAAGTTTCCGCTCTTCCATTATTTTGTTACCCTGACTTACAGCAATTTTAGGGAAGGCAGGATAAACGCTTAATTTCTCTCCATTATTTTCAAAATAATGAGTTGGCATCCTTCAGAAGTAGCCAGTACGCGTATATGTCTTTGTATCATTGTGAACTCATGGATTTAAACATATTTGATATGGTTCAATCCATTGTAGATATTATCCTTATTGATGCTCAGATTGTCCCATCTTTGTCCCATCTGTTTAAATTGACTCCTAAATCCTTTAGACACAACTCTGAATAGTCTTTGATTCATCTTCTTTCTGGTATGATACGTCGCACCAGGCTCATCTTGGGCGTTCTCTGTCCTAGCCCTAGAATCATCCATTTCTTCAAGGACCTTGGTTTCTTTTAATGAAAAAATAGTATTTAATGACCACAGTGTAGGCCCTGGGGTTGTTCATTGCTATTAGGTTGATCATTGTTCTAGGCCTTTTCAGTGCACAGATCATGGGTTACTGGTACTTCCAGTTGTAAAGCAAGAAGACAGAGTTTTTGTTTTGTTTTTGAACTTTTATTTATTTAAGTGTGTTTTTCCAGGACCCATCAGCTCCAAGTCAAGTAGTACCTTGTTGTTAAGAGCACCGTGCTCCAACCAACTGAGCTAACTGGCTGCCCCAAGAAGACAGAGTTCTGTTTAACCTTGATCTTATACTGGTATCTTTTTTTCTTCTAAGGCAAACATCTTGATTCTAATTACGCATGGTTTTATCCTTCACTGTACACATCTCAGTCTTAGGAGAATAATACCAATACTACCACCAACAAATAAAAACTGTAAGAGGTCTTTTTTGCATACTTCTTACGTAGTCAAATTATTTTGTTTTGAAGTCACTTAGATTGAGTTTTGCTGGATGTATACGTTGGTTCTTCTGTTTATTTTACTTTCATTGTTTAGAGATTGCTTATTTAAAATTTAATTTTGTTTTATAATTATGTAAAACATTCAAAGACTTTCAAAATCAAACATTTAAAACAAGGTATATACAAAGAAGTCTTGCTTCTTTATACCTCTCCCAACCACCAAGCTGTTCTATGTATCCATGAGTTCAGTTTTTGTTTTTGTTTTTGAGATTCCACATGTAAGTGAGATCATATGATATTTGTCTTTCTCAGTCTGACTTATTTCAGTTAGCATAATGCTCTTAAGGTTCATCCATGGCTCAAATGGCAGGATTTCCTCTTTTTCTTTGGCTGAATAATATTCAATAGTATATATATATATATATATATATATATATATATATATTTAATATATATATAAAACACATTTTCTTTATCCATTCATCCTTAAGTGGACACTTAGGTTGCTTTGATAATGGCTGTTGTTACTAATTCTTCAGTGAACATGGGGGTGCATACATTTTTTTGAGTTCGTGTTTTCATTTTCTTTGGATAAATACCCAGGAGTGGAATTGCTGGATTAAATGATAGTTCTACTTTTATTTTTTTGAGGAACCTCCATACTGTTTTCCATAGTGGCTGCACCAATTTACATTCTCACCAACAGTGCATGAGGGTTCGCTTTTCTCCACACAGCCTCACCAACACTGTTTTCCTCCCTCTTTCTTCCTTTCTCTTTTTTTTATAATAGCCATTCTAATAGGTATGAGGTGGTATCTCGTGGTTTAATTTGCATTTCCCTGATGATTAGTGATGTTGAGTACCTTTTATGTAACTGTTGGCTACCTGTGTGTCTATGTCCTCTTTGGAAAGATGTCTACTCAGGTCCTCTGCCCATTTTTTAATTGGGTTGTTTTTTGCTGTTGAGTTGTATGAGTTCTTTATTAATTTTGGATATTAATCACTTAAAAGACAGATGTTTTGCAAATATTTTCTCCCAGTCAGTAGGATGCCTAACCTTTTCAGTTTTTAATTTTATGGTTCTATATTCATACTACCTTTTTATTAGATAGATAGTAGTGTGCTATCTGTGTTTTCCTACCATGTCTTTTTAAAAAAAAATTTTTTTGTTGTGTAAAATACACATAAAATTTAACATCTTAACCATTTGGAGGCGTTCAGTTCAGTGGTATTAAATTCTTTGACATTGTTGTGCAACCATCACCACCATCCATTCGCATAACCCATCCATCCTCAACTCTTTTCTTGTAAAACTGAAACTCTATATACTTATTAAGCAGTAACTCCCTGTTCGCTCCTCCCAGCCCCTGGAAACCACAATTCTACCTTCTGTCTCTGTGATTCTGACGACTCTGAGAACTTCATACAGTACTTTTTTTTTTTTTTTTTTATCATTCCCCCTCCCTCCCAACTCCGGTTTAAGCCGTTGTTTCTCAGTCTAGTTGTGTAGGACGCAGCTCCCTGGCTGGTGCTGGTATTATGAGCCCTGTGCTCCCCCGGCTGAGGCAGTCGGTCGCCGACTGTAGTTCAGCCGCTCACGGCAGCTCACAGCAGCTCCCAGCAGCTCTCACCAGCTCTCACCAGCTGCTGGCCATTCACACCGGCTGCTGGCTGCTCACGGTAGCCCACAGCAGCCCGCACAGCTCACCGCAGCTTACGCCAACCTCCCTCTGCTCATGGCAGCCCAGCTCCAGGTCAAGCCGTTGCTCACAATCTTAGCTGTAGAGGGTGCAGCTCACTGGCCCATGTGGGAATCAAACCGACAACCGCGGTGTTAGGAGCACGGCGCTCCAACGGCCTGAGCCGCGCTCCCTCATACAGTACTTTTTGTGACTGGCTTACTTCACTTTGCATAATGTCCTCAAGGTCCATCCATGTTGTAGCATATGTCAGGATTTCCTTCCTTTCTGTGGCTGAATAATATTCCATTGTATGGATGTATATACTACATTTTGCTTATCTGTTCATCTGCTGATGGAAACTTCCATGTTTCAGCTATTGTGACTATGCCGCTGTGAACACGGGTGTACAATACCTCCTTGAGATCCTACTTTAAGTTCTTTGGGGTATGTACTCCAGTGGAATTGCTGGATCATATGATAATTCAATTTTAAACATTTTGAGTAACTGCCGTACTGTTTTCTATAGTGGCTGTGCCATTTTTACATTCCCACCAAGAGAGTGCCAGGGTTCTAATTTCTTCACATCTTCATCAACACTTGTTGTTTTCTATTTTTTTGATGGTAGCCATCCTACTGGGTGTGAGGTAGTATCTCATTGTAGTTATGATTTGCATTTTCCTAATTTCACCATGTTTTTTTCACTTGACATTTGGCATTCATACCATGTATATATAACACAGACATATTTCTCATTCTTTCTTTCAGTTGCATAGTGCTCCTTCATGTGTTTGTCCCATACTTTATTCAAGAAGATACGACTGCTTTTTAATGAACATTCAATACAAAAATCTTGTCTATTAATGGCATTTCTTATTCAATGATTTGGTGAAAATTTTCTGGTACATGTTACCAGAATGGAAGGCAACACTTCACATAGGTGGGCTGTCATACTCCAAAATTCTGTTCTGTTGAGAAAACTAGCTTTCTCTGCTATGTGGTGGCGAACAGCTACCGGTGTTCAAGACTTCAGTTTTACTTTTTTTTAAACAGCTGCCATTTCAGCCCCTCAACTACAGAACTACAGATTTGGGTTGATTTCAGAAATGCCATTTCTGAGACAAAAATCATCTAATTCATATTGACACAGTAAGTTCGTTATTATTAATCAAATTGTTAACATCACATTGTAGTAATCTGATTTTTCCGTTGTGACGCATTGTTCTCTCATTATTTGTCTACATATTCGCTGAACTCTGAGTATTTAAGCTTTAAATTGAGATGTGTAGATTCTAAGTGTGTGACAAGCAGTGCCTGTCGTTGTCGTCATTAATGCTGCCTTGCTGACATCAGTTTTGTCAATTCTACCTTCAGAATACATCCTGAATCTGTCCTACTATTCCGTCTCCACTCTCATTGCCGGGTCCCAGCAGCCATCATACCTCCCTTGGACTTCCACAGCAGCCTCGAGCTGGCCTCCCTGAGTCCTTTCTTTCCACCTGTTCTCCACCTGTCAGCTAGGGTGATTTACATAAAATATAAATTAGGTCGTGTTCTGTCTTGCTGAAACCCTTCAAAGACTGATAAAGTGGTTGCCTCTAGGGAACTGTGTGGCTGTTGGACAGGAGTGGGAGGGAGACTTACTTTTCACTGTATAACCTTATATACTCAGAATAAAATAAGTAATTTCACAAATTTTACAAAAACAAAAAAACCCAGTGACTTCCCATTATACTTAGAACAAAATCCAAACCTCTTACCATGATTTCCAAGCTCACTTTCTAATTCTTCCATTTGCTCATTTATGCTGTATTTACAGTAGTTTTCCTGGGACCTGCCTCGATCTTTTCTGATTTATGGAATTGCACGTTCATCCCTTTGCCTGGAATGAATGCTTTTACACCACTCTGCATGGCCACTCCTCATCTTCTAGGCATTCGCTTAAATCTCCCTTAAAGAGGCCTTCCGAACTGCCTTCTTACAGTATGTTTCTGTTATTCCCTAACTCAGATACTGCTAGTGTCCTTCAATATTGATGGTTTATTTATTTGTTTACTCTGTTTTTTTCCCCACAAAAATGATACTCCAGAAAGGCAGAGACTATACCCACTGTGTAAGGTGGCCCCTCTCTATTTTTGCTAGATGGAGTGACATGACTAGACCATATCACTTCCCTGTTTAGAGCTTTTCAGTGATTCTACATGGCACGTAAATCCTGAGCTCCCGGACAAGGCTTTCAAGGTTTGACCTCTTGTCATTTCTCCAGTTTTATCTTTTATAACATCTTGGTTTTGCTTCCCACTGTGTTCTGAGCATGTAACCTGGCTTGCAGTAGATGCCCAATAAATACTTGTGGAATGAATGAGCAAGTTAAGAGCAGTCTTTGTGAGATTGTCACACTCTTGGGAAAGTGATAGTTAAAAACATAAGGTCATAAACCTTCAGGGAAGGCTACATAAAGAAGGTAGAATTTAAACTTACCCTTGAAGGTTGGTACACTGACTAAAGGAAAATGTGTTGTTTTGTGAGGGAGAAATGGAAATTTTTTTTAGACTACATTTTTTGTAGTTATGTTTTGGGGCAGTGCTTAAAAACACACACACACAGGGGTCCAGCCTTGGGCCAGGTGATTCAAATGCCCCATGATTAAGAACCACTGTTTTACGGCCTCATGTTTAGCACAGTGACCCCTCACTTCCCCGGTGTTGCAGTGGACCCAGGACCACCATTCTGAAGGTCTATTACTCTCCACATTAGGTGCAAGTGTCATGGTTACGTGCCTCTGGACTTTCCTTTGAGATTGGTCCCTCTGTTTAAAAGAGTGTTGAATAATAGGAATATACTTTTAATTGGCAACAGAGAATTTCTAAAATCCAGTTTATAAACTTGAATTTTCATCTTTTTATATACTTGCTATGTGCTTAGGCATTGTGCTTTTATGTATTTTCTCATTTAATCTTAAAACAATCCTATTAAGTAGATACTATTATCTTTTTTTTTTTTTTTAAGATGAAAAAAAAGAGTTTAAGTGATTGCCAAGGTCGCACACAGAGAAGTGGTGTCGCTAGTATTCAAACCAAGGATGTTGGGCCCCAGAGCGATTTTCTTACCACCAGACTGTGCCTTCCTTCTGTATACTTAGTCCTGACTTTCGGCACTTGTTTACAGCTGCTGGTACTAGTCTTCCCCAGGCAGCAGGAGCTGTGCCTTGTACATGGCTGTATTGCTCGAGTCTCGTATACCGCCCAGCACAGGGCAGGTCCGTAAGAAATATTTGTTGCATTAGTGATCTTGAGTTAATTTTTTAAAAGCTTAGTCAAACTTTGTGTAAAGGGCCAGATAACAAATACTGTAGGCTTTGAGGGCTGTATGATCTTTATTGCAACTGCTTAGCTCTGCTGTTGCATGAAAGCAGTTATCAGACGATATGTAAAGGAATGAGCATGACTGTTCCAATAAAATGTTTTTTATGGATGCTGAAGTTTGAATTGATTTTCATGTCTATCATATTATTATTTATGTTTCATATATTATTCTTTTTTTCAACCTTTAAAAACCAGTTTTAGCTTGTGGCCCTTTTAAAACAGGCAGTGGGCTGGATTGGCTGGGGAGGGGTGGCATTTGCTGATTTCTGCCCAAAGAGTCTAAATTTTATCATTAGATCAAATTAGACATCTGCCTCCTGGACTGAACTGTTTGTCTGCCCGTGGACTTTCTTTGGTTGCGTCATGCTTTGGTCTCTGTTAAGGAACTATAGAAGAAATACTGTTCCTGAAACATTACATTGTATTGGTTGTAGGCGATTGTTGGGGGACTTGTGCATTATAATAAATGAAATAAAGACTATTCTTTCTACTCATTAAGAAACCCGCTTTACTTCCTTTTTTTTCTTTTCTTTTTTTTTTTTTTAATTGGGGAAGGGGAACAGGGTGTACGTCCAGGACTTTTTTCCAAGTTAAGTTGTTGTCCTTTCAATCTTAGTTGTGAAGGGTGCCGTTCAGCTTCAAGTTGTTCTTTCAGTCTTAGTTATGGGGGATGCAGCTCAGCTCCACGTCCAGGTCCAGTTGCTGTTGTTAGTTGCAGGGGGCACAGCCCACCATCCCTTGCGGGAGTCGAACCGGCAACCTCGTGGTTGAGAGGACGCGCTCCAACCAACTGAGCCATCTGGGAGGCAGCTCAGCTCAAGGTGCCGTGCTCAATCCTAGTTGCAGGGGGCAGAGCCCACCATCCCTTGCGGGACTCAAGGTACCGAACTGGCATCCTTGTGGTTGAGAGCCCACTGGCCCATGTGGGACTCGAACCGTCAGCCTTCGGAGTTAGGCGCATGGAGCTCTAACCACCTGAGCCACCGGCTGGCATTTACTTTCTTTTGAGTAGACTTTTCAACTTCCTTCTAGTTCTATTCCAGAATAAATTTTTATATTTTATATTTTTCCTTTAGTTTAATATATTTCTGTTGTGGTTTAATAGAAAGAGCTACTTGGAGTTAGAAAGACTAGGTTACACCTGACCAAATTAATAGCATAATATCTGGCCAGAGGAAGTACCTAAGAAATGGCAAGCCTCTTTCTTACTTTCATCAAAATCACCACTTCCTCTACCTCATATCCTTGGGCAAATCACTTCCCTTTTTCTGAACTTCAGTTTCCCCTTCTGTAACAGTGGGTGTGATAATACCTTCTTCATCCACTTCAGAGAGTTTATATGAAGATTAATGAAAAGGTACTTTATAAGTGATAGGTGCTGCTCAACTGTGTGATTTATTATCACATATTTAGAATAGACTTGGCGGCATAAAAGGAGAGAGGAACCATTACCAATGGTGCATTAACTTCTCTTAATTTTATGGACAATAAGATGGATTTATTTTACAAGAAGACTACAAAATTTGACATCAAGAGAGATTAAAAAAGATCCACAGGATTTAAATTGATAACTTCTCTTAAAAACACTCCAGCAATTATTTATCTCACGTCTTTTGGTTGTAAAAGACAGTACTAAAAAAGCAGATGCTTAATATATCTAATCTAGCAAAATGAGATAGTGTTTGAGAAAATGTAATGCTTGCAGTTGTTTAGCCATAGAAGTCTGCTACGCAAGATATAGATTTGCCAAAAGATTGGAGCTCAAAACGTTGGGGCTGAAATCTTTAATGTTTACTTATGAGATGCTGCTTCACAGTCTCGCTTGCATCATTTCCCGCAAGAAATCTGCTGTCCTTCTTACCTTTGTTCCTCTACACAACATGTCCTTTTTCTCAGGCTGCTTTTAAGATTTACTCTGTCCTGGTTTTGAGCAATATTATTTTGATAAGTCTTTGTGTATAGTACTTTATATGTTTCTTGTGCTCAGGGTTCATTGAGCTGCTTTCTTGCTTCTGTAGGTTTATAGTGTTCATCAAATTTGGGAACATTTGGTCATTATTTTTCACAATTTTTCTGTTCCTTCTCCATGTCTTTCTTTTCCTTTGAGGACTCCAATTCCATGCATGTTAGACTGTTTAAAGTTGTCCCACAGCATATACTGATGTGTGTTTATGTGTGTGTTCTCTGTATGTTTTGTTTTGGATAGTTTTTATTGCTGTACATTCACTAATCTTCTGCAGTGTAACCTACCATTAATCTTGTTCAGTATAATTTTTCATTTTATACACATTGTAGCCTTCATCTTTAGACATTCAGTTTGTGTCTTTTTTTGTATCTTCCATCTAAGATTCTGAACATGTAGAATATAGTTGTACTGTTTTAATGACCTTGGCCACTAATTTTCACTGTTTTTTCAGTTCTGGGTTGATTTTGGTTAATTTATCTCCTCAATATGGGTCATGTTTTCCTGCTTCTTTGCTTGTTGGGTAATTTTTTATTGGTTGCTAGACATTGTAACTTTTACATTGTTGGATTCTGAATTATTTATTCCTATAAAAATTCTATATATCTATATCTATATATCTGAAGATACATGAGTGTTTTTGTTTTTATTTTTATTGGGGAACAGTGTGTTTCTCCAGGGCCCATCAGCTCCAAGTCAAGTCGTTGTCCTTCAACCTGGTTGTGGAGGGCGCAGCTCAGCTCCAAGTCCAGTTGCTGTTTCAGTCTTGGTTGCAGGGAGCGCAGCCCACCATCCTATGCAGGAATTGAACCGGCAACCTTGTTGTTGAGAGCTCGTGCTCTAACCAACTGAGCCATCAGGCCGCCCCTCCAGAAGCTCAGTGGCAGCTCGTTGTCTTCAGTCTAGTTGTGGAGGGCGCAGCTCACTGGCCCCTGTGGGAATCGAACTAGCAACCCTGTTGTGCAGAGGTCACGCTCTAACCAACTGAGCCATCCAGCCACCCCCCTATAAATATTTTTGAACTTTGTTCTGTTACATTAGCAACAGACTTTAAAATTTTTAATGTTTGGAGATGGTGAATGGCAACATTTTTTTATATAAATTCCTATCCTCCTTGAGAGTCTAAGTTAATAAAAAATCCCCATTTACCTGTGAATCCTATATATTGTTTTGTTTTCTCCATGCTTTGGCAGGTTATTTTGGCAAGTAGAAGAGATGTCCTTTTTGAATTTCCTGTCTTCTAAGGTTTTAAAAACTGAGTCTAAGATTTGATTAGTAATTAATTAAACATGCTAACCCCCCTTGGTTTGTTTGGTGCCTGCTAGCTGTCACATGGACCCTTAAAATAGTTAGGAATCTTAACATAGCATGATATTAAACTTTAACAAAACTGTTTAATAGTTAATGCTTGTTCTGAGCTTCTACGTGCAGGAAACTTTGAGTTGGAAGGAATGAAGGAGAACAAGTTAATGCAGTTTGCCCTTTGAGCTTTATTTCTTCCCGAAGTACCTTATTAAACAATTGTAATGACCAGTGTATAACATTGTGTATTATACCTGTTAGTTTAAAAGTGTTGAGCATATTTTGACAAGGCTTTTTATGAGCTTATGCTACATAGGAAAAAATGGCATTTTAAATACAGTAGGACTAGACTCTATAGGACAATTACTGGAACATTGAGCTGAACAGTATCTTGGGACTGTACTCTGCCAGGAGAAATGACAACAGTAATTTAAAAAATATTTTGCAAGCATATTTTCTATTCTATAGCTTTTATTAACTTGAGTATCAGTTCCATCTCTTCATATATATTTACAGAGCACCTATAATCTGCTGCGTACTGTTTTAGGCACAGTGGCCAGAGCAGGGAGAGAGACACAGTCCCCCTTCTCTTGGAAAGCTATGTTCTAGAATGGGAGATAGGTAATAAAAACTGCTACTCTAGTGTCAGGTGGTAGTAACTGCTGTGGAGACCATGGAGGCAGGATAAGTGACTAGAGATCGATGGCGGCATGGATCTGGTTTAGATGGGGGAGTGAGGTGGGCTTCTCTACGAAGGTGACATGTGCCCAGAGATCAAAACTGTGTGCCTGTGGGGGAGAGCATCTGGGCAGTGCAGACTCTCACTGCACACGGTTTCTTGTTGCCCGTGGGTGGCAGGTGCTGAGGGGCAGACCTTGTAGGCGAGGCGTCTGGAAAAGAAAACCCTCCTGGGCTGTGAGCTGGATAAGGAGGCAGAGAGGATGGAGTTTGCTTCTGTAGCGCCTGCCTGGCACTGGGTGGTACAGGTTTGTAACGGGTTTTCTTTTTTGTGGGTCTCGCCTAATAACAACAAAATTATTGTTGTTAGTATCATAATTATATGATCATTAAATTACAGTAATAGCCGCAGGTAATTTTGATGGAGCACTGTGTGGGAAGTGTCGTTACCCCACTCTGCAGGTGAGGAAGCTGTAAGACAGGTGAAGTGCCCTGCGGGAGAGCACAGCCAGGATCGTGGTGTTACTCATACAGGCCTTACAAAGTTGTCCTGTGTACGGTTACTCGTCCTGGTCCCCTAGTACTGGAGATGCTCGCTGTCAGCACACATAGTACATCTTACCTTCGTCAGCAGTCTCAGCTATTTCATTTTCCAGGTCCACTCATTGGTCACAACTGTAGTGATGAATGTTTGTTTCCAGGTCTGTTCTGTTATAAAGGCTTAATCTTCTTGCGTCTCCATCTTGGGCACGATGAAGTATATGTATCTGTAGATACAATCTCAGAAGTGAAATCGCCTACTCCAGGATATTTGTGCTTCTAGTTCTCATAGCTGTTTCCAGATACCGTCCTAAGAAGTTGTACCAATTTCCATATCCCACCAACTGTGTGTTTTCCCCATATAAGAAAGTGTTGGGGTGTAACACAGAGGTAATAATAGTACCTATCTTGCATAGTTATTGTGAGGATTAAATGAATTAAGGATAGAAGGCACCCACTAGGCTGTCAGTAAAGGGCTGTTAGATATTATTAATATTAATTATTAACCACATTTCTGAATTTTACTAGCAGAGATTTTATAAGCCTAGGAACTATTTCAGGAGGTTGGGAAATTATACAGTTGATCGTAGCAGTATATACGCCCCCAATACTGTCATTTACACCAGAAGAAATTCCCTGGAAGCTCTGGCGGCCTGGGAGCAGCCTGGGAGCCGGGCTGGGGTTAGGCGATGGAGCCCCCAGACACCTGCCGGCTTCTACAAGGACTGGCCTGCCCTCAGGGACGGCGCAGATGTTGACTGCAGGTGCAGCACCCTGGAGTAGCAGCTTTAATGCTTCCACGGGGAGAAGGACGCTGTTGCTGGGGAGGGGCCTTTGGAGTATCCATCAGGACACGTCGCTGCTCCGAGTCTTACTCTGAGAGGCATCATTGAAATTCGCCTTATGGACTGACTTGCTAAGAATGATTTAGGGAGCTCGTGACCTAAAAATCTGTTTCCTCATCGGCACGCTATACTTGAGATTCCTTGCAGAGGAGACAAAGCAGTGTGGGGTTGGGACTGAGCAGGTCTTCAGCCGGAGGTGGGGGTTCACTCAGGCTACCCAGCAGGAGGTGATAAGGTCACTTACCTGCTCTCAGCTTCCGTTTTCTCCATCACCAAGTGAAACAGCTGTAAGATGCAAAGGAGAGAATGTTGTGAAAACACTTTGAAATGCAGATGCTGAATGAAAATGTACGTCCTTGTATGTGAATATTCTCAGCAGAATTATTTGTCTAGGTGAAAAGTGGAAACACCCAAATGTCCATCAACTGACAAATGGATAAGCGAATGTAGTGTATCCATACAATGACGTTATTTGGCAATGATAAAGAATGAAGTACTCATGCATACTGTACACATGGATGAACTTGGAAAATGTTACACTAAGTGAAAACAGCCAGTAAAAGGCTGGAGGGGAAGGATGGGAGTGGGGAGTGACTCCTAATGTGTTAGGTGTTGAAAATGTTATAAAATTAGATCGTGATGATGGTTGCACATCTCTCTGAATATACTAAATACCACGGATTTGTACCCTTTAACTGGGTGAATTTTATGATACGTGAATTTGTATCAGTAAAGCTGTCAAAATGCAAGTGCATTAGGAGTTTGAGTCTCACTGGAGTGAGTCAGTTTTCAGCGATTGGTAGAGTGCTGGGTATTAGGGTTCTCGTGTCAGGACAGTTGTGCCTCTCAAAGTATGTGGCCCTGGATTCAGGTGGTGAGCTTCTCTGAACTCGTTTTTTCTCTTCTGTTGAAACAACAGCAGTAGTGATAACAGTCTTACTAAACTGCAGGTGTAGTTGTGGGGCCGGGGTGAGAGAACTGGAACACTGAGGTACATAGGTTTGCTCTCTGTGCATTTTCCTTTCCTTCCCTTTTCCAGCATATAGACTAGGGAGAAGCAGACTTAAGAGGGAAAGACACAGAAAGGCAATAGAAAGCCCTGTTTACTAACTACTCCCACTCTTTTTAATAAATCAAAGCTGTGTGCAGAGATATTTTTATCTGTTACAGCTATACACGTTTGCAGCTTAGCGAGAACATTGTGGTTAAGCCATGCTTTCCAAGAGTTAAGAATATTCTAGTTAACAGGCCAACCTCATTCGCAGATGATAACGTTAATCCAGTTAGTTGAATAGGGAGGTTCAAGCAGGGAGAGAGAGATACTGTCTACTGGCCAAATAATTCTCCAGATAATCCACCAAAAGGAAAATGGTTTATTCGGGAAAAGAAAAAAACAGAACCAAAGAGTGCGTGCACACTCGCTGGCTGGTCTTGCCTACCGGCCACCCACATGGGAAGAATAGAACAGCCTAACATAGCTTCTCCCTTTATTCGCATTCCCACCTCCCACCCCACCCCCCACCCCACCCCCTGCCATGGTTACCATTCAACAGGAAGTCAAGACTGGAGCGTTAGCAAGGGCCCAGTTCCACCCATAGTCCTCCCAACTCTGTGGTTAAGCATCTTAAGGTGTCAGTTTACTTTCAACATAAGAGATGGTGCTTGAGTCCCTTTAGGACTGTCTACTTCCGTAGGAAGCACCGATCTTTAGGGGAACTAGAGGACCCACCATCCAGATCCTCTCAGATTCTTTTTTTTTCTTCTTTGAATAAGGAAAGACATACTGGTCGAGAAGGCACCAACCGAGAGGATGGGAGACATAATGGTGCCTCAAATCCATTTTAAGAGAGCACAGAATTCAGGCTTCTTTTATGGCAAGGCAGATACTCCTTCTCAGTTTGTTCTGAGCATCGTCCTCTGGGGACTGCAGCACAATGTACTTTGACAGCATAACCACCAGAAAGTCACCGACCTAGGGAATCTATAATATTGAATGTGCTCTGTTTTCTACGCAGGGTGTTTTGTTGATTGTTTTCTTCTCAGCAGGGTTTCTTTTCCAGCTTTTAGTCAAGTGATGAGAGTATGAATTTTATTTGTCTCTTAAGTTTCTAAATGACAGTAGTGGTAGCATTTTAGGAGACTTATTAATTCACTGAACTTATTATTCAGAGGCCTTCAGTGTGCCAGGCATTGTGCTGGGCATTGGAGAATCAAAGATAAAGAGCAGAGGTCCCCCTTCAAGGGCTCATGGCTCTTCAGGTCAGACAGAGAGGACCATCTGTGCGGACAACTTGCACGGGAGCTCCTGCTAGGGCCTTCTCTGTAGGGAAACGGGCTGGATCCCTGCCAGAGCTGTTCAGGGCATTGAGATGTTTTATATCACTCACCCACAGTTATTTTTATCATTTCTGTTTTATAGAAGTCAAGCTAGCAGTTCACTTTTAAAGTATGTTTGAATTTTTCTTGGTGGATCGTTTCCATTTAGATTACTTCATATTGCACTAGGGAGAAGTAGAATTCTCATGAAAATAGTACAGATTTTGCCGACCACAACGATGGAGGGTTGCCAGTACATTGTGTCAGCTCTCGAGGCCATTGACCCCAGATTTCACTGTGCTGTGAAAAAAAGCTGTGAATTCAACTTTACTCTCAGTAAAAATCATGGCTGCATGACATTTGCAAGAGTGGATACATGAGTTACATCTTATGTGATGTCCACTTCTTTCCCCTGAAGGGGCGTATGGTTTATGCTTTTAAACTCAGGTAATCAGAACATTTGTAGCTATAATCTAAGCTATAACCTTCAGAATTGTTTTAAGGATTAGAAATTATATAACACATAGTGTAATTCCTAAATGGTTTGGAGTTCAGGCTATTTTTCTAACTTCTAGGAAAAGGTCACTTATCCTTTTTTAAATGTGTGTTTAAGGCTATACATTTCTCTAGAGGTAGTAGCTCTTTACTCAAGCCAACAGTTTTCAGTTATAATATTTTTATTATGCGTGTATGTTTCAGTTTTGACTATGGTTTCTTTTTTGGCCCATAAATTATTTTAAAATGTGCTTTTAAATTTCCATATGTATATTTTTTAAGTTTGTCATTGATTTGTTTTAATTGTATTATGACCAGAGAAATGGTTTGTATGTTACTAATTCTCTGGAATTTGTTGAGATTTCCTTTATTTCCACCTAGATATGAGGTGCATGTTTACAAATGTTCCTTGTAGTCTAGAGAAGAATATGTATTCTTTAGTTGTTTTGGAAAGCAGGGAGGTGCAAGGTTCTGTGTACCTCTAATAATCAAACTTATTAATTACATTGCTGTCATTTCATGTTTACTGTTTACTAATTTGTTGACTGCCTTGCCTATTAATGATCGAGCAATGTTTTACTCTCCCATTATGATAGCAGATTTGTGAATTTCTCTCTGGGTTCTAGCACTTTTTCTTTATACCGTGTTTCCCCGAAAATAAGACCTAGCCGGACCATCAGCTCTAATACGTCTTTTGGAGCAAAAATTAATATAGGAACCGGTCTTATTTTAATGTAATATAAGACCTGGTCTTATATCATATATCATATCATATCATATCATATCATATCATATCATATCATATCATATCATAACAGGTCTTACATTAACTTTTGCTCCAAAAGAAGCATTACAGCTGATGGTCTGGCCAGGTCTTATTTTCGGGGAAACATGGTATATTTGATCCTCATCTGCCACCCTCCGCTCCCCTTACCCTCTGGTAATCACTAAACTGTTGTCTGTGTCTGTGAGTTTTTTTAAACTTTTTATTTATTTTAAGTTTTTTCTCCAGGACCCATCAGCTCCAAGTCAAGTAGTTGTTTCAATCTAGTTGTGGAGGGCACAGCTCACAGTGGCCCATGTGGGGTTCAAACCGGCAGCCTTGTTGTCAAGAGCACCGCGCTCTAACCAACTGAGCTAATCAGCTGCCCTGTGTCTGTAAGTTTTTGTTTCTCTATTTGTCAATTATGGGTTCTTTTTTTTGTTTAGTCTTTGGAGGTTTCATGTATTTCTTATATACAAATAACATGTTTTTATGGTAAGTCTTATTTGAGTGGTAGGGCCTCTCAAATGTTTGCCTTACTTGAGATCTCCCAAGTGGTATTTATTAGTAATGGAAATAGTGGTTGTGCATTGGTCTAAAACTTAGGAATGAGATGATGGTAAAATGCCCAGTGTGAGGGTTATCCGAGTGAGCACGGTGTGCGGGTGTTCTTGGTACACGGAGGAGGTAGCTCTAGCTTGGCTGGCGTATGAGATTTTGGTCAAGTCATGACTTTGCTCAGTTTTATCGTCTGTGAAATGACCAGATGACTTCTGAAGTTCTTCTCGTCCTAACAATGTATGCTTTAAGGTTTTGTCTCACTGCTCTATTTTTCCCTGTTGTATTAATTATTCCCCCCCCTTCTTCCACCTCTCCTCGCCCCCCACTCCGGTTCAAGCCGTTGTTTCTCAGTCTAGTTGTGGAGGACACAGCTCCCTGGCCCGCGCTGGTGTTATGAGCCTTCGTTGCCAGTCGTCAGTCGGCTGCTCACAGCAGCTCATGGCAGCTCTCACTGGCTGCCGGCCACTCATGGCGGTACCTGGTAGCCCGCAGCAGCACACAGCAGCTCATGCCAACTTCCGGCTCATGGCAGCCCAGCTCCAGGGAGAGCCGTTGTTCACAACCTTAGCTATAGAGGGCGCAGCTCACTAGCCCATGTGGGAATCGAACTGGAGACCTTGGCATTAGGAGCATGGCGCTCCAACCACCTGAGCCATCAGGCCGGCCCCTCTGTTGTATTACTTTAATAAGCATTATTTAAGATCTGTGTTGAGAACATTGTGTAGGGAATGTTGGAAGGTAAAGCATTGTAATAGCTCCTGCTTTCAGTAAGCGTGCAGTCCAGCAGTTGTATTAAAAATTGACGATACAGAGCAGTGTGGAAGAGGAAACTCTAGTCATTGGTATTGCTGTGTCCCACATATCAAGGAGGATAATTAATTAGTGCCCATCATAGAATATTCTTCCAGTGTCCTTTTTAAAGAGACTCAGTTCTTAAAGGTGCTGCTGCTTATAATAATAATAATAATAATAGCTATCATTTATTATATTGCTTTATTGTATTGCTTACTGTGTGCCAGGCACTGTGTGGAAACACGACATAAATTAACTCACTTAATCTTAAACCAAGGAAGTAGCTAATGATATCGTTCTCATTTTACAAATGAAAACCTGTGAAGCGTAGACAGAGATGGTGTGTTCCTGAGGTTACACAGCTGGCAAATAGTGAACTGGGATCAGAACCCAGGTGGCTCTAGGGGTCTAAGCCAGCACATTTATTAATCAGTTAGCATTGAGAGGCTGACGGCATTTTGATGAAGACCCAGGCCAGATTCTTTCTGTTTGAATGTTATGAGACAGATCTGGGAACTATAAACAGGATAGGGTGCATTAAAGTTCACTTCAGTTAACAGATGGCTGGTTGGCTTATCTTTAGTTGCCTCGCCCAGAGTTGTTTTCAAAACCACACCCAAGTCTGTTTCAGTTAGCTACAGGAGAATACTGGTGTGGGGACCGAATTAAAGTGAGAAATCTCTCTTAATTAGTTAATTAGTGTTACATGTGTTGCTACAGATAGAACACAGTTTTACTTAAAATATAGAAAGGTAAAGTAATTTAAGTTTATAATAGAATGTTATTTTTAACTAAAATAACGTATTTTAACTTTTTAAAAAATTTATTTTTTTATTATTGTTTATTGGGGAATATTGGGGAACAATGTGTTTCTCCAGGGCCCATCAGCTCCAAGTTGTTGTCCGTCAGTCTAGTTGTGGAGGGTGCACCTCAGCTCCGAGTCCAGTCGCCATTTTCAATCTTTAGTTGCAGGGGCACAGCCCACCATCCCATGCGGGAATTGAACCGGCAACCTTGTTGTTGAGAGGTTGCACTCTAACCAACTGAGCCATCCAGTCACCCATCCAAAAGCTCAGCGGTAGCTCGTTGTCTTCAATCTAGTTGTGGAGGGTGGGCTCACTGGCCCATGTGGAAATCGAACCGGCACCCCAGTTGTTAAGAGTTTGTGCGCTAACCAACCAACTGAGCCATCTGGCTGACCCTGTATTTTAACTTTTAGTCAGTTAAACTTACATGTTCTTGAAGTTGTTTTGTTTTTGTTGTTTTGTTTTGTTTTTAAACATTTTATTGGGGATGGAGAACAGGACTTTACTGGGGAACAGTGTGTACTACCAGGACTTTTTTCCAAGTCAAGTTGTCCCTTCAATCTTAGTTGTAGAGGGTGCCGTTCAGCTTCAAGTTGTTGTCCTTTCAGTCTTAGTTGTGGAGGGCGCAGCTCAGCTCCAGGTCCAGTTGCCATTGCTCGTTGCAGGGGGCGCAGCCCACCATCCCTTGCTGGAGTTGAGGAGTCGAACCGGCAACCTTGTGGTTGAGAGCCCACTGGCCCCTGTGGGAATCGAACCGGCAGCCTTTGTAGTTAGGAGCATGGAGCTCTAACCGCCTGAGCCACCGGGCCGGCCCTCTTGAAGTTTTTGAAATGAGTATTGGAGCATGTTACTTTTATGTTCTCATCAGATATTAGATCATTAAAATACTTCTTATTTATAGGGTATCCATTATGTGCCAGACACTGTGCTAGATAGTTTGCATTTATTATTTCTAATTGCCCAACAACCTTGGAACATATGACTTGAATGTATTTTATTACAAATGAGGAAACTGAGGTGCAAAAGATGGTCAACCTTTCTAAGGTCAGACAGTGGATTGATTATGAGGCTGCAGTGGGGTGCTGCTGGCGCCAACTTGAAATGTGTGTCAGTGGGTCCTGGTGGGGAGTGAAGATTGGCAATAAGATAACTGGTAAACATTCATCAGAATAAAATCCAGAGGGTTCAAGGAGAAATGTTTAAAATTAGAGATTGTGGAGAAAAAGCAAAATAAAATGTTTTATCAGAGATAATGCCTTAAAACTTTCTTGCTACACTTTATTAGATATGTGCCAATGAAGGAATGATAACGTTCTCTTTAAAAGCAGAGCTCAGAGGAAAAGGTTTGCAGACCTATATATGCAAAATATTAAACTCATTAAAAACGAAATTATGGAATGGTCTGGGAATGTCAAATATCACAAAAGGTCAGTAAGTATACAGTTTTTTCAAATTGGTAGGAATAAATACATCAAGATTTCAGTAAAGAGGTAGGTAGACAAAGAAACTAATAGACCCTATGGGAAATTTCAGATGTAAATAAACACATGAAAAACATTCATCCTCACCTGAGAGAAATGCCAAATAAAGGAGCCACTTCCTGTCCACCAAAGCAGGGAAGTTTTAGTGATGTCTCTGCTTCCTTTTCAGAATATGTGAGCCAAAGCGGAAGTGAAACTTTATGTTTAATCCTAACCCTTTACCTTTACTGTCACCTTTCCAATGTCAGGTTCACCACCCTTCAAGCAGTTGTTTTAGAGACACCATATTCCGCTCTTTCATTCAGCGACTACTCTTGTAGTTCCCATCCTAGGCACTGAAGGACCTGCAGCTGGGCCTTTCGAAAAAGGCCACATTTTCTAGGCCGGGGTTACAGTTATTTGAAATGCTTTGCATTTTTATTGACTTGTTAAAATATGCTGTAGATTTACAGAAGTGTTCCGAACTGTTGTATGGAAATCATTTGCAAGTATGTCATGCTCTTGGCCCTGATCAGAATCTCCTCCCCTGAGTAAATGAAGCGTTGTTATTCATTTGCGGCTTGGGGTTAAATACTGGACTAGATAGATCGTTTCTATCTTGTATAACCCTGAGAAGGTCAGGCTGCAAGGCCACTGCTCCAGGAGTTTTCTACACACACAGCGTAAGGTACTTGGGAAAGAATGAATGATTCACTCATTTCAAAGCCGGGGTAAGTCCAGGTTAAAAGTGGCAGTGTTACTTAGCTAAGTATTGAGTGACAGATGGAAGGGGTAGTGTCTTCTTTTCCCCTTGGAAAGAGTGCTTGGCCTCCACTGGGCTTTAGTTTCTCCTTTCTGCACACACTACTTACTGTTTCACCCTGAACCCGGATGAGTTGCCGCCACAGTTTCAATGACAAAATCACCACTTCGTGTGTCTGGGTAAAATCAACCGTCATTGGTTTACAGAATGTGCATCTTTTCATCTGTCCTCCAAGTTGTTTTCCACATGAATTGAAAAGATTTTATTTCTAAAATTTTAATCCATGGCCTCATAATTGTAAGGTTTTTAAAGCACCTATCACATACAGATGTTAGATAGTTCTGGGTTTAGCTATTCTGTTTTCATTTTTAAACGAAAGGGGGATGCAAAAATTCTAGGGTTTCCCTCAATCCCAAAAAGTTTAGTACTTTTTGAAAAATGGGGTTTATATTTGAGAGCTATTGACATTCATTCGGGTAAGTAAAATAATTCCAGGGAGGGGCTGGCCTGGTGGCTCAGGTGGTTGGAGCCCCGCCGAAGGCTGCCAGTTCGATTCCCACATGGGTTCTCAACTACAAGGTTGCCGGTTTGATTCCTCAACTCCTGCAAGGGATGGTGGGCTCCGTCCCCTGCAACTAAGATTGAACACGGCACCTTGAGCTGAGTTGCCGCTGAGCACCCGGATGGCTCAGTTGGTTGGAGCGCATCCTCTCAACCACAAGGTTGCCGGTTCCACTCCTCGAGTCCCGCAAGGGATGGTGGGCAGTGCCCCCTGCAACTAAAGATTGAACACGGCACCTTGAGCTGAGTTGCCGCTGAGCTCCCAGATGGCTCAGTTGGTTGGAGTGCGTCCTCTCAACCACAAGGTTGCCGGTTCAACTCCCACAAGGGATGGTGGGCTGTGCCCCCTGCAACTAGCAACGGCAACTGGACCTGGAGCTGAGCTGCGCCCTCCACAACTGAAAGGACAACAACTTGAAGCTGAACGGCACCCTCCACAATAAGATTGAAAGGACAACAACTTGACTTGGAAAAAAGTCCTGGTAGTACACACTGTTCCCCAATAAAGTCCTGTTCCCCTTCCTTCCCCAATAAAATCTTTAAAAATAATAATAATAATTCCAGGGAATTTTAACTACCAAAGATTTATTTGTTCAGCGTTAGGTATGTTTTATTATATTCCAGGCATTTCAGCTACCAGCTGTCATGCTCATGCTAACGGTGAACAGGATCTCATTGCACAGACATCATAACGTGCCCATTCCTCAGCAATCTTGTCAGATGGATATTATTATTGTCCCCTCTTAGCGATGAAAATACTGTGGTACCAATGGCTTGCCTAGGGCACGTTCCTACTAAGTAGCGGGGCTGGGCTTTGAATGCTGGTGACCCCAAAGCCTTCCTCCTTCCCATTCTTTTTTTTTTTTTTTTTTTTAAAGATTTTATTGGGGAAGGGGAACAGGACTTTATTGGGGAACAGTGTGTACTTCCAGGCCTTTTTTCCAAGTCAAGCTGTTGTCCTTTCAGTCTTAGTTGTGGAGGGCGCAGCTCAGCTCCAGGTCCGGTTGCCGTTTCTAGTTGCAGGGGGCGCAGCCCACCATCCCTTGTGGTAGTCAAACCGGCAGCCTTGTGGTTGAGAGGACACGCTCCAACCAACTGAGCCATCCGGGAGCTCAGCGGCAGCTCAGCTCAAGGTGCCGTGTTCAATCTTAGTTGCAGGGGGCGCTGCCCACCATCCCTCAAGGGACTCGAGGAATTGAACTGGCAACCTTGTGGTTGAGAGCCCACTGGCCCATGTGGGAATCGAACTGGCAGCCTTTGGAGTTAGGAGCATGGAGCTCCAACCACCTGAGCCACTGGCCTGGCCCCCTCCTTCCCATTCTTAGTCACTGCCTTTTGGCAGCTGTAGGACCTTACGGCCGTCCACGCACGTGCTTCCTTACCATCTGCTGGCCTCCCAGGAGATTGATTTCAGGCGGATGACGGAGAGAACAGAGCTGTTTCGACCACTCAGAAATAGCCAAGCAAACAGCCTGTTCTTACTTCGGCCAGCAGATACTCAGGGCTGCAGAGTGCAGGGGGTTGGCAAAGCCCTGTGCAGCCATGTTGGCTTCTGTCTCTGCTGTGTATTCGCCTTGTTCCAGGCTGCCATACAGTTTTGTGTATGCTGTTTTAACAACTTAGAGTATTGGCTGTGTCCTACATATGACCCATAAGATCATTTTTAGAACTAGACGCTTTTCTGTTCTACTGTAAGAACTATTAAACCACGTCCCTGATACTGATCCATAGTTTTTTCAGGGCCTTCCCATCTTAGGTCAGTGTTGTTAAACAGTCCCTTCTAATGTGTTTAATTGGATTGCAGAGTGTTTTTTTCCTTCCTTATCAAATCTACATAGAATTTTCTATACTCACAGGTGTCTGGTCACCCTGTGCTTCCTGACTTACTCACTGGCTCTTCCTGCAGTACCATGTACACTTAGGGGTGAGGTCTAGAACTCTCCTTTTCTTACTTCCCTGTCTCTGAAGTTACACTTGCTTGAATCTCCAAATCCAGTCAGTCAGAGACACAGCTACTTTTGCTTTGTATACCAACTTTGGGAATTGACGTAATTCTTAGAAACATAAAACCCAGGTAACTCAAAACACAAAACCCAGTCTGATATAGAGATTGTCCGTTTGCAGTCTGTAACTTCCTTGTGAGTGATGGACTGAGATTTGGAGTCTGTGTCGTTAGCTGCTTGTGTCCCCAGAGCCTCTTCAGTCAGACGTCAGTTGTGACTGAATGAAGCAAAGGCTTTTCTTACACTCAGACGCCTCTGGAGTCAAACTTGGAGTAGCATTGCCAGTCCAGAGTGTTATACCTGGACGTGTATTTGTTTCTCAGTACATGCTTACTGAGGGCCTCTGAAGTGTTAGCTGTGAATACAGTAGTGAGTCAGACAGGCAAGTCTGCCCTCTTGGGGGTTACATTCTAACAGGGGAGACAGATCATGAATTGCTGACAGTAATACCAGTGACCGACACTGGCGTGCGTCCTGTGTGTCAGCCACTTGTTCTAAGAATGTTACACGCATTAACTGTAGGAGGTGGTAGTGTTGTTAGCCTCATGCTTTCAGATGTGAAAGCTGAGACCAGAGGACTTAAGAAAATGTCCCAAACTTACACAGCCAGTAAGTGGCTGAGCAGGAATTTGAGCTCAAGCAGTCTGGCTCCAGAGTCTGTGTTCTGCTAGTGGTGACAAATGCCCTTGAAGAGAAAGAAAACGCAAAATACCCAGGGTGATTTGAGAGAGCATGAGTCTGGGCCACTGTGAATGAGGTAGTCAGGGAAGCTGATCTCAAAACTTGGAGGTGAAATTTGACCAGACACCTAACCGACAAAGAATAAGGCACTGAGTAGCTGGGATAAGTTTGTTCCAGGCAGAGAGAAGAGCAGGCCTACGGCTGAGGCCGGAAGGAGCTGGATGTGTTTGCGGACAGAAGGCAGCCTAGTGCGTCTGGGACAGCACCACGGAAGGATGGCTGTGGGCCAGACTGGGAGGGCCCTGCTGGCTGTGGGCCAGATTGCAGATTTCTCGTAGGGACTGTGGGAAGCCATTGATGGGCAGTAAGCAGGGGTGGCACATGATTTGATTGCTTTTCTACGGAGAATGAATTAGAAGCGTTTAAGAGTAGAAACAGGGAGACAAGACTGGGGAAGACTTAGAGTTCTGTTTTGGACTAGTGAGGTTTGAGTGTTACAAAACTCTTTGTATTTTTGTTTGCTTACGGACCAAAATACAGATGAAATGTAGCTATCTCAGTGCTTAAAATGATGATAAACAGACTGGTTTGATCCCCGTCCTGCTCCCAAGGCCAGTCCTCTAGTCTTAGCCTTCGCTCTTGCTCTGCCTGGAATGCCTGCCGCCCTCCCCACCTGTGATGTCCCCTCCTCCCTGCCAACTCCCAGTCCTCCCATGCCCTCCCATATCACTTAGTGCCTTCTAACGTGCCGTGTGATTGGACGGTTTAGCCGTTTTACTGCCAGGTCCCTCTGCTCGAGTATAAGTTCCCTGAAGGCAGAAATCTTGTGTTTTGTGCCTCGATGTCTCTCCCTTGCGCCAGATGGAAGAACATGCCTGGTCCCACTTAACCTCATCACAAGTGCTCGTATATATTTGATGGAGGGATGAAAATGGAGTCAAGGAAAAGAATGGTTTCTGCCGCAGTTGCGTTTGAAAATTGCGTCGGATCTGTCACTTCTTTCCATGTCCGAGTGCAGAGCCTTCTGGAGTTTGGCTTCTCCCCGACCTCAGTGGTGCTATGTCTGTTGAAACAGCACCATTTTGATTAAATAAAAACTAATAAATATATGCAATTTGAGGCATAATTTTTCTTAATGTAAATTTGTTTTAGGCCATTTCCCCCCCCCTAATCCGCCATCTTGGACTTTCTCTGGGCCATTTTTTTTAAATTTTACATCTGGTTATTAAGGCTTTCATAATTTTCTTCAGCTATCAGTTGGACTTTTTAAAGACTTCAGAAGCTATTTGGGTATTAACATAGGGAAGTGGCATTGGTCATGAGAAATAAATTATGTATACGAGAAACTATTTTTTATCATATTTTTGAAACCAGTTGTAGTTGTGACAGATAAGAAAATTTCAGTTATTTGATACCAGCAATAAAAATCATGTGAGCAAAAGCAATTAGGTGCTGTGGAATGTCCACGGGCCTGGCCAGTACACTTTGGTCGTAGGTTTGTCCAGTAATCATAGACACCCCTAATGTGTGTCGCCTGTCTGCTGGCCAGACGCTCCACGTGGCACTTGTGATTCTTACGCTGTCCCTCAGGTTGTCATTACCACACCCCATTTATAGATGAGGAAAGTGGGAGAAGTTAAGCAGCTTATCCAGGATCACACAGCCAATAAGCCGCGCGTGGACTCCAGACACACACTAGTGACTCCCTGTGTGCCCAGGGCCATCTTCTCCCTTCTCTGAGCTTCGGTTTTCCTACCTTTAGAAATGAAGGGGTCATGGTTACACTACGACAGAGCCCTTTACAGCATTGAGTCAGAATGGCTCTAAGGTCCACTGTCTACTAACCAGCTCAGCGCACTTCTGTCGAGTTCCTTGTGTGCACCAGACAGCAGTGTAAGATGCCATTAGATGACAGAAATGGGGGACACTGGGTCTGTCTCTCCGAGCAAACGAGCTGGGCTGTGCTCCCCCGGTGGCTGTAGACTTTCAGGCCAGTGTCGTAAGTGCTGTGTTCTCCGTTAGTAAACCTTGCCCATTGTTCCGAACAAAACGCCCTTTTGTGCTTAGATGGCGGGGCTCCAGTGCTTTCAGCAGGATGGAGAGAGTGGCTGTGGAGTGGAGCCAGCATGGACCTAAAGAAATACTGTTGTCGCCAGCACCACTGGTTTAGAGAAGGCTTCAGCCAGTGGTCCGGATGGGAACAGTCCTCTGGAGCAGAGGCCCTGGGGGCTCCTTGAACCCTATACATTCTTGTCCCAACTTGCGAGTTTGGTGAACTGACTTTCTCTACCTCTAGGGAAGACAGTCTCTGGAATCTACATTTTATTTTATCACTTGTGAAATCAGGATAGGGTCACC
The DNA here is from genome assembly GCF_057876585.1 of Rhinolophus sinicus. NCBI lineage: Eukaryota > Metazoa > Chordata > Mammalia > Chiroptera > Rhinolophidae > Rhinolophus > Rhinolophus sinicus. The sequence continues at coordinate 213,793,620 of NC_142501.1, read as the reverse complement.
CTACTAAAGTACTTAACAAATAGACATTAAGTACAATAATTCCAACAAATATTTGATATTGTGCCACTAGAAAGATGATGTACTGTGTACTCTGTTCATTTGATACCTTCAGTGATGCTTAGTATTTCATTTATGTTCTTTTTTTTAAAAATTAAAGTTTATTGGGGTGACAATTGTTAGTAAAGTTACATAGATTTCAGGTGTACAATTCAGTATTACACTAACTATCTCACATTGTGTGCTCACCACCCAGGGTCAGTTCTCTTCCCATCACCATATATTAGACCCCATTCACCCTCTTCTAGGGCCCCCCTCCCTCCTTACCCTCTACCCTAAACTAGTGTCTGTGTCTATGAGTTTTTGTTCCATTTGTTTGTCTTGTTCTTTTGTTGTTTTTCGTTTTTATATACCACATATCAGTGAAATCATATGGTTCTGTACTTTTTCTCTCTGACTTATTTCACTTAGCATTGTAATCTCAAGATCCATCCATGTTGTCACAAATGGTCCTATTTCATCTTTTCTTACCTCCGAATAGTAGTCCACTGTGTATATATACCACAACTTCTTTATCCAGTTGTCTATCGAAGGACATTTTGGTTGTTTCCCTGTCTTGGCCACCGTAAACAAAGCTGCAGTGAACATTGGAGCACACGTGTCTTTATGGATAAATGTTTTCAGATTTTTTGGGTAGATACCCAGGAGAGGGATTGTTGGGTCATATGGTAATTCTATTCTTACTTTTTTGAGGAACCTCCACACTGCCTTCCATAGCGGCTGCACCAGTCTGCATCCCCACCAACAGTGTATGAGGGTTCCTTTTTCTCCACTGCCTCTCCAACACTTGTTACTATTTGTCTTGTTGATGATAGCCATTCTGACTGGGGTGAGGTGATATCTCATTGTGGTTTTTATTTGCATTTCTCTGATGATTAGTGATGTTGAGCATTTTTTCATATGTCTATTTGGCATTTGTATGTCCTCTTTGGAGAAATGTCTCTTCAGGTCCTCTGCCCGTTTTTCAATTGGGTTGTTTGTTTTTTTTGTTGTTGAGTTGTATGCGTTCCTTGTATATTTTGGATATTAGCCCCCTATTCGGAGCTGCCGTTTGCAAAAATCTTCTCCCATTCAGTTGGTTGCCTCTTTATTTTGTCTATGGTTCTTTTTTGTTTTGTTTTTTTGCTGTCAGAAGCTTTTAAGTTTGATATAGTCTCATTCATTTATTTTAGCTTTTACTTCCCTTGTCTTTGGAGTCAAATTCATAACATGCTCTTTGAACCCAAGGTCTGGAAGTTTAGTACCTGTATTTTCTTCTATGCAGTTTATTGTTTCAGGTCTTATGCTTAGGTCTTTGATCCATTTTGAATTAATTTTGGTACATGGTGACAGATAGCAGTCCAGTTTCATTCTTTTGCACATGGCTTTCCAATTCTCCCAGCACCGTTTGTTGAAGAGGCTGTCTTTTCTCCATTGTGTGTTTTTTGCTTCTTTGTAAAAAATTGTCCGCATTTATGTGGGTTTATTTCTGGGTTCTCAATTCTATTCCATTGGTCTACGTGTCTGTTTTTCTGCCAATACCATGCTGTTTTGATTATTGTAGCCCTGTAGTAGAAGCTAAAGTCAGGGAGTGTGATACCTCCAGCATTGTTCTTTTTTCTTAGGATTGCTTTGGCTGTTCGGGGTCTTTTGTGGTTCCATACAAATCTGATGATTTTTTGTTCTATTTCTTTAAAAAATGCCATTGGGATTTTGATGAGGATTGCATTAATCTGTATATTGCTTTGGGTAATATGGCCATTTTAACTATGTTGAGTCTTCCAATCCATGAACATGGAATGTCTTTCCATTTCCTTGTGTCTCCTTCAATTACTTTTAAAAATTCTTATAGTTTTCAGCATATAGGTCTTTCACATCCTTGGTTAAGTATATTCCTAGGTATTTTATTCTTTTTGTTGCAATTGTAAAAGGAATTGTTTTAATTTCTTTTTCTGAGATTTCATTGTTAGTATATAGGAATGCAATGGACTTTTGTACGTTGGTTTTGTAGCTGGCTACTTTAGTGTATTTGTTTATTGTTTCTAATAGCTTTTTGGTGGAGTCTTTAGGTTTTTCTATATATAGCATCATGTCATCTGCAAAGAGTGACAATTTAACTTCTTCATTCCCAATTTGGATGCCTTTTATTTCTTTCTCTTGCCTGATTGCTCTGGCGAGGACTTCCAACACTATGTTGAAAAGCAGAGGTGATAGGGGACAGCCCTGTCGTGTTCCTGAACGTAGAACAAAGGGCTTCAATTTTTCACCATTAATTATGAGATTAGCTGAGGGTTTGTCATATATGGTCTTTATTATGTTATGGCATTTTCCTTCTATACCTATTTTATTAAGTGTTTTAATCATAAATGGATGTTATATCTTGTCAAACGCTTTTTCTGCATCAATCGGTATAATCATATGATTTTTGTTCTTTATTTTGTTTATGTGATGTATCACATTGATGGATTTGCGGATGTTGAACCATCCTTGTGCCCCGGGGATGAACCCCACTTAGTAAGATGAATAATCTTTTAATGCATTGTTGCATTTGATTTGCTAGAATTTTGTTTAGGATTTTTGCATCTGTATTCATCAGAGATATTGGTCTGTAGTTTTCTTTTTTTGTGCTGTCCTTACCAGGTTTTGGTATCAGGGTAATGTTGGCCTCATAAAATGAGTTAGGGAGTACTGTCTCTTCTTCGATTTTTTTGGAAGAGTTTGAGCAGGATTGGTATTAGATCCTCTTTGAAGGTTTGGTAGAATTCACTAGGGAAGCCATCTGGTCCTGGACTTTTGCTTTTGGGAAGGTTTTGGATGACTGATTCAATTTTCATACTGATGATCGGTCTGTTTAGATTTTCCAATTCTTCGTTATTCAGCCCTGGAAGGCTGTATGTTTCTAAGAACTTGTCCATTTCTTCTAGGTTATTGAATTTGGTGGCATATAGTTCTTCACAGTATTCTTGGATGATCCTTTGTATTTCTGTGGCATCTGCGATAACTTCCCCTCTTTCATTTCTGATTTTATTAGTGTCTTTTCTCTTTTTATCTTAGTGAGTCTAGCCAAAGGTTTGACAATTTTATTAATATTTTCAAAGAACTGCCTCTGTCACATTAATTTTTTCTATTGTCTTTTTGTTCTCTATTTCATTTAGTTCTGCTCTGATTTTTATTATTTCCTTTCTTCTGCTGACCTTGGGTTTCATTTGTTCTTCTTTTTCTAGTTCTTTAAGGTGTAACGTGAGGTTATTTATCTGGGATTTTTCTTGTTTCTTGAGATAGGCCTTGTCGCATCCAGCACAACACGTGCAGTGAGGGTGTGAGAAGGGGCAGCTTTGGGTTAAGTTTTTAAGAAAGAAAGAAACAGAGACTTAATGCAGTTAAATCTCAGAAGGCCAGTTCTGAAAGACTGGAGCCCAGAATAAAGCCGACTGGAGGTTTTTATTGATAAGTATACAAATACAAGAAAGTAACATTGTTTCTTACATGGTCTGTGAGACTCATACATCATAGCAGAAAAATGTTTGCTCCAGTCACCCTTTGTCTGTCAACAGCCGAAGCATAAAGTCCCATGATGTCTTAACTACGATATGTACCCTCTCAGTGTCAAGTCTCTCATGTTGTAACAGTTCTGTTGAGATAAGTGGAGAGAACTGATCTTTATTGCCCTCATGACTTCTCTCACAATCAGGTGAGAGAGGAAAGCCAGAGCCAGCAATGGCTTTTCCCAGGCAGGGGGAAGGGGGGGCAAGGCTCCTTTTTGGATCTTCTAGGGCAGCTCATTGGGGGTCCTCACTCGGTTCTGCCTGGCTTGAGTTGTTCCCTCGGGGAATCTTACTCGTCATTGGCTGCAAACCATCTTTTGGGGACCAGACAGAGACATAAGGTGTAAAACATAGAGATAAGCAAAGTCCTAAAAAGGCACAGTCTCACAGACTTTTCTTTCCTCGAGGAAAGACATGGTGGGGGGGACAGTCAGCAAGGCTGCTGTGTGACTACAAGGCCTGTAATGATATAAATCTCCCTCTGAAAACTGTTTTTGTTACATCCAAAGAAAGTTTGGTAGGATGTATTTTCATTCTCACTTGTTTCTATGTATCTTTTGATCGCTCTTCTTATTTCTTCTTTGACCTGGTCGTTCTTTAAAAGTATGTTGTTTAATCTCCACATATTTGCGGTTTTTCCTGCTTTCTTTTTGCAGTTGATACCCAATTTCAAAGCCTTGTGTTCAGAGAATATACTTGGTATGATTTCAATCTTCTTAAGTTTACTGACACTAGTTTTATGTCCCAATATATGGTCTATTCTTGAGAATGTTCCATGTACATTAGAAAAAAATGTAGTTTCATGTTCTAGGATGAAGTGTTCTATAAATGTCAGTTATGTCCATTTCATCTAATGTGTCATTTAGGGCTGCTAATTCTTTGTTTTCTGTTTGGATGATCTATCCATAGCTGTCAATGATGTATTTAGGTGCCCTACTATAGTTGTGTTTTGGTCAATTTCTCTCTTTAGTTCTGTCACTAGTTGCTTGGTATATTTCGGTGCTCCCTGTTTGGGGGCATAAATATTGATGACTGTTATGTCTTCTTGTTGTATAGTCCCCTTTATCATTATGAAATGTCCATCTTTGTCTCTTCTTACCTTTTTTATCCTCAAATCTGTGTCATCTGATATCAGTATGGCTACACCTGATTTTCTCTGGATACCATTTGCTTGGAGTGTCAGTTTCTACCCTTTCACTTTGAGTCTATGCTTGTCCTTGTAGCTGAGATGCGTCTCTTGGAGACAGCATATGGTTGGGTTTATTTTTTTGATCTAATCAGCTGCTCTGTGCCTTTTTATTGGGAAGTTCAGTCCATTTACATTTAGGGTGATTATTGATATGTGAGGATTTCCTATCATTGTATCTTTGGTTTTCTGGTAAGACTGTCTCCATGGTTTCTTTGCCTTTTTGTTGTTGTCTGTTATTTCTGTGTGGTGGTATTCTATGATGTTTCCCTCTGTTTCTTCTTTTATTATGTTATATATTTCAGTTCTGGATCTTTTTTGAGTGGTTACCATTAAGTTTATGTGAAAGAAAGTTTCATATTTAGAGTATTCCATTTTCTTCAGCATGCTTACTTTCTCCATTCCCATATTCTGGTTCAGGCCTTTACTCTCTCCCCTTTTATGTTTTGGTTGTCACAAATTATCCCTATTTATGCTGGTCGAATAGCCTCCTTCAGTATTCCTTGTAGTGCAGGTCATGTGTTAGAAAATTCCCTCAGCTTCTGTATGTCTGGAAAGGTCTTTATTCCTCCTTCATATCTAAAGGATATCTTTGCTGGATATATTATTCTTGGCTCATAATTTCTTTCTTTCAGTAGTCTGAATATTTGATTCCACTCTCTCCTGGCTTGTAGAGTTTCTGCTGAAAAATCTGATGATAATCTAATGGGCTTTCCTTTGTAGGTTACCGTCATCTTTTCCCTGGCTGCCTTGAGGATTCTTTCTTTGTCGTTAATTTTTGACAGCTTCAGTACAATGTGACTTGGAGAAGGCCTGGTGGGGTTGAGGTAATTAGGCGTTCTATTTGCTTCTTGGATTTGAGGGTCCAGTTCTGTACACAAGCTTGGGAAGTTCTCATCAACAATTTGTTTGAATATATTCTCTGTTCCCTTCTCTCTTCTCTTTCTGGTTTGCCCATTGTTCTTATATTGCTCTTTCTGATGGAGTCAGAAAGTTCTTGTACAGTTCTTCCATTTCTTTTAAGTCTCAAGTCTTTCTTCTTCCATCTGTGTCATTTCCATATTTCTGTCTTCAGTGTCACTGATTCTTTCCTGCATCATGTCAACTCTACTACCTAAGCTGGATATTTCATTCTTAATTTCTTCTATTGAGTTCTTAATCTCCAGGAATTCTATTGGGTTCTTTTTCAAAATTTCAATCTCTTTGGTAAAATGTTCATTTTGTTGTTTGATTGTGTTCCTGAGTTCATTAAACTGCCTGTCTGCGTTTTCTTGCATCTCATTGAGTTTTTTAAGAACTGCAATCTTGAATTTTCTGTTATTTAAGTCACATATTTCTATGTCTTTAAGTTCATTTTCTGGAGACTTTTCATTTTCTTTCTGAGCTGTCTTGTTACCTTGGTTATTCATGGCAATTAATGAATTATTATTTCTCTTCCTAGACATCTACAGGAGTGGGTTCTGCAACGGGTTGATAGGAAGAGGTCTTTCTTTTGTTTTCTTGTACTTGTTGGTAGAATGTTTTGTTTTCTCTCCGACTGCAGCCTTTTTTTCTCTCCCACACGGTAGTGCTATGTTTTCTCTGCACTATTCCAGCTTCTCACACAATGGGGGGATTCCCTGGAAGGTGAGCTGCTCCTCTGTTAACAGTTTGCTTGGGTCAAGGGTCCCTCCTTCCCCCCCAAAAGTTACCAAAAATAACTGTATCTTGCTTTTTTTTCACTTGACACTGTTATTTTTGTGAAAACTAGACCAGCTAAAAAATCGTGTGCTCATAATTACTTGATAGCACAAATAGGGTTCTCAGTCTTCGTCAACTGGCATAATTACTTTTCAGAGACTGTACCTTTGGCAGAGTTTTACTTAGGCTTATTCTTGTGATTTTAAGTACTTCCTGCCTAGCTCCTAAGAGGAAAACCTGGTACCATTTTCAGAAGTCTCAGCATTAATACAGTAGCCCCTGTTTCACCCTTTGTGTGTACAGAATATCTATTTCTTAGACACTCAGCAGTGGTCTTGTCTCAGTTCCTTTTATCATTTGTCTTCCACGGAAACCAATCACTTCATAAAAAAGAACATTTACTTACTGACCATTAAATTTTGAAAGACTCTCGGTTTGCTTTTGTGGCCAGTATTTTAATCTTCCTTACTCACAACCCTGCCAAACTTCCCCATCTTCCCCCTCCCCCCAGAAAAATAAACAGAAATCCAACCCAACCCTTACTTTGTAAGCCACCCTCATGGAATTCGGGAAAATGAAATTTGGTATAACTTTTGTTTAGTGAAACAGTACATTTTGAAAGATTTCATTACTTCAGCAAAAATATAGTTAAAAATAGTATAGTAATTGAAGGACAGTAAACAGTATCATGAAGGAGCAGAAATAGAGAAAGTGGTTGTCACTGTCAGAGGAGAAAGTCAACGTGTGCTTTTCTCTAGCTGGAGTTGTTCTGGTCCTGTGGCTCAGGATACACGAATCAGTATAGTAACCATAGTGGAGGCCTGTCTGTGGGGTGGTGGTGATTTGTTAAACTGTGAGGCAGCTGAGATAAAATTGCTTCTCCCAGATTCCTCTTCTGAAATCGAAATTGCCATTTCCTCGTGGGATTTCCTCTTGGAAGCACTTACTTAAGATACCTGCATTGGTATTTGCTCACATGCCATCTGAAAGTACTGGTTGTCAGTTAAATGTAATTTTTTTGGATGAAAACAAATTTTGTGGCATCAGTAAGGGAGAATGATTTTGCATTTCTTCGTTCATCCATTTAAACATGTTCCTTGCTTCTTGCGGCCTGTTCTGTGCTAAGTGGTGGGAAGGTAGTGAGTGCTGAGTGAGACAAAGGAGCCCGTGTGCCCGCCTGCTCTTGGCCAGTGTCCACGCTGGGCCTTCCTGTATGACGGTCAGTGGATGAACTTGGGGTTTGCAGTGAGTCCTGGGTTCAGGCCCTAACTCGGCCATTTATTTATTGTGAGGCCTTGGGAACTGGAAGTCAGGTCTTCATTTGCAAATGGGGGAGTCTTGCAGGGTTGTTTTAGTGAACAGATCAAGCTGTGTGGAAATGTGGTGCTCTGCAGTGGTCTGTGGTACTGTCCTTACAAACTTCACGCATTGGTCACTCTTCTGGGTCCCTTGCATTTTCTAGTTGCATTCTCCTCAACTGCATTTGGGAAAAAATTTGTGGGGAGTTCGGGAGTCACAGAGATGAGGATTATGCCTCTCCTGTTTTCTCACAGTGCTCTTCGCTACCCTGCCTCATTTGATCAGTAGGTTAGGGAGATATTTTTACTTTGTAGGTGAGGACTTCACACATGTTGAAGTTGTCCAGTGGAGTGAGTGGCACTAACCACTGGTCCCTGGCTTGGTGGCCTGTCCACTGCCCACTGCTGACCCTTGGACTGGAGAGTCCTTTCGTCAGCACAAAAAAAACTGTTCAACGAGGGGCCAGCCCCGGTGGCTCAGGCGGTCAGAGCTCCATGCTCCTAACTCTGAAGGCTGCCGGTTCGATTCCCACATCGGCCAGTGGCTCTCAACCACAAGGTTGCCAGTTCAACTTCTCGAGTCCTGCAAGGGATGGTGGGCGGCACCCCCTGCAACTAACACTGAACATGGCACCTTGAGCTGAGCTCCGGGATGGCTCAGTTGGTTGGAGTGCGTCCTTTCAACCACAAGGTTGCCGGTTCGAGTCCCACAAGGGATGGTGGGCAGCGCCCCCTGCAACTAGCAACGGCAACTGGACCTGGAGCTGAGCTGCGCCCTCCACAACTAAGACAACAACTTGAAGCTGAACAGCACCCTCCACAACTAAGATTGAAAGGACAACAACTTGACTTGGAAAAAAGGCCTTGAAGTGCACACTGTTCCCCAATAAAGTCCTGTTCCCATTCCCCAATAAAATCTTTAAAAAAAAAAAAAAAGCAATTAAATTATAAAAAACAAACAAACAAACAAACAAAAAACTGTTTAACGAGAAGCACTTAAGAGTGCAGTCTCCAAATCATAGCCTTCATTTCAGACCCTTGTCCACCTAGGGCTCCGCAGCCATAAGCAGGTGACTGCCATCTCTGTAATAATGTGCCAGAGGACTGACTAAATGTCGTCATTAAAGGAAGCACAGCAGCAGGTGTGTAACTGCATATCAACACTCCGGAAAACCTGGGAGGTTACGCTGGGAACCTGTTAGCAAACCATTCGGCACGAAGGAGAGAGGACGCAAGAGGACCCACCAGATCCTAATCGTAAGCCCGAGTTGTCGGGACAGGGCTGAAACCCGGCTCTGATTGCATTTGACTTCTTATTTTTGCTTTCTTTTCAAGTTTGAGCTTGCTGGGACGTACGGTGGTGAGAGGCGGTGTGTGCTGGAATTAAGGGCTGGCGCTCTGGAGCAGGCAGGCCGAGTCCAGACCTTAGCACCCCCATGACTGGCTGCTTTGCTTCTTGGTGCCTCAGTTTCCTTATCTTCAGGAAAAAATGAGTTCATACATGTAAAAGTGAGTTTTAGATCAGTACTTACCACATAGTAAATTAACAGTGCCTGTTTTAAAGGGGACTTTGAGCAGTTTCATCTGTAAGAGAACATCTGGAAACACAGGAATAGAAATGATCCGATCACAGTAAGTAATGGCTTGTAGTGAGCTTTGTGTCCCAAGCAGGGCACGCTCAGTCAGCCCGAAGCTGTGAAGAAGAGTCTTAAACGTGAGGTTGTGTCTGTCCCTTTGGAGAAGTGGAGGACTGGGCTACTACTGTAAGCAGTGAGGCGTGTAGCTCGTGGTGGTTGTGTCCCTGGTATTTGGGAGAGGGCTCCAGCATTGGGCTCCCTCCTGCCAGGAGACATGCGGGAGTCCCCTTTTGTTGGCTGGCACAGCACTCCTTCCGGAACCATAGGTTTCTGAGAGTTAGTAATGAGTGTCTGGTCCGGGCGTCCGTGTCCTGCTTCCCTAGCCGAGGCGCCAGAGAGGGCGTGGGCTGTCTGCAGCCTCTTCCCAGCCCTTTGCCAGGGCTTAGCCGTAAGTGTCGGCTCCAGTTTAAAATCGTGTCACTCCTCAGACAGAGAAAGACAAATACCATATGGTCTTACTTATATGTGGGAGCTGAAAAAGAAAACAGAAACACACTCCTAGATACAGAGAACAAACTGATGGTTGCCAGATAGGGGGGTTGAGGGATGAGTGTAAAGGGGAAAGGGGATTAATTGGTGCAAACTGCCAGTTATAAAATTTGTCACAGGATGTAAAGTACAGCATGGAATATAGTCAGTAACATTGTGATAACTATGTATGGTGACGGGTGGGGACTAGTCTCATCGGGGGATCACATCGTTAGGTATGTAAGTGTCTAACCGCTATGCTGTACACCTGAAGCTAATAAAATATTGTACATCATTTGTACTTGAAAAAAAAATTAAAAAAAAAAATCTTGCAACCTTTCCAGATCCACTTTTTCAGCTTTTTTCTAGGTTTACTGAGGTACAGTTGACAATAAAGTGGTAATGTAGTTGATGTGTACATGATGGTCTGATACGTTTCCACATTGTGAAGTGACCCCACATCAGGTTAATTAGCACATCCGTCGCCTCACTGACGCGTTTTGGTGAGTCTGCCTTCTGCGTTGTGCTTTGTTTCATAAAACAAATGGTGCGGTTTCATTCAGGACACAAACCTCCTGGAGCCCTTGCACAGAAGTTAGGGGGTGCCTTGCAGCAGATCTCCGACTTTGTTCAGGAGCAAAGCGTGTGTCGGTCCCTCCCTACTCCGCGGGAAATCCTCTCCCAGGGCTCGCTTACCAAATGAGTTAGGGAGTAAGTGGCCCTGCTCCTCACGGGCCCACAAATTGGTGAAGGAGCATTTACTCAGATGTTTTGGTCCTGTCTGAAAATGGCTGAGAAGAGGTGAGAATAAAGTGTCTTGGACCAGGAGGCCCAGGGCCAAGCTCAGCGCCTTGGGAAGGCTCCCCAGAACAGGAAATCTTTGAGCTGCGTCTTGAGACTGAGTGGGGCTGAAAGGTTCTGAAGAGAGAGGAGTTCAGTGAGTTCATTGCACACTCCTTGAGCTGTGTGCCGAGCACTCAGTGTGAAGGGAGGGGACTGCCGCTCGCTCACTGTGCTATCCCTTCTGTGCCACTGTCTTTAAAGCTTGGTACATGTCCATTCACCAGATCACTGCGCCCTGTCTGCCCCAGGCCATGTGGAAGCTCCGCTTAGCTCTGAAAGCATCTCTTCCTGGAAGCTTCCCTGACTGCCCTCCATATTCCCCGGGTCTGCCTTGACAGAGTACAGAAATTAAACAGCGGAAATGCATTGTCTCTCAGTCTGGAGGCAGAGTTGGTTCCTTCTGGGCCTGAGGGAGGATCTGGTCCAGGCCTTTCCCCTGGCTGCTGGGGATTGACTGGCAATCTGTGGCGTTCCTTGTCTTGTAAATGCGTGACCTCAGCTGATATCCGTGCTTGTGTCCAAATTCCCTCTTTCAATAAGGACACCAGTCCTATTGGATTAGGGGCCCAGCCTGCTCCAGTATGACCTCATCTTAACTAATTCCATCTGCAGCGACCCTATTTCCAAGTAAGGTCACTTTCTGAGATCCTGGGCTTAGGGCTTCAACGTGAATTTGGGGGACACAGTTCAACCCATAGCACTCTTTGTCTGCTTTTTCTGCCTCCCACCACTGGACACTTTCTCCTTGCTCCTACGTAAGTAGATTTCGGTCATGGCACCAAGAGTGTTTGATAGAGTACCTTTTGTTTGTCTGTCATTTTGTGCGTTTTTACCTCTGGTGCCTTGCACACGTGTGGAAGGTAGTTCTAGTGGCGATGTGCATGTTAAGCACCAGAGTTAGTAGAAATAGAGGAAGGACTGCAGAGGTCACTCTTCCTGTTCTTCTAGTGACTGTGCCAAAGGCTGCCTGGAGGTGAGTGTCACTTTTATTACCACACGAGCATCTCTGATACCTCCTGATTTATTTTCTGTGGAGCAATAATGCATTACCACCTGGCAGTCATTATGCTTCCTGAGGTATGTTCTAAGAACATTTAGCAGCTGACCAAACCTTCTGGTCTTCTAGAAGGTGCTTATTTAGAGGCCACCTTCTTGCCTTCTTGTTTCAGTCTTTGGTTTGAGTGTTCTGCCTTTAGGGATTCAAAAGTAAATCATGTGAATGGTTGGAATAGTGAGCCATTAGCAGAATGTCTGTGCCAGAGGGGAAGTGCCAAGAAATAATGGAATCTGCCCAAAAGCTTTAGAATTGGCTCATTAGGTATCTTAGAGAAGCAAAAATGTGTCTGGTTTCTGATCTGAGGTTTAGCTACAAATCAGTGAGGATGGATCACCCTGGGGTTGGAAAGAATATCTTTGCTAAGAAAGAATATTCCAGGGCACCCATTCTTATTTCCAGGTTAATAAATGACATATTAGACAGAGTGGGACATTAGAAAAGTGATGTTAATCTTAAAATATCCTTTCTTCCCAATATCAGTAATGCCTATCTGGAAGAACATGCTGAAATGTGTTCACCCAAAGACAGGCAGAGACCAGCATACGTAAGGTCTGGAGGTACTTTATTCTAAGAGCATGGAAAATTAGGGGCCTTTTCAGACACGTAACAAAATAGAGTAGTATAATGAACCCTGTTTTATTCTTCCTCCAGCTTCAACTATTATTATCTCATGGCCAGTCTTGTTTTTTCAATGTAACCTTACTCTCCCTCCACGCCATATGTTTTAGGCAAATTCCAGATGTTCTTTTATTTCATACACAAATATTTCTGTAAGTATCTAATATGACCATAATAATATCACACCTAAAATTTTTAACAGTTTCTTGATGCTGTCCAAGTCCAGTTAGTGTTCAAATTTCCAATTGTTTCAAATGTCATTTTTGGATGTTTATTTTACAGTGTTTTGAATCAGGTTCCAGCTAAGGTCCTCCTATTAGCTGTCAGGTTTTAAGCCGAGGACTGAGTGGCAAGCTTTACAACGCTCCCTGGCCTAGCTGTTGAGACTGGATTGGTGTGGGGACGGTTAGGAGGCTGGATGCAGAGGAGCTCTTTAGGAGGCTATTGTGTGTCCCGGAAGTGAGTGGTCATTATGTAGACTACAGTGGTGTGGTTGTGATGGGAAGGGTGGGTGACTGAGGTGTCACACAGGTAGGCCGGGCTTCTTTGCATGGTTCATCCAGACTTTTGGGTTCTGTTGGGTGCGCATGCGTGCTTACTTGAAAATATTGTTCCCGGAGATTTCACTGATTCAGGTTATCAACATACTGAGATTTGTGACCTCTTAACCTTTTACACAGGTAAAATTCTAGCAGCTTTATAGATTATTGAGATAGAGGAATGTTAATCAGTGCCTCTCTGGACTCTCTAGTCAACTTTAATGCATCTTGTTTGCCATGATGTTATCTTGTTTGTGATTATAATATTGATAAGATTATCGAAGAGGAAATTTTATAGTTTTTCATTTAAACATGTTATAATCTCATGTATATTATACTAAAGAATCTTCAGTTTTATAATATTGTATTGAGATTTTAATATGTTACAACCATCTGTGTATTGGACATCGATCCTACTTTTTAAATTAAGTTACTCTAGATGTTGGAATTTTTTTACATCTGTAGTTTTCCATTTTTAAAAAATTTGGATTAAGTAATAACTTTTTTGTGGAGATCTTTCTTAAAAAATTTGCTGTCTTAACACACTCTTAAAAATTAAATTAATGAAACCTGAAGCTATAACTCACAAAAAACCAAGTACAGATTTTGTATTTTAAAAGTGGAATTATGTTTATTCTTCATTATTGGGCTCAGACTATGTATACTTTGATTTAAATTTATAGACCTCCTTATTGAAGGAATGGAACGCATACTTGTCTGCAGTCTTTTTCTTCCCCATTCACATGGCAATTCGCAATAAAAAGTGAGTTATCGCTGCTTTATCTTTACATGTTGGTTTTACAAAGATTCTTTTCTTTCAGTCAGCCCTGGGACCAGGAAACAGCTCTAGTTGCCTCTGAAATGCTCCCCTCTGTCCTTATTTACTGACAAAAATAACTTAAAATTGGGACTCACTTAGTAATAGGGTAACCATAATACTGTGGTTTATGTCCTTTTGTCTTTTTTTTAACGCTGAAGTAGAACATTTTTATCATTGGCTCAGAATGTTCAGCTTCATTTACATCTAATGAAGAAATGTCAGATAACCATTACTGTTTTGTTCTTTGGGTCGATCTTTTAGAACAAACTGCGTTTAAGTAAACAGATTAAACTCAGTATTTTAAAGGAAATGTTTAGAGAACAGTACATTTTAAAGAGTACAGTTAGGTCATCGCTTCGTTTACTGTGATGACTTTTAGTCCTCGGTTATTTTCATACTTGAAGTGCTTGAAATGGTATCACTTTAAACATGCTGTTATTTCTATCATATCTTTTGGTTTTAAAAGCAATATCCAAATGGATCTTTTTCTTGAAAAAAAGGTTTCTTCAACAGATTTTGTAGCTGTTGGTACCACAAAATATTTTTTGTGTAAACCAAATATTCTTTAAAGCCGTGGTGTTCCCTGTGGTCCAAGTTCAGTGGCACTGGTATCACTGGGAGCTCATAAGATGTGCAGAATCTCAGCCCCCGCCCCACACACACACACCTACTGAATCTGAATTTGTATCTTAACAGGATTCCGAGTCAGTTCATATGCACATTGAAAAACTAACGGTGGCAGCACAGGATTCCCAAGGTTGGGGGCTCTTCTTCAAGGCCAGTCTTTGCACCTGTGCCCTTGATTCCATCCCCCTCCTCCCTCCCCCTCTCCCCCCACTGCTTCTGCTGCCACCCACTGTCACTTACAATGTGGCCTAGAGGTTAAGAACAAAGCCCTGCCTCCAGGTGGCCTGGAACCGCAGGCAGCCTCCTAGTAGGACCTAGGTTCCCTCATCAATAAAGGGAGGGAGACAATAGCATGTCGGCACCAGAAGGCAAGGGGCTCAAACACCAGTAAAGAGCAATGGCTAGAATACGACTGGGGCTGCTGCCATTCTCCTTCCCCTCGCATCATTCACGTTATGTTAGTCACCTGTTGCAGCAGAGCAAACCATGGAAGGATGTCGCAGCGTAAAATAATTATTACTCATATCTCAGGATCTGGGGATCAGGACCTTAGGTAAGGCTCAGCGGGGACGTTGTGCTCCTTGTGACATCCACTGTGGTCACCTGATGAGTTTCAAATTCGTTATTGGTACTTTCGTTATTAAGTTTAAGAGCTCTTTATATATCCTGGATGTACATCACGTCTCAGATGTATGATTTGCAAATATTTTCTCCCTGTCTGTGGGTTGTCTGTTCACTTTGTTATGTATCCTTTGAAGCACAAATGTTTTTACTTTTGAGGAAGTGCATTTTATCTCTTTTTTGTTGCTGGTCCTTTTTGATGCCTAACCCACGTTCTCATAGATTTACCTCTGTGTTTTCTCCTAAGAATTTTATAGTTTTTACTGTTATGTTTTGGTCTGTGTTCCATTTGGAATGACTTTTGTGTCTAGTGTAAGGAAGGGGTACTAGTTACTAGCTGCTGACTTAATCCACTTTTAAATCCTTGCCTGCTTACCTCACTGGCCTGGGGAACTGTTGTTCACTCAGTCTCCATTAAAACGCTCTGCCTGGGGCTTCAGAGACTGTTTCTCATTTTGTCTCTTTATCCTTTCTTTCCTGATCTTAATTTATTCAAAAATGTTTTCTTTACACGCTCAGTGTATGCGGGGAACTGTTCCAGGTGCTGCTTCAGCGTCGTCTTCTTCGTTTGTATTCTTGTGCCGGCCGCTCTCCTGTTCCATCCTGGCTCTAGATACCGGCTGTGTCAGCACCTCCACCTTTCCCCGTGTCTGTCTCCCCGCTACACGGAGTCCAGCTTCCTCAAAATGAGGGGCACGTCCAGTTCATTTGTGACTGGACAGAAAATAATAGATGTTCGGTAAATACTGCGTTTAGATTGTTAAAGCTTCCGTTCAGCGATGTATAGGAACAGAACAGAAATCGAACTTCTTGTATGATTAGTGAAGGTACTGCTTAGAGATTTAGTAGTTCAAGGTGAACATAATTCAGTATGTTTGAACAGCATTTCACATAAGAGACTGGGATTGAAAAGAATGCACAGGGCCGGCCTGGTGGCTCAGGTGGTTGGAGCACCGTGCTCCTAACACCGATGTCGCCGGTTTGATGCCCACAGGGGCCAGTGAGCTGCACACTCTGCAGCTGAGATTGTGAATAACAGCTCTCCCTGGAGCTGGGCTGCCGTGAGCAGCCAGAAGTCGGTGTGGGCTGCCATGTGCTGCCAGGAGTGGCCGGCAGCTGGCAAGAGCTGCCCTGAGCTGCTGGGAGTGGCTGACCCAGACCGGCGACCAACTGCCTCAGCCAGGGGAGTGCAAGGCTCTTAACACCAGCGTGGGCCAGGGAGCTGTGTCCTACACAACTAGACTGAGAAACTACGGCTTGAACCAGAGTGTGGGGGGGAGGCGGAAGAAGGGGAAAAAAAAAAAAAAGAAAATGCCCCGGAAGTAGCCATGTTAGTAGACTTTCCTATTTGTGCTCCTTGGGCGTTCTGTAGGTTGTTCACAACCTGGGGCACGTGCACGTGCTGTTGTCTTTGAACGACAAAGGTGGTGTTGGTGAGGGGCCTTTCCCTTTTGCCCGAGTGCAGATGTGTGAGCAGCTTCTCTCCATTGATCTGCCTTCGGAATGCTTTGCAAAATCACTACTGATGCTTTTTTAGAAAAATATCATAAATCCTACTTCTTCAGAAATGAACTGTGCTATTAGCAGATCCTGTTGGGGTGGGACAATATCACGACTAAACTATCTTGTGGCCAAATATTTAATATCTAGTTCATTCTCAATTTGTCAGAGGACATAATAGCTTTACTAGATTGTTCTCCTGTTGTCTGTGGAAGAACAATGGCAAGGACAAGAAATGCCATTGAGCAGTGGAAGAGTGGCACTGAGGCGCTGATCAGCCACGTGCCTCGGGGGCCACAAAGAAGCCTCACAGGTCACGGTCCCAACTGGTCGATGAGAGTGTCCTCACGCTGAAAATTGTATTTATCAGGCTGACGTGCTCGTTGTGAAATGCTATTGGACATTGATTCAAAAACAATACTTTCTTTTGTTTTGATTCTGTAGGAGCCCAGGAAGATTGTGCAATGAATGGTGATACTCGGGCCGCAGTGGTGACCTCACCACCCCCAACCACAGCCCCTCACAAAGAGAGGTACTTCGACAGGGTGGATGAGAACAGTCCAGAATACCTGCGAGAGAGGAACATGGCACCAGACCTTCGCCAGGACTTCAACATGATGGAGCAAAAAAAGAGGGTGTCCATGATTCTGCAGAGTCCTGTAAGCGCAGCCCCCCCTGAGGAGGTCTTCCTCCTTCCAGAGCTTCTGCTCGGTGCTCCGTCATGTGTGTCACTCAGTGTATCTTAACACAGGCCACCAGGGCCTTGTACACGTGTGTATCGCTGTTGGAAGAATTCCGTTTAGTTCAAGTTCTCAGACACGATTAATGAAGTCTTCAGTATCATAAAGGAGAGGGGTGTTTATTTCTTGTTTTTACTCTCGGCTTCTCCAGAGAGTCTTTATTTATTGGGACCTTGTAAAACTTACTGTTTCCTCCAAAATACCGAGCTGGGTGCTGGGCACGTAGTAGGCCTCAGCCCTACCTGCTTTATTGGTTGATCAGCATTTGCACTACAACTACGTGTCTTCTGTTTGCGTCTCTAGGTGAAGGCGTACTGTCTTCATGTTTTCTCCTGTTGCTGCGCTTGTGTGTGCTTCAGCCTGCTAGTCTGTTCTTACTGTATTCCCTTCATATTTTGGGATGTCATTTGGGGGATATTCATTGAATTTTTTTGATGTTTGTTCTCTCTTAGGAACGGAGGATTTAGCAGTAAACGAGATATACAAGGCCTCTAACTCGAACCGATTGTATTTGTTTAGTTATTACGTGTTACTGAGGTATAGAACGTACAGTAGCGTGCACAGATCTTAAGTGTACAGCTTGGTGAATTTTGACATATGTGTAACACCTGTGACAGCACCCAGGTCAAGCCTTAGACTTTGTATTTTAGTCGAAGGACATAAACAACACATAGAAGTGCCGTGTAGGAAACAGGTGGGTTATTGCATTGCGAATGATGTGATTAGACAGGCCTCTCTGAGGGAGCAAGGCTTCATCCGACTCTGGGCGACCGGAAGTTGTGGGCCGCTGTGCAGGGACGGGGCAGGGCCTTCTCGGTTGAGGGAGGAGCTAATGTGCGTGATGGGCGGGAAGAGTCCAAAAACAGTGTTGTGTTTGAGCTTAGGAGGTGGCAGGAGGGAGGTGCAGTGAGTTGGAGAGGAGGCCCGAGCAGGTGCTGGAAGGCTGGGTAGCTCCGATCTGGAGTTTGTTTTGCACTCAGAGTACAGTAGGGAGTCATTGCAGAACTGCAGAGAGGAATGACACGATTGAGTTTTTAAAGAACTTGGTCTGGGTTTGGTATAGAGAGAGCATGTGGGTGGGGCAAGAGAGAGAGACAAGAAATGATGGCCTGGGGCAGGGTGCCGCTAGTAAAGGGGGAGAGAGGCAGACTCACCTGAGTTTTACAATGAGTGTGGGATACATAGAACTGCTGATGGGCGGGAGGAGGGAGAGGGTGTGAGTGCCTTGCTGATAGGAATGCACGTGCTGTGGGTTCTTGGTTTTCAGAGCATGGATAGTTCACCCGCGGCGAGGAGTGGGAAGGCCCACCCGTGGGCACAGATGCTGAGAGTCAGGTAGATGCGAGGGGAACTTGGGGAGCTTTGTTCCCACTGACTCTGTTCTCAGTGCAGCAAATAGCACATGGAGTTATCAGCCAAGAATGGTCTCAGGGATGGGGCAGGGGGTGTGAGAAGGAGGGAGAGAAGGCATGGAGTGGGCGAGGGTCTGGGCGAGGAAAGGCGACTGTGCTCGCTGGGTTAGCACACAGGGCACACGCAGGGCAGTGGGCATGAACTCACAGGGAGCCAGCACAGCCTGGTCTGGCTTCTGCTTCCAGCCACTTGCAGCAGCCTGAGCAGGAGTGGTGAGGAGCCTGGGATTCTGCCAGAAGAAATGGGAGAGTTGAAGGTGTGAGCAGGGGAATGACTGTAATGTTCAACCAAGGGCCTGAGCTGGGTGAGGGGGGCAGCATACCCGGAAGGGAAGGGATGGACGGTGAAAAGGGGTCGGTCACGATGGACGGGTTGAAGAAAGGGTGAGCTGGACTCCAGGAGGGGGTGTTTGGAGAGCACATGTTTGGCTCTGAGATCAAAGAGGGGCGCACTTACTGGGAATGAGCAGGTCTAGGGTAAGCCGTGGATATGGGAGGCCGAGGGGAGTTGGATGTCAGGTCATTGGAGGAGAGGCGGCCAGAAGTTGGGAGGTGAGAGTATGGAAGTTGAACCGTCGGGAGTTCGGACCAGGGAAGCATTAAGCATTGCAGGTGCCTGGCGGTGAGTGGTGGCTGGAGCCAGCCCCTGGGATCCAGACGGATGGCTGCAAGCCTTCACTGGTCACTGCTACGCTCAGCTCCTTACTGCACGTGCAGGCCCTCTGGAATGCCATTGATACAGAGGGCCCCCTGGACTGTCATTTTCCTTTTTGTGTTTTCCTGACTAAGTTTTAAGCTCCTGGTGCGCAGGGACCATCCTTTCCATTTGTGTAGACTCAGTGCCTGGTGTTCTGTGTGTGGAGATGTGTGCACTACATTACAGTGGCGTGTGAGTATGTGGTACATGTTACAGTGTATGTGGAATTGAGATTCCCAGAGATTTTGTGTGTGGATTTGCAAACCATTGACATGGATTGGTTTTTCAGATGGGGGCGCCCATGAGGGCAGGGAGCATGTTGAATTCAGCTTTTGTATTCCCTGTGCCAGCACGCTGATGTTTAGGGGGTGCTGTCGCCTGTCTCCATCTCTCTGTCTATAGCTGTGCGTATCCATCCATATCAGTGCATTCTGCATTGCCAACCAGTGGCCCCAAACCACGGCTGGTGGTTTATTTCATTTCTTCCTGGCCTCAAAGCCCCCGTCAGCTTTTCCCTCCTCCCTGATTTCCACAAAACATGACCTGTGAATTTCTGTCTCTTAATAGGAGAGACAGGCTCCTGGTTCTTTATATTCGTTTATACTGTTAAATTAACACCTTTACGTTTGCTGTTGCTTGCTTCCCTCATGTGATAGGTACACTTAGACTGTCACTGGCAATGTATCTTTTCAACTCAAGTAGTGAGAAACTAGAAACAAGATTAATATAGAACCATCCAGAAGCTTATAATCAGATCTGGATAATCAGCAAGCTCATATTTCACATTAACTATTATTTATAATTATTTGACAAGATTTATTTATAGAATATGTGAAAAATTATTTTAATAGAGTTTGGGGAAACTAAATTACATATATTGTTTCAGTAGTGACTTTGTATTAAAATTATCAACCAAAATTAACTTTTCTGCCTCATTTAGGATTGTTTGATGACAGACAAATGTTTTAGGGTTCGCTTTTCAACTTTAAAAAAGTAATTTCAAAAAGCAAATTATGAAGAAAATACTGAGAAGCACAAAGTAGAACACGAAAATTCCTGATTCTGTCACTAAGAGAATTACAGTGAACACTTTGATATGTTTACTTGTAGTCTTTTTCTGTGTTTATATAAGTATTTACTCATAAAAACTGGTTGTATTGCTTTATAACCTTTTAACTCAAATGTATATCAAGAGCAGTTTTATGCCATTTCATTTTTTTTGGCCTCTCATCTTGAATGTGTGCATAGAATTCCATTGTCAGGCGGGTCAGTGGGTTTCATCAGTCCTCTGCTGCTTACAATGCAGCCTGTTAACCTGTTTTCCCTTTTAGCAGTACTGTTGGAATGAACATCCTTATGAATAAATCTTTGAGCACATCCCCGATGATTTCATTAAAAAAAATTCCTAAGAACAGAATGCCTATTGAAGTTAAGTTTTTATATTGTTAAGTGACTTTCCTGAAAGAATGTGCCAATTTATGCTTTAAGTAGCAGTGTATGAGAGCATCCACGTGCCTTTCTAGCCCTGGATGAAAACAAATGAAAGACCAGTCTCTGAAAGATACCCCTGCCTTCCACAGAACAGAAAGGGTGTCTCACTGTTTGAATTTGCCTTGTTAGGCTTTCTGTGAAGAATTGGAATCAATGATACAGGAACAGTTCAAGAAGGGCAAGAACCCCACAGGCCTGTTGGCACTGCAGCAGATCGCAGATTTCATGACGGCGAATGTGCCAAATGTCTACCCAGCAGCCCCACAAGGAGGGATGGCTGCCTTGAACATGAGTGAGTACTTCTGACACTGTACATGCTCTGTCCTTTTCCAGAAGAAATGTCCTGACATGTGAAATAGACGGGCACACAACACATGACTGTGATACATAGAATGGGGTCTTTTGAAAATGAATGTGTTTTAGTCAGTGAAAAATAGGTAGTAAGCCTGGATGTGTCTTGAATGTGGAGGGCTCCTTTTTATGAGCCGGGGAGACTGTTATTTCTCAGGCAGGTGACTTTTTATGTGGCTTCTCAGACACTTTGTGAATTGAGCTAATCAGAAATTAATGCTTGTGGAGCAGCACGTCAGTTGTGCCTGAACTCATTTCAGCCACGCCAACATTTCTTACCCATCATTCCTCAGTGCTGCTCGCAAATGAGAAACAGAAATTCCAAAAGTAAGCCAGAGGGGAAATGTTGGGTGGGTGAATGTGAGCAAAGGACGGTTAGCTGTGCAAAGGTGTGGTGGCCGAGTGTCACTTGAGCATCAAAAACTATGGCCTGCTGTGTACTGAGCCCTGATCCATCTCTGATGGTTCTAGCTGGATAGTCAGCTTCTGACTGACTGGCCTACCTTACTGGTTTCCGTTACATCACCTGGCGTTTGCTGTTTGCCCATCCGTCCATGGTATTCTTAGAGGTGAACTGACGTTCACCAGAGGGACCTATCATTAATGTCTAGAGAGTATCAAGAATAGTATTTAATTATCTAGCTCAACCCTCCATCCTTAAGTCAAATGGTAGTTGGTAAGGTTTTCATGTTTTCACAGGGATTCTTAGTGGATTCCAGTGATATTTCAGAAGAATTAGATAAAAGAATAATGTAATGTATTTACTTGCATATTGTCTTCTAATCAGAGAGAAAGGAAATTTTATTTTAGTAATGCCACACCAAAAAAAGAAAGGAACAAATCTAAATATTTTTAATTGTATCTAATAGTTTCATTCTTAAAAATAAAAATTTGAAAACCAGTTTTAGCCTTTGTTGTAAAGTATAACATACATAAATGACATAGAACAAATGGCATGTAGTTTATGAATGATTTTAATCTGAGCCCTTTGATAGCCAGCGCCCAGGTGAAGCACCACCGTCTGGACTTACTGCAGCAGTCATTCACTGCCTGGCTTTTCTGTATAGTCCCATCACCTAAGAGGTCATCCCTCAATACTGTGGGTTAGCTTGTGTTTGTTTTGACTTAACGTCTCTCAAGGCTTTAGAAAGCTACAAGTTACCCCTCCATCTCTCTCTTTTTTCTCCTTGTACTGTAAAGATGGTGGGTTTTTGAACAGTGGAGTTCGCTACGGTCTGAATTTTGCTGATTCCTGATTCTATCTCCTCTTGGGTGTGAAGAGAAACTTCTCTAGAAAATGGGGTGTGGTCAAAAAGGGGGCTGCTCCTTCCCATCACTCAACACGTATTCTGAGGAACCTGGTGCTAAACCATTTGCGGATGACCTGCTTTTGGGTTGGGGTTTGGTTCATGGCAGAGCAACTTCCTCGCCGATCTGTTGAAAGTCATCTCTCCACACGCACACATACCGTATTTTGCTGTATATAATGCACTCCCGTGTATGATGCGCACCTGTGTTTTTCGCCCAAACTTTCAGGGAAAAATATCTTTCAATTTAATTTTGTAATCCAAATTTTTACTTGTTTACATTTAGTGCTTGTTTTTGTATTATAAAGGAATTTTTAGCATTTAGTTTTTAACGTACGGCACAAGAAATTTTATGTAACAAATAATTACAAAACACTAAAACAGGTACCAGGTACAAGAAATTTTATATACCGGCAACAAATTTACAATATTTACACATCACATAAGGGCAAGAACTCTTCGTAAGTTCAAAAAAACTGATTATTGTATTCCAGGGTATTATTTTGCATACGGATATCACTATTGGTTTCTAGAGTTACACTTTTAACTCATAAGCATAAATAAAAGAATTAAAAACATTTACGTAGACACGGAATTAGTACTGCCCATGTGTAATGCGCATCCTTATTTGTTCCTCACAAATTTGGGCAAAAAAGTGTACATTAGACTTGGCAAAATATGGTAAAAGGAACCTTTCCCTCAACCCTTCTTGGTTATCCAGTGGTACAGTTTATATAGGAAAGAGCACCTTTTTCAAAATAAAAAGTTGCTTTTCTGTCATCCTTCTAAGGTGACGAGTTATTGTTTTTTCGTATTATTTTGAACTCAGAGTTAAATACATTTAATGTGTTTCAAAACATTGCGGTTCTCTTTTTTGGTACTTACATTGTCCCATCTTTGACCAGTGGGAGCCTCTCCTGAGCCGGAAGTCTGACAGCTTCCAAGCCATCTCCCACGAGGAGAAGACTTCTAGGTTCATCTTGTACATTGCCTGCCCCAGATCTGCAATCAGCCATTTCGCTAAGAAACCTTGAATTCTTTTTGTGGGAAATGGAATTTTAGTCTGGGTGCTAGGGATGCACGTTGCTACTGGGTTAGCCATTCTTTCTAGGCCTTTGGTTGATGGAACTAGGAAATCTGTATTATCTCGTGAATTATATGAGGTCTGGCAATTAAGTTCACGAACTCATCCTAGAAAAGGTGCTACATACCTCACTGCTGAATATCACTGTGGTCACCTTCGAAGTACTCCCCTTGGGAAGCTTTGCACCGACGCCAGCGCCTAGGCCACCCTTCAGAGCAATTTTGGAACTCTTTTCCTGGAATGGCCATCAGAGCTGTTGTTGCATTACCCTTGATGTTCTGAATGTCATCAAAATGTCTTCCTTTCAATATTTCCTTTATCTTCAGTTAAAGAAGAAGTCATTGGGGGCCCAGATCAGGTGAGCAGGGAGAGTGTTCCAATACAGTTATTGGTTTACTGGCTAAAAACTCCCTCACAGACAGTGCCGTGTGAGCTGGTGCATTATCGTGATGTAAGAGCCATGAGTTGTTGGTGAAAAGTTCAGGTCATTTTTGTCTAACTTTTTCATGCAGCCTTTTCAGCACTTCCAAATAGTAAACTCGGTTAACTGTTTGTCCAGTTGGTACAAATTTATAATGAATAATCCCTCTGATATCAAAAGAGGTTAGCAACAGTGTTGCAATGAGTTCTCGAACTTAATTGTCAGACCTTCATATACTTTTTTGGTACATTGGCATTATAAGTATTCCAATTAAAATTCAGTCTAAGGGGTTTTTGCTCAGCCTCTTCTATCTAACATCTAACATCTCTCCTTTCTTCCATAACAAGAATTCTGGTTCTCAAGGATACCAGGGGTAACAAAACTGGACTACTACATGATTACTCATTTGCTTTTTCCCACATATCACACACAGTACCAATACTATACCAACTGTTTTAAAATAGTCATACTCTGTGTTGTCAGCATATAACCATAACATGCTACGATCTCCCCCTTATAGCGTTCATTTAATGTTATAATGAATAACTTAATTCTGTAATAAATATACATTTAATGCTCACCACCAGTCTTTGTATCAATGCTCCCTACTCATTCTAGTTTCCTGAAGTTCCTTCTATAGCAGACTTCTTAGAAGACACTTGTGGGAACAATACCCTTGAGTCCTTTCATGCTGTGGCTGTCATACATCAGTGTTAATTTGGTTAGTTTGGGTATAAAGTCCTTGGCTCACATTTTCCTGTCTTATGTATTTTAAATACTGAATTCATTTTCTTCTGGCCCAAAGCATTGTTACTAAAATTTGAAGACAGCCTTTCCACAAAAGCGACTTCGTCTCTTTTCCTGGATGCACCAACCATTTTCTTTATAGTCCAGCAACATTACCAAAATGTCTTATTCTGGGTTAATTTTCGCAGATGATATGCCTTTCTAAATATTTTTAATTTTAGCAGTATTTTATTGAATTGTTTTTTAGTATTCTCTTCTCTTGCTTTTGTTTTCTTCTTCAGGGCTTCCTGTTATATGCATGTTGGATTTTCTTGGTGTATCTTTTTAAACTGTCACTTTCTCAGATCCTTTTTATAGCTTTCTTCATTTCTTTGTGATTAAAAATTTTTTTCCTTTTACCTTCTTTCTCCAACTTTTCATTTAGTGTTTATTTTTAAATAATTTTTTCATTTATATTGAATTCCTTTTATGTTATAGACCTCATTTCTGAAATTTTCTAATGATATTAAATTTTTTTCATACTTTTATGAAATGCCTTTCTTTACCTTGTTATGAAATACTAGGTAATCATTTTCATCTGTTTTGTGGACATGTCTTTCTTGTGTGCTTTCATTATCTGTAGTCATTCTGCTTTTTTTTCTTGTAATTTTTGTATGGTATGTGAGCACGATATTTTTCTGTTCATTTTTACATGATACCAGTTTTTCTGGAGGAGCATGCTTCTGGAAAGCTTTGTTAATGTCATGATTCTCATGTCATGACTCCCTCTTCTTTTGTTTTGTGAAGTGCTAAAAATACGGAGTTTGTTTAATGACATCGGGTTTTTTTCCCCTCCTGACTTTTATCTGGACCTTTGTTTTCATTTCTGATAGTCTGTGGTACTCAGTTTGGGTTCTGATTTCTACAAATTTCTTAGTGTGAGACTTGTCCTGAAGGACAGTTTTGAATGGTTAGTTTGGAGAATTTTTGAGGATTAAAAGTGTACAGAACTCCCCTTGGTTTCAGCTGCTGTTCTGAAATTGGCCTTCCAAGCTTTCTAGTGAATTCTTGTTGGTTCTTCTGGGAGTCTCAGGTTTGGCAGATGTTCCATGCTGATACCAGGCACTCTGTCATGTCAGCCCTGCCCGCTTATATTTTCCGTTTTGTGGACTTACCTTGTTAACCTCGTTTTGTGGTAGCTGCCATCCTGGGGTTTGGGGTTTTGCTCTCCTAGTTGCTCTAATTAATTTTTTTGTATGGGGTTCAGATAGAGATTTAAGAAGATTCAAACACTGTACTGCCACTGCCACACCATCTTCTGAAAAATCATCTTTTTTGTTTGTTTGTTTAAAGATTTTATTGGGGAAGGGGAACAGGACTTTATTGGGGAACAGTGTGTACTTCCAGGACTTTTTTCCAAGTCAAGTTGTTGTCCTTTCAATCTTCGTTTGTGGAGGGCGCAGCTCAGCTCCAGGTCCGGTTGCCGTTGCTAGTTGCAGGGGGCACAGCCCACCATCCCTTGCGGGAGTCAAACCGGCAACCTTGTGGTTGAGAGGACGCGCTCCAACCAACTGAGCCATCTGGGAGCTCAGCAGCAGCTCAGCTCAAGGTGCTGTGTTCAATCTTAGTTGCAGGAGGTGCCGCCCACCATCCCTTGCGGGACTCGAGGAATTGAACCGGCAACCTTGTGGTTGAGAGCCCACTGGCCCATGTGGGAATCGAACCAGCAGCCTTCGGAGTTAGGAGCATGGAGCTCTAACTGCCTGAGCCACCGGGCCAGCCCCCTGAAAATCTTCTAAATAACAATTTTTAAAAAGGAAAGATCTGAAGTAGAAGATTGACATCTTGGTCAAGATGACAGATATGTGGTTCTTTGTATTGTTCTCTGAACTGTTCTGTATGCTTGAGACAGTTCATCACTAAAAAGAGAGGAATCTAACCTAGCAACGCGTAATTGTGTGAGGACCAAGGAGGGCATGCAGTCAAATGCTGTTTTCCTTTCTTTCCAATGTGTATGTTTTTGTTTTTTCCCTTTTCTTCCTTTATTGCACTGGTTGGAACCCCCAGTACAGTATTCAGTAAGAATGCATGAGTATGCATCCTTGCATTGTTCCTGATCTTAGGAGAAAAACATGTGGTCTTTCTGTATTATGTTTGATGTTAGTGGTGAGTTTTTTGTAGATGTCCCTTATCAAGTCGAGGATGTTCCCTTGTATCCAAATTTTCTGAGAGCTTTTGTCCTGAATGGTTATTGAATTTTGTGAAATGCTTTTTCTGCATCTATTAAAATGATTCCATGATTTTTCCTCTTTATTTCTATACGGTGAATCTATTGATTGTTTTTTAAATGCTGAATAACCTTGCATTCCTGACAGAAACCTTCTCAGTCATGATGTGTTATTCTTTTTATATATTGCTGGATTATTTTGCTAAACTTTTGGTAAGTGTTTTTTCATCTGTGTTCATGAGCAATATTGGTCTGTTTTTTATTGTAATATCATGTAATATGATGGCTTGGTGTGGTTTTGGTATCAAGATGATGCCGGGCCTGATAGAGTCAGTTGGAAAGCGCTCTGAAGAATTCCTCAAATGTGTGCTAGAAGTCACAATGAAGTCATCTGGGCCGGTGTGTTCTTTATGGGAAGGGTTTTAACTGCAAATTCAGCTTAATGGAAATAGGGCTGCCCATGATATCTGTTTCTTATGGAGTGAGCTTTGGTAGCTCGTGTCTTTTAAGGACTTTGTCTATTTTATCTAAGTTTAAAAAATCTGGCATAGTTGTTCATATTATCCCTTTAATGTCTGTAAGATATGTAGTGATGTCCCCTCTACTTCTTTATATTAGTAATTTTTATCTTTGCTATGTTTGTTGATGAGGTGTATTTTGTTTTGTTTCCATTTCATTATTTTATTTTTAATCTTCTCAAGATTAAATCAGTTTTTGTTACTATTTTTCTGTTTGATATCCACTTTTATCTTCATCATTTCTTTTTTATTTTTGGATTTAATGTCCTCTTCTCTTTCTAGTTGCATAAGGTAGAAACCTAGATCATTTTTTAAAAAGTCTTTCTTTTCTGATAAATGTTAATTTCTAATACTGTAAATTTTCTTCTAAGTATTGCTGTACTGCATCTCGCAAATTCTGCTACCTTTTTGTTACTGATTTCAACTTGTGCTAATGTTGGGGATGAGGAACGCCGTCTTTATGAAAGTCTTTGAGTTTTTGAGACTGACTGGTCAAGTGTGGAAGATTACTACCTCAGAACCGTTATTATTTGATTTACTTTTGGTAAGAAATAGTAAATCTTTGAGTTTTGTTTTTCTTTATTTCAGGTCTTGGTATGGTGACTCCTGTGAATGACCTTAGAGGATCTGATTCGATTGCCTATGACAAAGGGGAGAAATTATTGCGGTGTAAATTGGCAGCGTTTTACAGACTAGCAGATCTCTTTGGATGGTCTCAGCTTATCTACAATCATATCACAGTGAGTAGTAAGTGGGACAGTAACTGAATGGTACCGGTAGATGGAATAGTGCGTGTCTGGACCACCTGTTTCCGTTTAGGAGATGGGGAAGCCTCCTAGCTGAAGCAAGTGTTAGAGCAGCTTCCTTCTGACTCCTGGCTGCAGAGAATAGTCACCCGAGATCTAGCCAGTCTGAATTAAAAATTGTGAGAACTGGAGGTTTTTAAAACTGTCATGCATGCTAACCTAATAAATGCGTGTTTACTAAATTATAGGCAGTTCCTAACATTCTCTTTATGCCTAAAAACCCAAGAATGAAGTTTTTTTTTTCCTACTCTGATCAGAGCCTTTTATCTCTCACATTACTTGTTTAGCTACTCCAGTTTTAGCCATTTTTCAGCATTGCCAAGACCTCTATTTTCTTCAGTTCATTCTTGCAATAACTGTTTACTGGGCATCTGCTGTAAATAATTATTGTTCTGTAGGAAGATTGTTCCAGCTCTGGGTAATAACAGTGAACGAAGTAAGTCCTGCCTTTGTGCATCTTCCCGTCCTCATTCCCATGCATCAGCCCATACTCACTCCCTCTTTTGTCCAGCTTGAATCTCATGGACCATCGTTTCTGGAACTCTTTTTGCCAATATCATGCTCTCTGTCCCTGGACCTGAGCGGCCAGATCCTGCTGCAGAGAGCCTCCCAGCAGAGCCCATTGGCTTTGGCCATAGATTGACAACCTTGATCTCAAACGGACCCACAGCACTGCCCCACAACACTGGCAGCTGTAGGGCATCTCTTACAAGCCCGCCAGCACTCTCCACTATTTCTGCCGTCTTTGAAATAGACCTGCTTCACCCAGCAAGTGACCACATTTTGTCACAGAGAGAATGGGAGCTCCTGCTAATCATGTCTGTGCCCATTCTCTACTCCTGACCACCTGTGACAGTGTTCTGTCTATAGCCAAACCATTTCCTGGCTTAGAATTCCACCCCCTCTGCCTTCTTAGATTCCTAATGCTTTGTCAGGTTTCTCTTTTTTTCCTTTTGTAGAGATCGTCTCTTTTTTTATTTTTATTTGTTTATTGGGTAATATTGGGGAACAATGTGTTTCTCCAGGGCCCATCAGCTCCAAGTCATTGTCCTTCAATCTAGTTGTGGAGGGCGCAGCTCAGCTCCAAGTCCAGTCGCCGTTGTCAATCTTTAGTTGCAGGGGCGCAGCTCACCTTCCCATGCAGGAATTGAACCGGCAACCTTGTTGTTGAGAGCTGGCGCTCTAACCAACTGAGCCATCCGGCTGCACGTCTGGAAGCTCAGTGGCAGCTCGTTGTCTTCAGTCTAGTTGTGGAGGGCGTAGCTCACTCGCCCATGTGGTAATCGAACTGGCGACCCTGTTGTTCAGATCTCGCGCTCTAACCAACTGAGCCATCTGGCTGCCCCTGGGATCGTCTTCTTTTTTAATTGCTTCCTTCCTTTGACTTTTAAATTTGTTTCAATCTCTGTTTTTTGCATTTAATTTATTTTATTGGGTAATTTTAATTATCAATATAGTGTCTGCTTGTAGGAATAAGTGTACCTTACACAGATGTCTAAAAGAAGAAGTCATAAACCTGCCAAAACTCATCTCCTTTGAGGCAGCCGGTGTTGCCAGCCGTTTAGGTGGTTTTATGCTTTTCTGCATACTTAGCACACACGGAGGTGTTTTCACACGTGGATTTATGACCAAAGGTGCTTAGTAGTAGATCAGCTCCATGTGGACATGGGAATGAATGCTGAACCTCGGGGGGGTGGGGGGTGGAGCCCACCCGTGTGACCAGTGCACGTGCTTCTGGGGTGGGATACGGATCTGCCAGAGATGCTGAGTTACCTCCCCTCCTCCTCTTCTCCATGCTGCCGCTAAAGTGACCTTTGCCAGATGCCGTCGTGTCCACACTTTCATGCTTGTAGAATGCCACCCACCCCCCCAGCACGCCTGCTGTGTTTCCCCGTGGCAGTTACCCCATCCGTACTGTGCGTGTACTCGTTTGTCAGCATCTCTGCCCACGATTAATGTCAGCTCTGAAGGGAACCTCTGCTGTGTCTTCTGCTGTGTGTTCCCAGGACCAGGAGCTGTGCTGGGCACAGAGGAGTTGCCCAGGAAACTCGGGGTGAATGAAACCCGCAGCTGAACTGACATTCTGCCTCAGTAAAATGATCAAACAGGAACCCCTTGGTGCCTATTGATGCTTGGCCCCGTGGGTCCAATTAGCCCACCACAATTGCCGGCTCTCTTCCTGGTGCCTGCATGAAAATGGCCACTAGCTGGGGCTCATTATACTTGACAGAGTGCTCTGTGTAGAGATTGAATGCTAAATGGTTGCCTAAAAGTTAGTTCTGTGAAAGTGTTACAGCTGTGACAGGAAATGCAGTCCTGCTTTTAATAACAGTGTCACACACTCTGGATGTTTTACATGCTGTTTACCACTAGTCCTATTATGAGTGCTATTTACATAAGTTTGAATTGCTGAAATTGCTTGTTTTTTTCCCCCTTTAATTATTTAGAACTTGGAAGAATTAAAATATTAGTTAAGTGTTTACTCTTCTGTAAGTGATCTATTTGGGACTTAGTAATGAGTAAAAAAGAAATTCAAGTTACCCAAATATTTCCTATATCTTGTGAACTAGAGAGTCTTCGAGGCGGAAAGTTTTTGTTCCTTAACTATTTTTGACATCCAGTGTTTAAATCTAGGTGTTCTATAGACACTTAACAGAAAAGAACTTAAACCATATTTATCAGTGTCACCGAAAGTGCTAACAGGTCATTGTGCCATCTCTTTCAAAGACCCCATAGGGATTTTCCGTTAAAGGGCTTTAAACTGCTAACAGCTGTTAGAGGACTGGAGGTGATTGTCTGAATTAGAGCTCTGTTTTCAGAGTACACAGGACTTAAAGAAGATCTGGGGGATGTCAGAAGACAGGGTGGCCCAGTGGCACTTTGCTGACCGCAGGGCCTTTCTGTCCCTAAATCTGTCTGGGTGTGAGTGGGGAGCGCAGTTCCGGTCCCCCGGCCTCGGAGGACCTGGTTTGGAGCTCGCCTTTGTGACCACACTGCTGCCTACTTCTGGGGTCTTGATACAGCTCTTTGCCAGACATGCTGCTTTTCAGTGTGTGGCCTTCAGGGTAGGGCATTAGAGGTGGTTCTTTGTACACAGAGAAGGGGCATGAGACGCGTGGGAAGACAGGCAGGGAGGCCCGCGCTAGTCCGTTGGGGACTAGAAAACCGACTTTACAATGTCTTCTCGTTTTTCACTTTAAATCTGAATTTAGCACTTTTCTTCTTTTTGCCTCAGGCTCGGAAAATTGTACATTTTAAGCTTTTTCCATTAAAATCTATAGATCGGTTAAGCTCACTCTTAGAAATACTGTTAAGGAGGTAAGTCGAAGGAGAAAATGTGATGTATTTACAAATACATGTACTATAGCATTACCTCTAATAATGAAAAATTTTAAGAGTCTAAACATCTAGCAGTAGCTTGGAAATGGCTGTTATTCAACATCAATTTGAGGGAATGTTATACACTATGTAAAGTAATTATAAAGACCATGTGAAAACACGAAAATGAAAAACAATTATTATACGAGAATGTAAAATATGCACTGCCTATAGCTGTATGAATTATGTGTGTATATAGACAAGGAAAAAAGAAGTGAATAAAAATGGCTACATAATATGTTTTTTCTTATTTTTCATTAGACTTGACACTCAGTATTATTTTATATTGATTTCATATGTACATCATAGTGGTTAGTAGTCAGACATTTATATAATGTAAGAAGTGATCCCCCCTGACTAGTCTAATACCCACCTGGCCCCATACACAGTTATTACCATATTACGGACTGTACTCCCTGTGCTGTACTTTGCATCCCCATGCCTATTTTGTAACTACCAGTTTGTACGTCCTAATCCCTTCACCATTTTCACTGAACCTCCCCCCCACACCCCAATCTGGCACCCATCAGTTTGTTCTCTGTATCCATGAGTCTGTTTCTATAGCGTTTTTTAAATGTGGACCCAAATAGCATGCTTTTACAATTTATATGGAAGAAAAAAAGTCAAGAGTAGCTACGACAGTCCTGAAGAACTAGGTAAGTAAGGAGATTTTTTTGTTTCCTACCATATGTCAGACTTATAAAGTGGTGGTAAGTAAAATAGTGTGCTTTAGGTAAAGGAGGAGATAAGTAGACCAGTGGAACAGAACCGAGAGCCCAGAACCAGATCTCATGTTGAAATCAGATCCACAGTTGGCATTGCAGATCAGCGGGGAAGGATGGACGAGGCAATAATTGGTGCTGGCACAGTTGGATTGAAAATCAGAACTGGAAGACTGTACTGTACTCACAGGCAGCTCTCAGGAATTAAGGATCAAATGTGAAAGGTGATACTTTAAAATTTTTAGCGTCAATATAGTGAAAGTCATTGATTTTTTTTAACCTCTCACTTAAAGAAGGATGTCTTAACACACAGAAGTACCGTTGTAAAAGATGGATAAATTTGACTACATTAAAATGAAGAAATTTCTTCTTATTAAAAGATACCATAAAGAGAGTAAAAGTAAAAGCTACAACTTGGATGATTTTACTTCACAGGTAGTTAACAAAAAATTAGTATCCAGAATAGATAAAGAACTATCAATAAGAAAAGGACAGATCGGTATAAAACGGAGCAAAAGACAAGAAAGAAATTTCACAGAATGGGAAATAAGAATGGCTCATAAAATTATGAAAAGTTGCTCAAGTCATTAGTAACCAGGAAATTATAAATTAAACCCACAATGGAGAGTAGTGGAGTTGTGATAGTGGCAACGAGCAGAGAGAGAAGGTCATCGAAGTACTCGGATTCTCGCAGCTGTGCAGGGATCTAACTGCCACCATGTCGAGCTAAAGGGCAAAGACCAAGACCACCAAGGACCCCCAGCACGCAGCATCCGGTGTGTTCGCCATGCTCTGCCAGTCACAGATTCAGGAATTCAAAGAGGCCTTTAACATGATAGATCAGAACAGAGATGGTTTTACTGACAGGGAAGATTTCCATGATGTGCTTGCTCCTTGGGGAAAAATCCAGCTGATGAGTATCTAGATGTCATGATGAATGAGGCTCCGGGGTCCTGTAAATTTCACCATGTTCCTCACAGTGCTTGGTGAGAAATTAAATGGCACAGATCCAGAAGATGTCATCAGAAATGCTTTTGCTCGCTTTGATGAAGAAGCAACTGGCATTGCGCAGGAAGGTCACGTGAGAGTTGCTGACAACAGTGGGAGATCGATTTACGGATGAGCTGTACAGAGGCGCACCTATTGACAAAAAGAGAAATTTCAATTACATTGAGTTCAGACGCATCCTTAAACATGGAGCAAAAGACAAAAAATGACTGAAAAGAATTCTAAATTTCAGCCAAACATTCCTTGTCACCACTTTGGGTTTTTGGAGACTTTCTCGTAAAGCCTATAGCATGCCCTAGCTTTATAGCTTTTGCCTTACTTGTATTTATTCTCAGCCGTTTTGGGCACATACATCCCTGTATTCAGACAGGAAATGGGACTTTTTGTCATTTTCAGAATAGAAAATAGGGTAATTTAACTTACCAGCCCCCACCCCCAAAATAATTGCAGTCTATATAGAGTCAGTATATTTTTTCAGAGAAAAGTTGTGCACTCAATTTTTTCCTAAACTTAATTAAACTTTATGATAAAAAACAAAACAAAACAAAACCCATCAGAGTGGAATACTATTTCACAGACATCTGATTTTAATTTTTGAAAAAAGATGGTTGTAAAAACACAGAACTGTCATATCCCCTACTGGTAGGAGTATACATGTAGTTAGGCCCTTTGGAAAATAAATTGGTATCACCTCCTAGTTTATTGCCCTGGAGAAACTTGAACATGTACACTAGGAGACAGGTACAAGAATGTTCATAGCATTGTTTTCAATAGCAAAATGGGAACCATGTCCATTGACAGAAAAATGGCTACATAAATTGTATATCCATCCAGTGGGTACTACACAGCAATGAATGAATAAATTATAGCTTGTATATCATAATCCGGAGAAGGCCCCAGAATAATGTTGACAACTCAATAACAAAAAAATCTGATCAAAAAATGAGCAGAGGACAGGAAAAGACATTTCTCCAAAGAAGGTAACACAGATAGCCAACAGGTACATGAAAAGATGCTCAGCATCACTAATCATCAGGGAAATGCAATCTAAACCACAGGGCGGTATCACCTCACACCTGTCAGAATGCTTGTCATCAGAAAGTCAACAAACAACATGTGTTGGCAAGGCTGTGGAAAAAAGGGAACCCTCGTGCACTGTTGGTGGGATTGCAAATTTGTGCAGCCTCTATGGAAAACAGTGTGGAGGTGCCTCAAAAAACTTAAAATAGAACCTACTTTATGACCCAGCAATTCCACTCCTGGGTATTTGAAGAAAACGAAAACACTAACTCAAAAAGACATATGCACCCCTGTGTTCACTGTAACATTACTTACAGTAATAGCCAAGATACGGACATAACCTAGGTGTCCATTGATAGATGACTAGATAAAGAAGATGTGGTACATGTACATACAATGGAATATTACTTGGCCGTAAAAAGGAGACCTTGCCATTTGTGGCAGCATGTATGGACGTAGGTGGTATTATGCTGCGTGAAATAAGTCAAAGACAAATGCCATATGATTTCAACTATATGTGAAATCTAAAAATACAAAACTGAAAAACAGAACCAGAAACAGAGACCAAAGGGATGGATGCCAGAAGGGCAGGGGTGGGGGATGGATGAAAAAGGCGAGGGGGAATAGAATCGATAATAGTGTGATAAGTGTGCACGGTGACAGACGGTGACTGGACTTAGTGTGGTGGTCACATCGTCAGGCGTAGAAATGGCGACTCACTGTATTGTATACCTGAAAGTAATATCATTAATATATGGTACGCCAACTATAATTTTTAAAATGTTGAAAACAGTCACTGAAAAATACAGTATGATTCCGATTACATGAAGTTCATAAACAGATAAAAAAATAGTATATTGCTTCAGGGTAAGGTAAAACTATAAAGCAAAGAAAGAAAATGCTTAGCACATAATTCAAGGTAGTGGTTACTTCTGGGGTGGGGGGAAGAGAAGGGGAGCGTCAGAGGTGTTAGACTTCCTATTTCTGAAGCTGGTCAAAGGTACATGGCTGTTTGATTGATTATACTTAACCTGTACACGTACCCTCTAAATACTCTCTATATGTATGTTTCGGAATACAAACTTTTAAAATAAGCAAAAATATCTGACACATTTTTTATTTCCAACCTTAGTTTTCTTCATTTCCACTAATTAATACACAAAATAATTCCTTGTTTTATGTTTTGTTTTGACCCAACTTGGGAATTGGGACAATTGCATAGTTTTGTTTTAATTAAAAAGATTAGCATTTAAAATATTTTTTTTAAAATGAACTGACTAGAAATAAAAAGCCTGGCTAACTCACCATTAATGGAAAAGTATTTTGGGGAAAGGTGGAAACCATGTGTACATTTTTGAAACAACCTAAAGAGAACAGAGAGCTGAGTAACAGATTTCTGGAGAACAGGTTCAGTTCAGTGATGGTCATGGTTTATGACTGCTGCTCCTTTACAGCTGTCAGTCCCAGCGCTCCGCTGACGTCCCATCTTAGGCGTCAGGAACCAGGGCACCTAAAACAGCATGGCTAGTTGTTGGCAGAGCTGAGGTTGTAGCTTGAGCCTTAAATGACTGTGGGTCTCCATTATATTGGACTGAGGGAGTCAGGTGTGTTTAGCATGCAGACAGAGGAGATCAGAGTTCAGCTATCTGAGAACTAAACTGCAGAAAGGGGATAGAGCTTGTTATGTGTCACATACTTGAAGCAGTGGTAAAAACCTCAGGAAGACCGATTTCCTTCCGCTCAGAGAGAGAGAACATTTTAATGATTAGATCTCTCCAGCTTCCATTTATTTACCGCTGTAGCCCAGCACCTAGAACATACGTAGTAGGTGTTCAGTGACTTTGCTGAATGAAGAAGTTAGGCAGGCCATGTACCGACGTGGTGACTGTCCCCATGTGTGTGTTTCTGTTTGGTCCATCACGGAAGAATGCACTGTTCCGGGTAAGAAGTTGGACTGCACACCTTAAGCCTTTTCAACAAGCACTGAAGCCCACCTACCTGACCCTGCTCAGAATTCTTAGCCCAATAGTACATCCATTTGAACTTCCCCAAATAATAGCTTTGGAAAGTCTTTAGCGTCTACCCCCAAATCATCATGAAAACGAGACTTAATTTCTTTGAGGGCAGGCCTCATCTTTTTTCCTGCTATATTCCTAGCATCTAGCACAGATACACAGCATGGGCCAAATCTGCTGGAGGAATTGCGGACCGAAAACTAGTGTGGAAAGAGCAAATCTGGGAATGATGACGCTGTGTCGTAGAGACTCTGAAATGGATTAGGCAGGAAGGGAGCACTCTCTCGTGAGATTTTTTGTGATTGTTCATTATCCTACAGGTTTTTAGTACTAAAAACAAATCCATTTTATTTTTTAAAAGTAAGTTTTGGCTTTCATGATGATGTGCCCAAGGAGTTACACCTGTCTGCACATGATACCGGCCTGGTGGCCACCAGGGGTTTTCTTTATAAAGTTAGTGATCGTGAATGGGACCGAGATGCACTTGACGTACCTGATAAATTGCTATGGTCAGTTTCTCCAAAAAAACCTGTGAGGTTGTGGACTGAAAGAGATGCAAATAATTTCCGTTGGATATTTGAGCTAA
This sequence comes from Rhinolophus sinicus, assembly GCF_057876585.1. Classification (NCBI taxonomy): domain Eukaryota; kingdom Metazoa; phylum Chordata; class Mammalia; order Chiroptera; family Rhinolophidae; genus Rhinolophus; species Rhinolophus sinicus. Next base: position 213,756,636 of record NC_142501.1, on the reverse strand, counting down.
CACAGTCATTTCCCCACAGACCAGAGTGAGCTCCGAGCAGGAACACTTCCTTATCGTACCTTTTGGACTTCTCTACAGTGAAGTGACTGCATCCAGTTTGGTAAGAATGTCCTTTTCCTATTGGGTGTCACGTATGTGTGGGTCCTACTGTGTAATTAAACACCTAACCCCATCAGACATCTAAAACCCAAGGAAGAGGGAAGTCTATGTTTTGTGTGGTTGACTCAGAGAAAGACCTTTGCAATTACTTATAAACACTTTAAACTTTGATTTAAATAATTTCTAGTTAGGGTAATTTGAAATCCTCTTGACATTTAAAATTTTTGTTTTCTTATTTTCAGGTCAAAATCAATCTCCAAGGAGACATCGTAGATCGTGGAAGCACTAACCTAGGAGTGAATCAAGCCGGCTTCACGTTGCATTCTGCGATTTATGCTGCGCGGCCGGACGTGAAGTGTGTGGTGCACATTCACACACCAGCAGGCGCCGCGGTGAGTGTGGCCGTGCCGGTAGCGACTTCCGCTCTAGAGCTGGTGCATGAGTGGCACTTCACATCTCCTCTTAGTTGCCCCTTGTTGCCGCAAGTCAGTGAACCTAATTTTGTTGGATTAAAAATTTTTTCACTCACTAAGTTTGACTTACTTAAAAGAATATACATATTTTTTTCTTTTATGGCGTCCATATACTATCTAATTTTGAAAACCCTATAATAAGCCTGAAACTGTCCATTAGACTTAGAAATTAGAAAATCAGAGTGTTGAGGGTGGAGGGCAAATTTCAGTGTATTTGAGGTTGTTGGGAGGTGCAGAACGACAGCAGGAAAAGAGAAGAGGAAAGGCAAGATGGGTGGTGGGCAGAAGAGGCTGTGGGCTCGGGACAGTTGGTAGGGTACAGGTGAACATGTGTCTGGGCTGTGGGGACGGAGCAGGCGTGACAGGGAGAGGTCAAAGCCTAGAAACAACCTGGCCAGCCTCCCCGCAGATGTTCTGTATGGAGCCAGCGGAACCAGGTTGGGTCATGCATGACTGGGGAGGGTCAGAAGGGGGCAGTTGGGTAAGAGGGCACCGACACTGCAGGCTGTTAGGAGAGCTGGCCTCCAAGCCCTGAGCTCCCAGGAGCACACCCCAGCCCACCGTCACCCCCACAGCCCAGACCCGAGCTACCAGGAGCCCACCCCCACAGCCCACCACCAAGGGTACCCTGACAAAGGCCAGACCTCCTCTCAGTGTGAGAATGCACATTGTGGTTGCTGGTACAGGCATGTGAAAGTGTAACACTCTAGAACTGTGTCAACAGTTTTATACTTTAATGACTGCATGGGCTTATTTGTAGAACAGATGACCTCATTGATCAGTAATGCTGAATTTTAATCTTTCTTGATGTTTGAATGTCATGCATATTGATTTTTTTAGATGAATGATAGATCTGCTTTGTTTATTTTACTTGAAGATGTGGTTCTTGATACCAACATCTTTTCACTCACTAAGATACAGCGTTACTAGATACAGCATTCTCTGAATGATATAATTTTTTTCCTAAAAGAGTACATGCTCTTCTAACTACAAAAATATCATGCAAAAGGAAAAAAAAGCCCATGCATTTTAAAGAACCATTTGTGGTACCTTTGAAAATATGGTTACAAACAAATTACAGACCATGTAGTTTGTCTTAAAAATTATCCAGATAAGTTTACTTGGTAAGGAAATTTCTTATAGGTGATACTGGGAAAGGAATTAAATATGGGATTGCCTTTTTTTGTGGTATTGTCTTTTTAGATTAACTTTTCTCTGTGGAATTGTTACCACCTATAGATATTATTTGAATCTTTGGAGCCTGTTACTCTAGATAGAGGACCTTCAAAATTAGCGAATTCTGAAGTCAGTTTGGGAATCTTAAGGGCTATATGAACACTTAGAGTTTTTACTTAAATGTAGAGAAAGTATACAGTATAATTATCCTTAACTTTTATAAATTTGCTTTTATCTAATTTTCAGGTGTTTCTGCCCCACCTACAACCCAAGATGAAAAGTACACAAAAATCTTACAGCATTTCAAACCCTCTCTTTGCGATGTCGTGACTCCTTCAGAGGAAGCCATTGTCTCTCATGACATTAGCTTCAAGTCTAGCTAATCAATAGTGTTTCTAGTCAGTGTGGGAGAAATCCAGAAAGATGTGGAATTTCTTCTGAGGCTCCACCAGCTTAGTGATCGCTTTGATTTTTAAGTACAGAGTGAGACTAAGCTCCCAGAAGTAAAATTTGTCTTAAGTTCATGGGGTCATTTATTTCTGAGACGAGAACAAAATAAAATCTGTTCCCTTTTGTATTTTTTTTGAGGAAAGCATTTACCATGTCATCTGTCAACGTGTGAATCTTGATTTGCCCTCATTCATGGTGACCGCTTGTTCTCTAGGTCTCTGCGATGAAATGTGGCCTCTTGCCCATCTCCCCGGAGGCCCTTTCCCTCGGAGAAGTGGCTTATCATGATTATCATGGGATTCTGGTTGATGAGGAGGAAAAAGTTTTAATTCAGAAAAATTTGGGGCCTAAAAGCAAGGTCAGTAGGCATCTAATCTGATGTTTAAATCATAGCGGGAAGAAGAAAACAGTGTGGGTAGCCATCTTCTTGCCTGGCATCATGGAGCTGTGGTGTCCCCTCAGGTCCTTATTCTCCGGAATCATGGGCTCGTGTCCGTCGGCGAGAGCGTGGAGGAGGCCTTCTACTACATCCGTAACCTGGTGGTCGCGTGTGAGATTCAGGTGGGCGGTGTCCCGCAGCTGCAGTGGGTTTAGGGGGAGCGGGGTGCCCACACTGGTGATACTGGTTTCGCAGGGTGTATCTCTGAGCCACCTCTGTGCCAAGTACGAGCTCAGGAATCTAGAAATTGACCAGGGCAAGTGCCATTTCATGGGTTAGGTGGAGAAATGATACTGGGCCTTTTGTTTGTAAATTTTTAGTTTTTAAAATACATAAGCCACTACCATTTATGGAGTATTCGTGTGTGCCCACCCCAGGACCAGGTGCCTAGCATGTGTGATCACGTGTCATTTCATTTGACCCTTGTGGCACTCAGGTGCAGAGCGCGACAGACTTGCTGCAGTCTCACAGCTGTGAGTGCCCCTTCAGCCAGTCTGCGGAGCCCGCGTTTCTGTGCTCCCACTGTCACCCAGACTTGTGTCTGTGGTGGTGCGGTCCCCAGTCCGCCTCACACGGTCGCCACAGGCGCTTTGTTTTCCATTCCTCCTCTAAGTGGGTGCCCAGTGTGTTTGTCATGCTGAAGAGAAAAGAACTTCTGAAATAACTTCTAAAAAGAACTTGGTGATGAGTCTGTCACTTCCACTCAGCAGTTTGGTTTCCTTTGAAGCCTTGTACATTCCTGTGTAAATGGTCTCTCATAGTCGCCCGACTCCATTGCTGTCAGTAAGAAGCTCAAACTGTAGTGTTCGTTTGTTTTGGAAAAGGTTCGAACCCTGGCCAGTGCTGGAGGGCCCGACAACTTAGTGCTCCTGGATCCTGGGAAGTACAAAGCCAGAGCCCCGTCCACAGGCTCCCCAGCGGGCGAAGGCACCGGGTCGCCTCCCAAGTGGCTGGTCGGCGAGCAGGAGTTTGAAGCCCTCATGCGGATGCTTGATAACCTGGTAAGAGTCGCACTGCCACTCAGTGATGAGGGCTTCATTCATAGCGCACAAATGTTGGCGTGTTAGAGCAGGTGAAGTGTGCTGTGCGGTTGCTGTCTGAGCGCAGTGTCTGAGCACTTTCGTCTTGAGCCACATCCTGAAGCAGCACCAGGCCAGGGTAACTTCTAGGCTTGTGCGCGATAAGATCCAGAGCTGAGGCATTCTTGTTGTGCTTTGTTTTTCAAGGTAGTCTTGTTTGGCCTCCGTGGGGACAAGAGCACGAGACTGGTCTGCTCTGGGGTTGGCTCAGCACCCATCGTCCCACACACGCTTTCGAGGGGCCTTTCTGTCAGTCGGCCAAGTGTTAATGCTAAGTCTGGCTCCTGGGGCTGAGTCCTGGGGTCCACAGACACCTGCTGTTGACGTCCCTTGTGGGAGACCTTCGTCCTTCCTGCAGGGACACGGAGCCCAGCACGCACGAGCTGGGATGGTGGGGCTTTCAGCAGAGTGGGGAAGTACACGGTGGGGCGTGGTTGGCGTTGGGGGCTCAATGAGAGACTCCGTGCTTCTCGGGGACCAGGGAGAGCTTCATGTAGAAGGTGGCACTTGGAAAAGACCTCAGAGAATAGACAGGGTCGCGACAGACTGAGTTGGGAGAAGGAAGGTGTGTGCGGCAGAGGCAGCATACAACTGAAGACACAGTGAGGGGGAGATGGAGACAGCCTGTCGGATCCTTCTCTGACTTACCAGGTTCTGTAAATGTCAGAATGAGACCCTCAGGGTCCAGGAGAGAGACCATGTTGTAAGACAGGCGATTCTGTATGGGCCCATTCACACTTCACTGTCACACCTCTACATGGGCTTCCAGAGGACGCCCTACCATTGCCTGAGCTGACGGGAGTGGGGGGCAGAGGAGGCTGGGGCAGGGCTGGGCTCCTTGGCATTGTGTGACTGTGCTGGGTGCCGCAGACAGGGGCCACAAGGATATCCTGACTGTTGGAGCAGCTCACACTTGGGATGGGTGGCTGCAGGAGGCAGGAAGTTGAACTTGCCTGAAGATTTTGGAACAAGAAGAATTCATAGATCTGATTCAGGGTGTTTGTCCTAAGTGTCCTCAGGGGCTGAGTATCTACAGGAGCAGATTTGATCAGTGAGGGAGCAGGAAGCAGAATCTTCCATAACTTCCGAGTTCACGTGCTCAGTAAAGATGGATTGCATTAACTGACTAACTACCCTTGAGCCTGTAGCGATGAACAGGGCACAGTTCTGGCCGGCAAGGAGTCACCCTAGTCAGGGACATACAGCCAGCACCAGTGACCTGTGTCCTGACAGCGTGATGGAAGCAGACACAGGGTGTGTGCCAGGCTGGGCCAAGGGAAGCAGGCAGAGAAACAGAGCTCATCAAGAAGAGGGAAGAAGCGGATGGAGTTAGGGGCAGACCAGGGTGGTGCAACCTCAGGAAAGACACAGGCCGAGAAGGTTTGAGAGGGGCAGTGGTGGCCCCGACGTCAGTGTCGGGAGTCACGTTTCCACGGGGGTCCAACAAGGTGATGAGCGCTGGGGTGGACTGCTCTTACAGCCCTCCTCCTCCTCCTGGCAAATCTTTGACGTTTCATGACTCTTGCACCTAAAAGTCCAGTGGGGAACAGGGGAGAGGAATAAGAGTCAAGAACAGCAGCCCACCCCATTGTGCGCACTCAGTGTGTCTGGAAGAAGGAGAGGGACGAGTTGGAATTAGGCAGTAACTTCACTCAGTGGGGAGGAAGCTGAAGGATGAAAGGTGGTGACGACGCGGGTATTTGATTCAGGGTCCCTCACGTGCACAGGTTATTAGTATCATTTTAATGTTAGAAGGTCGTGTCGTTTATAAGAAACAAACTGGACAGTGACACTGGTCATGGTCCATGTTTTAATTCGCATTCTGATTAGCCATGTGTGTTCGCTAGTTGAGTAGAGAATGGTTGGAGAGTCTCACACCACGAGAGAGACTTCATTTGAACATACACAGAAGCGCTCCATTGTTTCCCACAAAATTGAGATTTACTTCATTCCAGCATCTCAAGGAAGGAATGGATCCATTTTAACTATAAGCCGTATAGTAAGTCTGAGTGCTGCCTCTGATTTTGGTTGGATAGCATTTAAAGGGGAAGAAGAAAGAAAAACCCAGACTCTGTCGGGAAAATTTTGTGAAGAAGTCCTGGGTGGTTTATCCTGAAGTCATGGAGATTACTTAAGTCCTGGCTCTCTGAGCAAGAGGAAACTTGAATTAATAAGAACTGTCTTTTCCTGAAGACAGTCTTCTTATACCTGAGTCGTTATCTTATTTATTATTCCTCAACAAAGCATGCTCATAAATGGAAAAATGGCCAGTGCAGACAGACATTTACCTCACTTTCTGAGGCAGTTATGAAAAAACAAACTCCAGGGATTAGTACCATCCTTTTTTGTTTTTTAGTATTCATTGGGGAATATTGGGGAACAGTGTGTTTTTCCAGGACCCATCAGCTCCAAGTCAAGTCATTGATTTCAATCTAATTGTGGAGGGCGCAGCTCACTGACCCAGGTGGGAATTGAACCCGTGACGTTGGTGTTATGAGCACCGCACTCCAACCAACTGAGCCAACCGGCCACCAGTACCATCCTTTTTTAAATGTATTAAAGGAATGGTTGGTAATAAAGGTGGCTGCCAGAGAGGAGAAGCACCCAGAGCAGTGAGAGGGTTACTAGACTGAGAAGAATGGGGATGTTTGTGAAGTACCCGGCAAGCAGGGCGCTGACACGACTCACTTACGTGACCAGCCATATGTGATCCTTTCAAGTCTTATTTCTCTTGTCATTTCCCGGGGAGGCGCTGTGACTGACGTGTCAGGTCAGGAGTGCGGGCCCAGATGAGCTCCGTCCTCGCTGAGGCTCTCCCAGGCCCCGCCTGGGGTCTCCTCCGAAGGCGCTCTCAGGCTCCGGGCAGAGGCCGTTTTCTCACAGCTGTGGCAGTCATGGTGCCTTACCTCTTCAGAGCCAGCAATAGGCAGACGCAGGATTGGCGCTGCACACATAATCCATCCTGTCCCCTTTGCTGAATTCCACTGGTTAGAAACTCCAGGGGGGAGGGCATTACAGGGGGTGGCGACCATGGGGCCACCCTAACGTCTGTGTGCAGCACCAGCCAAGTGCTGAGCACTGAGTAGGAGGGACAAGTAAGACCCCATCCCTGCCTTGGAGGCCCTGCCCTACCTGGGGGCGATGAGCAGACAGGCGGGCCCAGCACAGCGGCTGCGGGCTGTCGGGCCATCGCAGAGGCATGAGTGGGACGTGTGTTATAAAGCACAGTTAGTAGCTGGTTTTGAGGCAGAGTGGGAGGTTGAACTTGAATGTTGTCACAGTCAGCGGTGAAGTAAGTTTGCCAAGAACTGGGTGTCATGAGGTGTACTTGTTTGGTGTTCCCTAGATTATCATGGTATGTAAACTGTGACCTAAAAGGTTAAAACAAAAAATTAACTGGGTTGGTTAATATAACCTGTACTATAGCCAGCAGCAAGTAAGCCCTGTTTTTTGTTTTTTGTTTTAAAAAAGTTCTAACTTTTTGTTGAAATACAATAAACAGGAGAGGTGCACTGCACCTATGTACATACTCAGTTTATTAGTTTTTAAAAACTGAACACACATAACCAGCCCCCAGATCAAAAACCCCCAGCCCCTCCTAAGCCCATCCCCTCTTTCAGTCACTTAGCCCGTCCCAAGGGTGACTACTCTCCTGTCTTCTCGCAGCAGAGGTTGGCTTTGCCTCTTTTGTGCCTTTTGTGCTCGATTGTGAGATTCGTCCTCATGTTGTCTCTAGTGATAGAGGATGCATCCACTTTGCTGTGTCGTGCTCTGTTCTGTGACTGTACCACAGCTATCCATCCTACCGGTGACGGACTTCCAGGGTGTTTCCTGCGGGGGCTGTTGGGAAGAGTGCTGCTGTCAGCATTCCAGTGCCTGTGTTTTGGGGAACATACTTGCATTTCTGTCGGGCACATGCCAAGGAGCAGAATTGCTGACTCGTGGGGTGTGCATGTGTGTGGCTTCTGTAGGTGTCTGCACACAATTTTCCAAAGTGGAACTCTGTTTGGAGACTTGTAATATTGACTGTCTTTCACTCTCTTTGGACCCTAGGGTTACAGAACCGGCTACCCTTACCGATACCCTGCTCTGAGAGAGAAGTCTAAAAAGTACAGCGAGGTGGAGGTTCCTGCTAGTGTCACAGGCTACTCCTTTGCTAGTGACGCTGATTCGGGCACTGGCTCCCCTCTCAGACACAGTTTTCAGAAGCAGCAACGAGAGAAGACAAGGTGGCTGAACTCTGGCCGCGGTGACGAGGCCTCTGAGGAAGGGCAGAATGGAAGCAGCCCCAAGTCGAAGACTAAGGTGTGGACGAACATTACACACGATCACGTGAAACCCTTGCTGCAGTCTCTCTCGTCCGGTGTCTGCGTGCCAAGCTGTATTACCAACTGCTTGGTCTGTGCCTACCTTACTGTTCATAGTTAGATGATGTAGAGCAAGTCGGGCAGCGGGGGCTTCGGAGGCTTTGGGAACCCCGCCCTTCTGACCCTCCTTAACTGTTAGCCTGGCCCCAAAGCCCTTTGTGCGCCGGCCATCACCCACGTAACGCTGTTTACTCTCAACTGCTTAGCGACATTGCACCTCTCCAGTGCCTGCAGCGTTACAGCTGCGCACATAGCAGGAGTACTGAGGAACTTGCAGAGTGGGAGCTGTCGTTGAATCCAAATTGTGTGTGAGGAATCTTCATACCTCCTACACGAAAGCTAGTCCTGTTGTAACCAATTTGTTTGGTGTTGTCAACTCCACTGGTTCCAGTAAGTCGCTAAAGTCTGTTCTTTAAAGTCTTGAGTGTGTCCTTAAGCAGTTTTCCCTCTGGGCTCCCGGGCACCTTCTCAGCTGGCCCTGGTCCTCCCTCGTCAGCCTCCTCCCTGCTTCTGTCCCAAAGCCTCCGAACGCTCTCGGCAGCTGCCTCCTGCATGGACTGTTGCATGTGAGTAGACGCCATCGTGCCGAGTCCCCTGACTCCTGCTGGGTGCGCATGACCCAAGTGCAGTGCAGGCCACCTGCAGGCGCCAGTGATAGATGCTGCGGCCTGGTGCTCAGCCATCGAGCCCGTGACAGTCCCCTGGCTCCTGCACTGTGGGGTAGGAGAAGGTCCTGCAGTGGAGTCTCATGAGGGGACAGCTGGGACAGACCCACCTCTGCATGACTAGTAGTGGAGTGCAGGCAAAATGAGGCTTGGTGTCCTGCGGCAGGGGCACCAAGTAAGCAAGTGGGGCTCCTGTTCCCTTATAACAGTGCTTTTACCTTATAGATTTGCTTAAGGGAGAGAAGCTCTGTCCTCCCGGGGCTTCTGGTGTCTTCCTGGCGCACAGTGGGTGAGAGAGCCTCTGAGCTCCTGAGCTGGCAGGGCCGGGGCAGGCCCTCTGTTTGAGCCCGTCCCTCCTCTTCCTTCTCCCTCTTCTTCCTCCCTCCTCCCCACCCTCCCGCCCCTTTTTTTTCCCTCTATACCTACTGCTCGCCCCTTTTTGCTTCCTTCATGTTGTTTGTTTCGTTTCTCTTTCTTTCACTTACTAAAGGGGGTGGGCCTGTGCTGGGGACATCAGTGCACCACACTGAGCATCGTGACGGGGGTGTCGGAATGTGCGCAGCGGGGCTTGGTGCTCTGTTCACTCTTAGCGTGGCGTTAGTCAGTGTGTGCGTGGGCGGGCAGACCTTGCCAGATGTTTGGGTGTTTCTGGTTCCGGAGTGACACAGAGCCCGAGTGGTGTTCGCAGGTTGGTACTTAACTCACAGTCGTTGTTGTTATGTTTTCAAACGTGTTCAAGCTTCACAGGTGGTGGTTTTCATGTTTTGACTAAAAATTATTTTTATAAAAAGCTGGAGTTACTTTCTCTGGGAAGATAACCATCAGTGAGTACCTCGCAGCTCAAGCCCACCCCTCACTCCTTCGCGTGCCTAAGCCTTTGCCACTTTTGTTGCTTTCCTTCCAATCTATGGTTTATGGCTACCTTATTGCCTCTTGAAAATATTCTGAAAAGCACATTTGCTCTTTAAGGTCGGCTTGTTTTAATGTTCAGTGCCTGCTTGTGCCTAAGAATTAGAATTCAATTAAAAATCTCATATTGATTGGAGAGCCAAAAAACAATGTGAAAGGTGCAGTGTGCTGACGATATCTAAAACAGCCTTCTGATAAGAACTCATAAAGCGCTTCAAGTTTGTTTGGGATATTTTTGTAACACTCAGATGTACGACGTTATGTAAAATATTCGACATCACCAAACTTCACAGGTAGCTGCTGTGTAAGCGTTCAGTGATTTTCTTGGGTTGAAACAGCTACGCAAACAGTGCACTCTGATGCTGTGGTTTGTTTTCATGCCAAACTTTGGTGATGCCCACTCTCGCCTCACAGTGCCAAGTCCGTGCCTACGTCTGGGTAGCACATTACATTGCTTTCCATGGTCCTGTCATCTCATGCTTCCCGCTGGCTTTGGTGTTGACGACTCTCAGAGCTGTGAACCAATGTGCTCTGAAGGGTCCCCAGGCCGAGTCCTCGGGAGTGATGGGGGCATAACTCGTCGTCAGCCTGTGTCATGCCCTAGATTCCAGCCGGGCTGTCTCAGTGGCCCTTGCTGCACAGTCACGAGCCTGGCTTCCACCATTTCTGGCTTCTGTTGGGACATGCCCACCCGACCTGACTGTAGCAGGGGCACGGCGGGAGTGTGGTCATTGGTTCATTCTCTGTGACGTTCAGTGCATGACCAGATGTGAGATAAGTTGGACAGATTGATGCTGTGGTGTCCCTTGTCGTCGCCACACTTCTGACTTTTCAACTGTTCTTGATATTACAGTGGACTAGAGAGGACGGACACAGGACTTCCACCTCTGCTGTCCCCAACCTGTTCGTCCCGCTGAACACGAACCCCAAAGAGGTCCAGGAGACGAGGAACAAGGTGCATACCGCCGGGCTGGCGCCCACTGGGACCTTGTGAGCAGGAGGGCAGGGGGCTCGTGCTGGTGCTGCTGTCCTCACAGTGACGTGCGAGCCGCAGACTGCACGGGGCTGCTGCTGGCTCACATGGCAGAGCCGCACTGGAAGCCGCCTTTCGGGGTTCAGTGGGAGTCGTGACCGTTGCTGTACCAGCACACGAGACACGCCCCCTTTCCCCCTCCCCAAGACTGGCTCACAGGGGATGTTTGCCCTCGAGTGAGTGTTCACCCGTCACCTAGAGGTGCAGAGTGTAGGGACGAGCCTTCCGACCCGAGACCCTTGCATTACTGAGCCACGGGACCAGCACCACCCTGTAGGCTGGGTGGTCACACTGCCCCAGTGGGCAGGGCAGGGCAGAGCTCCGTGCAGCTCACTCGTGACTGGGCCTGGCTCTGACTCAGCTGTCCTAGCCGGCTTCCTGTGCTGTCGATGAGTGTCTGTCCTTCTTGCCGTCCTCAGATCCGGGAGCAGAACTTACAGGACATTAAGACTGCCGGCCCCCAGTCGCAGGTTTTGTGTGGTGTAATGATGGACAGGAGCCTCGTCCAGGTGAGAGCTCAGAAGGTCTCTGACATTAGTGAATGGGGGCTCGAATGGCCGTCCTCTCCCAAGTTATTCTTAAGTTGAGAGAGAATGGCTCGATGAGGTAAGTGTTCTTTCTCAGCAACTGGTTGTCTTTGTTCAAAGTCTCCATGATAAGAACTCAGCCCCTTTTCCTCGAGTTAGGCCAAGTGCGCACCCCAGGGCCGCGTCCCCTCCAGCCCGGCCCCATCACTGCATGCCTGCGAGGGCGGCGCAGGGCTGCTTTGGGGTGGCTTTGCCCGGTCTGAGGGGCGGACGCAGTGCTAGGAGAGGGCGGGGTCAGTGGCCTTCATTCTTGTACATGTCACTGCCTGCAATGGCATGCTGCTGGGGCAAAGTGGTCGCAGAGGTACCTGTAAACGTGCTCATTTCCCCTTGCTCAGAAGGGATGTGCCTCGTGGCACGTGGAAGGTAATCGTGTAAGTAGTTACCTCGGAAACCTCCCCCACGACTGCAGGGCAGGTGATTGTCACCGCCTTCCTGAAGTCGGCCAGCCGCGGTCCTGTTCTGTGCTCGTGTTTGCACGTAGCACTTGGCACCGCTGTGCCCACTGCGCCGGCCGTCTCTGCTGCATGCTCTGCCGGCACCAGCCTGTGCGCTCGTTGGGACTTCAAAGCTGGGCCTGGCGGGCTCTGCTGACTCAGTTTACTGTTGCAGGACGCCCCCCTGTCTGACTGTACGGAGACAATCGAAGGGCTCGAGCTCCCAGAGCAGACCTTTAGTCCTGCTAAGTCTGTCTCTGTTAGAAAGGTACTCACTGCCCTGCCCTTCTACCTGCCGTCCCTCACCTGTCTGCTCGCTAGGCATTGTCTTAGGTACCAAAGTGGCTGTGAGCCAGACTCTAAATTATTCCTGAGACTGGACAGGAGGTTCTGTTCTGCCTGCTCTGTTCTTGAATTAACACATTTGCTACGAGATTATTTCACGATGGTCAGCCTTCTGCGTGGTGGTTAAGTGGCCAGCGTTAGCTGCATTCCTGCAGTTCTGCATGGATTTTGGTTAGTACAGGTTTGGAGTTTGGGGAGTTTGTTACATGACGCCGATTGCAGAAGGCTCGGGGGCAGACTGTGAGCAGTGGCAGTGTTCCCTTGTCACTTTGTCCCTTTGCTTGCTTAGCTGTGACTATAAATGTAAGGACTGTGGCATTTGGAGGCTGTATGATTGACAGACGTCATTTCAGAGGAATAGGAAACAGACAGTCTTTGTCAGCCCTTGGTGATGAAATGCTTTATTTTTACCTTTTAAAAGAAACCTAGATTCTTTTTTAACGTTGCAAGGAAGAAAAAGACATGAAAATTTGAAACCCTAAATTATAGTTTCTCTGTGTACCCGCGTACCTAACGTAACGTGTGCTACTGTACATGTGGGGAACCCGTCTGGTGTAGACCCGCTCTGAGCTGTCAGGCGCGGTGTGCGGACCTGGCGCCCAGGACAGAGGGCAGACGGCAGGCTCAGGCTCGGTTATGAGGATATGTTCAGGCTCTGTCCCTTTCAGTTGCTACACCTCCAGGGAGGTACAAGTACCATCTTATCGATGTTCCAGTTGCCAGAGATGTAGAGAATATTCTGTATTCCTGCCGGGCATCCCCGCTGAGGACATTGTTTTGCATATTTATGTGTTCATTCAGCAAGTCTTGTTTTCCCTTGTCCTTACGATATACTTCCAGCTCCGTGCTTGGAGGAACTTCTCAGAGCCAGAGAGAAAGATGAACTCTTGTGCCTGTCACCTTGGTTTTCATGTTTCGGTACTTTGGGCCTAACCCTTGTGGTCCTGTTACCTCCTGATTCTTTGTCTCAGGTGTGTGAAGGTGTGTTGAGTCCACTGGGCCCTCAGCTGGCGGGTCCAGGGTCTGGCTGTACCTTGTTGGGCTGCCTCGAGGGCAGACTGCTTAGCTGTACTGGGGGGCGCCGTTCGGGCCAGTTGCTCATCCAGACAGTTTCAGTTTGCTCTGTCCACTGCTCAGACCTGGGTGTGAATACTGCAGGAAGTGTAGGGGGGGCTCCCTCCCGGCCTGGCTGGCAGGTCGGGGCTCTGGGAGGGGGATTCCTGGTGAGTCCTGAGTCCTCCCCAAGTGCAAACAGCAGGTGAGACTCTGTGAAGGGCATGTCCAGGTGGGATTAGCAGAGGAGGCTGCTGGGCACCGAGCCCAGAGCTCCGTAGAGGAGATGCCCCTTCCATGGCTTCCTGTTCCAGACTTGGTGGTCCGCCCCCCCCCCGCCCTCTTTCGGGTGCTCCGTGCACCTTGGTCTTTTTCCCACCAACACAGCATATTTCACTTATCGGGGAATGTGCTTTCGTGCCTCTGATGTCCTTCCCTGGGGATGTCCCACGTCATTGTGTGTGGACCTTGAAGCACAGAGGACAGGGCTGCTTCTGGAAGGTGGCACTGCTCCTGGCAGCTTACGTTTCTCCTCGACCAGGTGAAAGGACTGTTCATGCCCTATAGATTTCCTCTTTCCAGTAAGGCAGGTGTGTGCATATTTGCTTCCCGTTTGAGAACCTGAGGGTGGCTATTGGGGACTGAGGAAGCTGGGCTTTTCTGGAAGGACTTTCCTTTGCTTCCAACTCTTTCTCACTGGTGGCCGTTGACACAAAGCAGGTGTTGTCTTCTGCCAGAAGAGGGGGCAGCAAGTCGTCCGCCACACCCGAGCTCCAGTGCCAGAGAGCACAGAAGCCCGGCCAAGGCTCTCTGGACTCAGCGTCACGCATGCCAGAGTGAGACCGGAAGTCATTCTGGCCACTTATTGGATTTTGTTACCAGTGAGTTGAGTTGTTAGAGACGAGTGTGTGGAAGTTTATGCTGAGAGCGTCCAGTGCAGGGAGGAACTGTGCTGTCCCATTTGTGCAGCCCAAGCTTCCCTTTCCTGCTGCACCTGTCACTCAGGCCGCGCGTGTCCTGCTGCCACGCTTCATGCTGCATGATAGAAATGGGAGGCAGGCCCACCTTGCAGGCTCACTCTGTGCACTTGGTGTTGAGCACCTGGGGTGTGCGTGGCCCAGCACTGAGAAAGCACATTCAAATCTGTGTGGGTGTTACAGATGAAAATCTGAAGCTCAGAGAGGTCAGGTCAGCAGCCCAGGGTTGCACAGCTTCATTCCACACCAGCTGCCTCAGTCCAGTGTAGAAGTAATAATTAGGCTTCTGTTTTGCTTAGAGCCGGTCGTAGCTAGAAGTGACAGAAGCAGCGGGAGCTTCCGCGTGGCCCCTGGAGGGAGCAGCCATTGCACAGCCTGATTTCTCAGCCCGGGTTGCTCCAGGCGGGGCCTGTTTCTCTCTGCATCTCAAGCATTGCTCTTTGTCCTGACCTCCAGGGTAATAGGATCCCTCTGTCCCCAGATCTGTTCAGAGCTGGTCTTGATGACAGCTTGGCTCTCGCTGAGGAGGGAGCGCGCCCTTGCCACTGGTGGCAGGGACCAGCTGTGTGGCACATGAGGGCCGGGTGTCCTGGCACAGGGACACCCTTGCCTGTCCATGGGGCCTCTCTGTGGCAGTCAGTTCTTGATATTTTGTTCCTTTACTGAGTTTATCATTTGACCTAAGTGAATTTAAGCACTTTTCTCAAACTGCATGTCACCTCTCTGTGTCCCTGGCAGTGATAGGAGGATGCAAATGCAGCTCCCCAAGTTGCTATAGACCTACAGAGTGACAGCACCCACGGGACCTTAGCCGCTGTCAGCCCAACGGGCTCCTCTCGGGATGGTGAAACGGAGTCCTGGGGACAGGAGGGACTTGTCTCGGATTCCTCGCTGCCGAGGGGCACATGGGGATCCGATTCCCTGTCTTGGGGCGGCAGGGCTGCTGCCGAATGACAAACCAGTCGACCCTGGGTCAGGCGTTGTCAAAAGAGGGTCATCTCAGCTCTCGAGGCTCCGAACAAGGTTGCTGATTCCAGCTGGCCCTTTGCTTCTCTCTCCCGGGGTCTGTGTCACTGTCACTGGTGAGTCATGGTGTGAGTGCTCCAGGCACTGTGTCCAGCTTGCAGGACAGGGATTGCTCACCAGGTGCCCCAGGCCTCTGTCTGGCTCTTCTTGTGCACATGGCTGGGACCCTCCCTGAGGGAAGTGCTGATGGACCAGGCCTGGCATCGAAAGGATTTTGGATTCGCCTGTTTTCAGTGGTTTTTGGAAGCTCTCATTAAGTAACGGGAATGTGTGTGAGTTCTGGTTAACTTGCTCAAAAATGAACCCCAGAGCGTTGGGGGCCTAACCAGGCTGTGGGGCACAGACACGTACTGGGGCAGGTGAGTGTGGGGTGTCTCCTCCACTGCCGCCTGGCTCCCTCTCCCCGGGCCAGCTGGAGCCGCTGCCTCCTGGAAGACTGGGCATGGCCTGGGAGCCGCCTTTGTGCTGTGCAGTGCTCTCTGCTTTGCCTGTCTCCAAATTCCCTGTTTTCCAAAGTCCTCAGACAAGTTCTGGGCTTTGGGGACGTTTTGTTATGTCAGTGTCTTGGGAGGTAACCATAAACTGCATGGTCAGAAGAACAGGACGTATCTGTGCTCTTAGAATTGAAGCAGAGCTCTGAGCTACCTTACAGGAGTGTCGTAATCTGTGACATTTTCTGATGTCATGAGAAGGGTACTTGGGTTACAGAGTCCCCTCTTTTATCTGTGTCAATGAGAACATGAGATTCTCACTGAGGTGCTTCTGAAACCTGCAGGTTTTCCTAGGGTTCTTGCCTCCTCTGACATTTATTTTGTAGCATCGAAATTGTGTTTCTCTGTATCCCCTCACTGAAGGCTGTAGCTCAGCCTAGGGCCTAAGGTGATGCCGGGCCGTGTGTCAGGTGTCTGTGTGTCCTGGAAAGCTGGCCCACCCCGCCTTACCTGCAGCCTGGCCTGGAAGGAGGGAGAGTCCTTCCGGGGCCGGGCCCCGGCAGACTGGGCAGCCCTTTTTGTCTGCAGGGGGAGCTGGTGACGGCCTCCAAGGCCATTATCGAGAAGGAGTACCAGCCGCACGTCATCGTGAGCACCGCAGGCCCCAACCCCTTCAACACGCTCACCGACCGAGAGCTGGAGGAGTACCGCCGGGAGGTAGAGCGGAAGCAGAAGGGCCCCGGAGGTGAGTGCTCCCGGGGTGACTGTAGGTGCTGATGAGAATGGTTCCCCACACGAAAGAGAAACCCAGTGTTTGGCTAAGGCCAGAATGTCACTCAGGGCACTTTGGCTCCCTAGTCATTCAGGCGAGTGCCAAAGGAAGTAGATGGTTACACTTGCTCATGAGTGCTCTGGGTAGGGGGGACCCACCAGTACCTGTGTGAGAGACGTCAGAGAGCTCCACGGGACCGCTGCCAGACAGATGTCCTGTGTGCTATCGCAAGGCATGCTGGGTGGGACCCCGCTCCTGAATGCCTCCACCCATATGAGGCTGGTCATGAAGACGTGATGAAAGTGGGGAGAAGGGATGGGGTCCGGGGCTCTGTGGCCTCAGCAGCACCCACAGGCACACTGCCGTCTGGAGGTCTGGGCTGTGGTGGGCGGTGCTCCTGCCTCCAGCGGGACCTCCGTCCGCAGTGAGTGATCGGGACAGCCATCCGGACGGTCAGCGGAAGCCAGTCTCTGTGCACTTGAAGTCAGTCAGCACTTGGCCACATGCAGGACTTCTCTCTGAAAGTTGCACTGCGAGGCCTCCTTTGATTCGTACATTCTCATTAATACTCACGGGTCATTTCTGAGCAGTTACATTGCCAGGCGCCGTGAACGCTGCACCTGCATTTATTTCATCCAGTCCTCACAGTAACCCTGAGAGATGGGCCTGTTTCCACCAGTTAGAGAGTCAAAGCAGGTCCCCAAGAACAACGTTGTGCATCCCAGGAAGACCCTGGACACAGACGTGCTCCCTCCAGGAGGCTCACGCTGCCATCTGCAGGGTGTTGAGCTGTAGCCACAAAGCTTCCCCTCACGTTGGAAGCGGGGACCACGCTTCTTCCTTGTTAGCCCCCTGGGAGTCAGCCTTCCTGAAGGGACGGCCCACAGGGTGCCGGGCGGCGGTTACCCCGCTGGGCCGATGGCGGTTGCCCTGGGAACTGCTCGTGGACAATCTCCGTTTTGCCCCAGGTTAAATTTTTTTAGTCTTGTTTTAGACCAACTAAATGCGTTATGTAGCTGCGATTGAAATTTGAGTTGTGCAAAAAAACTCTTGCTGAATTGTTTTTCAGTATGTGTTATACTGTCACCGCCTGTCACTTTCTGTCAGCTGTGCATTGACATTAAGCCTCATGCACATCAGCCAGCTCAGGGGAGCCCGCTCTCCCAGCCAGCACAGCGAGCTCTGACTCCGATCGTCTGCCTTGAGTGGCGCACGCCACGCAGACAGCTCTGAGAGCCGTGGCGGCCACTGCCTGCCTCAGAGTAAGAGCTAGAGAGCTGTTGGGCCTCAGGCCTAATCCCAAATCCTGTGCACACGTGAGTGTATGTGTGCCCTTCGGACCAGACCCTCCCAGTGTCTGGGAAAGCTGGATTTCTTTTTTCTATTTTGACCTCATCTGCAAGACACAAGGTTCTGTTCATGGGAGGCTCCCATTGGGAGGGCAAGTAAGTGGATGGGACAGCCGTGCCCACGCTCTGTGAGTGGGAGTGCCGGCCAGGACCCTGCCAGGAGGACCCCGCCTGGCACTGGCCCTTGGCATGGGCGAGGGGGTGGTGGTGTACCGCAGGTAAAACTCCGGCTGGCTGCCAAGGTGAACACCTCAAGGAGAGGAAAGCGAGCCTCGGGCAGGAGGTGGAAAGACCACTGTACATAGACACCTGGTTTCTGGGAAGTAGCCGCAGGCCCTGGGGGCTTTGGGAGGCAGGTCTGCCTCAGATCAGAGGCCCTGCTGATGGGAGCAGCTTGTTCAAAATACGGGCCTTCCTGATCCTACGCTAGTAATATACAAGTTTCAATGACAGAAGGAGAGTTAAGGAGTCAGGATAATACTGGGGTGTTTTTCCCTGATGAGAGGTAGACTGGGAACTTCCTGGATCCTGGGTTGTAGTCCCTGTAGTTTTTCCCCTGGCCCTTATCAGTATATTGTACTTGAGAAAAGGAAAATACGCAGTTGCCAAGTTTAAATTACTGGTAGAAAACGCTCTGCATAAAAAACTAAAACCTAAGTAATGCTTACAAATAGTCCTGTGAGGCGGCGAGGCAATGCAGGTGCTGGGGACCCAGGGCTGCCTGCTCAGCAGCACAAGAGGCGGGACGACGACGCGGCCAGGGGCTTCTCGTTAGGGGACAGAGGGCAGGCCAGGGGTCACCAGTGTGTTGCAGAGGCATCTCCAGCAGACTGTCTTGGGAATAAGAATAGAAATTAATTTTATATCCAGAGTTGGTTAAATCTTTCTGAAATTCAGATCCTCACCCCCTCTTTTGGGGAGGAATGTGGAAAAGGAAGGAGCCAGCCGTGGCTGTGAGCCCTTCTTGGTCCCTTGGATGCACTCCCGGAAGCCCTGTTCTCCTTGAGGCAGCTGATGGGCCGGGCAGGGGGCTGCCTGCCCTTGAGGAGGGTGAAGGCACATGGCAGTGTCTCCTTCTCACCTTGTGTTCACCTATAGAGAGTCCGGATGGGACCGGAGAGCAGAAAGAGAGCATTCCTCCGGAGCACCCTGCCGCCCCCCAAACTCCCCCCAGCACCCCCGTCAAGCTGGAGGAAGGTGAGCTCGGGGGTAGGGGCGAGTGCATGGCCCTGTGTTCACTGGCATCCATGGGGATCGGGGTGGGGCAGCTTGGTGTTTTTGTGGAAGGAGAGCGACTGTGTGGCAGTAGTTGAAGTGGCACTAACACGGACGTTTGCATTTGCATGGAAACCCGAGTTCCCCTGGCCCCCTCTGCTCCTGTGTGGGCTCTGTCCTGCGTAATTTGAGGCAAAACAGATTCGTTAGTGAGATGTCGCAACAAGGCGGGAGGCCGTAGTCTGCAGTTGGAACCCACCTTCGCTTATGTCGATTTCGCCCACTGCTTGCACATTTCCTAAACCTTACTCTGCTCGGATTTACGCCTCCGGAAACGTCTTCCATGCGTCTGGGCTACTCGCCACGTCAACCAGTCCATGCAGAGCGTGGCCTCCACTGGCCTGTCAGACCATGCAGTGCGTGTCTGTGGCGTGTGGCTTGTGTGTCTGTCCCTGGGTCTTGTACGTCGCGCTTCCCGTGTCTGTTGGGAGCCTGTGGCTCACCTCCCACCCCACTCTGTCCACAAGAATGGCCCGGCCATTCTCCTTCTGTAACCCAGTGGCTGTGACTGTACTTGTGCTTTTCTCTTCTTGTGGCTGCGTTGCCAGCGGGAGGTGGATGTGCTAAAGAGTACCTGTTACCATAGTAAGTACCGCGCCGTCCTGTTACCCTGTAAGTACCGCGCCTGGCCCTGTGCTGTCCAACCCCAGCTCCCCCGCGCTTTGCCTCATTCTCCTGCCTCTTTGTTGCTTGTTACGTTTTGTTTTCTGTTTATTCAGAATAAAAACAGAGGGCTGCCCACCCCCCGCCTTTGTACCCAGTTCCTCCATTCTGGGCAGTGGCCTTCCTGGGAGGGGCTCGGTCACCTGAGAGCTGTGTGGTGGGCAGCCTGCCCTCAGGGCTCCCACCGACCAAGGGGGTGGTTCTCAGAGCCCTGTGGGTCCCGAAAGTTCCAGAGGGCATGTTTGTCCTGTCAGCCTTCTCAAGACTCGTGATTGCTGGGTGGGGAGACCCAGATCCAGACTCGGTCCGGGCCCGGTGGGATTTTGCCACCTTCTGCATGGGGGTTGAATGGGTTTGGACCTTTGCTTAAACTCAGTGCTTGAGCTTAATTTGAGTCGAGCAGAAGAGTGACATTGGCACCATTTTTCAATGTAACATTTGGTCCAATGATGAAAGTTTCCCCGAGCGTCCACAGGAAGCCTCTGCATGCTTCAAAGAAGGACCCCTGACTTCCTCCTGCAGGGTGGGCGAGCTGGCCTCCCAGAGCCAAGCGCTAAGTTGTGTTGGGTCAGTGCCGTCACCTCCTGATGTCTGCCTCACCTTAAGTACTAAACCCTAATCTGCTCATCGCTTGTAACTTTGTAGGCTATTTTAAAAAATCTGCAAAATTGGTTTCCCTGGTCAGTGTGACTCTCTGGTGATGGGAACGTTCACTGCAAACCAGCCCTCCGGCTGTTTCTTTAAGGCTTTATGTTGTGTTCTTTTTGTTTCCATGTTCAGACTGTTCCATGGCTTGGTTTTTGCTCCTATCCCTTACCTTACATCGCATCCCCTTACCTTTCATTGATTCTCCCGACGTGGCTTTGATTTGTTTGCTGTTGATGTTGCACGTGGGTTTGGGAGTTACCTCACGGTTTTTTGCTCAGGCTGCCGGTGTTTTCCATGATTTTCTCTTTGGGGAGACCAGGTGTTGTGGACCCAAATTTAGTCTTAATTTCAGGACTTCTAATACATGCCCTTTAGGGTTCTAGAGCAAACCTCGTTTCAAGAGTTTAACGCAGACCATTTACCCCGAAAATGTTCCCAGCTTGCCTTGACCACTCTGGGGACAGAGGCCTTGGGACTGAGCCCGCTTTTGTCAGCAACTTCCAGGAGGAGGAGCTAAACCCACCACGATGCAGTCTGGTGTGCGATGGGCCGCATCCAGCCTCCCGTTAGAGTGGAACTGACTTAGTTTCTTATTCTCGTTTTGGTAAAACCCTGCAGTCAGTACAGTGGCAGTTTCTGTGCAGGGCCTGGCCTCCCAGGAGGCCCCGCTTTGGGGCCTGGGCAGGTGCCTTTAACGCCCTCTCTCCCGCCCGCCCACCAGACCTGCCGCCGGAGCCCATTTCCGGAGACGACAGTGATGCCGCCACTTTTAAGCCAACTCTCCCTGACCTGTCCCCTGATGAGCCTTCAGAAGCGCTTGGCTTCCCGACATCGGAGAAGGAGGAAGAGGGCCTTTGTGAAGCCCGTGGCCCTCCAGACCCCACCAGGTCCCCCCCAGTGGCCAGCCCCGAGCCAGCCCCAGCCCAAGTGGCTGAAGAGGCCGCCTCCCCAGCTGCCGATGACCCCGGCAGCGATGGGTCTCCAGGCAAGTCCCCGTCCAAGAAGAAGAAGAAATTCCGCACCCCCTCCTTCCTGAAGAAGAGTAAGAAGAAAGGCGACTGCTGAAGGCCCGTCTCGCACAGACCGATGCCACCACTGTCCCCAATTGTGTCCTGTGTTGTCGTCTTGTGTGATGGAATGCAAACAACCCTCCCCTCCATGTAGCTAGAGCTCCCCTCCCGCTGTGACCAGCCCCATGCGGACGGCGCTAACGTGCGCTCAGGGACCTTCCCGGGGCCCTCAGCCTCAGGTCCTGCGGGAGACCTGGTCCCCATGTCCCCCTCCGCGACCTCTCAGCCTGCTCCTCAGTGACGCACTCTCCCCAGGGCGTTAAGTCGTCGGTCTGGCTGGACGGACAGAGTCCTGCCGGTCTGCCCTTGACCTTTCTTGCTCTCCTGTCGTGAAGTGACCCGTGCTGTCTGCTAGGCTCCCCTTGACCCCAAGGCCTCAGGTGACTGAATCAGATGCTTCCTGCTGGCATTACCTCCTCAGTGATCGCACTTTGTTCATACACAAAGCCTCAGCCCTGTGAAAACACCCGTGTGCCTGCCAGGGGCCCAGGGCACCGTGCCGGCCTTCGAGAGGCGCGTTGGGGCTGAGCCGGACACCCAGCAGCAGACAGGCCTGTGGACACCCTCTGCAACGTATGCACGGTCTCCCCGATTACCCCGCGGCCAAAACCCGTCAGGGCTCAGTTTCTCACTCACTGCGATCTCTAGATGCCTGTCATGGGGAAGGTACATCAGGAGGGGGAAGAATCCTTTCTAGAATTTTCTTTCAGCAGATTTGTAGTTCACCCTATCTTTCTGACTGAACGTGAAGGGCCACTTTTTGCTTTAGTTTGCTCAAGGGCCTGCCGCAGACTGCTGTAGAACAGCATTCACCTGGTGGGGGGACCTTTCACTACTGAAAAGGATCTACTCTTCCCTTAACTCAGCCTGAGATACCCTGGTTTTGATAAAGGGTAGCTCAAGGCAGAAGTTGGCCCTGGTGGTCCCCACCTGACATCATGCCCCCCGTCACGCATGGAGCCCTCACTTGCTCTCCTTTCCTCACCGGTGTCAATTTTCACTTAACTCAGATCTCTGGAAAAAGCGTAAAGCTGCTTAGTGGGAACTAGCAGGTGGCCAGATGGACTCCTGAGGTGACTCGTTCTAGGAGCTGCCCGGTGCCAGCCTGAGGAGGTGCGGGCAAGCCTGCCTGTCCCCAAGACAGGCCCCCTGGGCAGGGGGAGGGGCCCTTGGTGGACCTGGTGCAAGACGAGGGCTCAGGTCCCACGGACTGGACACCCAAGCAGGACCTGAGGCTGGCTGCATGGCACCGACCACTGCTTCGAGCTTACTGACAAGCAAGCTGCTTTTCTTCTGTGTCGTTTTGTCGCCAAGGTATGTTCAAGTTCCCACCATCACCCTGTCCTTCCGTTAACCGTGGACTCTTCCTTTGTCCCTTCCTTTTCCCCACATATGCATTGAATTTAATTTTACTTTTGTAGTTTATTTTAACTCTTTGTATTACAACATGAAGTGTAGTCGCATATATGGACACAGGCTTGGGAGGGCAGGCCTGCGTCCGTCCTTCATTGTAACACGTTTTACTCACAAATAAAATTGTTTAAGCAGTTTCCTTGTCTAAACCTGGGAAGCAGTTTTACATTTTAATTCCTTTTCTTCGTCCTTTTAAAATAGAACTTTACGCAAGTTTGTCTCATGTCCCAAAAAAGACCCCAAAGCGGGTCTCCCTCCCACTTTCTCTCCCCCCCACTCCGGTTCAAGCCGTTGTTTCTCAGTGTAGTTGTGTAGGACGCAGCTCCCTGGCCCATGTTGGTGTCACCTGGCCGGTGCTGACCCATCTTGGAGGGGCCTGCATCTGACTTCCTCCCTTCGCCATGTGCAGAAGACACAGGCTGGGCCGGGCCCTCTGGTCTGCAGGCTCGAGAGCCATCCCACTCTCCCCGGGGGTGGTGTGTGTTCAGGGAAGCCGTGCACTGGAAAAAGGCACTTGGTATAAAATAGCTGCTTTATTTTGTCATTCAGATGCCAGACGGACACCCTGTGTTGCTGGGTGGAAAACCAGCAAATCAAAAGCCCGGAAGGTTTCGGAATCCCTGGCCCCACTCTGTGCAGTAGGCAGGGCTGCCCAGGTCCCTCTCACCAGGGAGTAGGAAGAGGAGTGTCAGGCCCCCTGGACCTCCCTGGCTTGGGCTCCAGGGATAAGGGAAGGGTCAGGCCGGCAGTGGGGAGTGGTCTTGGCCCGAGCCTTCCACTTTTCTGCCTCAGCTCCCCCAGCCTGAGGCTGGGCTGGCTCAGCTACTCGGCCTTGAGTATCTGTGCTGGAGGTCTCAGATTCCGCAGAAGGAGGAAGGGGAGCAGGAAGAGTCCTGAGCACACGGTGAAGCAGGCCGGGGCCCCCGCCAGCCAGTATCCTGGGGAGAGACAGCCTGAGCAGTGACCTGGACCCCCACCCCTACCCCCTACCTAGCAGCGCGAGGATGGGAGGGCTGAGCTGTGGGGTTAAGTGCCCGGAACTGAATAGGCAGGAGCAGACGCAGGCCGCTGACAGAGGCCTGCACCAGGAGCCAGCAGCCCCCCCGGGGGCTGGCCACCAAGGGTGCACAGTGCGCCCCAAGTGCTATTCAACCGCCCTCACCTGAGGCAGCCACCATGGGCCCCACCGCTCTGGCCAGGGCACCCAGACTCCGAAGCGTGCCCATGACTGTGCCCTTCTGCCCAGGTGAACCTGTATGGGAGGGGACAGACCATCAGGTGCCAGCCAGCCTCCCACCTGGGACGGCCTCAGTCAAAAAAAAAAGGGCTTCTCACCATAGCCGGCGACCACGGAAGACAGGCAGGGCACCACAACAGCAGCAGCTGGCAGGGGACATCAGTGAGGCGCCCGTGAGCCCAGAGGAGAGCCAGCGGGCTTGGGAGCTGGAGGGATTCGCAGCCACCAGCCCCCTACTGCGCCCCTCACCCTGGCAGGGCTCACTCACCGAAGGAGTAGAGCAGCAGTCCCAGTCCCAGCACGGGCAGCGTGTGCCCCCAGCCGATGAGGAGGAAGGCGGGAACAAGCAACAGGATGGCCTGTGGGCGGGCACAGTGGACCTTAGGACCCACCCCTATTGCTCCAGCAGAGCCCAGCATACCGCCTGCCCCCCACTTCCGGGGGAGCCTCCATACCCGTTTCACAGCTGCAATTTCCCGGCCAGGGCTGATCCGCCGGGCGTAGGCGCCCTGGATGGTGGCCATGGTGAGGCCGATGAAGAAAAACATCTTTCCCTGCTGCAGGCTGAGGGGGGGTGGTGGCCCTTAGCGCCCAGCCCTGCTGGCCAGCTGCCCACCCCTGCTCCAACACGCAAAGCCAGGGAGCCTGGGTGACAGTCACCGCCCGCCCGTTTCCTGGGCTGGGCCCCAGGGGATGGGCCTGGGCAGGAGCCAGCCCTGGAGGGGGGGTCCCCAGGCAGGGTCCTTCGAGGGGCCCACACTCCCACCTGCTGAACTGGAAGCGCTGGTGTGCAAGGAAGCTCAGCGTGTACTCCAGGCCCGAGAACAGGAAGAGGTAGAGGAAGTAGACCAGGCCGAGGCGGCGTAGGTGGCTGAGCCCTGGAGCAGCGGGAAGGGCTGTGAGCTGTGAGGGTCCACAGCTCCACGCAGCCGGGCCCACCCTCGGGAGGGGCCATGCCTTACTTTCTCCAGAGGGTGGGTCCTGGCCCCGGGCCACAGCTGAGAAGCGGAGCAGGGCCAGGGGGCTGAGCAGGTCGGCAGCAGCTCGGAACCCCAGGGTGATGGAGGGCGCCTGGAGGGAGCAGAACTGGAGAGGCCTGCGGGGGGCTGGAGGCTCCCCTGGCAGCCTGGGAACAGGTGTGACCTGAACCTGCTCAGCACCTGCGCCCTGCAGGTCCCCAGCCAGCCTGGCCTTCAGTCCACCTGCCAGGCCTAGAGGACAGCAGGAGAGGACAGCCCAGCCTGCCTGGCACCTGGGAGTGGCACAGGATGGGCATCCTGTACGCCCATGGGACCAAGACCCCAGCCCGGGACCTGTCAGAAGTTTCTGCGTCCCACCTTACCCGCTTCTCCGGGGGCAGCGTCTCCGGCAGGAAGCAGAAGAGGAACAGCAGGTCAGAGACTGCGAAGAGCAGGGCCAGCCAGGGCGCCATCTCCACGGGCAGGGACGCGCCCAGCATGGGACCCAGTGTGAAGCCCAGCGAAAAGGCCACCCCGATGACTGCCTGCGGAGGAGGCCGCCTGAGCCAGGAGGGAGACCTGAGCCCTGGAGGCCCCCGGCCCCTCATCCCCGTGTGCGCACTCACCATGCCTCGGCTGCGGGCCGGAGGTGAGCCCAGGTCGGCGACGATGGCTGTGGAGAGGCTGACATTCCCCTTGCTGATGCCACCGATCACCCTGGATGCCAGGAAGGCCGCGAAGCTCTCCGAGGCAGCCCACACAGCGTACGAGGTGGCCAGACCTGCCTGCATCAGGGCAGGGCCAAAGGGCAGGCACGGTCACTTGAAGCCGGGAGGGGCCCAGAAGCTGGGCCAGCAAACCCAGCAACACCCCTGGGATCCTGCCCTGTTCTGGGATAGCCAAGGGCCACTTGTGTTCCCATTGTCCCGTGGGTGCAGGAGCAGCTGCAGGACAGCCTGGCTTAGACACAAGCTACCGCCCCATCAAGCACCACCCCCAGGTGGCCAATGAGGGGCCCACAGCTGACCCCTTGCTCCCCAGAGAGCTGCTGGCAGGGCAGGAGAAGGCTGTATGCTCCTGCCCTCCCCGCCAGCCTATGGGCACCCATACCAGGGACAGCAGCATCATCGGGCGCCTCCCCAGGCAGTCTGAGATGGCTCCCGTGAGCGGTGCTGTGAGGAACTGCAAGACGGAGAAGACCGAGCCAATCAGACCTGGAAGACAGAGGTCATGGTCACCACACCTCATGCTCAGTCCCCAAGGGTCTGGTCACACTGGCCCTGTACTCCCAGGCCATGGACCTGAAACGGAAGTGGCTCCAATACAGTGGATGGACACTCAGTAAGCAGAGAGGGAGCACAAAGGCGTGGACAAGGACCTGGCATTGACAGGACCCCAGGGAAGGAGGGAAGATAGGACGCTAGGGGCCTCCAGCGTGGGGCTCAGGGCCATACCTCCGAACAGGACACTGTTGTACCTCTTCTCCACTGGCATCCCGATGGCTGCAGCAAACCAGTCCACCCCTCGCTGCCACGAGCCATAGAGAGGGTCCTGGGGGACAAGGTAAGGTGACAAGGGCTGGGGAAGTCCCTGACGGGCCAAGGGCAGTGGGCAGCCACTGTGGGGGTCAGGGGCATCAGGACACGGGGGGTGGGCTCACGCGGGCTCGGCCATGGCTCTCCAGCAGGCCAGGCAGCAGGGGAAGCAGCAGAGTGAAGGCCAGCAGGTCCAGCAGGAGGCCGAGGAAGACCACAGTGACCACGCGCGCCTCGGACGCCAGCTGCTGGC
Source organism: Rhinolophus sinicus (assembly GCF_057876585.1). Lineage (NCBI taxonomy): Eukaryota > Metazoa > Chordata > Mammalia > Chiroptera > Rhinolophidae > Rhinolophus > Rhinolophus sinicus. The sequence goes on along the minus strand of NC_142501.1, from coordinate 213,729,916 downwards.
GGATGGGTGGGCGCGGAGTGCAGCTCCCGCCGGCTCCCCAGCCCATGATGGGGGCGCTCCGATCCGGCCTGCTGGGGGTGTGGTGGGTCTGCATGAGGGCACCTCGGTACCCCAGCCCCAGATGCCTACCCTACCACGGGGAAAACTGAGTCCCCAGCTACCGGCATGCCCCAGCCAGCTAAGCGAGCACCCCGTCACACAACACGAGGGTCCTTCTGTGCACCCTCTCTCTGACCGCCAGCAGGAAACTCAGGCTGCGGGGATTGCGCAAGGAAACCACAGCCACCGAAGCCAACCGTCCCAAGGGGCTGGGGTGGGGGCATCGCGGCCCCAGGCAGCACCCCACCCCACCCCGCCGCCCCTCGTCGTCCTGCGCAGCTGGCAGGGAAACTGAGGCCCGGTGGAGGGCGGGATCTCTGCGGACTAGGAGGGCATCCCCGAGCACCGAGGAACACAACCCAAGCCAGTCCCGTACCCGGGCTCGCCTGCTGGGCGGGGTCGCGGAACGCACACTGGACGCTGGAGTTCCCCGCCGGGAACCACGCGCCCCGCTCCGCCCCGAATCTGGTGCGGCCGACGGACTGACGGATGGATGGGTAGAGGGACGCGGAAGGGACCGCCTGGCACGCTGCCGGCGGCGGGGCGGGCGCTCAGATCACGCCACGCCCCCGGAAGTGGCGGTCTGCGCGCTCGCTCTTCCTGCTGGAGCGGTCTCAGCTCGCAGGCGGGCGCGGCAGGCAGGCCTTCGATTCTCCGGTTCTACCCCGCCGCCCGGGCCCCAGGCCACTGCTGGGTGGTGGCGCCCCTGCGAGGCTCCAGGCTACGTCCAGGACGGGGTCTGGCAGCAGCGTCCGGCGGGTCGTGGACCTATTTCTGCAGGGCCGATGCGGCCCGAGACCCCTTTCAAGGGTCGCTGGGGACGGGGTAGAGGTCTCCTGCCACCCATCCCGCAGTTGCTGAAATCTGGCGCTGGAGAGGGCGGGTTCACAACCGAATGTGTTGACAGGCCACATTCCCATTTGCCCCCCAACCTCTGCCCGACGGGGGCGACCCTCTCTCCAAGGACCTCTAGGCCTTGGGTCCTCTCCCCTGCAGGGCTGTATGGTGGGGCCCATTCCTGGGGTCCTCATTGCAGCCTCCACTGCCAGTTTGGGTGCCTTACCACAGACTGTCATCCACCAATACAGCAGCCCCAGCCTGGGGCTGGCAGCGTGTGGCTTTGACCACACATGGGAATCTGGGTTGGACTGTTTCTTCTTGTGGGGCTGAGCCTGAAGTCCCAGGCAGGTGGAAAGAGGGACCTGAGGTCAGGAACAGAGACCACTGAAAGCCACAGGCTCCAGCTGCCATGTGGGCCGCTCCTCCTGGGGTCACGGGAAGGAGCTGTTGCTCTCCTTGGGGCACACTCACACCTGGCCCAGGGCTGGAGTAGGAGACCCCAGAGCAGCTGAACGAGCTCTGGACATCAGCACCTGGCCAGCACCACCTTCACTTCCCTTGCATCTTCTAAAATTCAGGCCACTCGCCAACCCTAACCGGAAACTAATGGGGAAGGTAGTTCTAGGAAATGAAGTTCACCTTCCAAGGTGACGTGTGACCAAGCACCAGTCCACTCTGGTCAGCTTGGCAGCCACACACCCCTCTTTATACTACAAGCAGAAGAAAACCCACTAGCTCTCTCCCCAAAGAAGACTCGACGTCTCTTTTCCACGCTTGGGTGATGTTCATTTTCTCCCAGGTGAGCCATGCTCCCGCTTTGAGTAGCCTGTAACTTGAGATGGAAGATTTACTTCGTTAACACTTCTTACATTAGATGATAGAGGAATGGCAGAGGGGAAGGAAGAGGGTTGGATAATACATATGCAAATGTATTCATACCGCAATGCTAACAGTCTTGCTCTAGGCACCTAATGGTCTTTCACTTCCCGCAGCCCACACCAGACTTTGGGGCCTGGCAGACAACACGCGGATGGTCCTTTGTTCTTTTTATTTTATTTTATTAGTTTCAGGTGTACAAAACAACATAATGATTAGACATTTACACCCCTCACAAAGTGATAGCCCCCCCAAGTCTACTACCCCTCTGACATCGTATATAGGTGCTACAATTCCATTGACTCTATTCCCTATGCTGTACTTTATGTCCTGTGAATATGAACACACACACAGGTGTACACACACACACACACACACACACACACACACGAGTATATTGGAGTTGACATTCAGTATTGTTCTACTTCAGCTTCAGGTGCACAGCGCACTGGTGAGGCATCTACACAGTCTGTGAAGTGATCCCCCCGATAAGTCCAGTACCCATCTGGCACCCCACATAATCTGTACAACATTATTGATTATATTCCTCAAACTGTATTTCACATCCCCATGACTATTTTGTGATTACCAATATGTGCTTTCTAATCCCCTCACCTTCTCCCCATCCCCCAACCTCCCCTCCCATCTAGCAACCATCAGTTTTTTTCTCTGTATCTCTGAGTCTATTTCTGTTTTGTTTGCTCATTTATTCTGTTCTTTAGATTCCACATATAAGTGAGACCATATGGTATTTGTATCTCTGTCTGACTTATTTCACTTAGCATAATAGGGTATTGCAAATGGTAAGATTTCATTCTTTTTATGGTAGAGTAATACTCCACTGTACGAATGTACCACAATTTCTTCATCCAATCGTCTATTGATAGGTATTTCGGTTTCAGCTATTGTGACTAGCGCTGTGGTAAACATAGGAGTTTATCACATGTATATGTATATGTATATACATATATACATATATACACACATACGTATATACACCCATACATATACATATACACACACACACACATATATATATATACACACACACACATATATTTTTACACACATATACATGTTTTCAAATTAGTGTTTTGGGTTTCTTTGGATAAATACCCAGGAGTAGAATTGCTGCGTCATAAAGTAGGTTCTATTTTTAATTTTTTAAGGACCCTCCATACAGTTTTCCATAGAGGCTGCACCAATTTGCAATCCCAACAGTGAACGATGGTTCCCTTTTCTCCACAGCCTCGCCAATACTTGTTGTCTGTTGATTTATTGGTGATAGTTATTCTGACAGGTGTGAGGTGGTATCACATTGCGGTTTTTATTTGCATTTCTCTAATGATTAGTGATGTTGAGCATTTTTTCATATGTCTGTTGGCCATCTGTATGTCCTCTTCGGAGAAACGTCTCTTCATGTCCTCTGCCCATTTTTAAGTTGCATTGTTTGTTTTTTGTTGTTGAGTTGTATGAGTTTTTTTTTAAATAAATTTTGGATATTAGATGTATCATTGGCAAATATCTTCTCCCACTCAGTAGGATGTCTTTTTGTTTTGTTGATGGTTTCCTTTGCTGCGAAAAGACTTTTTAGTTTGATGTAGTCCTATTTGTTTATTTTTTTTCTTTAATTTCCCTTGCCTGAGGTAACGTATCAGTAAAAATATTATTAAGGATAATGTCTGAGAGTTTATTTCCTATTTTTTCTTCTAGGAGTTTTATGGTTTGGGGGCTTACATTTAAGTCTTTAATCCATTTTGAGTGGTCCAGTTTCATTTTTTGTATCTGTCCAGTTTTCCCAGCACCATTTATTAAATAGACTGTCGTTACCCTAATGTAAATTCTTGCTTCCTTTGTCATAGATTAAATGACCATATAGGCATGGATTTATTTCTGGGCTTTCTATTCTGTTCCATGGATCTATGTGTCTATTTTTATGCCAATACCATGCTGTTTTGATTACTATAGCCTTGTAGGTAGCATGATACCTCCCGCTTTATTCTTTCTTTTTTTTTATTGGGGAACATTGGGGAACAACGTGTTTCTCCAGGGCCCATCAACTCCAAATTGTTGTCCTTCAACCTAGTTGTGGAGGGCGCAGCTCAGCTCCAAGTCCAGTTGCCATTTTCAATCTTTAGTTGCAGGGGCTCAGCCCATGATCCCATGCAGGAATTGAACCGACCACCTTGTTGCTGAGAGCTCGCACTCTAACCAGCTGAGACATCTGGTCGCCCCTCTGGAAGCTCAGCGGCAGCTCATTGCCTTCAGTCTAGTTGTGGAGGGCGCAGCTCACTGGCCCCTGTGGGCATTGAACCGGCGACCCTGTTGTTCAGATCTCGCGCTCTAACCAGCTGACCCATCCGGCTGCCCCCCGCTTTATTCTTAATTCACAAGATTGCCATGGCTATTTGTGGTCCTTTATGGTTCCATACGAATTTTAGGATTATTTGTTCTAGTTCTGTGAAAAATGCGATTGGTATTTAGATATGAATTGCACTGAATCTATATATTGCTTTGGATAGTATGGGCATTTTAACTCTATTAATTCTTCTGATCCATGAGCATGGTATGTGTTTCCATTTATTTGTATCTTCCTTAACTTCTCTCTTCAGTGTCTTACAATTTTCTAAGTAAAGGTCTTTTACTTCCTTGGTAAATTTCCTGCTAATTATTTTATTTTATTGATGCAATTGTAAATGGGGTTGTTTTATTAATTTCTCTTTCTGATACTTCATTATTGGTGTATAAAAATGCAACCGATTTCTGAATATTAATTTTGTATTCGGCTACTTTACTAAATTAATTTATCAGTTCTAATAGTTTTTTTGGTGGAATCTTTGGGAGTCTTTCTATATAGTATCATGTCATCTGCAAATAATGATAATTTTACCTCCTTTCCAATTTGGATGCCTTTTATTTTTCTTTTCTGGTTGCTGTGGGTAGAACTTCCAGTATTATGCTAAATAAAAATGGTGAAAGTGGGCATCCATGTCTTGTTCCTGATCTTAAGGGAAATGCTTTTCGCTTTTCCTATTGAGTATATTAGCTGTGGGTTTGTCATATATGGCCTTTATTATGTTGAGATATGTTTCCTCTATTCCCACTTTACTGAGAGTTTTTTGCTTTTTGTTTTTGTTTTCGTTTTCCCCTTCTTCCGCTTCCCCCTCCCCCATTCCAGTTCAAGCCATTGTTTCTCAGTCTAGTTGTGTAGGACACAGCTCCCTAGCCTATGCTGGTATTATGAGCCTTGCGCTCCCCCTGGCTGAGGCAGTTGGTCACCGGTCGTTGGTCGGCAGCTCACGGCAGCTCTTGCCGCTGCTGGCTGCCCGCGCTGGCCACCGGCTGCTCATGGCAGCACACGGTAGCCCGTGGCAGCACACAGCAGCCTGCGGCAGCTCACAGCAGCCCAGCTCCAGGGAGAGCCATTGTTCACAATCTTAGCTGTAGAGGGCGCAGCTCACGGGCGCATGTGGGAATCGAACCGGCAACCTCGGTGTTAGGAGCATGGTGCTCCTAACCTGAGCCACCAGGCCAGCCCCTGTTTTTTTTTGTTTTTTGTTTTTTATGGATGCTGGATTTTGTCAAATGCTTTTTCTGCATCTATTGATATGACCATGATTTTTATTTTTCATTCTGTTTATGTGGTGTATCACGTTAACTGATTTATGGATATTGAACCAAACTTGCATACCAGGAATGAATCCCACTTGATCATGGTGTATGATCTTTTTAATGTATTGCTGAATTCAGTTTCCTAATATTTTGTTGAAGATATTTGCATCTATGTTCATTAGGGATATTGGCCTATAGTTTTCTTTTTTTGTAATATCTTTGTCTGGTTTTGGGATCAAGGTAATGATGGCCTCATAAAATGGGCTTGGGAGCTTTCCCTCCTTCTGGATATTTTGGAATAGTTTGAGGAGAATAGGTGTTAATTCTTTTTTGGATGTTTGGTAAAATTCACTGTGAAGACATCTGATCACCAGTCTGTTCAGATTTTCTGTTTCTCTGTGAATCAGCCTTGGAAGATTCTATACTTCTAAGAATTTAGCCATTTGTCCAGATTGTCTAATTTCTTGGCGTTGGTTGCTCATAATATTTTCTTAAATTTTTTTTTGTATTTCTGTGGTGTCGGTTGTCATTTCTCTTTCATTTCTGATTCTATTTATTTGGGTCCTCTTTCTTTTTTTCTTGATGAGTCTAGTTAAAGGTTTGTCAATTTTGTTTATCATTTCAAAAAACCAGCTCTTGGTTTCATTGATCTTTTGTATTTTTTTTGTTTGTTTTTGGTCTCTACTTTGTTTATTTCCACTCTGATCTTTATTATTTCCTTCCTTGTACCCACTTTCGGTTTATTTTGCTGTTCTTTTTCCAGTTCCCTTAGGTGTAAGGATAGACTATTGATTTGAGATTTTTCTTGTTTCTTTAGGTAGGCCTGCATTACTATAAATTTCCCTCTTAGGACTGCTTTTGCTGTGTCCCATAGATTTTGGGTCATTGTGTTTTCATTTTCATTTGTCTTAAGGTTTATTTTGATTTCTTCCTTGATCTCATTATTGACCCATTCATCAGTAGCATGTTATTTAGTCTCCATGTATTTGTGTGTTTTTCATTTTTTTTTAAAAAAAAGATTTTATTGGGGAAGGGGAACAGGACTTTATTGGGGAACAGTGTGTACTTCCAGGACTTTTTTCTAAGTCAAGTTGTCCTTTCAATCTTAGTTGTGGAGGGTGCCGTTCAGCTTCAAGTTGTTGTCCTTTCAGTCTTAGTTGTGGAGGGCGCAGCTCAGCTCCAGGTCCAGTTGCCATTGCTAGTTGCCGGGGCACAGCCCACCATCCCTTGTGGGAGTCAAACCAGCAACCTTGTGGTTGAGAGGACGCGCTCCATCCAACTGAGCCATCTGAGAGTTCAGCGGCAGCTCAGCTCAAGGTGCTGTGTTCAATTTTAGTTGCAGGGGGTGCTGCCCACCATCCCTTGTGGGAGTCGAGGAATTGAACTGGCAACCTTGTGGTTGACAGGATGCGCTCCAACCAACTGAGCCATTTGGGGCGCAGCTCAGCTCAAGGTGCTGTGTTCAACCTTAGTTGCAGGGGGAAGAGCCCACCATCCCTTGTGGGACTCGAGGAATTGAACCAGCATCCTTGTGGTTGAGAGCCCACTGGCCCATGTGGGAATCGAACCGGCAGCTTTCGGAGTTAGGAGCATGGAGCTCTAACCGCCTGAGCCACTGGGCCGGCGCATGTTTTTCATTTCTTTTCTTGTAATTGATTTCTAGTTTCAATCTTTTTAAATGTATTGAGACTTGTTTTGTGCCTAGCATGTGGTCTATCTTGGAAAATGTTCCATGTGCACTTGAAAAGAATGTATATTCTCCTGCTACGGGGTGAAATTCTCTAAAAATATCAATTAAATCCATCTTGTCTAATGTGTCATTTACAGCCAATGTTTGTGTGTTGATTTTCTGTCTGGAGGATCTGTCCATTGGTGTTAGTGGTGTATTAAAGTCCCCTACTATGATTATGTTACTGTTGATCTCTGCCTTTATGTCTGTCAATATTTGTTTTACATATTTAGGTGCTCCTATGTTGGGTGCATAGATGTTTACTAGGGTTATGTCCCTTGTGAGATTGATCCCTTTATTATTATGTAATGTTCTTCTTTGTCTTTTATTATAGTCTTCGTTTTAAAGTTTATTTTGTCCAATATAGCTATGGCTACCGAGCTTTTTTTCTCATTTCCATTTGTGTGAAACATCTTTTTCCATCCTTTTCCTTACAGTCTCTGTGTGTGGCTTTGATCTGAGGTGGGTCTCTTGTAGACAGCATATGCATGGGTCTTGTTTTCTTATGTACTCAGCTACCCTATAGCTTTTGATTGGAGCATTTACTCCATTTACTTTTAAAGTGATTATTGATAGGTACATAATTATGCCATTTTTATATTTTTTTATCTTCATTAGTTTGTTTTCTCCTTTCTTCTGCTTAAAGAAGTCCTTTTACATTTGTTGAATTCCTTTAGCATTTTCTTATCTGGGAAGCTCTTTATCTCGCTTTCAATTTTAAATGATAGCCTTGCTGAGTAGAGTCGTCTTGGTGTAGGCTCTTGTTTTGCATCGCTTTGAATATTTCCTGCCACTCCTTTCTGGCCTGCCAGGTTTCTGCTGAGAAATCAGCTCAGTGTTATGGGGGCTCCCTTATGAGTAACTCGTTGTCTTTCTCTTGCTGCTTTTAGGATTCTCTCTTTGTCTTTAACTTTCGCCATTTTAACTATGATGTGTCTTGGGTGGGCCTGTTTGGGTTCATCTCGTTTGGGACTCTGCACTTCCTAGGCTTGTATGTCTGTTTCCTTCACCAGGTTAGGGAAGTTTTCAGTCATTATCTGTTGAAATAGGTTCTCGATCCCTTGCTCCCTCTCTTCTCCTCCTGGTACCCCTATGATTGAATATTGTTGCACTTGATGTTGTGTCACAGGTCCCTTAAACTATGTTCATTGTTTTTTTTTTTTTTTTTTCATTCTGATTGGGTGTAGTCTGTTACCTTGTCTTCTAAATTGCTGATTTGATCCTCTGCGTCATCTAATCTGCTGTTGATTCCTTCTAGTGTGTTCTTCGTTTCGGTTATTATATTTTTTATTTCTGACTGGTTCTTTTTTATGGTTTCTATGTCCTTCTTTATGCTTGCTATTTCTTTGTAGAAATCCTCACAAAGTTCCTTAAGCATTGTTATAATTAGTGTTTTAAACTCTGTCTCTGGTGGGTTGGTTGCCTCCATTTCATTTAGATCCATTTCTGAAGGTTTCTTCTGTTTTTTTATTTGAGACGTATTTCTTTGTTTCATCATTCTGGTTGCCTTTCTGTGTTTGCTTCTATGTATTAGGTAGCTCTCCTGTGTCTCTGTCTTTGCTGGGTGGCCTTATGTAGCTGTGTCCTGTGTAGTCCAGTTGCGCAGTCTCCCTAATCTCCTATGTGTGTGTCCCAGGAGTGTCCCTTGAGTGTGTCATGTGTGTTCTCCTGTTGTATTTGAGCCTTGATTGCTTTTGGTGTCTCAGTGGGTGGGACTGACTCCCAGGCTGAGGATTAGCTATGCCCACAGTGTATGAGCTCCTATGAGGGGGCTTACCCTTCAGAGGAGGCTTCACCCTTGCAGGCTCTTGTGCCTGTTGAGACCTGTCCTTTGGGTTTGCAACTTGTGGGGTAACCGGGTACTTTTCTGGTGTGGTCTGAAGCTGGCCTCTGGGTTCTGGGTGTGTTATTTCTGGTGTCTGTTGGTGGGGGGAGGGGGGTCATGTGCAGCCCAATTTCAGCTTTGCCTGTTACTAGACCATGGCTACTTGGTAGGAGTCTCAAAGCTGTATGTGGTTGGCTGATACCTGTGCTGGACCTTGATGCATGTGGGGGTGGCCTTGCTGTGAATCTAGACTGGTCGCCACTAATAGTGGGCTTGAGAAAGCTTAGCAAAAGGTCCAGGGCCCCCAAGGCCTATTGCTACCTGCCAGCTACCCGTCAGGCCCAGCCATTGAAAGAGCCTCCTTAGGTGTGTGTGCTGGGCTGGTTGACCTGGTGTTAAGAGTGCCCTCGGCAATGCTGGGCACGGTGGAGTTCAAGGAACTCATGAGATGTTACCGGTGATTTTTACAATGTTAATGTAGCTTCAGCTCTTACGCCAGTACCTGGCCTGTGACCACCTTGCACAACTCACCGAGAACACTGCAGCAAGGCACTGCCTCAGACTCGCAAATTCCTGAGAACTGCCCCTGGTGCAGTTTTTGAGTCACTGTCCATCAATATCTTCCTGGGCCGTTGCAGGTTGTCTGCTATTGTGAAAGACCTGCTCGGTTTGTGGGGGTGGGGCCAGTCACCGAGGTACCCCTAGTGCCCCTGGAAATACAGCTCTAGGTGGGCGGGGCAGGGTCCCAGGGAGGTAAGGGGTGTGGTCGGCTGTTTCTACAAAGTCAATGCAGTCTTAGGTGCTGGATTGGTGACCACCCCACAAAAACGCCCTGAGAACACTATGGCCAGCCAATGCCCGTTGACGCTGTGGCACAGGTCTTGGGTTACTGCCACTGGCAAACATTTCCTATGCTGCCACAGGCCCTTCGCTCTCTTTAAACAGGTTTCCTTCAGCCTGTGGGGCGGGGCCAGCAGCCCAATAGTCATTTTCCAGTGATGTAGCAGCAGCGGTTTGGAGGGTAGGGACCCAGGGTGTCACCAAGGCGGTGCGCACATGCAGATTCCACCAGACCAATGCGGTTCCAGACCTGCCCCTTTGGGGGAGGGCTTAACTCTGAAAAGGTGGCGCCTTCTTGTAGGCCACATGTGTGTCAGGCTCTACATAGGGAGAACAGCGGTTCCCGTCCCTCCAGCTCCCGCACTGAAGCCACGCAACTCAGTCTTTCCCCACATGTTCTTGGGCCTCCCGATCTGCCACCCCTCCATCAGAGACCAGGTGAGTGCCTACGAGCAAGCAAGTCTGTGTGCCAGCTCCATAGAGGGGCGTCTGGGTTTCCAGCCGCCTTCTGCCCCACTTGGAAGGGAAGACCGAGTCCTTGCTGATTTTCACTGTCAGATGCCATGGGAACTCCTCTTCCTGGCACAGGACCCCTGGGCTGTGGAGCCTGGCGTGGGGCTGGGGGCTACCCCCTTCAGAAGGGACCTCTGCCACCGAAGTGTCCCTCCCGGCATTCAACCTCTGTGGGATTGGGGTCAACCCATTTCACGTCCCTGCCCCATACCAGTCTCGATGTGGCCTCTTCTTTATATCCTTATAGCGGTTCTGTTCAGCGAGTGTTCAGATGATTCTTGAGGTTGACTATTCTATACAGTGGTACCCTGGTTTTCGATCACCTCCATTGATGAACGTGTTGGTTTACAAACACCGTAATTTTATGGATTATGGTATCATTAGATAGTAAAATTCATGCTAAATTTGCAGTTTTAGGGGTTGATTTTAAAGGTCTGGAATGGATTAATCCATTTTGCATTACTTTCTATGGGGACACCGTGCCTCGGTTTTCGAACGTTTCAGAACTCGAACGGTCTTCTGGAATGGATTACATTGGAAAACCAAGGTACCAGTGTAATTCACTTGTAATTTTGGTGTGGTCCTGGGATGCAGCAGGCACCGCGCTGACGTCCTCTGCCACCTCGGCCCTCTCTCGGTCCTTCATTACAAAGCTCCTGATTTGTGCAGAGGATGAGAAGCAGCCCTTTAACTTACGAGCTTGCGACCTTCATCAGACTGCCGAGTGTCTTCCAACTTATTCTGACTCAAAACTTAAGACTCCTGGGTCAGTGCAGATGCAGCCCAAGAACTCGCACCCCCTTCCAAGGCAGCCCAGCACTTAGGGGAGCAACACCCGGCACCCTAAAGCATCAGAGGAAGACTGGATTAGGGCAGTGCCAATCTGGGCTGTTAGGATGCTGGGCTTCTGGGCGATTTTGTTCTCTGATTTCTAAAGTGTTTGCAACCTTACTTTAATTTATATGTTAAATAACACTCTGAATTCTATACACGAAGGCAAATGTCCTCGGTTGATATCCTAAAAATGACGTTGGCCGAATCCCCTCAGTCCCAAACCCTGTGATTAGCCGAGGTCCATGGAAACACAGTGGGCCGGGTCATTGACAGTTTACGAGCACACTACGCTTGTGGAGAACGGTTCCCAAGTCTCAAAGCACATTTCATCAGGAGAGGTGTTGAGCAGGAACTGAAGGAGGGGAAAAAGGTCACACTGATACTACAATGCCCTTCGTTACTGCCAAAATATAACATCTCCCAGTCTAACATAAAACACAATTTATTTTTTGAACTTTTTCCTCTTCAGAGCTTTCCATTCACCTTCCTGTGTAGCCAGGCTGTTAAAAAGCTGCTTCACTTTTCGCTTTCTTTCCGCATCCCTAAGAATAGAAGGGGGAAAAAAGAAAATAAAACCCATTAGGTTTTGGAGGACAACTGTCCCCTTTTCATATCTGACCCGACAGCATTCAGAATCCCAAGGGGCCCGTGACCCCCATGTCCAGTGCAGAGGAAGGAAAAGGGGGAAGGAGCCTGCCCGGCCCGGCCCCCGCCCTCAGCCCCTGCCCAGCCGTCAGGCCCAGGGCCACGGGGCAGCACCACAGGGCACAGCACCGGCTCCCTCACCGTTCCATGATCTCCGAGAGCTGCATCCGGGCCAGGAACTGGTTGTCCTTGCGGATTTCCCGGACGGCGCCTTTAAACTCGCGCTTGTGCTTGTGGATCAGCCTCTTCCTCTCCTGCTCCTCCTTAGTGCTTCCCTGTTTTCTTCCGAACTCGAGGCTACAGCAGAAAGCCGGCGCCCAGGAGGCAACAGTCTAGTTGGCCCCAGGTCTCAGCTAGAGCCCCTACCCGTCGTGGGCTGCGACCTGTAGCCCTGAGCTCCCGGGGCCCTGCAGGAACTGGGGGTGCTGCGGGGGCACGACTGTACTCACACTTTGACCAGCCGCGGGGTGAACATTTTCAGCGGCACCGGCTTGCTCTTCTCACAGATCAGCGGCTGATAGTGCCTCCCTTGGGTTTCCATTTTTGTCAGTATGCTTTGAGACAGCTCCTGGAACACGGAGAACGGAGGTGGTCAGGGGCCCGCCCACTGTGGCCTCACGAGCTCCTCCAACAGGCTCTGTGTCCTACAGGAGGGAGGGGACAGAACAAGACCTTGCCCCCTGCAGACCTTCTTGCCATCAGTCCCCATCTGCTAAATACACGGGTGTGGGTGCATAGCTGTGCTTATAGGCGTGGCCTGGCTGTGACTGGACCTTCTGTCTCCTTGCCAATGAGGGAGGGGACTGTGCAGACAGCTCTTATCTTTCCTCACACCCTGCATGTGGCAGGACTGCAGGCCCAAAGACTGGGTCAAGTGTCTGATTTAGGCACTTCCAGCATCTAGCAAACGTGAAGGCATCTTCTTTTCCAGAGAAACTGGAAGACAGGGCAGCAGTGACACACCTTTTATGGACCTGCTGGGAGTTGGGTACAGGGGAAGCCGATGGGTAGCCACCTGGCCGGGCCTGCAGTAGGCCTGAATTTCTACCAGTCTTTGTGATCTGACCTCACTTTCATCCCAAGAGAAAGAACCAGATGGTTAAGGCATTTTCATCATGGCCTTGGCTTCTAGGAGAGTTGGCTGGAGCTTCTAAGGAACTTTCTAGAAGCCAGCTCACTGATGTTGGTTCCATTCCTTTCCCCTCGCAAAGGTGTAGCACAGGCACGGCCACCCCCTGGCTCGTCTGGAGGTTCACCTCTGAGGGCCAAGTGCCCAGCCTCCATGGGACTCCACTCAAGCCATGACCAGCTCAATTCACCCTGAGTCCACCACCCATGGCCTCTGGGCCTGCCCAAATCTCGTAGGGCCGGACAGCCACTCAGCCCTTTAAGGGACAAGCCACAGACACATCTACGGTAAGTGGATACAGGGTGGAGACCTTCCAACCTTCCACAAGATGACGATGTCCTCATGGCCCGTATCCTAGGGGGTCAGAGGTACGACAGCATGACGTGCTGAGTGGTCACGCCGTGGAGAAGAGGCACAGAAAGCGGGGGGGTCAGTACGTGGCTGTAAGGAGAGCGTCCCAGGCCGAGGGAAGGGCACGTGTGAAGACCTGTGTGGAGGTCAGAGCGTGTGAAGGGGACGGCGAGGCTGACACTGGAGGGATGACTTCCCTTAACGAGGTCCCAGGCTGGTGTGGAAAGACGGGAAGTCGGTGCGGAATGGCAGGAAGGCAGAGCTAAAAGGCTGCGGACGCTCATTTAGACGCACACGTGGGAGCTTGCAGGTCAGACAGAGGGAGCCCTTCTGTTGTCTTGTATAGGATGGTGGACTGTCCTTAGAAAACCTGTGTGGCTCGGGAGGGCAGTAGGCAGGCAGAAGGGAGCACATAACGTGACAGCTCTCAGATGACCCAGGCCAGACTCAGTCCAGCAGCTACTCTCAGTCTCTCACCATCGTGACTCTATTTCCCATTTGTGCTTCTAACTTGCAAAAATGGTGTCATTGATGACCTGGCCACAACCCCAGGGGCAGGAACGCCACTCCCTGCTCCCCGGCATGGAAATGGCCGAGCCGGACTGAGTGTTGTCCTGGCAAGGGCCTCACCTGGAGCTCGCGGGGGTGACTGCCGGCGGCCAGGTGCTCTGTCAGGAGGGCTTTGAGGGGCCTCGTGATGTCATGGAAGGACGGCAGTGTGGCATACATGAGCATGCAGTGCTTCACCAGAGACAGGCACACGGCCAGGCAGGACAGCCTGTGAGGGCGAGAGGCAGCTTCAGGGACCGAGGCAACAAGCCCGGCAGAGGCCAGAGTCTGCTGCTCACAAGGCTGGAAAACACGACTCGGGCCGTGGTCGCCGGGGCCTGACGGCGCCAGGCGCTGAGGGGCACAGCACGTGCCCTGACAGAAGAGTATCGTGGAAGCACGGCAGCTCGGAAGCAGAGCCGCCTACGTCCGCTTCTAAATTACTATCTGAAAGATCAAGCAGGTATATTTTGGAAACAATACACACATTCTGGGAAAGTCACCTTTTTCATGGAAATAATCGCCATCAGGACCTGAACAGACATTTTTCCAAAGAAGACACACACATATGGCCAACAGGCACGTGAAAAAATGCTCAAGGTCACTGATCATCAGAGAAATGCAAGTCAAAACCACAACAGGATATGACCTCACACCCAGTAGGACGGCTACTGTGGCTGTTCTCAAAAAGCCCAGAAAACAAGTGTCAGTGAGGACGTGGGGACACTGGACCCTCGTGCACTGTTGGTGGGAATGTAAAATGTGGTGCAACTGCTGTGGAAAAAGTATGGAGGTTCCTCAAAGAATGATAAATTGAGTTACCATATGATCCAGCAATCCCACATCTGGTTATGTTCCCCAGAGTGAAAGCTGGGTCTCAGAGATTCCACACACCCGTGTTCACAGCTGCAGCATTCACAAAAGCGGAAACGTGGGAGCCTTCGAATGTCCACCAACAGATGACGGACAAGCAAAGGATACGACATCACACACAAGACCCCACCACCCACAAACAGATGAAGCTGGGGCACCTTGGCGCAGGCTCCTAGGTGGCGCCCGGCTCCTGGCGGCCTCTGAGGCCTGGACTGGCACCGAGGGCCCTGGGAGCTGCTGCACGAGCACAGGTGCCACTGCCCGGAGGCCGGTGCCCGGCATACCTGGTGTGGTTGGCCTCCGTCTCCGTCGGGGCGTTCAGGCCACCCGCCCAGAGGAGGGCGAGGCTCCTGCGCTGCCACGTGGCCGTGTCCTTCTCATCAGACACGACGAGCAGCTCCGAGTTCTTCCCAAGTGCTCTGAAAGGGTGCACCGGAGCGTAACCTGAATGCGTGGGACAGCGACACAGACCGCCTGTTACTGGGCTTGCGGGCAGGCTCGAAGGGCGAAGCTGCAGAAGGTTCCCTCTTCAGAAACACGCACTGATTTTTACTACGCAGACACGGGTGACGGCCTCGGCAGGGGTCCTGGGGCCACGTCCACAGACAGACCAGATCCTTGCCCGTACGCAGGAATAAGTGGATCGAAAATTAGGAGAAACAGTGGGTGACAAGAGAGGCCGACGAGGGGATGGGGGTCAGCTGGGAATGCTGGGGGGGGGGGGGCTGCAGAGCGAAGCCAGCAGAGGCCCTGGGGTGTGCAGGACGTAACCCATCACCCAGAGGAGCAATGAGGAACAGGAGCGCCCAGCGGGGCGGGCAGAGGAGTGTGGTACAGGAACAGAAAAGGGGGCAGTAGCCGGGCAAAGGGGGAGGGGCAAGTGGCTGACAGCAGCTCGCCCACGCGCTGCCTGACCCACATCCAGTGCATTCTACACTTCGCCCTGACCGCACCCATCTTGACGGGTTTCCCTGGGGGGACTGTGCCTCTCCTGTGCCCACCACGTCGGCACACAGTACGGGCGCAGCCAGGGAGCAGGAGCCACACGCAGGACAGTGCTTTATGAGTTAAAGCAAAAGGACCAAGGGCCTGCCAGACACCTTCAGGCATAGTTCCTAGGTTTGGAACAGCACTGCCCCACTGGGCCCTTAGGAGGCGCTCAACACCACAGACGGGCTGGAAGTGGGAGATCTCGGTCTTGTTCTTGAGATAGAACCTACAGACATGACACAGCGAGGGGACAAAGGCCTAGCGAGTCCTTGGTGGTCCCATGAGGGGAGCAGCGAGCGGGAGGAAGGTCTGGGAGGGTGCCTGGGCGACATCATGGGGGCTGCCTGGAGGAGGGGAGGGGGGTAACTGAGAAGGCCAATAGCGCTGAAATGTTTTCTCATCAGAATACGGCTTTTGACTCTCTCCTTCCAGAATTCGGAGCCCGTAGGCGCCATCCAGAGCAGTGCTGCCCACGAGACATAAGTGAGCCACACTAGTAACACATTCTTGTTGCCACCTTCAATGTACTTTACATGCAGAGCACGCATCAGTTCAGAATGCACATATCAATTACCATCCTGATCTCTTCCACATGTGGGTGTGTACACATGGCCACACGGAGAAAAAAGCTACTCTGGATGATAGGATTTCAGACATTTTTGTCTTCTTTCCATTTTTCCATATTCTGAACTTTCTACAATGAGTATCAGTTACTTTCAGAAGTCTGTAAAAAAAATTCTAAAGTATAACACATTTGAAAAAGCTTCAAATCAACTCACCTTGGCTTTGCTTATTTGGAGTTGCTATGTAAAGAATCCCCAGGAGGAAATTAATCAGCTCAGGGACGAACCTCTGCGACAGTGACACGTAGTCCAGGAACACGCAGCACACAAACAGACCCTTCACAGCGTCTTGGAGAGACAGGACGGGGCACTGGAAGGAATGGGCTCGGTAGAAGTTGCCACACGTGGCTCCCAGGTGAGCCGCATACCCTGAGCTTCTGCACGGAGGGGACCACCCCTCCCAACGGTGGAGGGTCAGCGGGCTTCAGGCACAGAGCTTTGTGCATGCTGAGGCCCTTTTGAGCGGACAGCCAGTGACTGCAGCGAGCGTGCATGGGTGTGAGCTGCCTGGGAAAGGAGCTGTTGGGACTTTGTTAAAGCTGAAAGCGGGACAGAGCCCATGTCGGACTTGATGCCCTCTTCACTAACTAGAAAGGTTGTTTGCTGGGATCATACCCTGCTACCTGCAGGTGCTAAATTAGACCCCCCACCCCAGCCCGTCTGGGGCTGCTGGAGCCGGGCTCTGGGAGGGGGCTGGGGCCGCTTCTGACCTCAGTCCCATCTTGTCATCCTGACGGGCCCTTTTGGATGAGCCTGTCTTACGCCTGACCCCAAAGGCCAGTCTCCATGGCCTCACTCAGCACGGCCCCAGGAGCCGCTGGCTGTGATGGAGCAGGTGTGACCATGTACGAGTGCAAGTGGGACGCACCTTTGTGAGCAGCTGGCTCAGACACACCAGCGTGGGGGTCACGACAGGGTGCCAGAAGTCAGAGGTCGGAAACAGCATCCCAGCAATTTTCAAGTAAATGAGCTGGAAAGGAAGTGTGATGACACAGATTAAAGAAGGAAAAAGAAGTTTAAAATGCTGCGTTTGAAAAGGCCCAAGAGTAAAACAGGCTTGCAACCTCTATAGTGTGGTGCTGTCACCGTGGCCTCTTGGCCAGGGCAGGCCTCGCAGGTCGGTGTCAGTGTCCCCTGGACCCTGTCCCATACATGCTGCGTGCCTGTTCTCTCGCACACCACAGACGGCCGGCCTCTTCTGGGATGTGCGGGCTTCCCTGGTGGACCAGTGCGTGGGCACAGGACGGGGCTGCACTTTCTGGGGAAGCCCAGCAGGGTTTATGGCCCGTAAGGCTGGGCAGAGGTCCCTACTACCTGGGCGCTCATGACCACCTGCCCCAACTCAGCAGGAAGCGGCCCAAGGCTCTCGGGCCCACACCATGAGTCCTGCTCTGAGCTGTGAGCTCAGAGGGAAGAGGTCCTCTCCCTCTGGGACAACCTCACAGAGCCTGCTGGGCAGAATAGCAAGCCCACACGTATACCTCGTTGGGTCACTGTGAGGATTAGGTACAGTATACCCATTATACAGATGAGGAAACTGAGGCTCCTGGGGGAGCGGAGCTGGGAGCTGCGGGCACTGTTCTCTGAACACTGTCATTTGCTCTCTGCCATCCTGAGCTGAGATCCATCCCCCCACCTGCTCATCACGTGACAAACGGACCCCAGCGCTTCCGGACTTGGTTTGAGCAACAGTCAATTGCTAATGGCAGTATTTCTTTGAAGCTGTCAAGGTCTAATGTCATATCAGGGAGTAATGCAGGTGAAGCGAGACTTAAAATATGTCAAATCAGGGTGGTACAGCCTGGTGGCGGGGTGGGTCTGGACCAGGCTGGGAGACCCACCCCACCACACCCCCAAAGAAGTGGGGAGCCTGTGCCATCTCCAGGACATGAAGCTGCCTGGACTACTTTCTCCCAAGATGACATTTAAAAACAAAAACATGGCTGTTTTGTCCTAGATGACGATGGTAGCAAGCTGTTACTTTTAGAAAACTACCATGGGTCAGGCATAGCCTACAGGCTACCCCGATACAAGGCACCAAAAAGGCAGGCATTGTTGTAACTGTCACTGCCGCTTACAGACAAGGAAAGGGGCCAGGACCCCACAGCTCAGACAAAGGAACTGGGCTGAAGGCCGGGCAGCCTGCCATGTCACCGCTACATGGCCTCCTCACGAACACTCCTGGCAGAAATGGGCTCTGAGGAGGCAGAGGCTGGATCTCCTTGCCAGGGCTCCAGGTACCCCTCAATCCTGGCTAAATAGGGAAAGGTCTAGTGAAGACACTGGGTGGAAGCTCCCAGAAGAACTGAAGTCACCAGCAGTGGTTCACAGACACTGGCTCGGACCCTATTTTGTGGAGTCTATTAAAACCAAGAACATAAATCCTGTTAAAAATTTTTAAGTTTCTGCTAATAATTGTTAATTTATTTCAACACAAAGACCTGAAAATGGAATAACTGAACAAGTGTTTCCTCAAAGTTACTGAAGTTGACAATACCACTCATGGCTGTCATAAAACTGTTCTAATGTCTCCTAGTGAATGAAGAGACGAGAGGGAGCAAAACCAGCCGCAGGCGTGGGTCCTCAGGAAGGCAGCTCCGTTTGCCTTAAGACCTCCTTGCCATGAAGGCTCAGCACAGCCTGATGCGTACGCAACCAACCCGTGTCGTTTGATGCACACACTGCAGGTCACTCCGGGAGCGCTAGGGACGGCCCACCTACCGAAGCCACGTCATTCGCTCAGTGCAGGCCTGGTGGCCGCAGGCCCACGACCGGGTCAAGGCGAGCCCCAGCTTACCACGTCCAACCCGGGAAACGCGGCTCGACCTTTCGCCTCAATCATCCCTTCCATCTCGTGCATGGCGTCTCGGAGGACAAACTTTATTGAGTCGCCTGCAGACTCAGGAAACATCTGGCACAGGTTGTATAAATGCCTGTTAATCAGAAACACAAGTCAGGGGCCAGTAACTCCAGGTACAAAAACACTCTCAGAAAACCCCGAACCTCCCATGATACCATTCTCCTGTGAAGTCACCTGCTGACTGTAAGTTTGAACTGAAAACCCCTGGATGAAGCCACTTTTCCTGTTGCTGCTACGTGGCTGGCCTTCCTGGCGAGCCAGAGTTTTGTAGTCGATTTAAAACAATCTATACTGTTTTGCCATTTCCTAAAAACCTGGCCGGGACCTCCAGCAGGAGGAGTTCTACCTGTGGTAACTGTGGGGAGCACAGGCCACGTGCCCGATGTGGACGACAAGTGTCAGGCGCCTGACCGTGAACTCCAGACTCTGCACCAGCACTTCTGAAACGGCAGAAGCTGGCTCGGCACCACGAGGCCACACGCTGTCACTAAGCCTCCCAGTTAGAACTCCCCGCCATGCCTCCCCCCACCTACCACGGGGCCACCAGCCACCACGGGGTCTCCGCTTCATGGGGGTTTTAGTGCAGGGAGGGTCTGGAAACTGGCCACCGTCCCTGCACAGGACGGGAACAGGTGGACAAGATGACATGCTTCCTAAACGAAGCCTGGTCTCACTGAGGTGAACACCCGGGGTGACACTGGAGCCTGAAATTTCACTGGCTAATGAAACAGAAAGTTGGCCACCGAATAGTATGATCAAATCTGACGGGGTTCACTGTAGCTACAAACCCTGCTCTGGGCCGGGGAGCAGCTGACCTGTCCCACACGCTGTCACAGCTGAGAGGACGGCAGCTGGTGCACGCCGGGCAGCCCGTTTCCAAGGCCGACCTTAAAAGCGCTGTATTCTTATGACCCTAAGCAGGAGGAACTTGTTCAGCTCAGCCCCACAGCCCACGAGCTTTACTTACACAACCAACTTATCAATTATTCTGAGGTCTGGTGGGTCGTCTGTAGCCACGTCGCCAACGTATTCCAAAAGGAAGCCAAACAGTTTCTGCAGGAACACGATGAAACGGCTCAGTGCTAACCTCAGAACAAAACCACGGGCAGCCCACGCACGTCACCACAGTCGGGGTGGGGGGGCTCAGGGCTACCGATGGGTAGAGCACCCCGCTGATCCCCAGGGGGAGCACACACGAGAGTGGGGTCGGGCGTGCATCTCCACAACGTGGCAGACGACACCTCCATCTTACAAGAAAACCAAGGACACACCCAAAGTGGGCCTTGCTCAGTGACTGACTGCAGCATGTGCAGAAGGGATAGGCTCGTGCTGTCGCCCATGTCCCTGGCTCAGTGTGAGGCAACAGTGCCTGCCTTCCTGGGCCTGCTGTGGGCCTCAAGGGTGACGAATGTCAAGGCTTGCTTCTCTGCCTGCTCCAACTCCCAGGCATCACAGCCCATAGCACGTGTGTGAGGGTGACATGTGCTGGGTGGCCTGCAGGCCCTGGCAGCCCCCGGTGGGCCCACCCTCTACCCCCAACCCTCCACCTGCCTTTCCGCCTACGTACTTCTAATTTCGCTTTGTTTCCCACGGCAAGACTTGGGTGGTTGCATTTCTGAATTCTCTCCACCACCAAAAACTGCTCTTCCACGGATTTTCCTGACAATAAAGACTTCAGTTCCTCATAGGATTCTGGAGCTATGAAAAACACGGAGCACACCGCACACTTAGCATTTGAAACGAGAAGGACAAGAAGGACGCAGGTGCCTGCTAACAGAAGCAAAACCAGCCACAGCGGAAGCAATATTGCTTCTTCCGCTTTACCAAGCGATAGCTTAATGTCTGTCTGTGACACACAGATCTCATCTCACATTGTAATGCCAGACACATCCCACGCGTGCTCTGTGTGTCCTGTGAGCTCTGATTAACCTGGGCTCTCAGCGAGCAGGCCCGAGGACAGATGCCATGAAGAAATGACCGGCAGCCTTTGCTCTATCAGGACTCTGTCCAAACACCCAACACGCAGTGAGGCCAGGTGACAGAGTGGCAGCTTTCGTGCCCAGACTGGTTCAGAACGAGCTGGAAAGAGCCACGTCACTGGAGCAGTGTCGCCACCTGAGACTCCCATGGAAGCCAGCCTCACCCGTGACTTCGTCCTCTCCGGAAATGACTGAAGTCACAGGACCATGTCGGACTACGTGCCAGAGAAAACAACGTACTTTATCCCACGTCAGATGTTTTGTGGCCGAACAAGTGTGCCGAGATGTGAACACAGGCAGCCTTCCCAAGGCCACTCACTCACCTCCCGGCCCCTCCCTGGGTCTCCATGGCAGCCGCCCACCCACCACAAAAGGCTGACCATTTAAAAACAGCAGGGAGATACTGCTATGGAAAGGTGTGTGTGTGCCGTCACCTGCTGACGACCCACAGAATGCTGCGGGCACGCAGCCAGGGCTAACCCTCATGCCAGGGCCTGGGTCAGGCCCCACGGTGACACCAGACAGACCGAGGAGGAAGATGGCCGTGCCCATCTAACAGCCAAGACTTAACAGACAGATCGTGTCCACCCTCAGTCCCCACGCCACATGCGCAGCCCCAGCATGGCAGGCTTATCGCCAGGCTGGGTGTCCTCCCGAAACCTAAGAAAACCCGATTTTGTGTCACCTGCAAACGTATAGGGCAGCTCAGTTCTTGCAGCTTCTCGAGCTTCCAGGTCACCGCTTGCCGGCCTCTTCCCAGGAGCCCGCTGCTGCTCCCGCGCCGGCCTCTCACTTTCCTCCTCGCTTTCTACGTCGGGCTCCAGGTCCGAGTGGCTGTCCGCGCCACCGCTGTCCTCTGTGTCCTCCTCACTTGAGTCCTGGCCCTCTTCCTCTGCGCTCTCACCGTCACTGGCTGCCTCGCTTTGCTCTCCTTCGACGTTCATTTTTCCGTCCTGGGACAGAATGCCGGAAGCACAGGCGTCACGAGCCCAGAGACACAGTGGTCGGGGCACCTGGTTACTACGTCAAATGCTGTGCACACGGTGCTTTATTTCACTCGCGTGCAAGGAACACAAACACTGTGCTGCAGCTGTCCACTGGCCATGGCTTCCCTGCTCACCCCCTTTGAGGCCACCCCGGTTCACAGGGCTAAAGGCCTGGAACACGTTCTCCAAACCCTGCTGCCAGGACCCGGTGTGCCAGCAGCTGTGCAGCAGCCACCACTGGCTCTGGGGCTGGGGAACAGCGGGGTCAGCCAGGGCTTTCTGGTAGTTGGGCTGTACCTGGAAGAAACCCTGTCCCCTAGTGTTTTGGGAGCACCCGGTTCCCTGCCTCGGATCCTCTTCTGCCCAATACACCTGCCTGCCCTAACCCTGAGGGGTACACTCTAAAAGGGCTTATGGGCCTTACGGGGTTTATGAATGAACACCACCCCAGCATTAGAAAAGCACGTATTGGACTCAGAAGTTTTCAGGACGCTCAGCTCTAGTGAGCTGCCCGGTGTCAATGCTGAGTGCACGCAGAACTCAGACACCAGTCAGAAGCCAGAGGAGCCTGGTCGGCCCGGTATTATCTGCGTTCCTGCTCCAGACACGGTGAGAACTATGTCACTGTCTGCTCCACAGTCTCGGTGTCTGATACGCCATAAACACCCAAAGAACTGCAGAGACTTTCAAAAAGACAATTTTCATCTGTGACGAACCTACTAAAGGAAACACCGGAAAGTGTGTTCTTTTCAGGCAGAAAGCAAAGAAAGGCGAATGTCTTACTTTGTAAGAAAGCAGACGCCTGTCGTCTTTGTCTAGTATGAAGCCGTCACTTAAGTCATCTGCAGACACGTGTTTCGGTTTCTTGGTGTTTTCGTCCTCGTCCTTTCCAAGCATTCTTCGGAGCCTGTCAGCCTGAGGGACGGAGCGAAGCCATGTGACGTGTTCATCGCACAAGTGACAAGGAGCCAGCCTGGCCTGCTCTGTGGCAGCCCTCAGAGCTCTGGCTGCCTTTAGGCTTCTAGCAAACATGCTGACATTTGGTTGTATCATGTCAAAGACTCTTCTTAACAAAAACAACAAACACTGTGGCAGAAACGTCTTCCAATGACAAGAAAGGCGAGCCCATTACTCTGGGGTCTTCCTGGTCACATCATGCCAGCCCACCTGATTGTCCCCAGCCACTTCACAGAGCGTGGACAGCTTACCCTGAGGTTGGCATGTGGCCAAACCAGCAGCCCGACGCGTATTATGTGAAAACACACCGGACATAGGAAGAGGCCCATGGAGAGGGTAGAGTAAGAAGGCCAGACGGGGGACAGCGTGTCTCGGTTTCATTTTTGTTTCCATACAATGACATTTAAAAACCCTTTTTTAAGGCACAGAATAAAGTAGAGAAGGCAGTGTACTATATTGTCAGCAACTGTTTTAGGTGACGGGACTGTAAGAATCATCGATTGTTTATTTGGCATGTCTGGGCATTATCTGAACTTTCTTGCTTTTATAATCAGAAAATACGTATGTATAGTAAAATAAACATAAACTTTAAATAGCCTAAAAAGATTTCATTGATTAAAGCAGAGCTTCTTCGCCCACCTTACAAAACAGAGCAACAAGGCCCTAAACGAAGGTCAGAACAGCCCCCGTCCCCCCGCCCAGCGCTGGGGCTGCCCAGTGCTGCCTCCCCGGCCCCACACCTCCAGCTTCTGGAGCCGCTCCTCTTCCTCCCTGGCCAGCTCCTCTTCCGTTTTCATCCTGTTAGAGGGCTGTGCCTTCATTTCAAAGCCAAGCTCACGAACCACCATGTCATATGCATCAGGCTGGGGCAGAAAGAAAGAACGTGTCATTTTTCAGAAGGAAAAGGCCTACACAACTGGCTTCCTGCACTTCCAGCCATGGCCACACACCATCACGGAAGACACTAAAGCACTTCTTGAGCCTTTTCTCCTTGAGAGGAAGCTCAAGAAGCTTCTCCACAGTGCTGAGGACATTTTCAGGTCATACAGGACTTCCCGCGTCTAGAAAATTCTCCTCAAAATATATCTGTATTAATAAAACTAAACATTGCTCATCTAGGTGTCAAGCCCCTAAAAGAGAGCTCAGGTGAAGGTAACAGCAAGGGTAACCCACAAGGACATCCTGACAGCCACGTGACCAGGTGATCTGGTACAAGCCTTGCTATTTCCTAGAAACCAGCTACTCAGATGAATGCAGCTTTGTCAACATTTTAGACTAAAAGAATGCACCGGGAACCAAATAAGTAAATGTATTAATTCAAACACCATCTGACAGTCTCGCTGCCGAACTATTTCTCATACCAAGAAATAGCTGTTTTCTTTAGTTTATTTTTGAGTAGACATTGAAGTAATTTTTAGTTTATCTCTACCCCGATATAACACATATCAGATAACCTGATAACAGTTCAATGGAAACTTGGATCCTAACAGAAACAGAGACCGCAAGTTGTTGCGGCCAAGGCCACAGACCAGGAGGACGCCTGGCCACCACCTTTTCTCCAGAGAAGGTCAAGTGAGCAGTGAGCTCCGCGTTCGTTTCAGCCCCTCGGCCCTACCTCCGGTTTCCCCTTTGTGTCTCTGTTCTCTGACTTGGGCGTCTTGTGTGCCAGGAGAGCCTGGATTTCCTTCCAGTCTTGGTCTAGCTTCTCTGTGAGCTCCAGGGCGTCTTCTCGCTGAGCTTGTCTCTCCCTCTGGAAAAGAAAGCAGACACAGGTGCTCCATTACTGCTTGGCTCCGACGGGCGGCCTGACATCAGCGTCCAGCCTACACGTAATACCGAATGCGTCAACAGAGAAGAAACCACAGGACATTGGTGTCTTAGCTGCAAAGCTACCAAGTCTCCCCACAGAGCCCTCGTTTCCTGCCGTGGACTGCTCGTGCTAGTGCAAAGCGGTGCCAGTCCCAGTACCTGTGAAAATGCTGCAACCAACCAAGTAAGCAACTAACAAAACCCCAAACCCCAAAACATCAGAGGTGCACGCTTGACAAAGTCTCAAATACTCCTATTGAAAACGGATGCTTTTCTACGTTCACAGACAGCAGTACACAGCCTGGAAGTGTGCAGGGAAAGAGAGGTGAGAGCATCTGGGGGTGTGTCTCGCGAGGGAGCGCCCCACGTCCACGGTGTAAGCAGCGCACCTTGTCCTGCTTTGACTTCGCCACGAGCTCCTCAATCAGTTCTCTGCGTGATTTGGGTCTCTCCCCGTCCCCGCCTGGCAGCTGCGCTGTCTTCTTATGAAGGAGCCCGCCTCCTCCAAAATGAGCCGCTGTCAGCTCGGCTAGAGACAGAGCAGAAAGCACAGCCGTGAAGTCCGGGAGCGGATGTCACCGCCTTCTGCCAACGTTTCTCCAGGCGCAGTCCTGAGGGCTGATCCCACATTCAAGGAAAAGTCCTCACACCCAATGGCTGGCCTGAGACCCTGGGCACAGGGGCACTTAAGGAATACCCAAGGTGAGCCACTCTTTCCACGAAAACCCAGAGACAGAAAACCACCCGCCTGCCACGATCCGAGGGACGGAAACACCACAAAAAGAGGACCTGTTTAACTGCATTCAGACCTCGTGAGAGCGGCAAATGCAGGAAAGCGAGCTAGAAGCTGAGCCCTGGGAAGGGTAGTCGAGGACCAGGGCCACTGCCACCCTCCCACCCCTCACAGCTCCTCTGACAGCGACAAGTCATTGCTCCCCAAACAGCCTGAGTTACCAGGCAGACGACAGAAAGAAAACACGTGGGCATCAACCAGTTGGAGTGGAAAGAAAACATCCAATCTCTTGGATGAGAAAATGGAGGCTTAGGTGGTAAGCAATTTGCCCCATATCTCACGCCAGCAACAGACACAGAACCTTCTAGGCTGCCTTTCCAGCTGCTGGCCTTCTCACTCTACCCACCCTCGGGCCGAGCTGGGGTCCCCAGCCCTGCTCCCCAGCAGGCCGCACCCCAGCTCCAGCCCCCTCTTGCTCTAATCGTGCCTCCTTGCTGAAGCTGCCGCCTGGTTACATCAAACTACACTTGTACCTGTGCAGGTGGACACGTCCCCTTGCTTCTCTGAGCTCCTGGGTGAAATGGCCTAGAGGATTCGGGAGTGCTTTTTCAGCCTCCGAAAGCCTCTGTCTACCTACCTTATCTAGCTACATCTGCATACACACCTTCTTAAAGGTCTAAAATTAGAAAAGTAAGAAAACCCTGTTACATGTGGAATTTCTGGAGAGGTTCATGATCAGTGGCACTTTTACCCGACACTATTTCTCAACGTCTCCAAGAAGGGCAGGAACAAAGTCCAGTACTGAGCAGACTGTCCCCTCGTCCCAGGCCTTACCAGACAGCGTTCCTCGTTCCTCGGTGTCACTGTCACTGTCAACAATGTCATTGTGCTTTTCGATGTCCGCCAAAGACTGGCCGTAGTGAGTTAATTCTTCATCTTCGTTTAGGTTGTAGATGTTTTTTTTTTCATGTTGTCGCTGACATAGGGGAAAAAAAAAATCCGTTCCCTAAAATGTTCACATCCATTTAATAGCAAAACCCAATTGTTTTTCTATTACTCGTGCAACGTGACAATGTAGCCTAAGCAGCTTTAAGATTATTCTGGATCATGTGAGTCATCATTCAGATATAAACAGAACCCGCAGAAGTCAACAGACCAGGCTAAGCTACTGGTCTCTCATGCGGCTTTTCTCACCAGGAAGGTTCCAGCACCCACTCACTCTCCACCCACCCGAGCTGAAGCAGGACTTTAGTCAAAACGTGAGGACACATCACTGCCTGCCGTGCACTCTGGTTAAGATATTTATCCACCTGCCTGCTACCTGCAGCAGGCTGCTTCCTCTTTGGCCTCCCCAGCCAAGGGACGGGACTGACGACCCACCCGCTGTACCTAGTGGGCTGGTGCCCACAGCAGCGTAAGTGAACTGGGAAACTGCCTTCTCCTGTGCTCGACTTCCGTGCCGAACGGCACCACTGTTCCCCATACCTGCTGTTCCAGAGCGAACCTCTTCAGCATCTTCTCCTCTGGGCTCATGCTGCTGTTGTATTCCCCAAACCGTCTGTCTGTAAACACATTGGACTTCTCTCTTTCCTTGTATTCCTTTAGTAGAGTCTGGGTTCGCTGAAAAACAGATCATAAAACAATCTCACACTGGTCCTGCCAACGCAGTGCTCTGATGCTTGCTGATCTTAGCCCCCAAGGGGGAAAGGCTTCCACAAGAGGACAGTACAATGGCCCTAACAAACTGGACGATGACACACACTGCCATCTGGCCATTATGTATGCCTTAGGCCACTGAAACCAAGAGTTCCCCCAAAAGGGCCAATCTTCTGGCTGGAAAGATGGGCCTCGGTGCTGAGGGGAAGCTGGGCTGCTGCCGTGCAGTGGAGCAGACGGCAGTCTCCAGGGCGCACTCTGTACTGGCGAGCCCAAGACGGACGGTTAAAGAGAAATGCCAGCGACCAAAGATAAAGCAGAGCCTGAGGCCACTGCATCAGGTAAGGAAGCTGGAGGAGCTGGGGTCCTGGCTGAGAGGGAGAGAAATACAGAACAAGGAGCTGAAAAGGAAGCCATAATATCAGCTCCATGACCAATGTCAGGCACAGACTGTGACAGCCACGTGTTTGCTCTTTGCTGTCACATACACGCATTTATTTTATATACAGCCAATCGTCGTCACTCACGGAGTCCACGCCTACAAATCTGCCCACTTGCTAAATGCACTTGTAATCCCAGACTAGCTCCTGTGGACTCTTGTGGTCATTCACTGACATGGGCAGGAGGCCCAGGAGGTGCAGCCAAGAGTGTGGACACGGGTCCCAGTGAGGACTTGGGGAGAAACGAACCCTGTACACGGGCGATAATGCTGCTGACCTCAGGCTGCTCTGAGGGATCCCAAGAGTTCACAGAGAAGAAGGCGCAGGACGGAGTGGGCCTGCGCTAACTGCTGTGTGAGCGGGACGCTCCCGAGTCTGGGCTGGGTCCCAGCTCTGAGTCACAGAGCTGAAGACAGTTAAGCACTGCTCCGTCTCGGTTTCCTCAGGTGTAAAATGGGGCTAATCACAGCACTTGCCTCACAAGGCTGACCGAGGACTGAACGTCAACGTCCCAACACAGCGCCTGCCCCGCTGTGCGGGATCAGTGCAGTAACTTCTGTTATTTTACAGATGATAACGTGACGGCGGGGCCTGGCAGTCTCAACAGCAAGCCTGCTCTCTCTGGACCAAGTGCTGCCCTTGACTAGAGAAGACGAAGTGACGGCCCATTCACTTTTGAGGGACCCGCACAGACCGAGACCCAAGCGTACCTCGTCAGCCGTTTTTCCCACACACATATCATGACCTAACTCAACTGGACGATCTGTTTCCTCCAGACAGCTCTGAGCTCTTCGTCCTCACGCCTCATGACACCTCATGACACCTCATGACACAGGACAACGTAGCTTCAGCTCCGCCTGGGGACGTCCTGCTCACCCTCCAGAGCTCGAGTGTGACTCCCTCTGTGAAGACTGTTCTGACTCTCCTAACTGTAACACCTTCTTCACTCTGAGCCCCGAAGCACTAAGGTTCTCCATCTAATTCCTGCAAATACTGAATTTCTATTGTGGACCAAACCCTGGGAGTTCAGAGGCAGCCAGGCCCCCTCCGGGCCTCTCACCCCCAGGCCTTCAGCACAGAGGACAGCGCTGGACCCGTCAGACACTAGAGGTCTGCACAACCTCTCCTGTTTGGGTCGTGGGGCTCGGGAAAGGACGAGTGGTGGCTTGGGCTGGCCCTTGAGAGAGGTGGGGGACAAGACCGGCCTTTGGGGCAAACTGAGTTCAAAAGGCAAAACAAGGACAATAAGTTGGGGCCAGATTGTGAAGAAGTCTGAGAATGACAAGCTGAGAAGTCTTAGAACAATAGCTAGTATCCAGAGAATACTTACGATGGGC
Organism: Rhinolophus sinicus; assembly: GCF_057876585.1. Lineage (NCBI taxonomy): Eukaryota > Metazoa > Chordata > Mammalia > Chiroptera > Rhinolophidae > Rhinolophus > Rhinolophus sinicus. The sequence goes on along the minus strand of NC_142501.1, from coordinate 213,700,831 downwards.
TAAATACGCGATTTTATTTCTTATAGCCGCCGTGAGACACAGGATGTATGTTATCCCCACTTTAGAAATGAGAAAACCGAGGCTTAAGTGGTAAACACAAACATGCCAATTCTAGAGCCCACACGATCCGATCCCCCACACCTGCCTGGGGGTGTGTAATGGGGGACTCATCCAAGTCAGCCGCAAGTGTCTCGTTATTGAACACACTGCCAGCTCCTTGCAATAAGGATGACAACTGGATCGCACACTGTGTGACAAAATATAGGTTACGTGCCCTTGAAGGCGGTGGCCAAGTCTTAATTTACCTTTATGTCCCCAGTAGCCAGAGCAGAGCTTAAATGTAAGTGCTCAGTGGAGCATAAAGGCTTCGCATTTGAACCAAGTGCAAGCCCCAGCCATTACCAGTTGTGTGATGTTAGGAAATTCACTTGTTCTTTTCGTGCCTTAATTTTTTCACCAACCTAATGTATCTTCCTCAGAGTAATTAATAATCAATATTGTTCATCAAACCAATGAACAGGTCTTAGAAGCTGCATCTAGGATGCCACTTGTTGAATTGAATTTGAAAGGTACAGGATACTCTGTGTCCATCAACACAGGAAAGATGAAAGCTGTGACACTTTCTGTAGAAGGCAGCATTTCGGTTACCCCGCAAGGGACAGGGTGGTGTGCTTCAATGAGAGATATGCTTCTTCTTCAAACATCTATTGCATCCTACGTAATCCCGGATACTGTGAAGAAAAAGATCCATGGTGCCTAAACCTGCAGCGCTCAATCTAAATGAGGAAAGGTAAAACAGGTCTGTAAGATGCCACGGCAGCACCGGAGTGATTACCTGTCTACCTACCTTATCTACTTACATCTGCATATACACCTTCTTGAAGTTCTAAAACTAGAAAAATAAGAAAACCCTGTTCCACGTGGAATTTCTGGAGAGGTCAATGATTAGTGGCACGAGTGTGCTGGGTCTCGAAGGAGGGGCAGTTTTCCAGGGGAGGTCATGCCAGCCCACGCAAAAGCCGAGGCATGAAGACAGTCTAACTGATACGGAATACATATGCTGTATGACACCTGGCTGTGCCAGGCACTCTCCTCAGGACTCTAAATGAACGCATCTGGTCCTTCCAACAGCTCTAGGATGTAGGTATTATCGTGAGCACCATTTTACAGATGAGGAAACTGAGGCGCAGAGAAGTCGCCAGGTTGCCCAAGGCCTCCTGGTTAGTCAGTGTGTGGCCCAAATCGTGGCCGTCCGGCTACTGAGTCTGTGCTGCGCCGGAATTAGTTCAAAAATCACGCAGGGGCAGAGGCGTGTGGTGCGGTGGTCGGTCCCGAGCCTGGGGCAGCGGGGAGGTCGGGCGCGCTGTTGGGAGCAGCTGGCAGGCAATCTGCGCTCCCGAAAGAACGAGGAGGGTGCGGCGCGGTCGCTGCTCTCACGCAGGCCCAGGACAGGGACCCCCACCAGGGAGCGCGCGGCGGGCGGGGGCCCCCGCTTACCTTCTGGATGGCTCTTGCGCGCGACACCCCGGGCAGCCCAACGTCGTGGCGAGTCTTCCTGCCCAGGATCTGGAACTTCTGCCTGTTGACTTTCACTTCGAACGGATTGGGGTTGGGCCTCGCCCGGCCGCCCCGCGCTCCCGCGGGGGCCTTGGGGCGCGCCCCGGCCGCCTTGGCCTTTCCCATGGCGTACACTCACCGCACCCCAAGACGCCCGACTCCGCACGGCCTCAGACGCCCAGAGGAAGCAAGGCGATGGCCAAAGACAGCCGGCGGAGAGCGGCTGACTCCAGGAAACACGTGCGGGGCCCCGGGCGCCGCCGCGCCCTCAGGTCGCGATAACAGCCGGCGAGAAGCGCAGACATCCGGCTCAGCCTCCTCGCCTGCAGGCTGAGCGACTACACCTCCCAGCAGGCCACGCTCTCCCGACGCCCGCGGCCTCCGCGCGCGGGGCCTTCTGGGAGCTGTAGTGTCCTGCGCGGCGCCGCAGCCTCCTCCTCAGGCGCCGGGTGAGGGGAGCTCGAGCGCCCTCCTCCGGGAAGCCGTTAGCGGGAGCCGGCCGCGGTGCGAGTAGGCGGCGGCGGCGGCGGCGGCAGGAGCCGTCGCCGCCGGGAGCGGCGGCCGTGCCAGTGAGCCCTTCTCTGGGGCCGGGATCGGCGGAGACTCCGGGCGTCCTGGGAGCTGGGTCCGGAGGGGAGAGTTGGGCGCACGAAACGTGGGGGATGGGGCCAAGAGCCCGGGCCGCGGCGCGGCGGCGGTGACCGCGAAGACCCCCGGCGGCCGCGCTGCCAGCTCGTCTCGCCGCGTCCCCGCTGGAGCCCCGGGCCGGCGCCAGCAGCGGCGCAGGCGGGCCCGGAGGCGGCGGCGCTGGTGTTGGCCGTGGCGGCGGCGGCCGCGGCGGCGCTGCTCTCCCGGGTCCCGTGTGAGGCCCGGCAGGCCGGTGGCGGCCGGCAAGCGATGCGCGGAGGCCCCGCCGCTGCCCCCTGGTGTCCGCGGAGCAGGGCCGCCGCCGCAGTGTGGGCGTCGTCGGCGGTCCATGGAGCTGGAAAACCTCGCGGCCAACTCGCTGCTGCTGAAAGCGCGCCAAGGTCCGTGCTCCGCGGCGTCCGGGCCCCGCGAGGGGAGCCTGCGCTCCGCTCTTGCCGGTCTGAACCTGTGTCCAAGTCCTGCTCTGTCCCCGCCACCGCGGGCCACCGCGTCGGGCGAGCAGTGCCCTGTCCCGAGAGGGAGGCCGCCAGGCCGCCGAGTGCAGCCCGCAGAATAGAACCTTGTTTCGTGGTCGTTCAGGGAGAAAGGAGAGAGTCCCGGGCGAGAACCTCGCGCTAGTGTCTGCAGACTTGCGTTACCGTAGCTGCGTGGGGTGCAGGTTGGACCGCACGGAGGCTTTAAGGCGTGTCGAGTGGGCTTGAGCGCGACGTGGTGACAGATAAACGAGGATGTGAGAACCCCCCCTTCTGTCAGTGAAACGCAGCCGTGGGCCCAGCCTTTGTGCTCCGAGATGCCTGGCGTCGAGTCCTGTCGCGGCGGCGTGTCCGTCGCTTGCCTCCCAGGACACGGGAAAGCTGGCGACAGAGCGGCCCGGCCGGAGTTCTCCGGCGCCGTCCTCGCTCGCGGGCTCGCTCTCCTGCAGGTGGTGACGGAGCAGCTGCCCGGTCTTCGTGCTCTGAGCAGAGTCAGTGCCGGCGCCGGGTGCCCCACCGGCTCGCGCTGCTATCGAGACTGCGGCGAGTAATTTTGCGCAGTCGTGGGGTCTCGGTACCGTCCTGGGCGCAGGTGTCGGCAAAATGGTGCCCTTTGCGACAGGGATGCTGTGCAGCAGTGTCCGCAGCTTCGCCGTGTGGTTGGAGGAGTGGCCGCGTTCGGGGGGGGGGGGGGGGGCGGAGAAGCGAAGCTGGAGCACAGCTGTTTCGGGTCGTCGGGGGTGTGTGCTGTTTAAGCTTCCGCCTCCCCGGGGGTGTCCAAGAGCCTTCCCAGAGGAAGACCAGGATTAGGGGGCGTGGTTCCGTGCAGGAGCTTCCGTGTGGAAGTCGCAGTGAGCGCGTAGGGGTCCCGAGCCAGGCGTGCTGAGCGTTCAGTTTGCAACGTGTTTTTGTATGAAGCCTGGGAAGTGGAGACCGCACCTTCTCCATACTTCGGTTGCTGCCTGGAAGGATTGTGAGCAGAAGCGCCGAGGCTGCGTGGGAAGGGAGCCGGGTCTTGCTGTCTGTTAGGCAGAGCCCTCCGAGGCTGTGTTTCCGCGGGGCATTTGATTGCCCGGTGCCTCTCACTGCCAACTCCAAGTCGGTGGTAGAAGTGAATCGTCCTCCGGGGAAATCAGGTATGACCCAGCCTAAGCCTGTTTTCTTTCCTCTCCACCTTCATATCTGGGTGTAATGTGCAGAAAAGGGAGTATTGTGGATAAAGCTGTAGAGATTACTAACGAGGTAGCGAATAAGTGCTTTACAAATGTTAAATAACATAAGCGACTGTTTGCTGCCCTAATGCCTAGGACCACAGCCATAGTCCCAAGAGTTTTCATTTTTGTTCCCTCAAGTATTAACTCATGGTGTTGTGATTCTTCTGCGGTCTGCCCCCAGGCAGTAGGGTTCACTCCGGAGCTCAAAGAGTCGTTGTGTCAGCGTGGTTAATGCTTAGAGGAGTTGGGAATGAAATATCAGAAAGATATGAATATATGCTGACTGTTATAATTCAGGGCTGTTTTCCCAAGTTGAAAACTATTCGTTTATTTGCTGTAGAGGCTTATTGAGTATTTCCCAGGAAGTGCCTTCTTGGACACATGTCTGTTCATGGCTAGTTCCTCGTTGGTTTCTCTGGCTCGAGTATTAGAAAATTAATTTTGAAATGAGTGGACATAGAAGGGTATTTATTGGGGGTATAGCAGGGTATATGTTGGCTCCGGGAATTGCAGGGTTGCTTTATTACTATTAGTGAGCCCAGTCATTTTCTAGATTTATTTCAAATAAAGTCAATCTGTCTCTTTTTGGTCTCAAACAGATTTGTTAGTCTTTCGCCCTTTCAGGAATGTTGGCAGATGATGCTGCGTTGGAAAAGTTTCATGTGTGTCAATATGCTAAGGCACATTCTAAGGAAGTAGGAAAGAATCATATTGCTCACAAACTAAAACAAAAAATCACTGCTATTTAAAAAAATTTAGGATTTTTTTGTGTATTTCATTTATTAAACATTTTATGATCTTCAGTTGCTTTAAATGATAATCTTAATTATTTCACATACTTCTGAGGAGACTTTAACCCCATTTTATCTCTTGGAAAAATTGACAGCATAAATGCAGAGGGAAGAATGTATGCTGTGTCCTTTTAATCGGATTTTGGTGCCAAAAAATGTACACATTTTAAGATATGTTATCTATGTATTTTTGAAGTCGAATTATGTAGCAATGTGTAATCAAGTGAATGCTAGCGTTGTTCATTGTATTACAATTTTAGTACAGATTTTTCCTTTCTTAAAATGTGTATACATGTTTTTGGCGCCCCCTGTATACAGCAGTTCCGTTTTGATTTCAGGTTGCAGTGTTGATGAGCAGCTTGCTTAGCACCTGAAGCATAGTTAATGCACCTGTTATCATGACTGCTCTCTTGCTGAGGCTTCCTCCCCAGCATTTTTGGTTGCAGGGAGTTTCTAGAAGTAGCTTATAAACCCTTTGATTGCAGAGGGTAGATAGTAGTCAACATTTTTGTTTCCTTCGTTGCACTTAATTTGCTCCCACCCCCAAGAGCCACCTGATGCATTTTTGTTGTGTAAATGAACAACCTCTGTGTTCATCGGCACACATTCTTGTGTGCTTACAATTCCAACATAGTGTGCAGCCGGCCTTCTTGCTTTTTTTCTTGTTCGGTTCTTTCTATTCTTCAGTGTCCAGTTAACCTTCTTCTTTTCTTCTTTGTAGCTTTCTTCCAGTTTGGAGATGCTCTGCCCTCTGGGAATTGGGAATTTGGGTTCTTAACGCAGCATGGTCAATGATTCTCAGGCTAAGTTGAATCTGTGTAAGGGCAGGGCATAGCTCTGACCTCTATTTTTATCCCTTTCGGTGCTGGCCATGTAATTGGCACTTAGTAAACAATTGGAGATTAAGGGGCAATTTGTTATTTTGTTAAAGTCAAGAAAAAGGTGAAATATGCATATATATGTATGAAGATGTACTCTTAGTACAAACCCACCAGTGCATCATGGCCCCACTTCTCCAGTGGGATTGCTAGGATTCAAATCCCAGCCTCTGTTTTCTGGCTGTAACGCTCCGGACAAATAATTTCACATATCTGTGCCGTGGTTTTCTCACCTATAAAATTAGGATTATAGCAAGAGCATAGCAACAGCATGTCCCATAGGGTTATGGGAGGATTCAGTGAGGGGAGACTTGTGACACTTCTAGAAAAGTATCTGCTTACGGTCAGTGTTCATAGGGCTGCTTCTGGCCCTCAGCATCACCTTTTCTGACATTTTGGGAGTTTTGGGTTTCTACTATTTTCATTTCACAGCCTGCCTTATTTTCTAATTTGTTTATGGCAAATATTTTAAATGTTCCTGCATTTAAAAAAATGCTTTGGTTATACCTTATTGCTTCTCAGTAACAGTAACAGGCCAGCTGGGTTCCTGGAGGTGGGCAGATCTGAGTTTGCATATGGGCTGTGGTCCTACCATCATTGTGTGACGGTGAACAAGTTATTTAACCTTTTGCTTCAGTCCTTGCTCTGAGAAAAGGGACCAGTAATAGTGTTTACATCACAGGGGGATGATTGAATGAGTCAGCACATGAGAAGCTCCTAGAAAGGTACCGGCACGGAATACACTTAATAAATCTTAACTCACTCCTCCTCCTCTTAGCCCTTGATGATTTCGTGTCTGCCTGTGCCCCATTCCCTGGAGTCAGCATCTCCAGTTTTTTCAGGTCGACTCAAAGTTAGCAAACGTTCCTTGGTGTCTGCTGTGTGCCGTGCACTGCACTGCTCGTGGTGTGTGGGCACCGGGAGGGCCGTTTCTTATCCCCTCAGTTACTTGTTTGCATGCTGGCGACACCAGGAAAAGGTTAATGCACCTAGAATCGGCCCTGATTGAGATTTAATGGGGATGCTTCAAGGAACTCAGGGCCAGGAGAGGAAGGCATGCTTGCATCCCCCTGGGAAAGGCAGGAGGGCCTGCACCCCCCTGAGAAAGGCAGGAGGGCCTGCACCCCCCTGGGAAAGGCAGGGCAGGGCCTGCATCCCCCTGGGAAAGGCAGGGAAGGGCTTGCATCCCTGTGGGAAAGGCTGGGGCAGGGCCTGCATCCCCGTGGGAAAGGCTGGGGCAGGGTCTTAAATCCCCTGGGAAAGGCAGGAGGGCCTGCACCCCCCTGGGAAAGGCAGGGCAGGGCTTGCATCCCTGTGGGAAAGGCAGGAGGGCCTGCACCCCCCTGGGAAAGGCAGGAGGGCCTGCACCCCCCTGGGAAAGGCAGGGCAGGGCCTGCATCCCCCTGGGAAAGGCAGGGAAGGGCTTGCATCCCCGTGGGAAAGGCTGGGGCAGGGTCTTAAATCCCCTGGGAAAGGCAGGAGGGCCTGCACCCCCCTGGGAAAGGCAGGGCAGGCTTGGTGGAGATGGTTCTGCTTGAGCCCAGCAGAGGTTCGCCTAGATTAAGAAGGCCAGAGCCACAGGCCCGGCACCTGAGATTCCTGGGACCTGCTCTGGCGTCCTTTGGGCTTTAGTAAATAGTGTAGCTTGAACATAGTACGTCTGTGGCGTGATGGTAGGCAGGGCTGCCCTTTGTTCTCACTTCATCCTCCGACTCTGGGAGACCTTCGAGGGCTACAAGCAACGGAGCAGTGAGCTTATATTTGCGTTTTAGGAAGATGACCCTGGGAGACTGTGGCACAGGGTCCGGAAGGGCAGACCGGAGCAGGAAGGCCAATTAGGGGAGAGGTTGAGGAACGTGATGGCCCTGGGGTGAGAGGACAGTAGAGCAGGCAAGGAGAGGAGGGCTCGGGGCTGCCTTTGAAGGCAGGACTGGCCACCGTGACTCTTCAGTGTGTGCCCAGTGCCTGGACAGTGCCCAGCACACAGGACTTTGGCAGCAGATGCCTTCTGAATGGATGAATGAGGCACTCAGAGGGTAGGGTAGGTAATGCCCCCGTTTCCTGTTTCATTGGCCTGGTGGATGGTAGTTTGGTAACGGGCTTCATCATATGGAAAGAGGACTGGATTTGACGGGGAAGGTGATAAGTCTACTTTGAGCTGTTGAACTTGAGGTGCCCTGGGACATCCGGGGAGTGGGCCATAAGTCCACAGCTCATGATCTCGGTTGAAATGGGGGGAGTAGAGGAGCAAAAAGGCCAAGGAAGAAACTGTTGCATCTTTGATCCCGTCTATTTGCAGACTGCTATCCAATCCGTATCTCTAGCCAAGCCTTCTCTCCTCAGTTGGTAAGTCTGTCCATCTCCCAGAGGTCTTCCTCTCACACTTTTCCAAACTGAATATTTACGACAGAGCTCATCATTTCCTGGTGAAACATGGCTTTCCTCCTGAAGTACCTGCTACTCTTCCCAGTAGTTCCACAGTTTTTTAGTCTGCAGCCAAAGCGGTGATGTTTTTTCTTGGATAAAATTCAGTAGGTTTCAGCTCCTCAGAATGCTTAAAATGGAAGCTTCTAATTTCTTCACATTAAAAACATTTTTTTAAAGGTACGTACTTGTTTACAGCGATCTTTCTGAAATATTACCTAACACCTTTTTTCTTCGCACTTGTCTCGCTGGGGACGCTCTCCTCCCAGACGTTCCCGAGACTCGCTCCCTCTGGTCCTTCAGCTCTCTGCCTCAGCGTGACCCTCCAGGGAGGCCTCTGATCCCGCCTCAGCCCAGCATGTACCCTCCACCTTGTTCTGGCTTGATTTTGTTTCATTTTGTTTATCACTATACAATGGCTATTTTTTTTCTTATCACTTCCCTTTAACCGATTTTTTAATCTCTGTCCCATACTAGTGGGGAGGGGAGAGACTTTGTCTTTTTTACCATTGTATTTCCTGCATTTTGAAGGTGTTTGGATACATAGTAAGTGCTCAATAAATATTTGTTGAACCGCCCGGTATGATATGTAATATGAGGTTCGGTATACAAATTTTGAAACTTAGGCTCCGTGGGGCTCCTTACAGAAGGTCAAGATTATGTGGTTTCTAAATGACAGTCAGTGACTGTATTACTTGGGAGTTTTATTTTTCATCAGGCTGCCTTCCAGATAAGACAAATTATTATAAGCTTGTATATTCCCTCGTCACAGGTACCCAAATACTCAGAAAGAACACATTAGTGGAAGTTATTGTTATAATTGGATATTTCTGACCATTTAAAAAAATGCCTTTTTCCCCCCAAATTTAGGAGGATATGGCAAAAAAAGTGGTCGTAGTAAAAGATGGAGGGAGATGCTGAAGCTGCCCCCTGTTAGCCAGTGCAGCGAGCTTAGACACTCCATTGGTGAGTAAGTAGTGCCTGCTGTGTGTGGAGGTACGTCTGGCATTGGACCGCTTGTTAGATGCTATTCTTTCTGAGTTCCTTATTTGTTTCCAAAATTATATAATAGAGTCTCCTTATATCTTCAGGATTCTTCCCAGGAAACAACCTGTAGGTTTTCTACTATAAGTTACAAAGTATATAGCTATAGCTACAGAAGTGAACACTTTTTACCCTTCTCTGTCTTTTTCCAGACAGTTCTTTATGCGTATGGACAAAAATTATTGATGTTAAATAACTTCGGAAAGGATTAGTCAGACAGATAAAAATATGATATGTCAGTATAATGGAATACTGTGCAGCTGTAAAGAATGAGAGTTAGCAACAGGTCCTGATGGGAGCACAGGAAGTCAGAGACAGGACCGTGTTTGCAGGGTGATCATGATTGTATTTTTCTTTTTTTTATTAGTTTTAGGTGTACAAAGCAATGTAATAGTTAGACATTTACACCCTTATGATTGTATTTCTTAAAGGATATGATTTCCAGTTCAAAGGGTATGTGCATTGAACATTTTGGTGGTGTCAAATTACCCTCCAAAAAGGTTGTATTGATTTACTTTCCTGCCATCAGTATGGGACAAGCTCTTTGCCTGTGATCTTGTTAACACTGGCTGTTACCAATAGTTCTCCCCCCCTTTTTTTACCCCCCACTCCGGTTTAAGCCATTGTTTCTTAATCTAGTGTAGGACGCAGCTCCCTGGCCCACGCTGGTATTATGAGCCCTGTGCTCCCCCGGGCTTGAGGCAGTCGGTCGCCAGTCGTCGGTCGGCTGCTCACGGCAGCTCTGGATGGCTGCCGGCCACTCACGCTGGCTGCCGGCCACTCATGGCAGCACACGGTAGCCCACGGCAGCACACAGCAGCTCTCGGCAGCTCACTCCAACCTCCAACTGCTCACAGCAGCCCAGCTCCAGGGAGAGCCGTCGTCCACAGTCTTAGCTGTAGAGGGCGCAGCTCACTCGCCCATGTGGGAATTGAACCAGTGACCTGGGCGTTAGGAGCCGGCGCTCCAACCACCTGAGCCACTGGGCTGGCCCTGGTATTTTTAATAAAGATAAGTAGACTGTAATCTGAAAAATGGTCTCTTAATTATGGATAAGGTTGAACATTTTTATCAAGCTTTTTGCATTTTTGCTTTTTTCTAATTCATTTGTAAAAGCTATATATGAAGGGAGTTTATCTTTTTATATTTGATGTGAATATATTTTATATTTCTGCCTTTTGGCGTACAGTATTTTCTGCAGAGGTTTAAATTTTTATTTAGACAAATACATCAGTCTTTTGCTTCTGAACTTGGTGTTGTGCTCAGGGAGGACACCTTTACTACAAGATTATTTTTAAGAAATCACTCCATCTTTTCTTTAGTACTTTTATAGTTCCTTTTTAAGAAAGTTTAAATGTTTTAACTATCAAAATTAATTTCAGACTGTATAAAGCGGGAGGTAGTGTTTTCCCCCCAAAGACCTATCCAGTTTTAACCTCATTATGTTTGTAAAATAGCAGCTTTCTTGAGATATAATTAATATGCCATACAATTTACCTCTTTAAAGTGTACAATTCAGTGTTTTTTAATATAGTCAGAGTTGTGCAACCATCACCACAATCAATTTACAACATTTTCATCACCTCAAAAAAAAAAAAAAAAAAAAAAGCATACCCACTGGCAGTTACTCCCCATTCCCTCTGCCAACCTTCAGCCACAGACAACCACCAGCTACCCTCTTTGGATTTGCCGATTCTGGACATTTTATATAAATGGGAATCACACACTATGTAATCTTTTATAACGCTTCTTTCACCTAACAGTGTTTTCAAGGTTCATCCGTGTTGTAGCATGCATCTGTTCTTATTCACTTTTGTTGGCAAACATTCCATTGTATGGATATATTGCACTTTATTTACCATTTATCAGTTGATAGACATTGAATTGTTTTCATTTTTTTTGTTTATTATGAATAATACTGCTACAAACACTCATGTACAATTTTTTTATTGTGGTGAAATATACCTAACCAAAATGACAATTTTAACCATTTTTAAGCATAAAGTTCAGTGGCATTAATTTGGATATTGTGTGCATACACTACATTATGTTTACCAATTCATTTGTTGGTGGACATTTGAGTTGTTTCCATGTTTTGGCTACTGTGAATAATGCTGCTAAGAACATTGATGTACAAATGTTTTGAGTCCCTGCTTTCAATTCTTTTGTGCGTATACCCAGAATTGGAATTGCTGGATCATATGGTAATTCTGTGTTTAACTCTTTGAGGAACTGCAGGCTGTTTTCCAAGTGGCTGCACCATTTTGCATTCCCACCAGCAAAGTATGAGGATTCCCATGTCTATAATCCTTGCCAACACTTTTTTATTCCCCTTCCTGTTCTTATTCTGGCCATGCCGGTGCGTGTCAAGTGGTAGCTCGCTGTGTTTTAGTTTGTATTTCCCAGTAGCTGATGATGACGAGCATCTTTCCTGTGCTTCCAGCCATTTGTGTGTTTTCTTGGACAAATGTCTGTTCAAATCCTTTGTCCAGTTTTTAATTGGATTGTTTGTCTTTTCATTGTTGAAATGTAAGCATTCTTTATATATTCTGGTTACTAGATCCTTATCAGGTACGATATTTTATTTCCAAGTATTTTCTCTCTTTTTGTGATTTTCTTTCACTTTCTTAATGATGTCCTTTGAGGAACACAGATTTTTATTCTGACGAAGTCCAGTTGATCTATTTTCTCTTTTCTTGCTTGTGCTTTTGGTGTCATATATAAGAACACTGCCTGATCCAAAGTCACGAGGATTTATACCTATGCTTTTCACTAAGAGTTTTATAGTTTGAGCTCCTGCATGTAGGTGTTTGACCCAGTTGAAGTTAATTTTTGTATATGGGGTAAAGTAGGGACTCATTTATTTTAAGGTAGGTGTCTTTTTTTTTTTGCATTGGATATCCAGTTGTTCTAGCACCATTCATTGAAGTGACTTTCACCATTGAATTGGTGGCACCTTTCCCAAAAGTGAGGATTTCTAGACTCTTGTAATATACGTGTGATTGCATTTGGGGCGCACCCAGATCATCTTCCCTCTCAAGATCCTTCACTTAATCATGCCTGCAAAGACTCTCTTTCCAAATAAAGTAACATTTACAGGTCCAGGGATTAGGACCTGATACTTTGGGGGGCCATTATTTAGCCTAGTACAGATGGTAACCCTATGTTTAACTTTTTGAAGAACTGCCAGACTGCTTTCCAAAGCAGCCGCATCATTTTGCATTCCCACCATCAGTGCATGCGATTCCAGTTTCCTCGCAGCCTCGCAGCGCTTGTTATTTTCACCGTAGCCATCCTAGTGGTGTGACTTGCGTTTCCCTAATGGCTAATGACGCTGAGCATTTTTCATGTACTTGTTGGCCTTGCTTCTTCTCGGACCAATTGGTGTTTGATCCATAGTGTTAATAGTAATTTTTTCTGGATGTAGCACAGTGATTAGTATGGAGGTTGATTCCATCCTTTGACATTTGGAAAATTAAAATATTGTAAACTTTTCTTTGGGACTATTTATGCTATCAGATATACTCATAGGATTATATTTTTATGTATATTTTATGTTTGCATATAAATTACCTCAGTATATTTCTAATTCCTTGGGATAGTGTCTTGGTATGTAGAATGAAGTAAATTATACTGTTTATCCCATTAGTTAACTTCCCCCCTAGTTTATGCTCTTTTCTTTTAAAAAATTATTTGTGTTGAGATGAATTGGCATGTGAGTAATATGTTGCGTGGATTTAAGGTGCACACCATTAGTTAACGTCTAAATGTCATCATTTATTTATTTCCGTGTGCCAATCCACTGGGTGTGGTACTGAAATACAATGGTTAAGAAACAGACATGATGTCTGCTCTCACAGAGCTCATGTTCTCTTGGCAGAGAATGTTATAAAATAAGTAATTACAGAAATAAACATAATTACGAACTGTAGTAAGTGCTTTGAAGGAAAAGGTACAGACTGCTGGGTAGGTCAGTACAAGGGCCCCCCCGTGGGATGAAGCGTGTCGATTTCCGGGGACTTAAGAATGGCCCGTCTTCTGGAGTGAAGATGAAGGGAGACAGTGACCCTTGATGAGATGATGGGGGACAACAGGGTGTAGGCCTGGTTAAAGTTTTTCACTTACTAGAGCTATGACAGTGGATGGTGTCAGATTTTTAACAGGAATGATGTAATCTGGTTTACATTTTCAAAGGGTCTCTCAGGCTTCAGTGTGAAAAGTAAGATCAAGAGGGTCAAGAGCCGGGGCAAGAAGGTCGTATGGGAGACTCTTGCCGTTGTCCAGGCGCCAGATGATGGTGGCTTGTGTTGAGATAGTGGTAATGGGCCCGATGACTACGAGAGAGATTTAGGAAGTAGACGCCAGTGAGTTTGCGAGTGGGAGTGAGGGAGTCGAGGGTGTGAGGGAGGACTTCCAGGTCCTGTCCGTGCTCGGAGATGCGGCTCCAGTGTGAGGACCCCGTCCGGATGGATGCCGCACATTTAGAGCTCAGAGAAGGCGGGGCTGTAGTTGGGAATCTGAGGGATACCTGTGTGCAGGTGGCGTTTCAGTCATGGGACTGGAAATGGATGACCTCCCTGAGACAGCAGAAGGGGGGAAGTGCCCTCCCCCCACCAAGTTCCAGCACCCCACATCCTGTTCTGGCCCCGTGGAAGTGGGCCCGAAAGCAGCTGCTGAATGGATCTGGAGATGGAGAGAACGGGACGAGCATGGTTCCAGGCAGCTGGGCATGGTCACCAGTGTCAGGTTGAGCAGTCACTGGGTTTCGCCACCAGTTCAAGGTCTTTGTTTCCGTCCTTGGAGGAGTATGTGGCTTCACTTTTGTTAAGTGAGCAAGTGAATGGAGGGGTGACCTTAGCAGGAGGCGTTTCCGTGAGGATGTACAGGTAGAACTTTGTCACTGAATAAAGCAACGTTTCCACCTAGATACCTTCAGAAAATAAACACAACTTTTCATTTATTGTCTCTATAAGTTTATATAGCATTTGATTTGGTGGAATAGTGGGCATTTGGGGGTATTTCTCATTTTCATCCTTTGGTTGTTGTGAATTTGTGCTGGTAGAGAGTCAGTGTGCCATGAAGCTTTGAGTTAGCAGTCTTCCTGGTGCAGGAGTACTGTGGAAATAAGTACAATTAGAGGTGTTCCTGTGAGGTGCCCATAGAAATGCTGCCCAGTCTGAACGTTCCACGTCGTCTACACGTCGTGCTTCAGGACCATTGTCCAGAATCTGGAACGGGTCGGTCACTGGCCTGCTGTGCCAGCTGGGTGCCAAGAACCTTCCCCTGTGGGCGAGGGCAGCGTGCCCATCCTCCAGACCTGGCAGGTCTCAGACCGCACGCTCTTGGTTTCACCCTGCTTTGTTCCAAAGCTGTTGCTCCAGAACTGCTCGATTTGAGCCGTTATTTACAAAGCAAACTACCTAACTGGTTTGAAAGTCTTAATTTAGGTACAGCAGGAAGGATGTAAGATTATTTGTATTCTTTTTAAGTCTATGTCCTAAGGCTCAGATACTATCTACATTTCTATCATAACTATAACACCTTTGAGTAAATGATCTCGGTGCAAGCCACGTTTCCTGAAAGATCTTTAAAAACGTAAAGACAGGGTAAGAGCACCTGAACTTTTCTGGAATGAAGAAAAGAAAATTCAGGCAACAGAACACACATCTTTTAAAACCCTACCTAGTACCCTCTGAGACACTGGAGAACCATGTGGAGTGCTAGAGCCACAGAACATGCAGAAGAAGCAATCACAGAACGCGATAGTATTCTTAGAAATTCAAAATACGATTAATGAATAAACATTGTGGGATGGGCTGGGTAATGCTTTGTATGTGCATAAAAGCATGGTGTTGATCTGGATAATAGGAGAGCTCCTAAAACGAATGGCAGAGAGCAAACAGAAAGTACAAGACAATGATGAGATCGAGAAAGATCCGGGAAGTCAAATATTTGTCTAATAGGAATTCAGAGGGGAAGTCCAGGTAAAGTAGAGGTGAGGGAGATACAGATATCTGGCCTTTCCTTTTGAACTTAATATATATAAAATAAATATATAATTTTTATTTTATACATACACACACACACACACAATTTTTCCCAGGCCAAACATCTAAAGACTCTACTGAATTCTCTTTTCTTCTGGTTCAGTTTTCCTCTGTTCTTTTTGGTTTGTTTTTACCTGCTGCTTTTTTCCCTATATCTAGAGATCTGAGATTGTTTATTCAGGTTTATGTAAGGGCTGCATTTGTTCATTCAGCGTTCAGCATGGCTTTCCTTTGTGGTTGCAGAGTTCTGTTTTCTTGGATGTCCTCTCTCCTGAATGCGTTTCTGGCTGGGGGGGACGGGGTGTACCAATGGGGTGCCATCCAGACAGGGCATGTGTTCCAGCAGCCACACACAGAATTGCTTCTAGTTCCTGTAGCTGTGCTCTGCTTCTCCGTCGGGGGTCCCAGGGTCTGTCCTGGCAGACACCCACTTTCTGTGAAACGGCTTCAGCCTGAGGGAGAAGCCCCTTGGCCAGATGTAGATAGTATCAGGCCCAGGAAAGTCTCCCGTTGCCCAGGAGTGTGGGTGTGGGGGGGCTGCCTGAGGGGCCCCGTTTACCTCTGGGTTTCAGCTGAGGTTCTTCAACTCCAGCCCCATCAGCTGGCTCCCTTCCAGGTTATCCTCAGATTTCTGACTCCCGAGGTACCCTGTATTCTTTTCCATGTTAGGGTTTCATTCCTTCTGTTGGGGTTTTGTTTTTGTTTTACTTTTTGCTCATTTCAGTAGGAGTCTGGGAGAGAAGGTAGGCAGACCTTTATGCTCCATCTGTTATCCTCACCTGGAAACTGGGAACATTTCTGAACCTTTGACTTTGGGAGGAAAGTATTCAACATTCTCAGCTTTTAAGAAACATCACTTTTTGACTGCCTTATGTCTCTTGTTTTTTAAGTGCAGTCCATGAGTATCCCTAAAATAAAATGTGGCAGCAAAAGTGGACAAAGTGGGTGTTAGAACTTCTGCAAGCCTGTGGCCGATGTTTGTTGAAACAAGCAGTTGTGCACTGGCACCATTGTTTTACCCAAATGTTTATTTATGCCCTTCCCTGTACTTGTCTGCGTGCAAGCTCCGTGATTCAGCACAGAATCATTTAGCTAGCGTTCTAGAGTGAGACTGATTTGGCATTAATAAACCCTTTAATTGGAGAAATTTGATGTAGCTTGCTTACTTTCATGTAATTCTTCAGCTTTAGAGCCACCTTATGCGTGTACCTGAGCATAATTATGTTCAAGTTCAGAGTCATTGCTAAAAGAGCAGCTGATTTTCTTGCTCAAGATAAAATAACCTATTTTGAACATGTTTGTTTCATATTCCTCTTGACACTCTGACCACATGTTAGTGCCTTGCTCCCAAAACAATATCTGTTTGGGGTAAGTTAAGGTAAGGTATACAACATAACATTCTACTGAAAAGAAAAAAAAATACAGAGCAGTTAAAAATCATCAAGTGTATGTAATATTTGCAGCTTGTGAATGTGTAGCAAGGTAGCAGAATGGAAAAGAGTTGTTAAAAATCTGAGTGCGTTCTTGCGGAGTATTTCACATACGTGTAATTCGTGCCAAACACAGTCTCTTCCTCCACTGTGATCGTGACTGCTCGGTTCCCTAGGGAGTACTGTTCCCTCTGAGTTTCCTTTCAGAGTGGACCAGCCACCTTTCCAGTCAGGCTTCATACACTTTTCTTTATCAGTTCTTCCAGCTATTTTTGGCTCTTCTTAGGTATTTTTCATATTCATGATAACCCCGTCTAAATTGGTAAGCAAAACAGTCGTTTAAAAAAAAATACTGCATATGCTATTTTTAACTTTCATAGTATCAGGTGAAAACAGTAAGGTTCAGAAAAGCACTTTCTGAATTGTGACGATTACATTTGTTTGTTTCTTACCCCCTGTCTTCACACAGAAAGGGATTATAGCAGTCTCTGCGACAAGCAGCCCATAGGAAGACTTCTCTTCCGGCAATTCTGTGATACAAAACATGACCTAAAGAGGCGCATCGAGTTCCTGGATGCAGTGGTAAGGCTTTATATCGCTGTTGATCACCTAATGTAGTGCTCTTGAAAATGAAAACTAAGGTGAGGTCTAAGTAAATTAGACCGCGGCAGTGACGCGGGAGTGGGTACACTAGTTGTCCTGAAGCCATGTTGCTGTCTTGGCTCGGAGTCCCTGTGGCCTGAAGTGCTAGCTCGTATAGGATTACCTGTCAGTGTGGGAGAATCACATGCACTTACGGAATCACTTTGAAACTGCTGCTTTAGTTTGTGCGACAGTTGAACACCTAAGAGTATCTGCTTATTGGCAGCTGCCTAAAAAGGATCCTTCCTGCTTTCATGGAGCAGACACTATAAACGTCAAACACTTTAAACCAGAAGCATATAGAAGGAATAAAGTTAGTATGAGAAGGCCAGTCACATTGAATGGAATTTACGATGATTTATAACATTTTCTAACGTTCTCATGTATCCTGTTTGATATTTGCTGTGATTTTTCTTATAGGGAAAGAAATTCTCTGTTTCTGCATCTTTATACCTCTCGCAAGTGTAGAAGTTTCAAAACTTGAAATTCAGAAGCAACGTAACAGTAGAAAATTGGTAGAATTTAACAGAAAAATTCTCTCTTAGTTATTGTACCGAGATTATGACACTTCCTTTCTCCATCTTGGCCTGCCCTTGTTATAGCAGCAGTGTATTGACTACTTATTATATGCAAAGTATTACGTCATTGAGTGTTCATTTTTTTTCCTCTGACACAGCTTTTTAAAAATATGTATTTGTAATGTATTCTTTCAGAAGAACATTTGGGGCTCCTGCCTATTTTGTTGGTTGCTTCCTACTCCCTGGAGCTCCCCCAGCCCTTTCTTTCCTGGTACCATAACTAGAATGAGACAAGGCTTTGAGAGTAGGCAGTTAGTTTTTTAAAGCTAGAACTGTAGGGGGTGGAGAATGCCTGCTCAGTCCTGGGTAGCCGGTGGTGTGTCTATGTATTGGGTTCTATTTGCCATGTTGCTATGTTGGAAGAACTTAGGGACCTACAGTTCTTTATTTTAAAAGGTCTGAGCTGCGTTGTTAAAACTATCTTTTAGGTTTAAATCTGATATTGTCGTGATACCTGTGAATTACTAGATGACAGCCAATTGACCGCAGTGACAGGTTTTGTTTTGCTTCTTGACGTAGCTGTGTGGGTTACTGAGTAACACCTGGTTGTGCCATTTGTGCGTATGTGCTCCAGGTTCTCTGAGCTTCCTGGGTGGAGAGATTGCATCTTACTCATTTCCTCTCGTGGCACCTGGCATGGTTGTTTGCTCTGTTTCCTGCTCGCTGTTTGTTGAATGAATGAATGGCATCGCCATCAGTCAGGGTTCAATGAGGGAAACACAATCATTGGGAGATGGATATTAAGAGATTTATTGAAAGGATTTGGCTTACATGATTGTGAGGTCTGATTAGGGAAGTCAGAAATCTGTAGGGCCGACCATCAGGAAGAGCAGGATGGAACTCTCCACAAATGGGGTGAAGCTGCTGTTCTCAGGCAGAAATTTCTTCAAGGAAGCCTCCGCTCTGCCTGTAAGGCCTCTTAGGGGATTGACTCAGGCCTGTCCAGATGATGTAGGATAATCTCCTTACCCAAAGTCAGCTTCAATCATGTGATGTAGACTTTACTCACATCTACAAACCCTCACAGCCACAGCTACATTTGTGTTTGTTGTGAGCGGGACGTGGCTGTCACAGTGGCCGTCTCACACGTTGGTGTCTTTCCACAACGTCAGACTTTATTAGAATAAAGCCGTGCATCCAGCCCTGCTGACTTGGTTTCCCACGGGCATTAGCCGAGGCTCTGGCGGGAGGACAGCCTCCAATAGCCCAGGGAGAGCGGTTCCACACAGGAGGGTCACACAGGTTTGCAGGCAACAGGGTGAGGCGAGGCGAACTGAGTCTAGGAAAGAAGGATGAGAGAGTCCGGAGTCCATCGAGAGTCCTCCGGTGCTGGGGTGCGGAGCGTCGGGCGGCAGGCTGGGCTGGTGACACGGTCAGGAGGCCAGGCTTCAAGCGCCCCGTCTGGGACGAGTGCAGGTGCGCTGTTACTGAGCGAGGAGCCGTCAGTGAGCTCTGATCTTTTATGCTCGAGACTGAGTGCGGTGCCCCCACCTGCAGTCCCTGAGAGCGTCCAGGTGGTCACACTCCACCCTGCATCTGGAACTATCTGGTCAGGACGTTCACTGCCGTTCAGGGGGTGCGGGGGCACGCCTGTCACTCTGGGACTGACATAGCTGTTGGAATGACTAGCGTCCATTCTGTGTTCATAAGTCATGCTCTGTACATTGACTGACTGGAGGTTGTTGCCTGCCAAGTTGGCACATCAACACAGACCATGTCAGAGGGGGCATCTGAGATCTTGCCCCTCGGAACATGTCATCAGTTTGGCTCAAATAAACTCTTATTAAAAAAAAAAAAAGACCAGCGCAGAATCACAGTGCTTTCTTTTCCATGAACTGGGTGCCTGCCATGTGGTTTCCAGAAGTCCCAGAACTTAAGTTTAAGGGTTCTTTATGCCAACAGTGTGCTGGTAATTATCATGGTGGCTGCAGTGCCCTTGGACACAGACTGTGAAGCTAGTTCTGACCGGGTGCTCAGCCGCCGGCCTCGGCCCCTGGGCCCGGCCTGGGAAGGATACAGAATGCAGTGCGAGGCTGGGCTCCCACCCACAGGACTTTCTCGTAGAGAACTTTTAACGTGCGCAGTAAATCCACTTCCTCTGGTCTTCATGTGCTCGCTTCTCGCTTCCCCTACTCGTGAAACCAGAGGCTTCGTGGAGGCCTCTCGTGCCTGGGTCACCGTGTCTGTGACATTGTGGAGGAGCTTCTTGAAATCCTTGTATCTAGGCTTTTGTGATCTCTCTTCTGGTTTTCTTTTTCTTTTCTTTCCATTTCTTCTTCCTTGCTTCCCCTTTATAGATGTTTAGCTATTTGAGGCTTCCTATGTGTTCTGGCCTGTGTGGTATTGTCCACTCTTGTGGTCTGTCACCTGACGCCTGTGATGGGTGCCCCCCCCCCCCCCCAGGCAGCACCAGCAGTGACTTCCTGGGCGTGCTCCACCCTCTCGGGAACTTCTGCGGGGCTGCTGTCTCGAGCCGCCCAAGCTGTTCTAGCCCATTTTGGGGGCCACTTTCCATCGCTGAAAATATAAGACAGCATCATGGATGTGTTGTTCTACTACGTTGTCAACCCTTTCAAAAAACTGGCTTCCCCCCTCATAATTGTTGACTGGCCAAATAATTCTCCAGGGAATCCACCAAAAGTAAATGGTTTATTCGAGAAAAGAAAAAAAGAAACAGAACCACCAAGGAGTGTGAGTACACTCACTGGCCTGTCTCCCGTCCGGCCACCCACGTGGAAAAAGGTCCAGAGCCCAACATGGCTTCCCCCTTTTATTCGCATCCCTTCCCCGGAAGTTACCACAGAAAGTCAAGACTAGAGAGTTAACTAGGGGCCCAGCTCCACCCATAGCCCCCCCAGCTCTATGGCTAAGCATCTTAAAATGTCAGTTCACTTTTATCATAACTATTAGTTTCCCAAAGAAGAGCTGCAGACACTTGATCAGTAGAGCTGCTCTCTGGTTCTAGGGAAACAAGTCTATTCTGTAAGGCAGAGAATTGGAAACATTGCGAGGCCAGTGAAGAGGCGTAACTAACACTTTTCCCTGTCGTCTGCAATCAGGCCGAGTATGAAGTGGCCGCTGATGAAGAGCGAAGAGCTTCTGGAGAGTTGGTTCTAGACACGTTCTTCAGTAATGAGGTGTGTTCTGTTTTCTGGATATAGAAACTTGTGACTAACTTACCTAAGTAAGTGGAGCGCATAGCTGCTTTTACCTAATCGGATAAGCTGTAACAAGCGTGTTCAAACCTTCAGTTTCTTACAAATGTTCCTCTTCTGCATTTTGTTTTGATTCGGTGAGGAAATTAACAATTGAATCTCTTAGAAAATTGATTCAAAGAATTTAAAAGTTTCTATGTTTTCTCAAACAGAATATAGAATTAGAGAATTTTACTTGCCTCTCTTGGACTGAAAATAATATTTTTCTCCTACAAGCTTTTTGATTCACTAGGTTCTTGCAGTTTAGTCCCTGCAATCAGAGCTGTAACTTGCTGCGCTGTATCTGACCTCCTTTTTGTAGTCTGTTAGAAGTGCAAGCCTGGGCAGTTCCCTCCATTATAGGGTTGGAGGAGAACAGTGACAGCTAACATTTAGTGAATGCTGCTTTAAGCCTTGTGCATCTAATTAATAATTTAATGTGCACAACAAACCTAGGAAGTAGGCACATTATTATGTTGATTTTCATAGGATAAGACTGAAAATCAGAGCGGTTACATGACTTGCCAAAGATCACACAGCTAGTCAGTGCTGGAGCCAGGAATTAAATATGTAAAGATTAGAGTCGGGGAATAGTGTGAGAATGAGGCCAAAGTATTCAGATTTTGAGCCTAGCTAACTGAAGATGCCAGCACCATCAAGTAGGGGAAACTCATTGGTACAGAAGATGGAGTGCCAGAGGGAAAGGCCAGTGGACTGTGGGCACAAAGATTACGCACGGCCAGTGGGCAGCAGAGGTAGGCCAGACCCGCAGAGGTTTGACTCCAAAGCCTCCATACCATGGCTCAAGAGATCATTCTTTTCAAGCATGGCTGTTACAACATCTGCGTTATTTGTAGGTGCCCCCAGGACACTTAATTGGAAAAAGTGGAAGAGAAGTTTCGTTTATCTAGTTTTTAAAATCTTTTTTTGTTAACTCCTTTTTCCTTCTTCACCTTTTCTGAAGAAACACTCACATAGCAAGGAAGGTTGTCAAGCAGAAAGACGTAATTTAAAGAGGAACCGTGGCGGATGCAGCGAGGTAGAAGGAGAAGGGAGAGGCAGGCACCCGTGTCTGACTCAGCGATGGTGCGAGGTGTGTGCGCTGCCTGAAGGTGGTGCTGCTGGAAAGCTTTGTTTTTCCCTTTTCTTACCATCAACTGGGGAAACTACACTTGTGCTTTACTTCAGAAGAAATAGTAATGGGTCAAATCATCATTGTAGTTTTTCTTGTCTTTTCTTAAAAAAAAAAAAAATCTTTCTTTTGCATATTGAAAAGGGAACTCCTTTACTCAAATTTTAACAATCCACAATACCTGAAAGCACGTAAGAGTAAGGCCAGACTGTGTGTATTCAATCTTGCGTTTTTTTATTCTTTTAGAAGGGTAAAGCCCTTTATCCTCAGTCATTCTTAGTTTTATTTTCAGGATTCCCAAATACTGAAATTCAGCCAAAAGTGGTTTACATTAAAAAAATAATAATAATCATGACCAAAACCAAGTGTGATTTATCCCGGGAATGCAAAATTGGTCCAGCATCTGATAATCAATTCATATAATACATCATATTAATACAGGTCAAAAAAACCCCACCAATGTTCTCTTACATGGACCGCCTAAGAGGCGTGCTGTAAGAAGCAGCAGCCTCTTCCTCTCAGCCATCGGCCCGGCAGCCGCAAAGCAGCGACTATGCGTGAGTGCATCTCCGTCCACGTTGGCCAGGCTGGTGTCCAGATCGGCAATCCCTGCTGGGAGCTCCACTGCCTGGAACATGGCATCCAGCCTGATGGCCAGATGCCAGGTGACAAGACCATTGGAGGAGGAGATGACTCCTTCAACACCTCCTTCAGTGAGACAGGCACTGGCAAGCATGTGCCCAGGGCAGTGTTGGTAGATATTGGAACCCACAGTCATTGATGAAGTTTGCACTGGCACCTACCGCCAGCCCTTCCACCCCGAGCAGCTCACCTCAGGCAAGGAAGATGCTGCCAATAAGTATACCCGGGGGCACGACACCGTTGGCAAGGAGACCATTGGCTTTGTCTTGGACCGAGTTCGGAAACTGCCAACCGGTGCACAGGGCTTCAGGGCTTCCTGGTTTTCCGCAGCTTTGGCGGGGGAGCTGGTTCTGGGACACCTCCTGCTGATGGAACGCCTCTCTGTCGGTTATGGCAAGAAATCCAAGCTGGAGTTCTCCGTTTACCCAGCCCCCCGGGTTTCCACCGCTGCAGTTGAGCCCTACAACTCCATCCTCACCACCCACACCACCCTGGAGCACTCTGACTGTGCCTTCGTTGGTGACAATGAGGCCATCTACGACATCTGTCATAGAAACCTCGATATTGAGCTCCCAACCTACACTAACTTGAATAGCTTGATAGGTCAAATTATGTCCTCCATCACCGCTTCCCTCAGATTTGATGGAGCCCTGAATGTTGACCTGACCGAATTCCAGACCAACCTGGTGCCCTATCCCCGCACTGGCTTCCCTCTGGCCACACATGCCCATCATCGCTGCTGAGAAAGCCTCCCACGAGCAGCTTTCTGTAGCAGAGATCACCGATGCGTGCTTTGAGCCAGCCAACCAGATGGGAAATGTGACCCTCGCCACGGTAAATACATGGCTTGCTGCCTGTTGTACCAGGGTGACGTGGTTCCCAAAGATGTCAATGCCGCCATTGCCACCATCAAGACCAAGCGTACCATCCAGTTTGTGGACTGGTGCCCTACTGGCTTCAAAGTTGGCATTAATTACCAGCCTCCCACTGTGGTACCTGGTGGAGACCTGGCCAAAGCACAGTGAGCTGTGTGCCTGCTGAGCAGCACCACAGCTATTGCTGAGGCCTGGGCACGCCTGGGCCACAAGTCTGACCTGATGTATGCCAAGCGTGCCTTTGTTCACTGGTACGTGGGTGAGGGCATGGAGGAAGGGGCGTTCTCTGAGGCCTGACATGGCTGCCCTTGAGAAGGAGTCTGAGGAGGTTGGTGTGGATTCTGTTGAAGGAGAGGGGGAGGAAGGAGAGGAATACTAAAGTTAATGTCACAAAGGTGCTGCTTTTACACAGAAGCTTATTCTGTTTTAAACATTGAAAAGCTGTGGTCTGATCAGTTCATTTGTATGCAGCAGTATATACTCTCATACAATTACTGGCCTATGCTTTAAAACACGACGCTTTGTTACAGACCTAACCTGTCCATTTCTCTGATGGGTTTGAATAAGGTATTCCCTGTCTTAAATGAAAAAAAAACACACCAAACAAACAAAAAACTCCCACCACATGATCATCTTATTAGAGGCAAGAAAAGCATATGACAAAACCCAAAGACTTTCATAATAAAAGCACCCAACAAATTAGGAATGGAATGGAACTTACTCAACCTGATAAAAGACATACACGAAACACTCACTGCTGACGACATACTTAAATGTGGAAGGTCGGATGCTTTCATCTTACGACCAGAAACAAGACAAGGCTGTTTGCTCTCGTCACTTCTGTTTGGCATTCTAGTCAGGGCAATTAGGCAAGAAAAATAAATAAAAGGTATCTGGATTGAAAAGGAAGAAGTAGAACCGTCTCTTGGCAGATAACACGATCTTGTTGTCTTAGTTCATTTAGGAGGCTATAACAAACTGCACCGCCTTGGTAGCTTATAAACCACAGACATTTATTGCTCACAGTTCTGCAGGCTGGGAAGCCTTAGGATTGGGGTGCCAACAGGGTTGCCTTCTGGGGGCACGCTCTTCCTGCTGTGTGCTCACATGGGGAAGGAGTAATGGCTCCTCTTTTGTAGGCACTAATCTCATTCCTGGGGCTCCGTCCTTGTGAGCTGAGCGCCTCTCAGAGCCCCTACATCCTAATATTGTCACTTCGGGGGTAGGATTTCACCATATGAATTTGGGGGGAGACACATTCGGACCATAGTACTTGTATATAGAAAATCCTGATGGATCCATACATACCTTGGGGGAAGAAAGTGCTAGAGGTAATAAGTGAGTTCATCAAGGTGCAGGCCCTACGAGCACTACCCAAACTTCAGGTGTATTTCTATACACTAGCACTTCAAGTCCAAAGATGAAATTAAGAAAGCAATTCTATTACAGAAGCGTCAAAAAGAATAAAATAGTTGGGAGTAAATGTAACAAAAGAAGTAAAGACTTAAATATGCCGAAAAACTTCAGAACACCATTGAAAGAAATTAACTTAAGTAAGTGGAAAGACATCGCTTGTTCATGGATTAGAGAACTTAATATTGTTAAGATGACAGGACCCCCCAAATTGATGCAGAGTCGTCATAACCCCTAGCCAAATCCCTGCTCTTTTTGCAGAATTAACATGCTGATCTTAGAATTCATGTGCATACTCAATGGACTGGAATTTGAGATAGTGTGGTCCTGACATAGGGCAGTCGTATGGGTCAATCGAATAGAGAGTGTGGAAACAAATTCACACGTTTATAGTCAAGTAACTTACAACAAAGGTGCCAGAACAACTCAGTGGGCAAAGAATAGTCTTTCAGTACGTGGTGCTGGGACAACTGGATGTGCACACGCAAAAGAATGAAGCTGGACCTCTACCTCACACATTTCAGACGGGTCAAACAGTTAAATATAAGAGCCAGAACTATAAAACTCTCAGAGGCAATCTCTAAAGTGTAAAGCTTAGGTGTAACTCTTCAGTGTAAATCTTTGTGACCTTGGTTTAGACAGTGGTTTCTTAGGTATGACATCAAAGGGACAGTAACAAAAGAAAAAACTGGGTTTCATCAAAATTAAAAATGTTGTGCTTTAAAGAATGCTATAAAGGAAGTGGAAAGACAGCTTACAGCATGGGAGAAAACAGCTGCAACCCAGCACCTGGTTTGGGCCTGGAATCCAGGATATATAAAGAATTTTTACAATCCAGTGATAAAAAGACAACCCGATTTTTAAAAAATAGTTAAATATGTGTATTTTTTAACACATGAAAATAAGAATGTTTATGCAAAATTAATCTACCTCTCCCTCCCCAACAGTGGTCCAAAACTTGAAAAACAAGGCACTGAGTCATTTGGTAAATTTGCCCTGGCAACTACCTATTCTGAAAAGTAATTCTTGTTCCTTACTTGAAAGCCCCCGCAGAAGTCTGTTCCACCATCGTTATGCTCAGAGCACCAGGCTGGTCATGCTGTACCTTAGCTTGCACACCTTAGCTTGCACACCTTAGCTTGCCTTAGCTCACCTCACATCTCTGTTCATGGAGGGTTACAAGCATTGCATTTCTTTTTTGTGGGAATGAATTTTGATTCATACAAATTTCTATTAACAAGTTCCTGAAAAAAGGATCTCTACTTGGAGTTAATCATCAGTTTTATAGAATTAACCTGCAGTTCAGCTTCATAAAATTAAGAGCTTTGGAGGGGAAATAATGAAAGCTAGTTCTTAAAAATACATATTTTTGAGACAGTTTTGGGTTTTAATGGCTTTATCTTCTGTGAAAATTTTGTCATTTTTCTGTTGGCTCCTATGCCTGGAACAATGTATTTGTGGAATAAACGAATGAACAGATGTCTTTTCCAAAATGGTAAAATGAACGGACCCATCTTACCCTTGCCGTGTAGAAAGAAACTGGTCTTGGAAGTCCCGAGGGCCTGGTTCAGTCTTGGCTCTTCCACTCTTTGCTGCGGGCAACGGAACGTTCTGTAGCCTCCTGAGCCACATCTGCTTGCGCGGTAGAAAGGTTTGATGACACAGTGTGCATGTGGAACGGCCTCACTTGTCTTAGGTAGTTTAAGTGGCAGCTATTAATCATTGTAAATTATAACAGTATTGTTGTCTTGGGGAGAAATGTGAGCTTTGTCTTGGTGTATTTCTACTAACAGTTCAGCTTCTTCGATGAACTAGCCGCTCTGATTTATAGAAAACACCAAGTTTAGCTGTGGTAACTGGGCTGTACCACAGTGAGAAATCACTCCAGAATGCACTTCTCATTTCTAATGACAAATTAAATGTACAGTTGAGCGTGATCGGGGTTTGTTTTTCAATAAAGCTGAACAATAGTTTTAGGATGGGTTTTCTTTTTCCAGAATTCTCTGGATGAGGGTTAAGGGAATGGGAAACTGACACGTAGGGACGTATTAGTGAGAATATAAAATGGTAGAGCCTTTTTGTAGGGCATTTTTGTATCAACATTTAAATATCAACATTTAAAATGTGTGTATCCTTTGAGCAAGTAGTTGTAGGAATCGTTCCTATGAAAACACATTTGTACAGAGATGTCCATGGCAGTGGTGTTTGCCCTGGAGAAAACTGGCAGCTAGAATGTTTAGTGGGGGCAGATCAACCCAGACTCTGGAAAACCAGGCTGTCATTAAAGAAAATACAGTAGCTCTCTAGTGTCAGCACATACTTAAAAACCTATATAAAACAAGCATACAAACTATACGGATGGCCCCAGCTTACAGCGGTTTGATTTACGAGTTTTTGACTTTACAATGGTGTGACAGCAATATGCATTTAATAGAAACCGTTCTTCGGGTTTTGATGTTTTCCCGGGCTGGTGACATGCAGACTGAGTGATCCTCCTGCGTTGCCGTGTGATCACGAGGGCAAACAACCAATACTCTCCAGTGTGCTGTGTTGCCAGCATCTTTTGGGTAGTGTGCTTTGTATTTCCGCATCCCATCATGTCTACAAATGCCCGTCTGTGTCTCCTGCTTCTGGGGAGAAGAGGAAGGCAGTTACTCTCGAGGTGCAACTCAAGATCATTGCCCAACTGTGGGCTCATGTCCATGTCCTGAGCACGTTTAAGGTCGGCGAGGCTGAGCTGTGAGGTTTGGTAGGTCAGATGTAGTCAGTGCATTTTCGACCTATGATATTTTCAACTTAGGATGGGTTTGCTGGGACGTAACCCCATTGTAAGTTGAGGAGCATCTGTACATAATTTTTATTCCATTTATATGTGGAAAAAGTATGTATTCCTGAAGATTTGCAGGTGTGTGTGTTTGCGTTTTTAATTGTAAGAAAAATATACCATAAAATTTGTCATCTTAACCATTTGTAGGTGTCCAGCTTAGTGGCACTAAATACACTCACTGTGTTGTACATCCATCCACGCCGTCATCTCCAGAACTTCATCTTACAAAACGGAAACTCTGTCCCCATGACAACAACCCACCATCCCCACCCCAGTCCCTGGCACCCACCGTTCTTTCTGTCTCTGAATCTAAGTGCTCTGGGGATGTTATATAAGTGGAATCACACAGAATTTGTCCTTTTGTGTCTGGCTTATTTCAAGTGGCGTATTATCCTCCAGGTCCATCCCTGTTGTAGCAGGTGTCAGGATTTCTTTCCTTCTTAAGGCTGAAGAATATATTCCATTGAACGGATGGACTACATTTAGTTTATCCATTCATCTGATGATGTGCACTTGGGCTGCTCCCACCTTTGGCTGTTGTGAGTCGTGCTGCTGTGAACTTGGGGGTACAGTATCTCTTGGAGACCCTGTTTCCCTGTGTTGATGTGCACAGGGAAAGATAGACAACACTGAACCCCGGAAAATGATACGGGGCTGAGTGAAGGTGGGGCTTTGACCTGTTATTTCATGCACTTTCTGTTTTGTTTCTTTCCAATAAACATTAGGCGTTGTTCACAGCTGGTAAACTACAGAATCACTAACTGTTCTGTGTTTGGTTTGTGCCACATGCATGCAGGGTTTGGTGGTTCTTTTACCAGAAGTGCCTCCACGTGTGCTGAGAGAATGTAAACTGAGGCTGAAGGAGGAAGACCCTCCCAAAGAAGCCTTCGAGGCCTGCGTGAGGTGAGTGGTCCGCCCAGCCTGCGTCTGTGTAGCTCAGACATTTGTAACATAACTAAAGAGCCGTAATCACTGGCACTGTTTGATCTCGAATAACTTTAATTTTACTGTTATGATTAAGGTTTAATTATAGATACATTTGAAGGAATTTTAGATTAGAAATAAAAAGAACTCGATACTTGTTTGATGATAATTGTTTAAATAATGTCAATTATTTAAATTATAACATGATATCTATGGGTTAATTCCTATGTCTTTTCCACAACAAATAGAGGTGATTTTGAATTTTACTTAGAGAAAGTAAATTAAAACTAGTTAGGGTTTCTTTTTTGATAGCTACTAATTATAAGCAATATTTTTTGTTATCGTTGTTGCTTTTACTGTGCATGTTACATGATTCCCTTTCTGGTGTGCAGCCTGGGTGGGGCCCATGGGGGCTTCTCGGCATGACATAGTTCTTATCTGAGGCCTTTCCGAGTCAGGATGGTGGCTTTCTCTAGGGAGAGACAGATAAGGCGCAGTCATTACACACCCACAAGTGACACACTGGGTGGCTCCCATCGTGGACCGCTTGGCTGGCTCCGGGCCCTCTCTGCTTGTGTCTAGTGTGAAGAGGTTCCCGTAACATGGTTTCTTAGATCCAGGCACTTGCTGAAAACTTCTTTTCTCCAGACCTTTGCCACATGGACAGGAAAGTTCTCAGCAGAACACTTTGGCTAAATTCAGCTTCCTTACGTACACAGGAAGAAAGAATGGTTTCTGAAGTGACCTGGTCCAAAACATTAGTCCTTTGTATGTTTGTGCAAGCCGTTGGCATCACTTGGTCACTCGTTGAGCTGATGTCTGTTGAGGCCCACCCTGGGTCAGGACCTGGATGGTCCTGAGGCTGCCGCAACAAAGCCCCACAAATCAGGCGGCATCAAACGACAGGCAGGGATGGTCTCAGGGTCTGGCATCTGCAAGTCTGAAGTCAAGGTGGCAGCAGGTGATACGGTCGCAGAACGGCCAGGAGGGGGCCTTCCTGCCTCTTCCAGGTCCCTGTGGTGGCTGGTTTTCCTCAGTTGTCCTTAGCTTGTAGCTGCAGCATTTCAGTCTGCGTCTGTCGTCACATGGCCGTCTGCGTGCCT
This sequence comes from Rhinolophus sinicus, assembly GCF_057876585.1. Taxonomy (NCBI): domain Eukaryota; kingdom Metazoa; phylum Chordata; class Mammalia; order Chiroptera; family Rhinolophidae; genus Rhinolophus; species Rhinolophus sinicus. The sequence goes on along the minus strand of NC_142501.1, from coordinate 213,670,995 downwards.
CTAGCTCTGTTTCCTCCTCTTAGAGGGACACTGGTCATATTGGAATGGGGCCCACCTTGCTCCACATGACCTCATCTTAACCAATTCCATCTGCAGTGACCCTGTTTCCGAATAAGGTCCCGTTTACAGGTGCAGGGCTAGGCCTTCGCATCTCTTTGGGGGGATGCATTTCAACCCATAATAGTTTCCTTCTATGAGTTGAGGTTATAGCAGAGAACCAAACAAAAATGAAAGCCTGCTGGCTTGAGTTTATATTCTTTCATGCCTTACGAAAATATATGCCACAGCCTTGGTCTATTTACTCCTTTTGGAAAACATTTAAGTACTTACCACGTGCCTGTCATTGATCTGGGGTCTGGGAATAAAGTGATAAGCAACAGTGACTAGGCCCATTACCCTCAGGGAACTTATAACCAAGTGGATGGCAGAGAAACCTGTATTAGTTTCCTGTTGGCTGCTGTAACAGATGGCCACAAATGTGGTCTAAAGCAACACACATTTCTTCTCTTATAGTTCTGGAGGTCAGAGGTCTGAAGGCTGTGTCACTGGGCAGAAACCACGGTGTCAGCGGGGCTCTGCTCCCCTTGACGCTCTAGGGGAGAATCCGTTTCCTGCTTTTCCAGCTTCCAGAGCGGCATTCTTTGGCTCAGGGCCCCTTCTTCCATCTTCAGAGCCAGGAGAGTAGCATCTTCCAATCGTCTCGGCTTCTGTCTTTTGTAGCCTTTTCTTGCTTGGTGTGTGTCCACATCTCCCTCGGCCGCGCTCTCATAAGGACACTGGTGATTGTATTCAGGGCCCCTCTGAAGAATCCAGGATTGTCCCCCATCTCAAGATCCTTAATTCAGTCACACCTAGTGGGAGAAATCACTGATTGCCAGGACCTGTCCCGCTCCCGAGTGATGGGGGTCTCACAGGCCTGTGCCTCTTGTCGCTGGGCTGTAGTTTTCATTGTTGCTCGGGATTCCGGTTTCTAGCAGTTGATGTCATTTAACTTACCTAGTAATTGCACCTTGTGTTTTTGTAATCTGTCCTTTCACCCCTAAGAGCATCTTTTCTCTTTTATAGTTACTGTATGCTCCCCCATTTTAGCCTTATGATTTTTTATTGATGTATCTGTTGCTAGATTTGTGTGCCTTTTTTTTTTTTTAAAGAGGGCGCAGCTCACAGTGGCCCATGTGGGGATCAAACCAGCAACCTTGGTGCTACCAGCACCACGATCTAACCAACTGAGCTAACTGGCCACCCCCGATTTGTATGCATTTTTAACTCTCTGATTGAGCAACTTTTTTGGATTCTGTCCTGTGTTGAAAATATGGGCTGATGTACATGACTGTATTGGACTAATCAGAAATTCTGCCTTCTTCTCTGTGCATGAATTTCAAGATAGGAACTTAAAGTTGCCAATCTTTAAATAAGCTCTGATACTCAGGCATCTGTCTGTTTTGATTAGTTCATTCGGCTGATGACTGTTCACTCTCTAGTGTCTCTTTATTAAGTGTCTCTGTTTGCCATCGACTGTGCCAGGCCTGCCTAATGAGAGACTTCAGCATAACACTGTGAAGAAACAAGGAGTTTCCGTGTCTTGTGTTATCCTGCTCATTTCTGTATTGTTACAACGTCTATTTCCCCAAAGCCTTGTGTTCTCATTTGGGTCCTGGAATCCTGGTGCTGGATGGGCAGGAGTGGTCCTTTCTTGCCACCTGTGGTTTTCCCTGCATGTCAGCACCTCCCAGGTGAGCGTATTGAAAACCAGCATCGAACTAAGGCAGTTCTACATGTCAGAATGTTTGCACAGTGTGTGCAGTAGGTTAGTTTTCCAGCCTGGAGCAGTGGTAAGGAGTCTGTTGTTTGCAGGTAAGGAGTACTAGGAAGTGAAATTGAGAAGCACTGGTAAGCTCATGGTAGGCATTAACTTTATGAATATATATAGACTATGAAATATAAAATTTGACAGGATAAGTTGGTATTTGTGTCGTCTTTCTCATGGAAATTCTTAAATACCTTTATATGTAAATATGATTTAACTAAGACAACGGTATCAGAATCCTTTAACTGGTTCAGAAACGTTTGGAGTTGAGCTGCCTACATGCTGACACGAGCAAGGGGCCCCCCAAGGTCCTCCTCTCCCTCCACTAGGAGATGAGCTGGTCGAGTAGCCCCCAGAACAGTGCGTTAAGTTCTAAGATCGAATGAAGCAGCAGTTTCAAACCTTTGCTCTCAGGACCCTGGTATACTCTTAAAACTTATTGACCCAAAGAGCTTTTGTTTATGTGGGTTATGTTTTAAAAAAATAAGACACAAACATTCCACTGTCACAGCAGTGATGTTGTCCCCCGTCTCATGGCCTCTGGGAAACCCTCTGTGAGAATGAGGTTTTAAAAGACACATAAAGTCTTGCTATTACTATAAATAGTTTCATTATTGAATATTCCCGGCAGGGTGTTGGAATCTTCAGGGATCCTCAGAACACGTTTTTCCTCCAGCATCCAGCACAGTGCTTGCATCTACTCAGTAGCTGTTTATTAACTAATGAGCTGTCCCTTAGCTACGCCCCCAAGGAGGCATTTCATTACTTCTATAATAAAATTATGAATAAATAAAACCTAAGAGGCATGGCTAATTGCATAAAATTGCTTCAAGAAATGTGTAGTGTAGAATAATTTATTAGGTGCTTTATTTTCAGTGTCAAAAAAAGGTTGTGTCACGTATTAACATTTTCTACCTTATTACTGTTATCATTTAGACATTCCAATTTTATTTACAAAATGTTTACATTCCCTCCTGAAATATACATCCCTGTGCACATGTGTGCAAGGGCATACACCACTTTGAATACACTTTAAACTATTGTCTTTTTACTGGTTGATTCTTTTTATCAAGTAATTATTTCTCTGATGTTCATATACATAAAAAGAACCTCTGACTTTGGGAGGGTTAAATTGATTGCATTTCTTTTGAATTCTTGCCTTCATATTTTCACTGATAGTCTTAGAAACCATTGTGGAATTCTAACTGCAAGGTTCATTATTTTGAATTGTGTATGGTTGACTTTGCCATGTCAGGTGCTCATTAGTGCACTAACTAACACACGGTTGTTTTCATATTGTAATGCAACACAGGTATATAAATGCATAAAATCTTTTTCTAGAGTTGTCCATAGCTACTTAAGTGGAGAACCATTTGAAGAATACCAAGAAAGCCCACATTTTTCTCGATTTTTACAGTGGAAATGGCTGGAAAGGTATGTTCTAACTTAAAGTTCAATGAAAACAAGTAGTAACTTCTCATCATGCATACTGAGTGATGTATACTTTTCCGTCTGTCAAAATACTATTGGCAATCTTGTGTTGTATTTGGTATTTTTGTACAGAAATTATCAATGTGTGTTATTCAGTTTATTCTCATTCAGTTGACTCTGTTCTCTTTTTTTAAAATGGCGGTCAGCCCCGTTGGTGCAGTAGTTAGGAAATAAAACATATCCTAGATTCACAGAAATGTAATCCAATACAGTGTTTGCGTCTTGGTGGTCTCAGCCTCCACTCGCTTGGTGCTAGCTGTGTGGCCTCAGGCAAGCGCCAGCCTTTATGAGCTTCAGGTCCTTGTTCATAAAATAGAGGTACTCACAACCCACTCTCGTGGACTGTAGGGTCACCTGGGAAATGTGTGAGATGCTCAGCCGTGTCAGCTGCCATCAGTAGTGTTGTTGTTATTACAATTATTATTGATCGATCAGATTTCCAATCTAGTTCCTACATGTGTTTTTGACATGTTGGGTAGTCTCCTGTGAGGTCCTTTTTTCAAAGGACAGAGCGCTGTAGATATGCAGATACGTCCTTTTCCTCAGGAGCTTTCTGACAGGCCCAAGATGTGCGCCTAAGGTTTCATAAAGTGTCTCACTGTGGGTTAGCTGCACATGTGTCTTTCGTTAGTAAAGGTAACTGGACCGTTCTGCACCTGTCTTAAGAATTTTCACTCAATCTTCGCTGTTCCGTGGGCTCCTTTCTCTTAGTGCAGCTGAGAGCTGTCCACTAGAGGGAGCCATGGTCCCTGAGCGCCGGCGCCCTGGGCCTGGCTCTCCCCTTTACCTGTGTGGTGCCATGAATAAGGCTAGGACAAAAGCTAGGCTTTTCTGTTTTAAAGTAACAATGTGATGTGAGACCTGAAACTTTTTTTTTTTTTTTTTTTTTAATTAGGCAGCCAGTAACAAAGAAAACATTCAGACACTACAGAGTTCTAGGGAAAGGCGGATTTGGAGAGGTAAGTGCTGTGGGGCCACTTCTGAGCAGTACCTGTAGAGCTGTAGGCAGCGAGGTAATTGAAAGACACCTTCGTTCCCAGCACTTTCGTTTCCTTCCTGTGTGTTTGGGGAATCATTGTAGCCAACCAGGAGAATTAACATTGAACTGGGAGCAAAAGGTACTTTGCTACAAGCTTTCAAAACATTAGGAGATCTAGAAAAAAAAATTCACATCTTTGTGATTTTTACCTTTGACTGCATATTTCTTAAAGAACTTGTTTTCCCGTATTTAATGTTCAAGCTCAGTCAGTTTGTCCTGATAGAAAAGATTATTCTGTTTTTATACTGTGGAATTTCTGTTACTGTATTTCCATGATTTACAACTAGTCTTCAAGTTCGTGTAGTACAGAGTACATTATTAAATATGCTTATTTAACTCAGCTCTGTTTAGACAAATATGGCCCTCACACCTACCTCCAAAGGTGTTAGGAAATGTATTAAATTTGGGAAAATCCTGAGGAAACTACCGGCAAATTCATGAGAGACGGCCTTTAAATATGATGCCCTCCTAGATAAAGACCCCTGTGGTAGGTGGACAGACTTCTACGCTTCTGTTTCAGCGATTTAAAGGGATGTTAACTGCCTCGGGAATTATCTGGCGTGGTCATAGTCAGCTCCAGCAGTAGTGAGTCCCCAGAGATGGAGAGCCAGAGGGGAACTGAAACTGGATGTGTGGTCACAAGAGGTGATCCTGCCTGCGTGTGTTTGAACCACACATGCTCCCCAATTCCAAGTGAAGGCTCACCCTTCCCGTGAGCTGGAGCGCTGACCCAAGAGGTAACACACTACGGGAGATCTGCCGTACGTGTGCTGTTTGGCGGGGTAAGAAATCGGGCCCCGTGGCCATGGCTTGAGGACAGGGAGCATGTTGTGCCCCAGGCATGCTCTGGCGACCTTTAGAATGTTTGGCATAACCCAGCCAAGTACTCACTGTGACCCCTTCTATGTGTGCGGAAATTTTCATCATCTAAATTTAAATAATATATAAATATTACTTTAGGTAGAGTAAATGTATGAAAGTCTACGAATGCTATGAAATATGTTTCCTTATATTCTTGAACTTTAAAAAAAAAATCATGACTCTAGTTCCCAAAAGTTTTGTTCTTGTACAAAAAGGTAAAAGACGTAGGGAGATACATTTAGATTAAACAGATGCACCATGGTCAGTATGAACAAGTTCCGTTTGCCCACTGTCTCAGAGTTTATTAAGCACAGTGCAGTCCCTGGATCGTCCCAGCTCCTTTCGCAGCCGAGGAAGCTGGGGGAGGAAAGAGCTGACTCAGAAACTCCGAAGTGTCCGCGACTGGAATGGGCTTGTCAGAGTCTGCGGCTGCTCTTTCCCAGAGGGGTTGTCATGAAGGACACCGTTTTCTTCTTGTAGCCTAAGAAGTGTCAGGTATATATAAACCTTTTTTTTTTCTTTTTTAAAACTAGGTTTGTGCCTGTCAAGTGAGAGCTACAGGGAAAATGTATGCCTGTAAAAAGCTAGAAAAAAAGAGAATAAAGAAGAGGAAAGGTGAAGCTATGGCTCTAAATGAGAAAAGACTCCTAGAAAAAGTGCACAGTAGATTTGTAGTAAGTGTGTCCCTGTTTGTCCTCCCTGTGGTGGCTTCACGAGTAGCAATTTCCTCAGTCCACAGCTGCCACGCCCCCCTTCAGGCCAGCCATGGGCGGTGCGTGCCACCTTTCAGGGATACGTGCCAGGCACAGCTTTGTTTCAGTAACCGCCCTCTTTTTTCTTGGTTCTTACTGGACACAAACAAAACAGCGGCGATCCTGCCTGAACCTGTGATTTGTGACAAACCCTTTGTGCTCCACCACACCCACTCGCGTGGCGTTGCTGGCCAGGTGCCCTTTGCCCTCGTTGGTGGCAGCCAGAGCTTCTCCTCAGCTCGCTGTCAGCCTCCAGCTGAGCGCTGTGGCCCATGGGGGCCCTCTGACCATCAGCTGAGGAAGCTTCTCTAGACTGCGGTCTGTGTCCGTCTTCGTCCAATTCCTGACTTGGCTCTCGGTTAGCATAGCCCAATCGAATGAAGCCTCAGATCCCCCCTTGACTGTTGTGGGTAAAGATGGATGGTCTGGGGTCTGGGGTGAGTTCAAGACCCGTTCTAGGCCGTAGGCCGTGCGTTAACATGTGCTTTTCACCTCCAAACCCAGCTTCTTGCCAGCTAATTACACATTTCCTGTAGCATCTACTGCAGTATGAAGGTCTAGGTGAAGGTAGAGAGTGAAAGATAGTATGTAGGATGATTTGTCGTCTTCGATGACTTCTGCCACGTCATTTATTTCTCAGCTCTGAGGCCAGCTGCTTTGTGCTAGGGGATAGACGTTCCCCAAGAGTGGACAGCCATCAGCTACATTGAATAGCGAGGGTTTATATGTGTAGTATGTCAGTCTGACGTGTGCTACCTGGACAGCTTTGATAAAATGGGCTCATCTTGGAGTTGCTTTACACATACTTGTGTAACTACCTTGAAATACAGAAATGCACAATCTAGCTTTGTGAAAGGGACGTAAATAGTAACAGCTTATTTAAATAAAATGTTGAGGTTTCTGTATTCTTGACTGCTGCCAAGGAACCTAGAAGTACTTTCCTTCCCCTTGATTCTGTTTTCTCCCCCTGTTTACGATTGGTCAGTGGGTCCTGACCTGTACTTGGGTCATGCTCATCCGTTCCTCTCCCCACTGCCGGCCTGACCCACAGCATGGTCGTGTGTAGATGGTCCAAGTTACTAAACACACGCCAGCCACAGACAAGTAGAAAAGGAGAATTTTTGATTATTGATACCAGTTATGATAACATCCAGAAACATTACAATTGAGATGAAAATTGGATGAAAATGTGCAAGACTTCCCCACTGAGAACTCAAAACACAGTAAGATGTGACAGACCTAAGGAATAGAGGGAACCATGTTACGGGTTGGGAGACAGGGCTGTGAGCATGTCAGCTCTTCCGCAAAGTGATGTGTAGACGGAATGAATTAAGTGCAGTCCCAGTCAAACTCCCAGCGTGTGTGTGTGTGTGTGTGTGTGTGTGTGTGTGTGTGTGAGTGTGTGTGTGTATTGGCACACAAGCCAGTAGGAAAGTAGACACGAAAGCTGAACAGGCACTGACTTGGTAACAGAGGTTCCCGATGGATAAGAAGTGTGTGAAAAGTAGGGAAGAGCCCCCTGTGCTCAGGTGTGGGAGGCGTGCGCATGCGGACCCAGGAGCAGACGCTGTGCCCGGCCGTGTTGACTGACAGCACGAGATGGGGGGGTGCCACTGGCAGGAGCGCTCCACTCGCTATGCGGTGTCCCGGGAGCACGGAGTCCCCACGCTCGGTGACGGTGACGGTGACGGTGACGAGAGCGTGGCTCTGAGGAGTCGTGGTCCCAAGTGTCTGTGAAGTGTTGCCACCTGCCCGCTTAGGCGTCACCAGTCTGTCCCTCAGTAGAGCTGCCGTGAGAGCCTCCCCAGGCACAGGCCCCAGAGCCTGTGGCACGGGGCACCGGTCCCTGAGGCAGGGGCAGGGTGTCCGGTGTGTGTCCCGTCACAAGCCCGCCAGTGAGCGAGCGAGCGAGCGAGCTAGCGGGGCCGTGTCTTGTCTGCGTCCTCTAGGTGAGTCTGTGCTACACCTACGAGACCAGGGACGCCCTGTGCCTGGTGCTAACCATCATGAACGGAGGCGACCTGAAGTTCCACATCCACAGCCTGGGCAGCCCCGGCCTGGACGAGTGGAGAGCTGTGTTCTATGCTGCCGAGCTGTGCTGCGGCCTGGAGGACTTGCAGAGGGAGCGGATTGTGTACAGGTAAGAGCCCGTGTCTCCTGGGCCCGGGGGAGGCCTGCTGGGGGCCCCGGGCCGCCCGCTCGCTCACAGTGCCGGTGCTGTGGCCGGTCGGAGGGGGCCTTGCTTTTCCTCTCAGTCCTTTTCCCTCTCTAGGAAGTAGTTTTGTTCGTTAAGTGGAGCACACATGGGCAGTGCTACTCACGTAAGCTTGAGGACCCATCTCTGAGATTTTTAGACATTTCGACTCCAAGGACAGCATAACAATTAAATGTCTTAACATTTTATTTTAATATTTTTGCATCTTAAATGTGGTGAAGAAAGTTAATTTCCTAGTTAGAACTAGTTCAGTGTGATTGGAGTATTAAGTTGCAATGGAAGCAGCCCCCACCGCCCTCTGGGTGCTGGTTCCTGGGCCCCCTGTTCTCCTCATTCACCTCAGGCTCACCTGCCGCCGCCCGCAGACCACTTCCTCCAGGCGTCGCCAGCCATGCCCTTTGTCCTGAAATCCCCAGGGGGCTGTGTGTCCATTGCCCTCATCCTCCCCATCCAGTCGGCCACCAAATCGCTCCAAAATATTTCCCTCTTTATCTCTAGGGTCACTGGCTTGGTTCATGTCTTTCGCAGGCCGACCTGTAGGACCTGGTCTCCCTAATGCCAGTCTTGCCTACTCCCTCCTCCGTGACACTGACAGCAGTGGCTTTCTGTAGTGCAGGTCTGATGCTGTCACGTCGTCCCCAATGTGGGGCCCTGTGTAATGCCATGCCCCCCTGACCTCTCCAGCCCGTGCCCTGCCGCTCTCCAGGTGGGCACCCTCTCTTCTTGTCATGTGCATGTATTTGCAGCTGCCAGCACCTCTGGCGTTTCATCCCTTTATCCCTTTGCACATGCGGTTCCTCAGTTGATGCCTTTCCTCGCTGCCCCTCTTCCTTCCCTCTGAAATGCTCCTGCTCGTCGTCCCCGAGTGGACATGGTGATGTCCCGCCCTGATGGCACGGAGGCGTGCTGCCCCTCCGCACTCGCACAGCGCTCGTGTTGTCCCACGCTAGGGCTGGTCACACCGGCCTGGGAGCTTCTCAGGAGGCCGTGAGCTCATCCATCCCTATTCTGATGACCTCCGACTTCTCTTTGTCTCACGTGGCCCACAGCCCTGTTACGAGTCTCTTGAGGACCAGGTTCCAGGCTTCACCATGGGGCTGACATGGCCCCACCGTGAGTTGAGCAAGGGGAGCATTCTGTCCTGGTAACAATTCCTCTAGCACAGGGGTGTCCAAACTGTGGCCTGCGGGCCAACTGCGGCCTGCAATGCATTTTTAATTGGCCCGCAGCAAATTCCAAAAATATAGTTAGTTTACTTAAATAAACCAGGTGAGGCAATACGTACTTCACCTCGAGTGAGTGGCCTGGCTGTTTGTGTATTTTACTGCATATGGCCCTTGGTGAAAAATGTTGAAAAAAATTTGGACACCCCTGCTCTAGAGACAGAGGTGGTTGTCTGAATGGAGAATGCCTTGTCACCATACTTACAGGGAGAGACCGGTGACACTGACGTGTGGGACAAACCTGTGAGAGCTTTGATTGCTGTTTCCGTCCTGGAGGAAATGACAGCTTCTTACAGTTAAGCACAGTTAAGCCCCCTCTGGCTGCTCCTGGTGTTGCGGCGTATGACTGGATCGGTGGGAAGAGTCTTATTTGCCCATCCTTTGACGTCGGTCTCCCACTTGCCCTGAGGCTGAGCAGGTAAAGGTTTGGGTCAGCCTGCACGCAGTGGGGCCTGGACCACGTCTGCCTCGTCCACTCCCATGTCCACAACACCTGCCACCAGGAGGCACCCACTAGGTGTTTGCTGAATGGGTGACCCATGGCTTTCAGCCTCTAAAGGTGCATCTCCTTTAATCTAAGGACCTGTTAAAGCACCACTTGCATTTTTCAAAGGAAAAGTTTTGTGTCCTCTTTCTTGTTTTCAGAGATTGCCACTTAAGTTTTATCAGACCAGGTGCCAGAAAGATAATCTTCCTTTTTGTAGACAGACGATACAAATAAAAATGCTTTACTGTTTCAGCAGTTCAAGGTCAGAGGGAGGAGGCATTCAGGAGGGGCTTTAAGCAGTCCTTAGGAAACCGATGTCACCAGGTGGAACTGAGAGCCCTGGGGCCGCCCCCCCCGCCCCCCAGGGAGCTACCTCCAGAGTGGCGTGGCTGCAGAGTGGAGCTGGCCTCCCGGTGCTATGCGGTCAGGGGTCTAGCAAAGGGGTATCTGCGTTCCATGAGCAGTTAAACATCATGGACTCCCAGAATTCCTTCCAGGATTAGTGCTTTAAATTGGGCCCAGGCCTGGACAAGGAAGGCTTCCTGGAGGAGCTGGAACTTTGGTTGCAGCTTGGAAAGATGGCTAAGATCTGAGCATGGGGAGAGGTGGTTCTTCCCGGGGAGCTATGCATTGTGTTATACCCTGGGGAAGGGAGCAAGGAGCAGAAGGAAGGCGCAAGCACGAGTTGGCTTTCTGTTGCCAGCCAGGCCCCATGCCTTTTTGCATGTTATTTGGAGAACAGGTTAAGAAGTCAGTAGAGCCATCGCAGCCTAGGGGCCTCTGTAGTCCTGTGCTGTTCGTTCAGGTAACTGCCTGACACAACATGGCGACAGATCACAAAGAAGACTCAGGAGCATTCCTGGGCTGACGGCTGCCCAGGCAGCACTTAAGGCAGCGGACAGCAGGAGGCCCAGGGAGCGGGCTCTCACCCAACGGGGTCGCGCACGCTGTTAGTGCCACAGGCTGTAGTTTTAGGTTCTGGTAGGTTGTCATTCCCTTAGGTACCTACCTCTACCTATAACTGGCTTTGTCTGAAATACTCAGTGACAAAAAGCAAGTGAATGAAGTAAAGTGTACGTGTGGGGAGAGAATCTTGAGGGAAGAAAAGTATCATACTTTTCAGTGTAAAACCACCACTTATTCAGGAAGTCCAACCTTTTTCAATGAAAACAGAACAACAGTAATAAAACATGCACACGTGTGTGTGTACGTACGCACGCGTGCAGACGCGTGCACATTTAAAGGCCAGCCAAGTGCTTTCACTCTCAAACTCCTACATGACATGCAATTGCCTGTTTATTATGCAAAAGTCTAAAAGGAAACTGTTGCCTTTGAATGTCTTTTAAAAAGTAACTTAGGAATATCGTCTCTGTAAAATCAGATGAACCTAAGTGCTCTTAGCTGGGATCAGGCGCCATGAGTGCTCCACCGCCACTGTCCTACATACTGACACCTGGGAATAACCAGTTCCCTAGTAAGTGGCACTTGCGTTTCTGCGTGGCATTTTCTTTTCATGTAAAAGCTTTCCCCAGACCAACCTGCAGCCTCAGGGAGGTCCTGGCTGGCCAGGAAATCAACGTTCTTCCATGTTTGCAGCCTCTCTGGGGATGCTGTATTTTGCTTTCTATTGTTTTGATAGTGTAATGTCTTCTAAATTACCAGAGTTATTTTTTATAACAACGTACAGTATGTATGCACGTGGATATGGCTAAAAACTATGAAAATTTTAAAGAATTGGCTTTTAAAAATGTTTTCAGTTTCACCGCTATGGAAAACAGTAGGACGTTTCCTCAAAAAATTAAAAATAGAGCTACCATACGACTCAGCAGTCTACTTTTGGGTGTATGTCTAAGGGAAATATACACAGGATGTTGAAGAGATGTCTGCACCCCCACATTCACTGCAGCATTATTCACAAGAGCAAGACATGGAACAACCTAAGTGTCCGTCAGTGGATGAATGGATAAAGAAGAGGTGGTATGTAAATTTGCACACACAGTCTCGACTATTACTCAGCCATGAGAACGAAGGCAGTCTTGCCATTTGCAACAGCATGGGTGGACCTCGAGAGCATCAGACATAGAAAGGCAAATACTACATGATATCACTTATATGTGGGATCTAAAAAAAAGTCAAACTCATAGAAACAGCGTACAGAAGTGAATGCCAGGGGCTAGGAGGTGGAGGAAATGGGGAAAGGTTGGTCAAAGGGTACAAACTTTCAGCTATAAGATGAATAAGGTCCGAGGAGCTCATGTATAACATGCTGACTGTGGCTGATATAATTGAAATTGACTATAGTCTTATAATTGAAATTTGCCAAGAGTAGAACTTAAGTGTTCTCACCAAAAGAATAAAATAAATAGGTAATGGATGTGTTCATTAACTAGATAGAGGAAATCTTTTCACAATTAAAAAAATAGTTTTAAATTTCATTGTATTTTCTAGCAATTTCAGAAACAATAGAAAAACATAAAACAGATAATAAATGGGGCAGGGGCTGACAATGCCCATAGTGGCCTTGACCCAGTGACCCCTGTCTATCATGTTCCCAAAGGTCAGCTTCCAAACTGTGCCAGTAACCACGTGTGTCGTCTTCTGTCATGTACCTTTAAAGAGGAGCTCACACTGGGCAAGTGGGACCCCAGTTTTCTGTCTCTATAGATGTACTTTTTTTGCACATTACGCATAAATAGGATCATGCAGTATATGGCCTTTTGCGTCTGGCCTCTGTCCACTGGCATAATGTTTTTGAGGTTCATCCATGTTTTAGCATTTACCAGCACCTCCCTCTTTTTATGGTGGAGTGATAGTCCATTGTCTGGATGGACCACGTTTTGTTTATGCATTTGCCAGTTGATGGACATTTTCGATTGTTTCCACTTTTTGGCTCACTCTTTATTGGTGCATTTTAAATGTAAGAGGGGAATTTAAAGTGTGGGAAGAGAAAAAGCAAGTGACCCCACAAGTCAACCAAGATCTCTAAAACAAAGGGGTGAGGGGGTGGCCTGGCTCTCTATCTGTCCTTTGGCTGGCAGTGTGTTTATGTTTAGTGGGTTTTTAAGATGTAAACTTACGGAAAGCCTGAGCTCCCGCCTCCTGCTCTCCTGGAAGAGGAAGGATGCAGTCTGCTGCTTCAGGAGGAGCAGGCGTGTTCTGGATAATGTCTTGTGGCTCGAGTCTTCTGCAAACAGCATGTCCCTGGAGGCTGCTGAACTGCTGAGGTCACGAATCCACCATGACCGGATGCCCACATGTGGTTAGACATGGCGACCTCTGCACCGAGGAGCACACTGCACTGTGCATGCCCCTGGCTTTGTTCCCATGTATCACTGCGTTGAAAGAAAACCGCCCACTGTGACGTGAATCACAAAAATGCTGCTAGCTGTGCTGAAAATAGGCGCTAATATTTATTTATAGAACACATTACATTTCTGAGCACTTGGCATATGTTGTCATTTCATCCTCCCGTGGTCTGTGAGATATCACATCCATTTACATATGAGACACTGTCTCCTGTCACCTCCCTGGTGAGTGAGTGATGGGCCAGCGAGGTCTTGCAATCTGTCTTTCATGCCTCGCTCTTTTCCCAAGGGGGGGAACCTGAACCTTTTCTTGGCAACTTTGTTGGATTGTTACATTTCCCAAGAAACTTGACTCTTTTTTAATTAAACAAGTTGGGAATCATGAAATTTCCACCCATCTGGAATGCTATAGTTGGGAAGTGGATGTTTAGCTGTGACTTGGATCTCTCTGTAATGAATGAATTGTGGCTCGAAAAGCAAATGGCACCTTCCCACTGTGTAAAGGAGAGGGGGTTGGTGTGCAGGAGAATATGGTGAGGGGGCGCTGGACCTCTAATTCCTTCAGAAGTGAACTGGGTCATACAGGCCGTTGGACAGTGTAGATTACCGTTCTCACGTGAGATTTAGCAGTAGCGGCAAGATTTATTCATTCATTCAGAAATCTGTATTGAGCCCCAGATGTGTACATGCTGCGTGCTAGAACACTTTAGGGGACACATCCAGTTTTGAGGTCACTGTCCTCGGGAAGCTTGCACCCTAGAGGGTAGAAGAGCAATGTGCAAGCGAGCGCGGAAGTGAGGTATAGTTACCAGGTACGAGAAGTGCTTCAAAGGATCATCGCTGTTTTCCACCCTTTTGAAACATGGAAGTTTATGTAGAGTAGGAACGACAGATTTCAGTGTTTCTAAGAAGTATTAATCTGTATATGACCCACATTCTTCTAGATTAGAAGTGTATGGTTCTCTAAAAACAGTAGTGCCTAACAAACCCATTTCCTGGCCGCTCTCTCGGGCAAGTCCGCCTTTCTGGACGGGCCCAGATTGACTGGGACCTCCGAGTCCTGCCCTGAGTCTAGCGAGAATATGTTCTTGAAGAATGTTTAAGGGGACACTTGGGGGTGAAGCAAAGTGACTTTTGCCTTTGTTCCCTGGGCCTGCCCTTCCCCCTGTGTTGGGGGCCGTAGCTGGTATAGTAAATTAAGAATATGCAGATTATGACCTGCATCTCAGCTCCCACTTTGGGGACAAGAACACCTGGGCCGTTTTGATGGAAGGTGCAGTTTTAGTACACCACACAAAGGAAGGAAAGTCACAAGATGTATTACTAACAGATCCTAGAAGGGGCGGGGTGGGGGGGGCTGTTGAGCCAGGGGAAGGACTGACTGCCGTCTGTTCCAGGTGAGCAGAAACTAGCAGCGCCTGTGGCTTACAGCTGGTGGGGGCGCAGGTCACTGGCTCTTCTCTGCTTGGCTCTAAGCCATCACTGTGAAAGGTGCTCTGGGCAGAGTGAAGCGGGGCCTGGGAGCGGAAATCCCGCGTGCAGGTCCTTGTCTGATGTCCAGACTCTCAACAGCAGGTTCGCCTGTCAAGGTTTGGGCAGCACTCAGAGGAGCAGTTTTCTCGTCCCACCCCTGCCGGGAACATGCTGCGGTGGCTTTTGATTGGAGTGGAGCTGCTTTTCTAGACCATGTTCTCTATATTTCAGCCATAGCAGTTCCGGTTCAGCCTCAGCTCTGGAAACCTTAGCTGTGGCCATGCCGGCCCATGCTTTTCTCTGCCCTCGTTCTGCCTCACTCCCCAGCACAGGCTGCTAACTGGCAGGACCCGTGGGCAGCAGAGGGGCACCGGAGAAGAGCAGGGCACTGGGACAGGCGTGGGCAGGGACACAGGAGGAGCAGGTGGGCGGTGAGCCGGGGCCAGGCAGCGAGCGCTTCGAGCCTCAGGCTCCAGAACTCATCTTCAGTTTGCCACCTTGTGACAGTTCCTGACCCGGGAGCAGGTTGGGAGATGGGATCTAGGTGGGAAAGTACACTTTTGTCAGGAGGAGGGGCACGAAGCCAGCAAAACGAGCTTCTGGCAGACCAGGACATGACTTAACACAGGGGCGCACCACACGTCACATCCACGTCTCACCAGGTCAGCAGGACAACATGGGGCGCGGGCTTGTCCCGGGTAGGGAGGCACCCGGACTCGCTCTAGTTCCCGGCTTCCGTCAGACCATCGTGTTTGTGTTGCTGGCCTAAGATTCAGTCAGCTCTTCTCAGACCAGAAGCAGCTGAGAAGGTCATCCAGTGAACCCCTTCACCTGACAGTTGGGGACACCTGGCCTGACAGTGATGAGGCCGTGTCCAGTGCCCTCCACACAGCAGACACCCTGTGCCCGCCTGGGACATGGTGCCAGAGAACCATTACTTTGATTAAAGCCTGGAGAAGTTGTTTCTGAGGGGAGGTTCGAGAAACGTCACCACTTGGTAGCCCGAAACTGTGACCCTCTGGTGCCGATACACACATGGTACGTGGGGTGGGGGTGGGGCGGGAGCAAGTACGACTTTGGGATGTGTCTGCTTGTCACTCAGCCTCCGCGTGGCCCCTTTGCTGCTCCATGGAGAGCTTGTGACGGTTACAGCACAAGGCCTAGCCTAGTGAGCACTCGGTAGGTTAGCTGGTGGGTATTATCACTCCTGTTGTTTTGAGTGCTGTATGCAGTGCGTCCCTTCAGAGCCAGCTCTCGGCAGTGCACTGTGCCAGCTGGGTGTAGCGCTGGAGGGACAGCTCCGTGACCTGGTGACTCAAGGGCGAAGACCAGGTGCAATGCAGGCTCGAGTCAGCAGGGGTTCGGTGGGCCCACGACTTACATTCTCCTCCTCTCTGCAGGGGTCCTGGCCCACACTTAGACGGTGAGGGTTTGGGGTTTTTGTTTAATACAGAAAGAAAAAAGGAGAAACAAAAATGCTCATCATGCCACCCGATGATGTAGGAGCACGTGCACGTGGCCAGAAAATGCAACCCAGAGCTGCCATTCCCACCCTTCCACCACCGTCCGTCTCCCCACAGAGGCCAGTGACAGCACGTGGGTGTCTCGCTCATGTAGTCACATCTCCGTGAGCTTCTCCCTTCCTGCGTCTGCTTTCTGACCGAGGAGGCTCTGCACTGACGGAAGCCTGTGGGTGCGCTGCGGGCTCTTGTTCTGGGGCTTTTCTGACACGTCCTCCTCCTGCCCTCCCCGTGTTGCAGGGGTGTCGGCGCTCGGCTGGCTTCAGCTCCCTCCTCTGTGGGTTCCAGTGATGTGACCACAGGTTGGGGGGATGCTCAGGGATATGGGACTGTACTTAAAACCAGAGTGAAACATAAATCCTTTGAAAAATAATTGTTAAGGGAAAAAACAAAGTAACTTGAGATACTACACTTCAGATCGTTTAGTCCCTGGTGATTTACCTCATTGGCAGTTTGTGGCATCCCTGTGCCTTCACAATGGACTGCAATACAGTCTCTGCTGCTGGCCTCACTCGCGCCCTGCGTGGCTGGAGGCGCCGTGGGTGTCGGTCACGCCATTCTACAGGGGAGACAGTAAGGGGAGACAGGTTAAGGTCACACAGCTGATGAGGGGCGGAGCCAGGATTTGAATCCATGTCTGTCTGGCTCCCAAACTGAGTTCTTCTAATATGGGGACTGTTCGGTTGTCATTTTTCAAAGGATGCTAATGGTAAGAGAATTTGAAGACTCATTCCTGACACTGGGCTGCACATTTCATCACTGAAATGCCTTCGGTGAAGTGGGTAGTGTGGTGGAAGGCCCGCTTTACACTGTCATCAGGTGTACCCCTCAGGTCGACTCCTGTCTCTCCACGTGACCACAGCCTTGTGACAACACGAAAGGCCCCTAACTTGATCCACAGGTGTGGCTTCATCTGCCGTCTGGCCACTGCTCCCAGCATAGAGACGCCCGTGCTTATTTCTGCTGAGTGCTGAGGAATCGCAGACTCGACTTCTGAATAATGGAGCATTTTGTTGTTGTTTCTTCCTTTGTAGAGACTTAAAGCCTGAGAATATTCTCCTCGATGATCATGGTAAGTGAGTGAGCTTTCACATTTAAAGCGCTGACTTTGTTTAGACAGACCTGGATACAGTAAGTTGCTGTGGACTTAGCGTTAATGCAGAATAGAAACAACAGCAAACAGAGAAACTGGTAGGTGCTCCTTCAGAAGTGTAATGTAGGTCATTGTCATTCCCGGTGTTTAGACGGGAAGCACAGGTGGTCACAGTTTCTGGTTAATAGTTGAGTTTTAGAAGCATGTCAAAGGAAAGTCAAAGGAAGAACATTTTCTCTCTCCTCTTTCTTGCTGTGGACCCACATCTCGCTTTATGCCTTGGACGTGTGTTTCCCTGCCCTCGTAAACATGGGTGCGCTGCTCTTGATGCTGCTGTCCTCTACAGAGCACATGTCATGGGCCGGGAGCGCAGGTGGCCCTGTGGGCTCCTACACTGGCCGTGGGGACCCTGTGCTAGTGGACGGGAGTGGCCCCTTGGGAGCTGGGTGACACCTGCGTCAGGGAACGCGAGACTTGTTGCCAGGCCTGCCAGGCCTCTAGCTGGTGTATTACAAGTACGCGAATGAGTCCTGTTGGGAGGGGACTTTCTTCAGGTGAGTTTTGGGGCTGTCTGGGAAACCTAGTGGAGAGCATGAGACAAGGCCAGCAGGACCCCGACAAGGGAGAGGGCAGGGCTGAGACCAGATCCTAAAGGCCGGCCACCGTGCGGCAGTTTCAAAGCACAGACTCCTTTTGTTTTTCCGCCACGTGCTTCCTGCCTGCTGTCGAGTTTACGCATGAAACAGCCACCTGTGAGGAAACTCATGGATTCTCATTCTGTGGAAGGTGATACCAAGATTTGGAAGTATCTTGCCAAGGTCATGTCCATGGCTTCTGGCTCCTAGCCTGTGGTTTATTTTTTTTTTTTGTTCTTCTTTTTATCCCATCCCCTGTGGTTATTCATTCTTTGTGCTCTGCTGCTGCCCAGAGCAGGGGTTAAAACGGCTTACAAAGGGAGGATGTACTCTGTGGAAATGGGGAGTAATGTCCAACATATCCTGATAATTAGAAAAAAGTACGGTACAGAACAGTGTATAGTCTGCTACCTTTTGTGTAAAAAAGGGGAAATGACGTATATTTGTATTGGCTTATCTACCTGTAAAGAAACATAAAGGAAGAGTCATAAGAAACTAATAAGAGTGAAAAGAGCATGGGGGAGCAGACTTTCCACTGATGCTGATACCTTTTCATGTATTCTTTGTATATTATTTAATTTCTGCAAAAAACCCCAAACAAACCACAAGTTGGGATTCGGATTGGAACCGTGTTGAATCTATAGAAAATCTGTGGAGAACTGACATCTTAACAACATCGAAGGAGTCAGTTTACGAACGTAGTGTATGTTTTAGTGTAGCTGGGCTCCTTTGATTTCTTTCGGTATTGCATCACAGTCTTGTTCACTGTAGTACCATTTGAGTGTGCTACTTGTTCAAAAGTGTTTTGTTTGTCCATTTTGTAAGTGGACGTGAGGAAACTCCTTGTTGATATTTGTAGATCTTTTCTCTGCATGGGCCCCTCCTCTCCAGAATTTACCCCATAACTTCGAGCTGACCTATCTTTCCTGGGCTCTAGTCTCTTGTCTTCTTAACATAACGAGACCGCCTGTTCTGCTTAGGTTCCCCTTCCTGTGCCATGTCTGACAGTCGCTCCAGGTACAATGCCAGGATGGGCCAGGAAGACCGCAGGGCCCAGCTCTCAGGAGTCACTGCCTCGGCGGCCGTGGACCCAATGGCGCAGTGTATTTTGACCGTATTTAAATTAGTTGTGGTGGGAGGCCAAGTTTTGTGTCAGTTATTTCTTCTTAGTTGGAAGCAGAAGTTCCAGGATATTCTTAATTTTAGTACATTCCAGTGTATGAATTATTTCCCATTTTGCTTAGTGCTTTTCGTGTTTTGCTTAAGAAACCTTTGCCTGCTCCCATACTGCAAAATGTTCCGAATTTTCTTTCAAAAACATTATTGTTTTATCTTTCCCTTTTACTTCTATAATCCATCTGGAATTGCCTGTTCTCTATGGTGTAAAGTAGAGGTTAAGATACATTTTTTTAAACAGGTAATCAGTTGACCCAGCTCCATTCATTGAAATGATCGTCTATTCCCCGTCGCTTTGGAGTGCCACATTTGTCATAAATCAGGTGTCTTTATATGTGTGGATCTGTTTCTGGGCTTTATTCTGTTTCTGGCATTATCTTTAGGCTCTTCTGGTTGTGGTCAGTAGCAGCATGGGTCCCCACGACCTTCTCTGTCCTGCCCCGAAGCAGGAGCCCAGCAGCATTCTGGGTATTTACTGTGTTACTGTCCTTTACACACTATGGACTTGCTCAGCTTCCAGTTAAGAATAGAAAAAGAATGACAAAACCTTGCTTCTCTTGATTTCAGGAGACTTTTAATCTTCTCTTCCTGTCTTCCTACCCTTTTAATTTAAAAAAAGTAATCCTAGCTGTACTTTAGTTTCTATGATTTAAAAAATGCAACTGATTTTAGGTTCTAACTATCATGCAATTAAGATTCCTAAGAACTAATTGCCACCAGTAAGCCCTGGAACATACAGCGTCGTGATTCTCTGTGTCAGTCCCTCTTCATTTCCCTTCTAGTCAGCTCGTTAGGTTTGCTTTTGTCTGTAAAGCAGAACTTGACTATTGCGGTAGAATTAGGTAAGAAAAGCTGAATATCACCTGTTCCAGGTTATGAGATGCATGCACCCTTCGACCATCCTCAATGTGGCAACACTAATTTTTACAAACTTATAAATTAAGGGGGACTTGGCTTTTGAAATTCAGCTGGTGGTTGAGGTAACAAAGAAAACTGTATTATGCTTATATTTTCTATAGAAGAGGCCTCAGTTTTATGAAATAGATATATTTTTAAAAAGTGGGATAGTGCGTTTTTGTAAAAACCGGTAGCATTTTATTATTGACAATGATGTAAAGGAAATCCCATACTTCATATTCTTCTATCTTATCTATTTATCCATCCATCCATCCTAACGATACCATTTTTTTAACATAAAGACAATACTATTATTATACCCAAAAGTATTTAACGATTCCTTAATATCACCTACTATCCCATAGGCTTTAAATCTTAATTATCTCATAAATGTTTTTGTAGTTGTATATTTGCTTTTCAGTGAACTCCACATTCCATTTGGTTGATACCTTTCTTGTTGAGTCTTTTTTAACTTTCATAGGTTCCTCTTCCTTGCTTCTTTTTGTTATTTGTTTGTGAAACCACGTATTACCTGCAGAATTGTGTTCTCCCCAAATTCACATGTTGAAGCCTTAACTCCCCGGCCCCAGAATGTGACTGTATTTGGAGACTGGTCTTTAAAGAGGTGAATGTGGTGAAACGAGGTCACTGGGGTGGGTCCTGTTCAATCTGACTGGTTCCTTGTAAGAGACGAGGACACAGACATGCAGAGGGACGACCACATGAGGACACAGGGAGAGGGCTGTCCCCTACGGACATGCCAAGGAGAGGCCAACCCTTCTAACACCTTGATCTTGGACTTCCGCCTCCAGGACTGTGAGGAAGTCAATTTCTGTTGTTTGAGTCCCTGCTCTGTGGCTCTTTGTTACGGCGGTCCCGGCAGGCTAGTACAGACATTTGTCCAGTAGAATTTCCAGGTTGTGGACTTGGCTGGATTGCATGTGTTCCTCTCCCCGGCTGCTTTGCCTGTAAGCCAGTAGCTAGGCCTGGAGGCTGGAATAGGTCCAGGTTTGGTTGTGGGTCGGCAGACTTCGTGCGTTCGTCCTGTTACAGTTCATCAGGAGACGTATGATGGCTGAGCGTCTCTCTTTGTGGTGTTCAGGTGGATAGTGATTGCGAATGTCGTCAGCCTGATCTAGCCATTGTTCAGTTCTCACCGCCCTTTCACTTAGTGGCTTAATGGTCAATGTCGAGATACATCATTTCATCGGGATTGTAAAATGATATGCAAATTCTGTCATTCCTTTTGCACTTATTGTTGGGATTCATTTATAAAAAAGCACTTTGCTTCATCAACATTTGTTTGTCCAGGAAAATCAGGTGAAATACTGTAACACTACTTCCCTTTATTTTCACTTTTCAGTATACCATGTTCGTTCTCTATCATTCTGCAAGATGACCAATGAGGTTTTGTTTTTCTCTGTTTTGGTACCATTTTGAACTCATGGACTGTAACACGTTGGTATGTTTCAATGCATTGGAGTCATTATTCGTTTTGAAGTTGAGCTTGGCCCGTCTTTGGCCCATGGGTGTCTGGTCGTCTCTGCTAAACCCCTTGTTTTTGGCTGTGATAATGTTCTAGGACCAACTTGCACATGTGCCGATTATGACCTGGGATCTGTTTCTCCAAAGGGCCCTGGGCTTCTGAGTGCCAAGTGGCATTGTGAGACCGCAGTGTGGGCACCGAGGTGCCTGTGGCTGCCCTGTTGGTGGTTCTTCCTGGGCCTTTCAGTGAACAGGGAAAACATTTGTCTTGTTTTTTCTTTCTTTTTTAAAAAGAAAATATTCATCATAGAGTCATATCAATAGTTCCAATTCTCATTTAACTTCTCCGTTTCACGTTTGTGTGTTTTTGTCCCAATGCTGAAAAGACAGAGGGTGCCAAAAAGTGCACACACATTTTAAGAAAGGAAAAAAAACTGTATTAATATTTCGCTGATGGTAACTACTTTGAGCAGCTCTTGTAATTGCAAAAGTCAAACGTGACTTGTGTTCATCTTTTGTTATCGGTATATATAGAGTATTATAATTTTAACACAGTTTTTTCCTGTCTTAAAAAGTCTATACGTTGTTTTGTCACCTTCTGTATTAGTTCCTAATGACAGTAACATAATCACAGCATTTTTCTCCACGTAGCTTTTTTACTGTGTGACAGAGCTCACTCGCCAACTAAGTGGAGGCCTGCTGGGTTCCGTAGTCCCGCTGCCTGCAGACATACCAGCCGCACTGGGAGGGAGCTGTGCCTGCCTCTGCGTCAGTCAGTGTGGCCGTGCATGGCCTTGTGACATGTCATTTCCCTCTTTCCTAGTGCATGCTGGGATAGAGTCACAGGAGAGGGGGCGCTGGGCTGCAGGGTCCAGTCACGCGCAGTTTGCCAGCTTGCTCTCGCGGCTCTGTGCTGCTCTGTGTCCCCACCCCCAGTGCGTGAGTGGCCCCTTCCCCACAGCCCCACTGACACTGTGTACTCAGACGCGGAGTCTTTGTCAGCAGTTCTACTGCTCATTTTGTAGTTTCAAAAAATCTCTTTTTAAAAAGAAGACAGGGATACTTAAAATTTCACAGCAATCCCGTACTTGACTTAAACACAAAATACATAAAAGCTGTGTGACAGGAGGAAACCAAGACGTGGTCAGTATGGCAGAGCTGGAACTGAAACCCAGGCCATGCAGCTACAGAACCTGCTCTAACCCTGACGCCCTCCTGCCTCCCGGGGTGGGTGTGCCCCGGGCACAGCGTGATTCATGCTTCGGTGCAGCCCGAGCCAGAGGTCCGTTTTCTGTCTCAGGCGTGGTGTAGACTGATTTAAGCCAGTGCAGTGCCTTGGAGGGCAGGGTCCACATTTTCAGTGTTCAGCAGATGTTTACTGGTTGAGTCACTTACTTCTTCAGCAAATATTTATTGAGTATCTACTCCATGCCAGGTACTATATTAAAAGCTGGGGATACAGAGGTAAATAAATTGAACAGGGTGTCTGTCCCAGGGCTGGTTTATCTTTCTAGATTCCCAAAAGAATGTTTTCTATAATTTGTTGTTTTCATAAGGAATTTAATAACTGTTTAAGTCTTCTTATATAAAGGCATGAAAACATAATATAGTTTTTTAAGTGAAGTTCCTTAAGTTTATTTATTTCCCTGACTTTGTTACCATTTATTCTTTAGAGAAAAACTCCGTATTATTTGTCTGTTGTTGTCCCTGCATATAAGCCAACTGGTATTCTGACAGAAAGTGTTTATTTGCTATTTTGTGGTTGACGTAGTATTTATTATAGTTTTATTTATGCACCTGGTAGTTATATGGAAATAAAATAATAAGCCCAGTGCTTGTATCTTATCATCTGGTTTTCTGTGGTTAAAGGGCTTCCCGACCAGTAGCCAGGCGTCAGTCTTATTTCCTGCCATTAGTGGAACTGAATGCAATGGATAATATTTCACTAAGTGTGGAAAAGTTAAGCGTATTTTAGATTTCAGTGTTTTCGAGTGTAGATTGCTGAAATTACCATCCATGTTCCTTTGATGTTTTTCCCCACTTTGTATTGTTGTTCAAGTGTCGGCATGCCCCCCTGTGATTTGTGTAATGTATTTGAACACACGCAGGACATATCCGGATTTCAGATCTTGGTTTAGCCATGGAGATCCCAGAAGGAGGGACAATTCGAGGAAGAGTTGGAACAGTCGGCTACATGGGTAGGTAAAAGACCCCTTCAGCGATCCTTGCGCTCTCTGTCTGGATGCCCGAGTCCTCAGAACACAGAAATTCAAATGTGAACGCACTGGAGGTCAGTTACATCCGGCCGCACAGGCGGTGTTTGAAGTCTGGACCCAGCCTACCTTGCAGCCTCCAAGGGGTCCTCCGTCTGCCCTCCTCTCCTAGATGGGAGGGGGGCCCGTAGAGGCCATGAGGCTCCGTGAAGGGAGGTCGGGACAGGGCAGCAGGCTTCTCTGCCACTGCCACCCGATGCCCACTGTCCCCGCAGACCCCTTGTAAAATAGTGTTCCTGGTTCCGAAACCTCTGTAAACAGGATGTCTGGCCTTCGGTTGGCTTGAAAGGGATAAGTTCGCAGTTTCCAGCCCAGCAGTGCCAGCCTGACCCAGGGTGGCCTCTGACATGAGGAAGGGACCCTGATGGCCTCTGCAGAGTCCTGCAGTAACACCCACTGCCTCTGCTGTCACCTGCTGCTGGGAATAGGTGGCCAAAGCCTGCGGGGCGCCCGTGGGTGTGGCTCTGTGTGTTTGGAGGGAGCGCCCTGTCGGGAGGTTGGGCTCTTCCCCAGCGCACCTTTCCCACGGTACAATGTGGTGATTCATTTCACGTTCTGTGAATAGTACACAGTTTCTAATGTCAGCTTTATTGAAATATAATTCACGTACCATAAAACCCACCAATCTGAAGTGTACATACAGTTCAGGGGATTTCAGTGTGTTCCCAGAGTTGTGCTCCTGCCACCACTGTCTGCGTTCAGAGCATTTTCATCACCCCAACAAAACCCCACACCCATCAATAGTCACCCCTGTTCCTCACCTCCCACCCCCCCGCCCTGCACCCTCCGATCTATTTCCTGTCCCCATGGACTCGTATATTCTGCCTGTTTCATAGAAATAGAACCATACACTGTTCAGCCTTTTGTATCCAGCTTCTCTCGCTTCACGTGTTTTTAAGGTTCGTCCATGTTGTCATAAACATTAAATTTTTACTGTTATTTGGAGCTGATTACAAGAAATTTTAAAACCCTGATTTAATTTTAATTTCCTGTGTTTGTTATGTAGCTCCTGAAGTGATCAACAATGAAAACTATACATTTAGCCCTGACTGGTGGGGACTCGGCTGTCTGATATATGAAATGATTCAGGGACATTCTCCATTCAGAAAATTCAAAGAGAAAATGAGACGGGAGCAGGTGGAGCAGCGAGTGAAGGAGGACACTGAGGAGTATTCCGGGAAGTTTTCGGAGGACACCGAGTCCATCTGTAGGATGGTGGGTGCCCACAACAGCTTGGGGATTAAGACTGTCACTCATGCTGTGGCTTGGGAAACGCTATTGGCCGCTGTGCCCTGCTGGCATGGGAGAGGCCCCGAGAGGTCACTTCTGGATGCTTCCTGATGCCAGTGGGGCTTCCTCTCAAATCAGAAGGGACAGTAGGGACAGCCCCAGACGTCGTCTGGAAAACTGGTGTAATTGCTTTCCGATCAGGCAGAGCAGAGCTCGTGTGTGGCTTTCTCACAGGGTGCTGCTGAAGTGGGAGAGGTGCCAAGGCCAAGGTCACTAGTCTCTTTTCAGAACACAGCAGAGCCTTGTGTCACTGACCAATTTCCAAATCTCCAACAGATTTTGAAACAGTGACACTTTTCTCACTGCCCATGTTTCTTTTCCCTTTAGCTGGCTGCCAGGGCCTGTCCTCGTAATAGGCACCCTGACTCCACCTGCCGAGTGTCCGTCTCTTTCTTTGATGTGTCACAGCAGGGAGACAAGGCCCCGAGGCTCAGTCAGATTTGCCTCCATGTGCCTTCGGGGCTGGACCGGTGCCCCTTATTTCATTCACTCAGCCCAAGGCCGCCCAGATACTAAGTGAAGGAAAGAAGCCTTCTGTCACTTACCGGAAGCCAGTACTTAGGATTTTCTGGGCACATTTTTTCATATATTTTCGTCGTAAGGATTTATGAGTGTCTCCCATGGGACAGGCACTGTCATAGGCACTGGGGACCCAACAGTGAGTAAAACACACTAGAACCCTGTCCCCAGTGCTCATTCTGCAGGGGTGGTGGGAATGGACAGGAAACAGGAAGACGTGTGGACTGTCAGACAGGCTGGGAGTGGGGGAGGGCGAGGCATGCCCCCGACCTTAGGAAGCTCTCCCTCCTCGCAGGGTTCTGAGGGAGAGGCATGCTGGGAAGGGGCTGCACCGCCTCCTTGTTGAAGCGTCACGTGTTCTAAGTCCACACAATCTGAGCTGTGAGGTTTGATTGGTGCTTGGAAATCTGAGCGACTGTTAGGTGGAGGTGCTCTCGGCCATCCCCAATCCTTTGGTTAGTACCGGGGAGAGTTGCTGAGTTCCTTTTCTGTCCTGGGAGCGTTCTGACTCCATCTCTGCTTCTTCACAGCTTCTCACCAAGAACCCCAAGCAGCGTCTGGGCTGCCAGGGCGATGGGGCTGCTGGGGTGAAGCGACATCCTGTGTTCAAAGACATTAACTTCAGGAGGCTGGAGGCGAACATGCTAGAGCCCCCGTTCTGTCCTGATGTGAGTGCGGTGCGGCCGGCGGGGCAGGGGGGCCAGGACTTCCGGGGGTGGGGCCAGGGGCTCAGGACCTCGGCCTCCAGACACAAGCATGCAGTCTCCCGGCACAGCCCTCCCAGCACAGCCCGGGGCGGCTCCTGTCATGCTGCCGCCGCCTCCAGCCCCTGGCCATTCACAGGCCTGCGCTCCGGCCTTCCCAGCAGTGCTCTGGCTTCCTGCCTAGTGTCTGCTGTGGGCTGACCTTGCTGGTGCCGCCGAGCCCGTGTCACTGGCCTCCTCAGCAGCCTCAGCCCCCATCTCCTTGGGGAGCCCTGTGAGGCTGTCCCTGTGGCCAGTGTCCCTTTCTGATGTCAGTACTGGCACGCTCCCTTCTTTAGTCTGGAATGCACTTCTGCACTGTGTGTCACAGGTCCTGGCTCCACACTGAGGACCTGAGCGGTCACTTGAGCCTGCTCATGAGTGTGCTATGGGGCGCAAAGGGGTGCTTGGCCTGCAGCCCGGCACGTGTCAGTGCCTGGTGGGACACCGGCCACAGTCCTGTTGGTGAAAGCATAAATGGATGAAAACAACAGACTAGCCTTAACCATCTGCTACAGGTGTACTGTAGAGCTGGGACGCTGAGGTGATGCTGCAGGGGGCACGGAAGGAAGATGGGCAGTTACAGTCTTTGCAGTTACACGAGTCAGGGCGTAGGTTTATTTTACATCCACGAATCTTGCAGTAGTAACTTCTTCCTTTGAATTGTGCACATGTTACCCTTTTATTGCATGTCTTGCACAGCTGTGGGTACTGGGGCCACGGAGAAGTGAAGCAAGGTCTGCGACGCAGCTCGCTCCAGGCTCCACAGATAGGCAATGGAACACATTTCAGGCCAGGACGGCCCAGGCAGGGCCTTCAGTGAACCTTCGGTCTCAGAGTCTTCTTTCCACCAGGCTCTGGGGGCTGCTTGGGTCCGGGGAAGGGAAGGCGGGCCTGAGACAGTCTTCTGTGAGGACGGAGAGCTGGCAGGCTCGGTGCTGAGGAACGTGGGCAGAGGCTTGGTGGTTCTGGGTGGTTACTGGATTTAACCAGAAGAACGTGGGGACAGCAGAGTTTGCTGGTAGCGTGTCAGGCAGTTTTCATTCATGGGACGGGCCATACGGGGTTCTGGGCCTTCGGTCAGGGCTCAACGCTCACCAGCCTTCCCCTGGACTGTCTCCTGAGGGCTTCCACGTCCCCACCTGTGGTGACAGCTGCTTTCACAGTAGTTCCAACAGTGACCTGGGGAACAGTACTCTATTTTTCCCATCAGTAGTTTCCATCATTTCTGAAGTCATCACCTATCATTTAGAAGCACATAACAGCTAGGAGCTGTAAGGTGAAGAATTGCTGAAGGAAGTAAAATTTTTAGGTGATTTCAATTTCAATTTGTCACTGTATCTCAAGGACTAATGAGAGTTTTTGAGGGGATGGTAGGGAACATTACTCTTTGAGCACACACTGTGGTGTGCAAATTGTGGCATGTGCGTAGGATGCTTGGCAGAGCTGCAGGGTACCTCCTGTGTCACCCGGGCCTAGCCCAGCTGCGGGCACCTGCACTGCCGGTCCCTTACTCCACAAGCCGGGCAGCTGCACCGGACACCCTCATACCCGAGGACAGCAGAGCTGGCTCTTGTCCGAGAGGAGGGGTCTGCCGACCGCCTGCGGTGCCTCTGTGGGCTGGAGACCAACTGCTGGATGAGCTGTGATGGGAGAGGGGGAAGCGGGACCTGTCAGTTTTCACTTAGACTTTGCATGGGGTGCTTTCTGTGAAGGAAGCAGGGGTCAGCCGACGGCTCCCTCCTCCTCGGTTCCAACAAAAGCACCCTGGCCCACCTTCTTCAGCCTGGCCCCCGTCCAGAACCTGGGGCCTCACGAGGTTTGTGGGTGGACAGCCATGAGGGAGCTGGTGGCGCCCACGGGTCTGTGACACTGGCCGTGTCCGCGGGGAAGGGGCAGAAATGCTTCAGATGGGGGTTCAGCCAAGACGTGGGGACAGTAGACGTGTCATGCGTCTGTTCTTAGTGGCTGTCCCCACGGTCCCCGCACTCTCACGCTTCGTGCCTCCTTGCTCCCCGCACAGCCTCATGCGGTTTATTGTAAGGACGTCCTGGACATCGAGCAGTTCTCCGCGGTGAAAGGAGTCTGCCTGGACCCCACTGACGACACCTTCTACAGCCAGTTTGTCACGGGGTGTGTCTCCATCCCCTGGCAGAACGAGGTACCGCCCTTCTCAGCACAGCAGGATTAGGTTTGTTACTAGGACAGAAGGGAAAGGATGCGGCTATGTGTCTACTGGTGTCCTCTTAAAATGCCGTTAGCTGTTGTACATACGTGTGTGTGTCAAAGTATTCATGGCCCTGCCCTGGCTCCTTCACAGGAGGTGGACATCTTGGCTCCCGTGGGGGCTTGTGGGCCCCGAGTCGCGCTCCCTAAGCAGGGCCAGCCTGCACCATGGCTCCCCTCTGGGGGTGTGCAGGAGGGGAAGGGGAGGATGGTACTTACCCCAGGAAGGTCAGGAAGCGGGGAAGTAGGAGTGAGGACAGCGACGGGAGTCACGGCCGGCCGGGAGGAGGCTGGCTGATCCTGCGTCCTGCTCTTCTGTGACGCAGATGATCGAATCGGGGTGTTTCAAGGACATCAACGAAAGTGTAAATGAGGAAAGTGTGGCCTTAGATCTAGAAGACACGACGTGGCAACCAGTTCGCAAACCAAAGCGAGGTTTCTTCTATAGACTCCTTGGAAGAGGGGTAAGGGTAAAACACGTTTGTGTTTTGGGTTTGCCGTTTTGTTTTGTTTTTAATGTGACATGTTAAAAGAAAAATACTTCATCAAGGTAAAGCTTTCTTTTCTTTTTTCAGCTTTTCCCCCCAAGTCTTCTTATATATGACATTTCATAGTTTAAGAGCCAGCCATAGGTGCTATTTGAGCCCAGCCAGAAAAACCCTCACAGTAATGTCTGCTGTTGGTACTGTTTTGATCCAGAAATAACAGCTTACCAACACAGACAAACGCTTCTGCAAGCAACGGAGCGTTTTAGGCGAGGCTCAGAAATCAGTCTCTTATAGAACAAATCATAAAACAATATGTCTGCTTTATATTTTTGATTCCTAGATCAGTTCTCTCATTAGTCCGCTCTCACAGGGAAAACTGTTTCTCTCTCGAAAATGCAAGAGTGGTTTGGAAAGACTTTTTACAGTAGCATTAAATTCAGACATTTTTTTTGTTCCCCAAGTGAAGTTTTCTCCTTGGACTAGTGGATTATCCTGCTTCGTATCTTGTCTGTTCTTGAGAAGCTTATTAAGAGGTTATCCACTAACATTCTAATCTATCTTTTTTCAGTATAAAAACAAGCCTTAGGTGGTAAAAATCTTTCAGGGTGCGTTTCCCATGACTGTGTCTTCTCTGGGAACTGGGGGTTAAGGCACCTGCTCCCTGGAGAGCTTGTCCTGCCTGGAAAACGCTCCCCACTCAACCCCAGGCTGTAGAGGTGGAGCCGGTCAGGGAAACCGAAGCTGAAGGGGTGTATCCCCCCCCCCCACCCCAGAGAAAGAGCCCAATCCATCACCCGACTGCCCCGGGGGCCCTCAGCTCTGGGTGGTAAACGGGATTGCAAATGCAGTGCAGAGGAGAGAATGAGTCTGAGACATTTTCTCTGTGTGCTAATGGGGCATCCTCCACACCTGGAAGTAAATGAGAGCAAGTAGGTGAGGGTCTTGCGTGCCATCAGGTGAGCACCCCCAAGGTTGTCAGTGTTGTTCACACTTCAGGAAAGTGAGGCCGGCCGGCATCAGGCAGGAGGCTGACGCCCGGCGCCGCGTGTGTTGCAGGGCTGCGTGAGCACCGGAGCCAGCCAGAAGGAAGAGCTGCCCCGCCCAGCCCAGCGCCAGAGCCCAGAAGCACGGAGAAGCGCGGTGCATCGTTCTGTCTGAGTGGCAATAAACAGTGACACACCTTGAAACATGCTGCATGAGTCTGCAGATTTTCCTACGTTAAACAGCTGGATAGTCTTTTCACTAAAGCTGGGCTGAAGAAAAGGCCACTAGGACGGCTGTGATGTGCAGTCCCCCACGTGTGGACACTTGGGGTGGGCCTCCAGCTTCACCTGTGCCTGTGGACAGGGTGGGGTGGGGTTAGAAAGGCTGTCCGTCTGCATGCACACTGGTGTCCGCTGACATGCCACCTTTCTGAGGGCACACCTGTTGGCATGCGCGGCCTGGCTGAGCGTGTGTGCAGGCATTCCTACCACCTCAGAAAGAGCACGTTTGCGGGAGCCTGGGCTCAGGGCTTGGCCTCAGGTGCTGCTCACTGACCCTGGCGTGTGTTCAAGGGCTTCTCTGCCAGTGGCCTGTGGTTCTGGGGCTGTGCGGTGCCCGTTGTTTGCATTGTGACCCGGTGACTGGGCCAAAGGTTAAAGACGGGGTCCAGAAGAGGCCTGGGCTTAGGCTGACTGAAGAAGAGGGACAGCTGACCATACCTGGGGATTAGGCTGCGAACAGGCTTTCAACTCATTCATTCATCAGATTGTGATTGCGGCCCTGAGAAAAGAGAGGGCGTGGCCTGTGGATGAGCTTTCTCGTGGAGGCCCGGGGTGCCTCTAGGAGAGGACGCTGAGGGACAAAGTGGTTCTGTGTTGTGGGCTGGCGGCGGGGTGGGTGGTGGCGCTAAGAGGTGAGTGGGGCGGGGAGTCCAGCATGCGGAGTGTGCTGTCATTTACACATGTGCCTCAGGCCTTCTGTGTCATTGCAAATGTTGCTTTGAAAGAGCTTGAGGACAAGGGTAAAGCCAGAGCTCCAGGACTCCCCCAGACCCTCCCCCCACCACATGCCTTTCAGTGGACCTTCCGGGGTGTGGCCGCTGTTACTTACAATTCCAGCTCCAACTCACTGGATACATTTCTCCCCCTTTTCCTTGAGAGACATTTCAGAATGCATTATGGAAAGAAAAGGAGCTGTCGTGGGGGAGGTATGTCTATGTAGTTGTAATAGAAAATAAGTTGACACAACTCAGACTAAACATACCATACAATATGTGCAAACGATCGTAACTCACCAATTAAAATGACAGATATCACAATGGGTCACAAGGCAAAACCCAGCTGTGCTGTCTCCAGGAGACACACCTAAAACATAGTGAGAAAGGTTAAAATTTAACCATTGCAAATGCATTTCAGGAAAAGTACAAACAAAAATAAAGCAGCAGTCCCAATCTGAATATCAGCCAAGATGGAATCTGGGTCAGCAAGCATAAACCAAACAGAAAGGATACGTAATGTTAAACATACAATTCTCCAAGAAGATGAAACGGTGAGAAAGAACTCCTCTCCATGTAACAGGTCCAGCTGTCATAGGGCAGTGCTGAGAAGTTACTCCACCTCCCGTGGAGCAGACCTAAAGGGCACGGTAAGGTGTGTGTGTGCATGCGTGTGTGTACATACACAGATACACATACTATATATTGATACATAGGTAACACATTCTGTTCTGATGATAGACTATGCACCTTCTTTTCAAATGCCCGTGGAACAGGCATAAAAATTGACCATATACTATGTCACAAAGAAAATCCTAATAAAAAATGTGATAAGAGATAAATATAGTTAAGAGCATCTGATTACAAATAAACCTATGAATTAATAACAATTAGAAAACAGAAAGGCCCTGGCACCTGGAACTTTGACAGCCTCTACTAACATTCTCTTGGGTCAAGGCGGAGCTGTGATCCAAAATGGCAGGACTTCTACAAAATGGTGACAGTTCCGATGTATCCGAATGCATGGACACAAGTGCTCAAGGAGAACATCTATGGCTCTTGGTTCTCCCGACAAAAATAAGCACCTGAAAATAAATGAATTGAGCCTCTCAGAAAGGATAGAAAAGACATTGAAGGAAAGCAGAAGAAATTAATGAAACAAAAGCAGAAATTAAGGGCTATAGAACAGAAAAACTGTAATTCATATGAATGTTGTTCTGTGTTAAAAAATCAATAAAATAAATCAATGTCTAACCTAGTCAAGAAAAAAAGAGAAAAGACATGAATGCACAAAAGAGATTACAAGGGAAGAAAAATCACAGAGAGAGGAAATTAAAGGTAAAGAATACTTTGCAAAAAAAATTGCTTTGCACACTGTATGAAAATAAACATAAAACCTGGATGAAATGCATTTCTAGGAAAACAATTTACCAAAACTAACTATAGGTAAAATAGGAAATCTAAAGAAACATTGTTTTGTGTTA
This sequence comes from Rhinolophus sinicus, assembly GCF_057876585.1. NCBI lineage: Eukaryota > Metazoa > Chordata > Mammalia > Chiroptera > Rhinolophidae > Rhinolophus > Rhinolophus sinicus. The sequence continues at coordinate 213,638,535 of NC_142501.1, read as the reverse complement.
CTTTTTTATTTATTTTTTTATTGGCGAATATTGGGGAACAACGTGTTTCTCCAGGGCCCATCAGCTCCAATTCGTTGTCCTTCAATGTAGTTGTGGAGGGCGCAGCTCAGCTCCAAGTCCAGTTGCCACTTTCAATCTTTAGTTGCAGGGGGTGCAGCCCACCATCCCATGCGGGAATTGAACCGGCAACCTTGTTGTTGAGAGCTCGCGCTCTAACCAACTGAGCCATCCAGCCGCCCCTCTGGAAGCTCAGTAGCAGCTCGTCTTCAGTCTAGTTGTGGAGGGCGCAGCTCACTGGCCCATGTGGGAACTGAACCGGCAACCCTGCTGTTCAGAGCCCCCTCGCTCTAACCAACTGAGCCATCTGGCTGCCCCAGAAATATTGTTATCAGAGAGTTACCCTTCAAGAAAGCACCTGGCTCAGATGATTTGACAGGGAAGGTCAGCCAACCTTGGAAGAACAAACAATTTCAATGAGATGTATACGTTCCAGAACACAGAAAAAGAAGGAAACATCCAATCCTTTTTATAAGGTGAGTACAAATTGATACCAAAACCTTATACTTTATATAAAAACTACAAAAAACCAATCCCTTATGAATATTAACACAAAAGCCCTTAATAAACTATTACCAAACAGAATCCAACAACACATTAAAAACTGACATCATATAATCTAGGAGGTTTATTTCAATAGTGCATGGATGGTTCAATATTAGGAAATCCAGGAATGTAAGTCATGTTAACAAATCCAAAAGAAAAAAGATCATTTTCATGGATGCTATAAAGGCATTTGACCAAATTCGACCCATTTTTTATTGTCAATAAATTCTTCAGCATGATAGAATGTATTTTTCAGCAGCATTTTACCTGATGAGGGTATACCCTGGAGGCATTTGTGTTAAAATCAAGAATAAGAGAACAATGACCACTTTTTAAAAAATTAAATTTATTGGAGTGACAATGGTTACTGAAGTTAGCTAGGTTTCAGGTGTACAATTCTGTAATCCATCATCTATAGCTCACATTGTGTGCTCACCACCCAGAGTCAGTTCTCCTTCCATCACCGTATACAGTTGATCCCGTTTACTCTCTCCTACCCTCCCAACGACCACTTTCAGTAGCACCCTATTTAACACTTCAAGGAGGAACTTCCACGTGCAGTAAGGATGGGCTACAGAGCACATAACCTACCCTCCTGGTGAAAATAATAAGCTAGGCGAACATAAACATCCAGAGAGTAAACAACTTTCAGGGCTGGAAGCCAGAGAGATGAGCCAAACACGTGGGCTGCTCCTGTTGTCGGGGTGTTTGGGGTCCTAAGCTGAGGCTGAGCTATTTCTGAGGCTAGGGGAACAGATATTAAATCCATGGCATGCCAAGACTGGGGCCCCAGGCAGTTCACCCTCCACTGTGGGCTTCAGTCCACCTGAGAATAAGGGTGACCTGGAATTAACCAGCTTCCTAATATGGGTGGCCCAGAGGACTTCAGAGTTGGAACTTGATGAAGGTGACCTATGACTTCTTGTGTCCCAAGGAGCCTAGTTTTGCAAATGGAAATCTCCCCTGGAGGAAGGTAATGCTTTAAGCTTCCAATTACTTCCACAGTAATTTTCAAGTACAATGTCCAATATACAAGCAAAGATAACCAGGCACAAGATGAGTCAATGCAAATGAGAATTAGCAGAAGCTTCAGACATGACAAACACCCTCACGAGCTCTAGATAATGGAAATATATGAGACAGACTGTTCAGCAACTGCTTATGTTTAAGGAGAAAACTTGCAAAGCTCGAAAATTTTGGCAGGAAACTAGAAACTATAGAAAATGACATAGCATACTTTAGAAAGATAAGTATAAATTCTAGTACTGAGAACTACAAAATTCCCGAACTTAATGGTTAAACAAAGGTTTACCAACAATAGAATAAGCCAAAAAGAGAACTAGTAAGTCAGACAGAACTATCCAGAATAAGGCACTGAGCAGCCAAAAAGTGGAAAACGGAAGATAATACCTGACACACATTTATCTGGAGCAGTGGGAAGAGAAAGAACGAGACAGCAGTTATTTTGAAATAATGACTTGGAGGTTCCCCAAACGTGAAAATCATCAATCCACAAATCCCAAACCCATCTAGTTTCAAACATTAAATGAGAGGAAATCCTAGTGTTAAGAGCAAACTGGGAGAGTGACAATATGTGGTGCAGGCATGGAAGGGAGTTCACAGGTAAACTTAAGAGGTAGAGGGTCTAATCACCTGTCCTCCAAGATCTTGTCATCCATGGAAAGTTGTATCAGCTCTGGGCCCGACTGGTCACATCATAGGTAGCACCCCAGGACAAGGGAACTGACATTCTGTGTATTTATAGGGGAATCAGAAGGGAACAGGGACACTGGACTAATCATGCAGCAATGGCAGGTCTCAGACTGTGGGGAATGGCTTTGCTGGTGAAAAGAACATGCTGGCCCTAGATATCTTTCACCAAGGGAACTTGCAGTCCAGAACTTTGCAGAGCTGGTGTCAGCCCGCCTTTTGAACCCTTCCTGCTGAGCAGCCTATGGTAGATCACGGATCAGGATCCACAGGGTCATCCTGTTAACCAGCTGCTCTGTCTTCACTTACCTAGACATGGGCAGGGAGACCTCAGAGAGCCAAAGACGAAGAGCCAATCTTAAAGCAGCCAGGGGGAAAAAGCATTATTTTTAAAGGTGCAGCTACCAAATCAACAGCTGACCTCTCAATAGCAAGAATGAGAGGCAGAAGAGAGAGGTGTTCACATCTTTGTCATCCATGGACAGGTTATCTGCCAACCTTGAGTTCTAGACCCAACCCCAAATCCATTAAGAATGAATGTAAAATAATGACATTTTCAGACAAACTGAAACAGACATTTTGGCAATAGAAGATCCACCGTAAGAGAAAGTCTAAAGGGTGTCTTCTGGGCAGAAGAAAATGATCCCAGATGGAAGCTCAGACGTGCAGGCAGGAATGAAGAGGAGTAAAAATGGCAAATGTGGGAGTCATTTAAGTAAATATTGACTGTTCAAAGCAACAATTATGTCTGCATCTTTTACAATGTGTGCATGTCTTTATGTAGAATTAAATACACGGCAAGAATACCCTCTAAACTGGGAGGGACCCTCAGGGAGACGGGTGGGGGAGCCACCACTGTGTCCCCAGGAGCTGCCGGTCCACTCATCTTGTCCCTCTTGGCTCTCCTTCATGTTTCCTTCTTTCTTGGGCCCAGGCCTTGCCCTGCACAGACTCCCTCCCACCTGGTCTTGGGTTCAGGGTGGGTGCCAGCCCCCCAGCTGGAGTGCACACCACCTGTCATGGCTGCTTTAAATATCTGCCTTTTCTCCTGGGCAGCATGTGCCCCACGTGTGTTGCGAGGCTTTCATTTTTAGTTCCCCTCCCAAACCTATGCTTTTATGTGTTTTCCCCCTGAATATACACATTCACTGCTGAAAGGCTGAAAACTACGGACAAGCACACAAGAGGTAAGTGCCCTGCACAGAGTCAGTATTACAAATTTGGTGAGCAGCTCTCTTCTATGTATGTGTGTACTGTTTTTCTTTAAGAAAAAGAAGATCATGCCATACCTAGTATAATCTGCTAAAGCATTGTAAACCTTTTCCTGGATCACAAGTGCTCTTCTAAAATAGGATTTGAATGGCTGTCCAGTTTTCTGTCACGGATGTATCCGGATTCATATAGCCAATCTTCTCCTGCCCAGCATTTATCTTTCCAATTTTTTGGTCCTATATGTTGCTGTAAGTAGTGACCATTCTCACACACACAATTGTTTTCCTAGAATAACTCACTGGAAGTGTCTGCTATTCAGGGACTGTGCCCAGTTTTAAGTCTGTGGAGACACCGTGCCAAATTGTCCACCTAGCATAGTTAATCTTTATCTGCTTTGGACTGTGCCAAGCTTTTCTCTGAACTTAAAAAAATCTGCTTCTTGACAGTCCCTTTCTATAAAATTTCTTGTCAGCATCACAATACGTTCCTGGCAGGTGATTCTGCCATTTCAGAAGAAGCCGTGTCGGTGGCCATAGAAGGCCTCGGTGACCTATAATCTATCCGGACTGGTCAGAAGGTGGTTTAGGAGCATAGAAACGGGACAATCCCACGTAACAGTGGCTTACACAAAATAGACTTACATTTCACTCTCACAGATTTTCATGAGGAGGGCAGGCTGGCTGCCATCCCCACCCAGTCCTCTGGGCCTTGGCTCCTTCCAGCTCCACCATCCCAGGATGTGGCTTTTCAGCCTCATGAGCCAGAATGACTGCTCAAGCGCCACGCAACACAGCCGCATTCCAGGCAGCAGGAAGAACAGGTGAACCCCTTCCCTCTAAGGCGACTTTCTAGAACTAACACACATTACTTCTGCTTCCATCTCATTGGCTAGAACTCATTTAATCACATGGCTACAGCCAGCTCAAAGGTGGGAAACGGAGCATTTTAACTAAGTGGAAAAGTGCCCAGATAAGAACTGAGGTCCTGTTACTGAAGAAGGCGGCCAGAGTGGCTATCAGGCGGCGACACTACTACTTATTGTTACGGGTTCCAATATGTCCCCTCAACCTTCATGCTGAGTGCTCACCCCTAGCACTTCAGGATGTGATTGTATGTGGAGAGAGGCCCTTTAATGAGGTCGTTAGTGTGGTCTAACCCCGTGTGACTGCTGTCCTTATAAGAAGGGATTAGGACACAAACAGGAAGAGCATGTGAAGACACAGGGAGGGACACGGCTGCATAGAAGCCTAGGAGGGCGGCCTCAGGAGAAACTGCCCTGCCCACACCTTGATCTTGGGGACTTCCAGCCTCCAGCACTGGGAGGAGATGAGTTTCTGCTGTTGAGCCTGCAGTGTGTGGTACCTTGTTACAGCAGCCCTAGCAAACTGATACACTTACCTTTTGCTGTGTGACCAATCACTGTGGCTTAACTACCCACAGACTCTCATAGGTGCCGTGGGGCAGGAATCTGCCACAGCCTAACTGGGTCCTTCCCTTCCCAGTCTCCCAAAAGCCTACGATCAAGGACCAGTTGCCTCCACTTGAAAGCTCTACCGGGCAAGACCGGCTCCGAAGCTCATGTGTTGGCAGGATTCAGCTCTTTGTGGGCTGTTGGCTTGAAAGCCTCCGTTTCTCACTGACTTGGCTACGTGGCAGCCTCCAACATGGCAGCGAGCTTCGTGCCCACGTGTACGCCAAGTGACGGGGCCAGGGCAGGCAAGACTGAAGCCTCATCGTTTGTAAGCTAATCCAGGAGGGCCATCTTTCCTTTTGTTGGGTAGAAGGAAGCCACCAGGGGACAGCCCACACTCTGGGAGGGCACTATAAAGGGCGTGAACACCAGGAGGGGGCCACTGGGCTGTCTTAGAACTCGGCTACCAGCACCTGACAGCTCTGGGCCAACGCCATCTGGCCTGTCCAGCCTGCGGTTTGGTTAATGGCCTGGCACATGGACAAGGGCCTTTATTAACAAACATCAGGGAACTGGGACCTCAAGGGTGGTGCATGTGGTGTTTCCCTGAAGGGAAGCTGTTGCTGTGCCCTGGGGGACAATGCTTCCCGTGCTGGTGCTGGGTTTCCTCTGTTCCCTGACCGTTTGGGACAACGGACGCTCCGGCAGAGGGTGGAGATGTGGCCTGTGGCACAGACAGAGCACTGCCCTGAGTGGGCTCCTACTGCATGCATTGCCTCCCCCAGGCGGCCCTCGGAGGCCAGCGCAGTCCCTGCCCCCCTCCGTCCTCCGTGCCCCCCACCCCCGCTTGCTCACCTGCCCCCCCTTGAGGTGGTGAGGCCCTGGAGCACGGAGCCTTTCGTGCAGCCTGCCGCCCCAGACCTGTGGGACAGGGGTCCTCTTCGCTGGAGGGCAGTCATTCCTGCGGTGGGGCGGGCTGCTTCCCGCTGCACAGCCGTCGTCTCCGTGGGCCGCAGACACTGACCTGACCGCGCTAAGCCTCTCCTGCCCTGCCCTCAGGCTGCAGGCTCTGGGAGGCGCCTGCCGGCTGGCTGCCGCCCCCCAGGGGTTCCCTCCCCTCTCTGGGGGCCACACCCAGGCTCTCCTCCCGCCGAGACCATTCCTGCAGGTCTCCGCCGGCCTACCCGACCCCAGCTCTGCGAAGGGCGCGCTCACTTCGTGCTCCTCACAGAAAGAGCCCCGACTACTCCCTGACGGCAGTCCGGCGACCCGCCTCTCAGCCGCGGCCACGGGTGGGCAGGGGCGCCCCCTGGTGTCTCTCGCCCAAGCCCAGGCGGAGCTCCTTTCAGGATGAGGGGGGCGCGACCGGTATCCCCTCCCCTTCCCGCCACTCAATGCCGTGTCCCGCCCCCACCTCCACGTCCCGCCCTCAGCGCCGCGCCCCGCCCCGCCTCCCATCTCTGTGCCCCGCCCCTCACCGCCAGGTCCTGTCCTCAGCACTGTGCCCCGCCCATCACAGCCACGCCACGCCCCTCATCGCCCCACACCACGTGCCGCCCCAGTCCCGCCCTCTGTAGTGACTCGCCCCTCAGCGCCAGGTCCCGCCCACACTGTCGCGCCCCGCCCCGCCGTGTACCGCGCCCTCGCAGGGGAGGGGCGCGATTATCTCAGTGGCTGCGTCAGCTCTGGGAGGTGATCTGGTGGGCTCGAGGGAGGGCGGGCTAGCGCTTCGTTAGGTCATTGGCAGAGGCCGCCGCCTCGGGCTGTCAATCCCGGCGGCCCGGCCTGGCCCCGCCCCTCAGGCGGAACGTCGCAGGACGCAGGGCCGCGGGGGCTGCTGGGAAGGGTTCAAGATGGCCGGGCGTTTCGGTTCCTTTACAGCCTGCGGCCCCGAACCCCATTCATTGCCGCGCTGCTGAGCGGCGCCGCGAGCCGGCCCTTGGGCTCCGGGGGCGGTCTCCGCGGAGCGGGTTGCTGTCATGGCGACCCTGGAAAAGCTGATGAAGGCCTTTGAGTCCCTCAAGTCCTTCCAGCAACAGCAGCAGCAGCCGCCGCCGCCGCCGCCGCCTCAGCCTCCTCAGCCGCCGCCGCAGGCTCAGCCGCCGCCGCCGCCTCAGCCTCAGCCGCCGCCTCCCACGCTGCCGCCCGGCCCGGCCGTGGCCGAGGAGCCGCTGCACCGACCGTGAGTGCGGGCCCGCTGCAGCTCCCCCTGCGGACCCGGGCCCCGCGGCGCACGGCCCCACTGCCGTCCCTGCCGCGGCATCTCGTCCCGGCATCTCGCGTGGGCCTCAGTGCCTTCGCGTGCAGGCACAGCCTCTCCGGGAGGCGCCGAGGCGGCCACGGTTGTTTTTCAGCGCGCCGAGTTAGGGGAAGAACTTACTGCGCTGTATTGCAAAGGGCCGGCTGCGTGGGTAGCAGAACTTGGCGGCGCCCTGAGCGCGTCGCGTCTGGCTCCCCCGGGCCGCTTCCGTTCCCTCTCCCAGCCTGAGAGGGAGCAGGGCTGGGGGCGCGGGGCGCTTCGCGGGGAGCTGGGAGCGGGGGTGCTGTGGGCGCAGTGCATGACGTCATGCCTTAGACTGGGAGGGCGGGGCGGTGCGGGCGCCGTCGGTGGGAGATGCTTTTTGCCGGGGCCCTTGAGACAGCTTGTGTGACTTGCGGCTGTACTGCCACAGTCTCGGGGCATTTCCCTTAGTTCGGGAGTCGCAGTGGTGGTAACAGGATGTTAAGCATCGGGAACAGACCTGCTCGTCCAAGCTCAAGTTTGGTCTGCACGCACTTGGCCGAGTTGTGGTTGCCAAGTAAGTGGTGACCCTCCGTAGACGGTTATGATTACTAGCAAGTGAGAAGCAATAAAATTGACCTAAATATTAGAAAGAGTTGACTGAAGTTTGCGGCCTGTTTTCACTTGGAAATAAGAACGACAGACTGCTGAGGGAGCGCAGCTCATCGTGGGGCGCGGGGAATGATGTGCGTTTTGCTGGTGGTGTCGTCCAGCCTGCGAGACAGAACGTGGGTGTCAGCGCACCCCGCGGACGTCTCCTGTTCCCGTCGTTGCCGGCATCCTGACTGACATTGCTTTCACAAAAGGGGTCTCTGTTGCTTGTGCCCGGGACAGTTTTTGAAACAGGAAAAGGGAGACCACTAATGGCACCTTCTAACAGAGCCCAAGTACTGTTCCCTGAAGTCTTCCTGTGCTGAGTGTTGAGCAGAGTTTAGGGGGTGCTTTGCTCTCAGCTCGGGGCATTAGACTTCTGATCTGAAGATGTGTAAGATGGTATTTCATGGGGACACTTTTCAAGAAGCAGACCCTTTAAGGAGCTTGCTCTTTGAAGGCTGATTCACTCTTAGTAATGTTTTCTTGTTCTTTATGTTTCTGATGTAATTCTTGCTGTGTCCTAAAGTTTAATTGGAAAATGAGGACTTGGGGAGTAATGTTGGCTTATCTGTTAGAATAAAATTTAGAAAAAATAAATTATTTTTCCTTCTAAGATGTGAAAAACCTGTTTGCATATTTAGAGGGAAAAATTTTTTTTAAACAATTTGACTTTAGAGCAAGTAATTTGTAATCATAAGCCATTCGAGACTTATTGTATGTAATGCCTCTCCAGGAAGTAAATGTCACGGACGTTTCCACGTGTGTAAACACGGGAAAAACTAAGGGGGGCTCTGCAAGGTTTACTGCCACCTGGTGACTCCTCCACTCTGTCAATCTAAAAACCTGCCTTCTGTTTCTTATGCTGATTTGTCAGAACCTGAATTTGCTTATCTTCAAAATATGGGTATAAAGCGATTTCCTTGTAAAGCTGGCTTGACAAAAGTAGATTTTGTTTCATTACTTTCAGGAAAGTATGAGTGACTTATTTAAATAATTTTGTCTATTATTTTTGCATAAGTAATACATTAATGTAACACATTCCAAAAGGTAAAAATTAAAATTCTCTCTCCCACTCCTTTCTCCTGAGGGCCTAACTCCGTCTCCAGAAGCAAGCTCTGTTCTACTTCCTTCTTGTGAATCCTTCCAGATATAATCTATGCATATATGAAGATAGATTTTAAATTACTTAAAAGCAAAAGTATTTCAGAAGAGTAGCTTTGAAAGGTTCTTAGCATGCTCTGAAGTCAGTTGCTTTAGGCTTGATTATAGCTTTTTTTTTGAACAGGACTTTATTGGGGAACAGTGTGTACTTCCAGGACTTTTTTCCAAGTCAAATTGTTGTCCTTTCAGTCTTAGTTGTGGAGGGCGCAGCTCAGCCCCAGGTCCAGTTGCCATTGCTAGTTGCAGGGGGCGCTGCCCACCATCGCTTGCGAGACTCGAGGAATCCAACTGGCAGCCTTGTGGTTGAGAGCCCACTCGCCCATGTGGGAATCGAACCGGCAGCCTTCGGAGTTAGGAACACAGAGCTCTAATTGCCTGAGCCACGGGTCCGGCCCTTGATTATAGTTATTTTAAATAAAATGCATAAATATATTTTATGTACTTTGCTATTGAGAAAGCAGGTATTCATAAATTTTGAGTAAAAAACTCACTGCTTACAATTTGAATCTTGGCATTCAGATGCTTCAGCTAAAAAATCCATTCCCCACAGTAAGATTGGCCAAAAGCAGTTGAGAAAGTACCTGTTCTATTTTTATGGCTCTCGCTGTCTGTCGTGTGGAACTTCAGTGTCACAGCCATGGGTGGGCTTCAGCTGAAGTATCTGAGTGCCTGTTCTCTGACTCAGCATATAGGATGCAGGGGTCCTGGGTGGGCCTGACGTGCAGGGAGTGCCAAAGCGTGGCGGAGTCCTTTACTGCAATTACGAAGCAGTTGACATTTGCCTTTGGCACTTTCTCATTCAGATTCCCGCCAGTTTTCCCTTGACTGTAATTATTCACTCATCAGTAAGTATTTACTGACATCTGATGTGTGCCAGGCACTGTTCTGATAGGTGCAGGGCTGCCGCAGGGAACAGATGAAGCTCCATTTTAGTGAGGGACGTGGACAAGAACAAGTTAGATCAGTAAAACGTACAGTGTGCTAGGTAGGAATAAATGGAGGAGGAGCAGCGGAGCAGGGACGGGGACTGGGAAATGCCTGGGTTAATAAGGTGTTGCCATTCTGGCTAGGGCGTCCAGGAAGGTCCGCTGAGATGGTGGCTTTGGGGTAAGCATCTGAAGTGAGCCAAGGATATAGCCATGAGGGTGTGGAGGAGGGGCATTCCAGGCGGGGGCAGGTTCACAGCCCCCCTGTCTGAGGCATAGCAAGGAGGTCAGTATGGCTGGTTGAATTAGTGAGAGGGAGACTTGGTAGGAGGTGAGGGCAGAGGGAGAGGCAGGACCGCAGCGGATCCCTGTAGGATAAAGACATCGATCAGCCTTGGTTCTATGTGACGCAGGAAGGCATTGGAGTTTGGTCAGGTCCTGGGAGTAGCAGGATGGCTGCGCACAGAGGGAAGGGGAGCGTGGGCAACAGCAGGAAAGCAGTTAGGAAGCTAGCCCAGTGTCAGGTGAGAGGTGGTAGCGGGTGCTGTCAGGATGTTGGCAGTGGCGAGGTGACGGAGAAGTGACTGCGTTTGGAAGGTAGAACCAGCAGGACCTGTCCGTCTCTGCCTGCTAAGCCCGACATCGTTTCCTTCCAGCTGGGGTTACCAGGTAGGGCTGTATTCAGCTGCAAATCACAAGCCCTGCTGCAGTAGCTCAGACAGCTACCATAGGACTTTATTACAAGGCAAGCACTTGTCTGTTTGAGGAAGTTCAGCAGTAAGACCAGGGACCCAGGTCTGACGCTTAGTTTGAAGTCCTCGTCCTCATTCTTACCCATTGTTTAGTTGGGTTATTTCTCTTTTTATTGTTAAATTGTAACAGTTCTTTATGTATTCTTGATACTAGACCCTTATCAGATTTATGATTTGTAAAAACGTTCTTCCTTTCTGTGGGTTTTCTCTTTACTTTCTTAATAGTGTCCTTTGAAGCAAAAAAGTTATATTAAAAAGTTAATAAAAAGTGTTTAATGATATGAAGTTATTTTTGATGAAGTCCAGTTTTCTGTTTTGTCTTTGGTTGCTGTGCTTCAGGTGTTATATCTAAGAAATTGTTGCCTGGTTCAAGGTCACAGAGATTTATTATTCCTGTATCTTATAAGAATTGTAGAGTTTTATCTCTTATATTTAGGTCTGATCCATCTTGGGTTAATTTTTATATAAGGTGTAAGGTAAGGGTCCAGCTTCATTCTTTTCATGTGGAAATCCACTTGTCCCAGCACAATTTATTGCAAGAACTATTCTTCCCCCATGGAGTCATCCTGGCACCCTTGTTGTGAACTAATAGCCCATAAATGTATGGATTTATTTCTGGACTCTCAATTCTGTTCCATTGGTCTATACATCTGTCCTCTACTAGTGGTACAGTCTTGATTACTGTAGCTTTGTATCACAATTTGAAATCGTGAAATGGCAGTCCTCCAACTTTGTTCTTTTTCAAGATAGTTTTGGCTATTCTGGGCCCCTTGCATTTCCATGTGAATTGTAAGATGAGATTGTCCGTTTTTACAAAGAAACCAGCTAGGATTCTGGTAGGGATTGCATTGAATCTGTAGATCAATTTGGGGAGTATTGGTGTCTTAACAATATGAAGGCTTCCGATCCATGAACATGGCCTACTTTTTCTGTAAACTGTCAGATAGTAAATATTTCAGGTTTTGTGAGTATGTCTGTTGTAGCGACTCAGCTCTGCCATTGCAGAATAAAAGCAGCCAGAGGCAGTATGTAACTGAATGAGTGTAGCTATGTTCCAATGCAGTTTTATTAATGACATTGAAATTGGAACGTCATATAATTTTCACATGTCATGAAATAATTATTCTGTTTTTTGGTTTTATTTTTTGGGAAAGTGGGGTGTCAGCCATTTAAAAATATAAAAACATTTCTTAGCTCATAGACTGGCCCAAAACAGGCAGGCTTCTCGGTTGCGCGGCCCTGGAGTAAGTACGATAGGGACCACGTGTGGGAAGCAGTTCTTTTTCAGTTGCTTTTCATTAATAGTTCAAAAAGTTGTAAAAGTTACACAGGTCCATCATAAAAACATCTTCAAACGACACAGAAGATGAAAAAACAGAGCCCTTCTCCCAGTCCCTGAAAATAACTATTAAATCTTCTGTCTTCTTCCCTGATTTTTGTCATGCATATACAAGCATGAAATGGTCCTCGTTTTGTTTGCATGACTGAGCTCAAACTCTGCCTGCCCACTTCGACATCGTGCCATTGCGGTACATGCAGGTGACCTGGAGACGGTGCTCCTCCTGTTCCAGAGCACGCCATACATACAGGGAGGTGCCACCTTTTTGTGGTGGCAGGTCTTGCCTTCAGTTTGTAAAAAACACAACATCCGGGAAGTGCAATAAGAGGAGGTGTGCCTGTTGATTGTTGCTAATTGCTATACAATAGTGTAGCATTTATTTTTAAAAGAGGACTTTTGGAGATGTCAAGGCCAAGGTCACGCATTGTCCTGGTGTTCAGGTGGCCTGGAAAAATAACAGCGCAAGACACTGCCTGTTTAACATTGTGTTAAATGGAATCTTGTCTTGGGAGACAAGAATGTAGCTGAGCCTGCTGCCCTCAGGGCCAGCACTTCCTGCCGCTCAGAGCTTCTGAGAAGGGCAGAGCCTCTGCCAGACCTCAGACCTCCTCAGTCTGCACTTAACAGGTTCTGCGAGCAATCTGTGCATCTAATAATGCTGCCAGCCTTGGGGAGGGGGTCTGACAATTAAGTTCGCAAACTTGTTGCAACAATGTTGCTAACCTTTTTTCATATCAGAGGGGTTATTATGAATTTGTACCAACTGGACAAACAGTTAACCAAGTTTACTATTGGGGAGAGCTGAAAAGGCTGTATGAAAACGTTAGACGACCTGAACTTTTCGCCAACAATTCATGGCTTTTGCATCACGACAATGCACCAGCTCACACAGTACTGTCTGTGAGGGAGTTTTTAGCCAGTAAACAAGTAACTGTATTGGAACACCCTCCCTACTCACCTGATCTGGGCCCCCAATGACTTCTTTCATTACCCGAAGATAAAGGAAATATTGAAAGGAAGACATTTTGATGACATTCAGTTCACCAAGGGTAATATGACAACAGCTCTGATGGCCATTCCAGAAAAAGAGTTCCAAAATTGCTTTGAAGGGTGGATTAGATGCTGGTGTCGGTGCATAGCTTCCCAAGGGGAGTCCTTCAAAGGTGACTGTAGTGATATTCAGCAATGAGGTATGTAGCACTTTTTCTAGGATGAGTTCGCGAACTTAAGGGTCTGACCTTGTATGTCCTGATGTAGCGGAGGCAACATAACTTCTGTCCTAGGGCCATCAAGCATTTGTGTAGCTGCAGAGTAGGTTGTAACACTGAGGGTGAGCTGCGGTGGGCATAAGAGCCCCCTGCCCCTGGGAATGGGGACTTCAGGGGGGTTGGACAGGGTGACCCAGATGCATCCCCAAGTACCAGGCCCTGTCCTGGGCCCTGGGTTACAGCAGTGCACAGGACCAGTGGTAATAAATACTATGGGGAAAAACAAGATAGAATACGGGGAGAGGCCTTGCAGTTTTCTTTAGGGTGTGTAGTGCACTGACAAGGTGACCCTGGTTAGAACGGAGGGAGCAGGCCACGTGGGCATCTGGAAAAAGAGAGGTCCAGGTGGAGGGGACAGTAGTAGATGTGCGTTGCACATTCATGGATTAGCGAGGGGGCCAGTGGCTGAAGCGAAATGAAGGGCAGACATAGGAGATGAGGTTAGAGGACTGGCGGTTAGAGAGGAGGGCCGGCCATGTGGGCCGCGTGACCGGCGTAACGACTTCAGGCTTTACTCTGACCTGATGCGTCCTGGGTGCTATGCATTTATGTTTCTAAAGGATCACTTTGGCGACACCAAATGAAACTGGGTCACTTAATCATCGCTGGTGTGACTGTCAGATGGCCCGGCGACTCTGGGAGACAGCCTGGCAGCATCGTGTAGCGCTGAACATACTGTTCCTGTGTGACCTGGCAGTGGCATGCATGGGTTTCTGTCCCAGAGAAATGAAGACTGATGTTCACACAAACACCCGGACATAAGTATCCGCAGCTTTATTCATAAAAGGCAGAAAGTAGAACCAACTCATATGCCCTTCGACGGCTGAATGAAGGGTTGAACTAACTACTCAGCAAGAAAGAGTGAACTTCTGATCTGCTTAGATGAATCTTGAGGAGCTTACACTCAAGCAAACAGCTGGTCACTAAAGGTGCCACACTGTGTGATCCTATTGACACAGTGTTGTCGTAAGGCCAGTTTGCTGAGAGGAGACTAGGTGAGTGGCTGCCAAGGTTAGGGGCGGCGGTAGGTGTGGCTCTAAAAGGGGACCCAGCCCGAGCGTTCTGTGTCTTGACCATGGTGGGCACACAGATTTGCACATCGGGTACAGTGTGTAGCACTAAATGCACACGCAGATGAGTAAAAGTAACACTGGACACCTGAGGTTAGCGGATCGTATCACTCTCAGTACTGTAGTTTTGCAGAATGTTGCATTGTGGGAAACTGGGTCAAGAGGGCACTTCTACATGCACCTCAGTAAAAACTGCACTTCAAATAAAGACCGCGCTGCTGAACAGGGCGCACAGAGGGAAGCTGCCGGAGATGGTGGGGAGACGTGGTCGGATCCTGGATCTCTGGAGGAAGAGCTGGCCAGATTTACAGAGTTTTGAAAAATTGAGATTAGGATTCATATATTATAAAATTTACCATTTGAAAGTGTACAGTTTCGTGGTTTTTGGTATATTTACAGGGTTCTGCAACCATCACCACTTTCTGGTTTCCAGAACATTTCAGCACCCCAAAAAAAGCCCCTCCCCGTTAGCAGTCACTCCCAGTTTCTTCTCTCACAGCACCTGGCAACCACTCATCTATTTCTGTCCCTGTGGATTTGCGTGTTCTGGACATTTCTTATGAACGGAATGGTACAGCATGGGACCTTTTATGTTAGGCTGTTTCACTGAGCATCGCAGATTGGTGTTTGGGCTGTATTTTTTTCTGTTAGTAATTGTTAGTGTACTCAGTTAGATCACTAGTGAGAAAGGCTTTGTTTTAATGGCTCTTTTCCTTGATACAGACTGTAGAGGGGGGGAAATCTTAGGTCCTGTTTCCCCTAATCAACACTTTTTTTTTTTTTTATTAAAGATTTAATTGGAGAAGGGGAACAGGACTTTATTGGGGAACAGTGTGTACTTCCAGGACTTTTTTCCAAGTCAAGTTGTTGTCCTTTCAGTCTTAGTTGTGGAGGGTGTAGCTCAGCTCCAGGTCCAGTCGCCGTTGCTAGTTGCAGGGGGGCGCAGCCCAGCATCCCTTGCGGGAGTTGAACCGGCAACCTCGTGGTTGAGAGGACGTGCTCCAACCAACTGAGCCATCAGGGAGCTCAGCGGCAGCTCAGCTCAAGGTGCCGTGTTCAATCTTAGTTGCAGGGGGCGGAGCCCACCGTCCCTTGCAGGACTCAAGGAGTGGAACCAGCAACCTTGTGGTTGAGAGCCCACTGGCCCATGTGGGAATCAAACCAGCAGCCTTCGGAGTTAGGAGCACGGAGCTCTAACCGCCTGAGCCACCAGGCCGGTCCAGCACTTTTATTTTTAAAATTAGGTATGAGACTTAATTCCAACATGACTTTTCGTGTCCCATTCCTTAAAAAAATCTTTCTGCGAGAGAGTGATGTCTCTAGGCACGCTGTCCTGTGATTATAGCATTTGACAGAAAGTGGAGAGCAGTGATGAGCCAACAGGAGATGGGGGTGCTGCGCGGGCCTCGCAGCCTCCGGGGCTCAGTCCCCCCCCACCCCCCCCACCCCCCGCGCCTCAAAGGTGCACGTGAAAGTGCTTGTGAGCACGAATAGCAAGACAGGTGCAGGATGAGTGAGTGTTTGCCGTTTGCCCTTCCTAGGGTGGTCCAGGCCGCGCTCCTGCTCACTCAGCCTGCGGGCACGTTTTTCATGGCATAATCTTAATATCATTCTAAAAATAACAATTTATAATAGATGAGAGGGCTTGAATTCCCATTTTTAGAATGTCATAGTTGTTTGAACACGACTAGTATGCTGCAGGGCCCTTGATTTTTCTGTGCCGCTCCGCCCAGCGTGTCTACGTGCACGTTGCTTCATTGCACAATGAGGGGCGCTGACTGAGGGTTGTTTTTATTTTGAAGGGGAAGTTAAAATGCCTGCTTTCCCGAAAACGGTTGAAGAGTCAGGACTGTTGGGACCCTATTCATCCAGGCAATTACTGCCCAGAGCAGGAAGGTGGTTCTCTTTTTCACTGTAATTTCCCTACTTATTTTCACGTAGAACAAGTCAGCTTGACATACCGTGTTTCCCTGAAAATAAGACCTAACTGGAAAATAAGCCCTCGCATGATTGTTCAGGATGACATACATCCCCTGAACATAAGCCCTAATACGTCTTTTGGCGCAAAAATTAATATAAAACCCGGTGTTATTTTGGGAGAAACATGGCATCAGTTCACCAATCCAGCTAAATTCGTGGGGGAATGAACTAGTTGAGGTTTTCTTAAACTTCCAAGTTTGCTGGGACGAAATAAGATTGGAAGGAGGTATTTCAAGCAGGGACCATGGAATGTACAAGGACTGAGTATGAAACCGCATGACCAAAACAAGGGAGTTACTTGGGGCAGCCAGCATTCTCTGAAGGTTCTGGAATAGTGACCGAGGAGGGAGGGTGGAAGTAGCCTGAGGCCTGGCGACATGGTGTGCAGTCTGAGGTGTTCTGTCTTTGGCGGGCACTGTGACAGCCTTTCTCAAGTTCTGCAGTCTTGATGACAGGCACCGACCTTGCGAGCTGGTGCGGTGGCGTTTACTGGTGACCGTATTCTTTTGGTGTATCACACACATGAGGAGAGAGACAGTTCTTTTTACAGCTCATCTTTGTATCTGTCACTTCTAAGAAGACAGAAATGCTCCGTGCGCCCTGCCAGTTCTCTGTCAGGCATGTGGGTAGTTAGTGTGAAGGGCTGACTTTTACTCTCTTGGGTACCCTGGTGGCTCTACACTGTAGTTTTTAACCGCACAGGTAGTTGGGATATTGACGTGCTCCTTCTGTCAGTGCTGTCTCTTAAGTCCAAGGAGCATTTTCGGCTTCATAAAGGCTCATAATGGTGCAGCCTGAGGGGACCCTGGGAGTCATCTTGTTTGGGACGCGTCCTTCCCCACCCTGGGGCAGACTCCCTCATTCTGCTCGGCTGTCATACAGTGAGGCCTCAAAGTATTCTCCAGGCTGCGCTCTGGCACCCATGCCACCTGATCAGGGCCGGCACACCCAAGATACCTGGCTACCACCCCTGCTTTAGCTGTGCCCCTTCAGTGCCAGCTGGGGATAGTAGGGCTCACGCTCACTGCCTTTCGGCTTGGGGGGCGGGGACACCACAGGAAGAAGGTTCTGCTTAGTTCTGACCTTGCCAAAACCTCAGGTCACGAATATTTCTGTTCTGGCCACTGGTACATTCTGAGGTCCACTTAGGTAGTGTTTGTTGACTTTTTTCTCATTCCCACTGCCCTAAGGACTTGTTTTAGACACAATGTAAGATGCAGCCAGGGGCCTGGCTATGTGAATTCAGTTCATTTCAGGCCTGGGCACGTTTTCACTTTAGAAATCAAAGAGTAACGGTGGGTGGGCGAGTTAATTTCTTCCTGAAACGCTTAAATTCACCAGTGTCCTTTAGTTTTCTTGACTGTCTTAGACCGGGCAAACTCTAACCTGCTGTAACAGACTTTGATATGATGGTTTAACGGAGAGAACACTTTAATTCTCGTTGTTCTTAAAACGAGGTGTGATTTGCGTCTAGTGAAATGTACCCTTCTTACGTGTGCACTTCTGTGAATCTGGACAAGGACAGAAAGCCGTGTACGATGACCACAGTCGAGGTTTGGAACAGTTCTGTCACCCCCGTGCCGCTGTGCTTTCAGCCCCTCCCCCGCCCCTGGAGATTCCTGATGACTTTTCGTTCCTGTACCTTTGTCTCTTCCAGAATGTCATATAAATGGCCTCATCCAGTGTGTAGTCTTGAACCTGACACATTGAAGTTCACCCTTGTTTGTGTTAGCGCCTTGTCCCTTCTTACCGCCGAGCAGGTTGCTGTGGGCTGACTGTAGCGGCTGATTTCTCCATCCTCCAGGTGAAGTGAGGACATGGGGTTGTTTCCATCACAGTGCTTTTGAAGGGCCGAGGGCCTGCTTCTGTGGCACGTAGGGACGCAGGCTCCGGTCATGCAGTCGTCTTTCTCTGTATAACCAAGAGGCTGTTAGGCGTGTTTGTTCCAATTGGAGGGAACTCACGGGGGAGGTACCCAGGGCACGCCAGCCAGGCAGACGCACCGCAACCCCTTCCGTTCCTGTTTCCTCTGTGGAAACTCGGGCATGTATGTATCCCTGGCTCAGGGGAGCTGGGCAGTGGGACTTCTGAGCGGAGGCGTGTGTCCAAGAGGGGACGGAAGGCGTGGTGGTGGATAGCGAGCACCCTGCAGTGTAACTGACCGTTCAGGAAAGGACCCCAGTGGGAGCACCATTCATTCACCGTCCACGTGATGGTGGGCTCTGCCTGGGCGGTCATGGGGGAGCCCACTCCACTCACTAGGCGAGCCTTCCCATTCAGGCCCTGTGCCCTGTGGCTGTTCTTTCGGGCCCCCGACTTCCTCTTTGGAGGTTCTCTCTTGCCTATGTCCTGCCCTGGCCACATCTGCCCTGGCCACATCTGCAGTGCCTCTTGGAGGGTTTGCCTCACCAGACTTGCACACTCTTCCTTCAGGCGCACTTTTTGGAGGCTGAGGGTTGCATTAGGGATTAAATAGTCGGGATTAAATAGTCACGGCGGGGGTGAAGAGGGGGAGTGTAGGTTGGATTTTCCCCCCTTTGGTGGTAGAATTCCCTCGAAAACCTAGTCGTCTTCTAGTTTAGTTCTAGTCAGTACCATGTACTGGTAACTGCACTCAGATTCTTTTTTTTTTCTTTTCAATTGGAGAAGGGGAACAGGACTTTTTATTGGGGAACAGTGTGTACTTCCAGGCCTTTTTTCCAAGTCAAGTTATTGTCCTTTCAGTCTTAGTTGTGGAGGGCGTAGCTCAGCTCCAGGTCCAGTTGCCATTGCTAGTTGCAGGGGGCGCAGCCCACCATCCCTGCGGGAGTCGAACCGGCAACCTTGTGGTTGAGAGGACGCACTCCAACCAACTGAGCCATCTGAGAGCTCAGCGGTAGCTCAGCTCAAGGTGCTGTGTTCAATCTTAGTTGCAGGGTCACTGCCCACCATCCCTTGCGGGACTCGAGGAATCGAACCGGCAACCTTGTGGTTGAGAGCCCACTGGCCCATGTGGGAATTGAACCGGCAGCCTTCGGAGTTAGGAGCATGGAGCTCTAACCGCCTGAGCGGCCGGGCCGGCCCTGCACTCAGATTCTTTTGTGGATGTGGTTCTTAAGCCTGCTGTATGTTTTGGCTTCCTCTTTGGAGCTTCCCTGTACCTGAAGACATCTGAAGCCATAGGTTTGGGTGGCAAGCAAGCGCCTTAATCAGATCTCGACCTGGCTGTTTTGTCCTTTTGTTTGGCTGAGAAGTCTGAATAGGAAGCCTTAGAGAAAGGCTCTGTGCAGGAGGCTTATTTCTATCAAAGCTGTTTGGGGATAGAGAAGTGACGGCCATTGTCCATGTTTTATACCCAGTAGAGAGCACGAGGGCCATGTGGTGAGCAGTGTGACTGGAGAAGGGCAGGCGGCTAGGAGTACAGAGCAGGCACGGGGTTATTGTACTTCCTTGAATCGTGTACCCCTCCGTTGGTGTGGGCTTGGCTCACTCTGTTCACACTGCAGTTTCTCCTCTGAAACGGGAAACTCACGGTGCGTCCACAGCGTCACCTGACTGCCGTGGAGCCGTGCAGTTGAGGAAGCCCGGGATGAGCTCGTCTACACCCCGGTCCTGCCCCCACGCTGCCCCAGCAGACTGTCTGGTTTGTTCCTAGTGGTCACGAAGGGCCTGAAGGCATTACGATGTGTAGACATACGTGGAGGGGGTAATTCAACACCTGTTCACTTCCTTTCTTTTTTTTTTCTTTTAGAAAGAAAGAACTCTCAGCCACCAAGAAAGACCGTGTGAATCATTGTCTGACAATATGTGAAAACATAGTGGCTCAGTCGCTCAGGTAATTACACTTTGAACTTTCTAGTGAAAATAAAAACTTGACATATTTCAGTTCTTAAGCTGGAATAGTCTTTGTCCCCCCAGTTGTCCTAAAGCCTTTAAAGGACCTTTTCCCCTTATTTCTGGCTGTCCAGACTCTGTAATGAGCAATGTTTTCTTTCTGTAATCTTACAAAAAACGCTTGTAGCCATTATGCTATTTGAACAGCATGTTTGTATTTAATGAGCACTCTTGGTAACTGTAATCATTTAAAAATCACCTTTTGTTTGCTATTTCTACATTACTTGAATAATGGGACCACACGAGCCTGTCCAGTCAGCGTATCTTTTCCTCGCTTCTCTTGGGCACTTCTGCCCTTTGCCCACCCCTGGAGTAGTCCCTGGACGCCCAGCAGTGCCCGCTGACCGAGGTCGGCTTTCCTTGCTGGCTCTTACTTCTGGGGTGAAGTGGCACCTTCTTTTGTAGCTTCTTTGCTGATTCTCCTCATTCTCTTTGCTTTTGGCTGCCTGTCTTTCTGCCCGTTGTCCCTGGGAGCTGTGGCTGGGGAATATGTTAGGCCTATTTCTAAGGCTGAGTGGGAGACATATACCTGCCTCCCTATTCTCTTACCCGTATGGGCATGTGTGAAATACCTTCTTGCCTTTCTTCCCCTTGGAATAAATATTCCTGTTATTCTCCTGCTGGAAGCTGGAAAGGGCTTTTTGTAATCTGTTAGGAAAAGCTCTGAGAATGATAATCTTGATTTTAGTTCTAACAGAAACTTGGTGACTCACTTATTTTAATGGCATCTGGCATCTGTGTTTTATACTTTCAAAGTGATTTCACCTCTGCTATGTCCTTGTAGTTAACTCCTTCCATAGTGTGTGAAATGGGGTGGACGGTTTCTGTCTAATTTGTAGAAATCTTGTAGGAAGAAAATGTAGTAACCAATGAGAATATGTGCTGAAAATAAAAATATGAAAATTCTTAGCATGCTATTGTAGAAAACAATGCTAGGACACAAGTAGGGGAAACGGAGAAAGGTTTGAATTTCTCTGCTCCTACTAGCTGGCTGGTCTTAGGTCAGTTGAACTCCTTGGAGCCTCTGTTGCCTCATTTACGAAATGGAAACCCGCACTGTGGGGTTCTTGTGGGATCAGGTGACCCGTGAAACCCGGGACCAAACCATACAGATGTACTCATTAGCTTCCTGTCGTGAGGCCTCTGGCCCGTAACTTAACAGTGCTTGTGTGCGGAATGACTGACACCTGACACACTGCTGCCCCCTGGTGTCGCGTAGCTTTCTGCACGTGATCTCCGCCACCCCTTTTACTTTGCAAGCTGCTGGGCCCAGAAAACAAGATCTCTTCCACTCCGAGTGCTTTGTGCTTTATGTTTCTTTTGTTTCTTGATAATTCTTGATGGAAGTGATGGAATGTTGGCTTAGCTTCACTTATTAGTAGAGTATATTGAGATATCGTAGGATTGATTTGTGGTTCGGTTTGCCATCTAAATCAAAATAATAGCTGTCAATAATTTTTGTGTTAGTGTATATTCTGTTTGTATGGAGTAATGCTGGTAGTCGTTAATTTCTTGTTTTACCGAGGAGTATGTTAATAGGACAGTGTATGGGTTATGGACCCAGAGAGGAGGTTTTTAGTCTTATCAGATCAAAGAACAGTTTAAGATACTCTCCATACTGTGCAGGAATTTGGGAGTGTAGAGCTGAAGTGAATATTCTATATACATGCAGTGTCTTACGAAATCTGTTGACTGGTATTTCCTGTGATCTCGCCTTGAGTGTAACTACATCTTTGGTACGTTCTTTAGCTTCTGTAATTTACTAACCTTACAGTGGGGTTATTTCAGTGGCATCTTCTGGAGTTTTCAGTGCGGGAAGTCATCTAAAACTTCATGTGTATTTTGACTATGCATCTGCTTCAGCTCTGAGCTTGGTGGTCTAACCTGCTGGTTCCTAAATATGGGCGAGCATCAGAATCACCTGGGATGTGTCAAAATACAGTCACGGTGATCCCTCGCCCTCTCCCCAACACACTTATACTGTCTGTCTCGGGGAAGTCTGGGGATTTGCTTTTAACAAGTATCCTTTCGGGCACACCTCGGAACCTTCATCGAAGCAAGCCTACTTTGATAAGGGGGTTGAGTACCAATAAATACACAGGAGTCCATGGATTTCTCCTATGTTAGCATAAGTCAGTCAGACAGTTAATGGTTCAAGATCCCATGCGTGGTAGTCGCAACATATACTACTCCAAGGCATTGACAAGATATATGCGAAAACTACTTAAAGACTGCTATTAACTTTTCTGAAGGGTATACATGACAACTTTCCGTCCTAGGTGGGAAGACTTTTTCTTATCAGAAGTTAAATTTCCTCTGAATTATTTCATAAATGTAAAAATGATCAAAATTCTAGTAGGGGTATTTTTGAACTTTTCCATCAGTAAGGATAAATATTTAAATGATTCCAAGAAAATCTGAAACCATCAGTAATAGGATGAGATCTGTATGTGAGGTTGAAATAGCAATTAGACATTAAAGAAGGTGTAGCATAGGAAATTCGGAAAGTGTATGTGTGTATCTGTGTGTAATTTATGGTAAAGATAACATTTTGTATTAGTAGGGAAGTGATGGATTATTGGACCAACTGACTAGTTGGGGGAACACTGTGTTTCTACCTCACATTGCAAACAAACATCAATGTCAGATTAATTACTTAAATGTAGAAAAATGAAAAATTACTATAAAAAGAACCTCTAATCTTAGGCTGAGGAAGGCTAGCAAATAAAGGAAAAAATTGCTTTGACTGGAATAACAGTTCAGTATGTCAAAATCCACCGTAAACTCAAAGTACCTCAACTTGGGGAGGAATTGACAGCTTCTATACCAAAGGTTTACTAGCCTCTGTAAAGAGCAATTATAAATCATTAAGAAAAAGACTATCATTCTAATTGGGAAATAGGCGAAGACCACGACTAGATAGTTCAGAAAAGAAGAAACATGACTGGACCAGTAAACATAATAACTAACATTTATTTTGTGCTTCCTGTGGAAAAATGTGCAAATTTACTAGTAATCAATAGAATGAGACTAACACAAAAATACAGCTACTCGTTTAACGACAGGGATACGTTCTGAGAAATACTTGTACATGCTTAGGTGATTTTGTTGTGCGAACATCACGGAGTGACGCACGCACCCAGGAGGTCCAGCCTACCACTCACCTAGGCCATGCGGTACCGCCTGTTCCTGGGCTGAATACTGTGGGCACTTGTAAGTGTTTGTGTATCTAAACATAGAAAAGCTACAGTAAAAGTACGGCATCCAAGATCAAATGGCACCTGCAGAGGGCACCCACCGTGAGCAGAGCCTGCGGGACTGGCAGTGGCTCTGGCTGAGTGAGTGGGTGAGCGGGGAGTGGACGTGACGGCCTGGGCCGTGCACGACTGCAGGCTACACACTGCACACTTAGGCTCCACTAGATTCATTCAAAATATTGTATTTCTTCCATAATAAATAAACCTTAGCTTACCGTAGCTTTTTTATTGTGTCAACTTTAAAATTTTTCTGACTTTTTAACTCTTTTGTGATAATACTTAGCTTAAAACACAAATACATTATACAGCTGTGCAAAAATATTTTCTTTATATCCTTATTCTATAAGCTTTTCTCTAATTTTACATTTAAAAATTTTTTTTGCACTTTTTTGTTAAAAACTGAGATACACACATACACACACACCTTAGCCTCGGCCTCCACAGGGTGCAGGTTGTCAGTCTCACTGTCTCTGCCTCCGCATCTGTCCCACCGGAAGGTGTCGGGCAGCAACAGGCATGGAGCTGTCACATCCTGTGACATCCTGTGACAGCACTGCCTTCTGGAATACCTGCAGGACCTGCCCGGCTCTTCTTGAAAGGCCATCACTCTTTTCCAAAGTATGTCCTTGGCGGCCTGCTTGCTTTGTTTCTTCATCGTAGATTTGCTTGTGAGCAGATAACGCACCATCAGCATTCCTCTGTTCTCGAGAACCTTCGGTGTTGGGTCCAGGTTTTCAGACTTTTTAAGGAGCAGTTGAGGTCTGCAAACGGCTCCGCTGACCCCTTCGCTGGATTTTCTTGGGGGTTCTTGTTCTTCTGCAGTTTCCTTTCCTCTCCTCGGTTGTGTGCTCCTGTGCCCATTCCGACAGCCTCCCATAGTCACTTCCTCAGGAACCCCCGCGAGGAGCTCCCCAGGGCCGTCCTCATGCACACCCGGGCCTCAGTCGTTTGCCATCTCAGCCACAGCGTGGTCATTTCTGCAGCGTTTGCCCTGTGGTGTCACCGGGATGTTTTCAGCTCCAGTGTAGTGTTAAGGGGTCCGTCATGTGTGAGGCCTGTCGTTGACCGAAATGTCATCATGCGCGGCACATACTGTCAGGACGTTTTTACCTGTAAAGTTAGCAAACATTAAAAACTACTCAGGATTTTGACAACGGTGATACAACCTTCTTAAAAGGCAGTTTGACAAAATACAAAGCTTTAAGCTCCTCTGTGTTTGAATTAGCAGTTTCATTTCGAGCATTTATCCTTAGGAAAGTGTGTAATGATATCGGTGGAATGCTATTCATCCCATTAGAAAATTAAAAATAATCTTAATGACTTACCAGTAGGGGAATTGAAAAATTAAGATACATTTATAAAAGGGAATGTTAGTTAACTTTATAAAAGATGATTTATAGATGCGTATATTTGTGACCAGAAAAGATATTAACAATATTAAAAATTAAGTTAAAAAATCATGAAAGATTTTTGCTTCTGGCTAAGTAACAAGGTCAGGATTTACCTTCCTGCCTAAAACAATTGATACGGATGAGTATATGTAACAGTGATTTTCAAGGCCCTGGGCATCAGGCAAAGAGTAACAGGGATCCTGGACCGAAACAAACCAACTCCGGGAGTCCTATGATGTCCCCAGATTACTGCCTGGTGGGAGTTTCCTGGCCATGACAGGAGGGAACCCCCAGGCACACCTCAGTGGCTGCTGAGTCGAGGAGACAGCTGGTGGCCCTGAGAGGACCAAGGGGGCTAGAAACCATTGGGGAGAGTGCCGGAGAGGAGAGAGCTGCACAGACCATCTCGGGAGACCTGCAGCGGGGCCCTCACTGAGTCTTCACTGAGCGCAGATGCTCACAGGATGGGATAGAAGCACCTGCAAGGGTCATAAGGAACCCACAGCTGCGCCAAGAGCTGTTCCAGTTCACCCACAGACCTCAGGCTGCATGGGACCGTGGAGGGGGCACTCTGAAGGGCCAGCTGAACCACAGGGCTGACGTTCCCTAGACTGAGATGCTGCTTAGCTCCTGCCTAGTGAAGCTGAACAGCAAACCCCAAGATGGTCAGACTCTTTCATAGTAACGTGATGCATCCCAGAGCCAAGTGCAGGAATACGGGAATTCCAAAGTGTACAGCAGCTGGCAAGCTCAAAGTCGTCAGGCCTGGCACCAGATAAAAGTGACCAGGAATGGAGGAGTCACAGTGAAACAGGTCATTGGAGCTGACCCAGAAATTGCACAGATGGTAGAATTTATACACGGGAACATTAAAACGGTTACCATAACTATGTTTCATGTGTCCAAGAAGCGAGGGAGAAGACTGAATGTGTTGAATACAGTCATAAAAAAGACCTGAATTGAACAAAGGAAGGAGTGACCATGGATTTCTCCCTGGAAACCACATATACAGAATTCAGTGAAACATCATCTGTACAATAAAAATGTCTCTCTGAAAAGCAAAGGTGAGATAAAGGCTTCTTCAGACACGTGAAAGCTGAAATGATTGACGTCCAGCAGGCGACCTCCCTAAGAACTATGAAGGAGTGTTCCAGGGAGGAGGAAAACGGACTTGGGTCTCTGCAAAGGACTGACGAGCACTGGAGATGGTAACCACCTGGGCAGACACAAGACTCCTTATTTGTAATCTTTCAAAATTACTTGACTGTTTACAGCACAGATAACCAGAATGTGTTTGGGGGGAGTTATAACACGTAGACGTAAAATGTGTGACAACAGTAGCATAAAAGGAAGAGCAGAAATGCAAATATACTCGTGGGAGGCCGAGTACTGCGTCCTCCCGCCAAGACACCGGGTCCTTATCCCCGGAATTCTGTGCGAACGTTACAGATGCGATGAAGGACCTTGAGATGGAGAGATTATCCTGGGTCATCCAAGTGGACCCTAAACAGTCCCGTGTATCCTTATAGGGGGGGGGATGGGGTTTCACACTCACACACACACACACACTCACACACACACACACACACACACACACACACACACGGGGTGATGTGAGGATGGAACAAAGGCAGGTTTGAAGATGCTGGCCTTGAAGATTGGAGTGACATGGCCACAGCCCAGGAGCTCTGGAGCCACCAGAGCTGGGAGGGGCACCAAGCCGTTCTCCCCCGGAGGCTCGGGAGGGAGCACGGCCGGTACCTGGAGTTCAGCTCACTGATATTCATCATGGACTTCCGGTCTCCTGAAATGTGAGAGAAGAATTCCTGCGTTCTGAAGCCCCCGGTGTCTAGTAACTTGTTACAGCTACCGCAGGAAGCTAATACAATGCCTTTTGTTAGTTTCGTGTGCTGGATGTGAAGTGGTATAATATCACTGTAGATTGTGAGAAATTCAAGACATATACTATAAACAGTAAAGCAACAATTGAAAGCAAAAGAAAAGGTTATAGCTAATAAACCAAAAAGGAAGGTGAAATAGAAGCATAAAAATACTCAACCCCAAAGGCAGAAATAGGGGGAGAAGGTAAATACAGAGCGATGGGACAACTAGGAAAGAAAGTACACTGGTAGATTTCAGCCTGGTCACAGCAGTAGTCACAGTAAATGTGAGAGCTCTTCAGGCTGGGGGCCAAAGCAAGACCTAGAGGAAAACCATTTTGAGTGTAAAGACACAAATAGGTCAAAGTCATAGAATGGAAAGTGGTTTGCCGTGCTAGTAACACTGATGGATTGAAAGCAAGATTGATTGGCTGTATTCATATCACAGGCTGTTCCAGGGCAGGATGGTCATTCATAGTGACAGAGACATCAGTTGCATCAAGTGGGTGTAACGGCCCTAAATGTACCTCAGGTCAGAGCTTCCAAATCGGTAGAACTGCAAGGAGGAAGAGACAAAGCCACAGTCAAGATTTCAGCAGCCTCTCTCCATAATTCTCAGAACACGTAGATATAAAATCTGGATCTAGAAGACTCGAAAAACGTTGTCTACCCCCGTGTCCTGGTTGACATTTGTAGACACCCAATGCAGAACAACAGAAGACACATTCTTCTTGTGCTCACGGGGCGTTTGCCAAGGTAGGCCCGATGCTGGGCCACCAAACAGGCCTCTGCATGTAAAAGGCCTCAGCTCATTACGAGTATGCTCTCCGGCCTCCGTGCAGGTAAGCTGGAATCTGTTACAGAAAGACAGTCTGGAAAACCCCGAATATGGGAAAGCAACACATTTCCTCGTGGCCCATGGGTCAAAGAAAAAGTCAAGGGAAATTAGAAAGTATTTTGAATTGTTTGAAAAAAAAAAAAAAAAGATTTCAAAATGTGTGACATGCTGCTGGGGCACATAAAGGGAAGTTGATAGCAGTAAATGCCATTTGAGCAAAGAAGGGGGGTCTCCAGTCAGCGACCTCAGCTTTCACCTTAGGAAACTTGAAAAAGTAGAGCAAATGAAACCTACATTTACCAGAAGAATGGATGTAATAAAGATAAGAATGCAAGTTGGTAGTATAGAAAACAGGAGTGTATAGCAAATCAATAAAACTGAAAGGGGGTTCTTTGAAAGTATCAGTAAAATTAATAAGACTGAACAAAGTGAAGCCACAAATTATCAATATCTGAATGAGGGAGATGATACTAGGATAGGTTGTAGAGATATTAAAAGGACTATAAGGGGATGGTATGAGCAACTCCGTGCCAGCCAGTACGTTTGACACCTTCGATGAATTGGGTAAGTGTCTTGGAAGAATTTCTAAGGCTCTCAAGAAGAAATAGACAACCTGAATATTCCTGCACCTGCTTTATTAAATTAATATTTAAAGATCAATATCTGATTTAGTTACTGGAGAACTTTTAAGTACGGTTGGAAGTGGTATATAAACCTTTTTTGAAATCAGATATACTTGACAACACTATGTTTGAGGTGGTCAGTGGTTGGTCTGATACGTTTATGTATCGCAGTATGATCACCGCAGTAGTGTTAGCTAACGGCTTTATCAAATCACAGAATTATAATTCCTTTATTGTGTTGAGAATGGTTAAGATCTAGACTCTTAGCAGTTTTGAACTTTGTAATAATACGGTGATGTTGACTGGATTCACTGCTGTGCGTTGTGTCGTCAGGACTTACCTACTAGTTGCAAGTGGACCTCCTTTTCAACTGAATTTTATGAAGTCTAAAGACAGAGTATTTCTGATGACAATTTTGTGTCTGAGTTGAGATGTGCTATAAAAAAGATTGTTATATATCTCAATAATTTATTCATATTGATTACATGTTGAAAGACTATCTCGGCATTGGGTTAAATGATGTATGTTATGAAAGTGATTTTACCTGTTTCTCTTTGACGTGTCTTCTGGGAAGCCTGACATCACCTCCCACAGGTAGCCCATTATATCTCTGGGCACAGCCCTGCTTTGAGTGTGTTGGGGCGCAGTGCCAGCGTCTCAGGGACCTTACTTCCTTAGTCCTTTCTGCACAGCTGCGTTCCACAGATTTGAGGTTTGAAATACTGCTGAGTGGCACGTTTTGTTTCTTGCTTCTTCTGTTGATTGCTGCTATGTCTTTTGCTCTCTCTTAGGCTCATGGCTCTTCTGACTCTTGGTAGGAATTCTGATGTAGCGAGAAAGGGTGTGGGGGGGGCTCCATTTCAGAGTAGCTAGACGGAGACCGTGAAACAGCAGTCTGACTGACTTTCCCATTCAGCAGCGTGTTCAGGGGCTGGGTTACGGGCCTGCTGCTCTTCCCAGGGTGTGCAGTCAGTGTCATGGGTGTGGCCCAGCCTAGCTCTGTCTGGGCTGTTGGGCTGGTTGGATTGTGACAGGCTCACGGGACGTCTCATTTAACATCTTCAAGTCGTTCACAAACGTTGCATAGACTACACTTTTTGTGAGACTGAGGGAGCGACAGACACACAGCCTGACCAGGGCCATGTTGCGTCTAAGTGAAATATGGTCGTACCTTGTTACACTGAAAGCAAGATTCAGAAGGAGAGAAGAGTGAGACTGGTGTGCTGATTTTCAAGCTTCGGAGAATGTTGTGAGAGTAACGTGTGGTCGAGAGCAGATGGCCCTCTGGGATCGGAGTCTCTGAAGCAGCGTCTCAGTGTCTCAGACACAAAAAGCAGTGCCTTTTTAAGACTTTTTAATTAACACTTAAAAAAGGAGATTTGTCTTACAAGTGCAACCTCTTTTTTTTTTTTAAAAATAAACTTTGAAATTATAGAATAGTTTTAAATTTACAGAAAAATTACGAAGATAGCGTAGCGAGTTTCCGCATGCCCTTCCTTATCCGGTCACACGGTTATTTGCATCTTACGTCACCGTGGTACGTTTTTCCCAAGGACTGAATGACTATCGATGTGTTGTTACCCTTAACTTCTGTGTAATGTCCTTTTCTGTCCCAGACCCCGTCTAGGAGGCCAGACACCCCGCCACACACCATCGTCACGTCTTCCCAGGTTCTTCTTGGCTGTGACAGTCTCTTCTTTCTTCACTTAGAAATTCTCCAGAATTTCAGAAACTTCTGGGCATTGCCGTGGAGCTTTTCCTGCTGTGCAGTGATGACGCAGAGTCAGATGTCAGGATGGTGGCTGACGAATGCCTCAACAAAGTCATCAAAGTAAGAGCCCCGTGCACAGGTTCCCCGAGCTGTAACCGGGGTAGGCCAGCAAGGTCCCTTAGGGTGTCCGCACGGGTTTCGTCTGTGCTGTGTGCTCTGGAGGCGCTCAGCCGTCTGCCAGCCTGCCTGCTGCACCTGCGCGTGCGTCGGTCAGGGTGGTGCTGATGGTCGCCCGTGGGTGCTCTTGGGGAAAATGTCCCTCCAGGTACCGCCTTCTGTTTGGACAAGGCCCTGAGAAAGCGGGAGGTGGGGGGGGGGGGAACAGGTCAATGGAACCTCCTCGGTGTCTGTAGCCTCCCTCCCTTCGCCTCGTCTCCTGCCTCTGCCCCTCCTAAGATTTGGGTCAGGCGGTACCGTTTGCGGGTAAAGAGGTGACTTCGACAGTAGGTTAGCTGGAGTTCGTGTGACCTGACTGGGCAGAGGGAGTTCCCAGGAAAAGATGTTAAGCCAGAAAGCTGAAGCCACTTGGGTGACAGGTGAGGTAAGGAGAGCGCAGGGCCACCTCTCTTCTGGTACTGCTTCCTGATGCCCAACATCACAGAGCTTTCATCTGCTGTCCCCTTTTCTGTCTTCTGCTGCTGTGGGCGAGCAGCCCTTCCTCAGTAATCCTCTGCGTGTTGGAAACTGTCCTGTGTTTCTCAGCCTGCCCTGTTGCCGGTGTGTCCCCTGCCCACCCTGCTCACCGTCCTCCAGGCTGCCTTTGAGTTACTGGATGGGCCTTTTGACTCGCGTGTCCAGACTTGGCCGTCGTTCCTCCTGTAGCTTCTCGTTCCTCCAGCAGGAGGAAGCGTCTCTGACGTAGCTCTTGACACTCTCCCCGAAACTGAGTCTTCATAACAGTTAAGAAACAGATGTACCTGTTCCCTTCTTCGGAAGGCCCCGTGTTTGTGGCATCTTCCCAGGTTTTCTTCTATATCCCTACCACTTTGAGTTCAACCCTGAAATTCAGATACGGCTTTGGGAAGAGGCTGCATCTCTTCTTCTCCTGGTGCTACTTACCTGAGCAGGTGGACGCAGGTTAGTTGACGGTTTCCCCTCTTGTCGGGGTCTTGAAGACAAAACTGGTCTTTGGAGTCTTCCCAAGGGTGTTCCCTGGAGCGTGGCCTCGTAGTACGCTGGCCAAGAAATGGTTCCTCCTCTGCCCTTGTACGCCCAGCCTTCCCCTCGCGGGCAGCTGGTCACCTGGGACTCCTGGGGGAGATGGAGGCCTTGTGCCAAGCATGTAGCGCATGCGTGGGTTTGCAGTGTGGGAGCTGCGTTTGAGTCCTGCCTCTGCCCCCAGCTGAGCAACGTGGGCGTGTGTTTAATTCTGTGAGCCTCAGTTTCCCTAACTCTGACGGGAACCAGACAGGTTTTCTGTGCTGTGTGTGTGTGTCCCAAGTGCAGTAAATTATGTGACGTGCGTGGCGTCATCCTGGCCACTTTTGGTCCTCAGATTGGTAAGAAATACTCTAATTGCTAACGAGATTCTTACATTCTTCCCCAGACATTGAGGGGCACGTGAGCGCACCAGCTCTCCGTTTTCTGTCATGTGGCTCCGCGGTAGCCTGTGGCCCAGGGAGTCCTTTCTGTCGGCAGAACACTGTTTCTTGGCCAGCTGTGCTTTCTGTGCTCGGGCACTGGTTTCTCTGTGGCCACAGGATTCTAGCCCTGTCCGTCGGGAGCAGCCTGAGGGAGGTCCGTCTTCACCTGGAGGTGGTCACCTGGCCTTCTCCCTCCTCCCCGCCCTGCTTTCCTGTTTTGGCTTGCATCCTGCCTCCCCCAGTGATGTCATGGTTTTCTCCTTGTCCTCCAGGCCTGGTGGTCCATTGGTGACACTCATGTGTGCGTGGGGTCCCGCTGCCTGTCTGCAGACAGCCTTTTCCATACACTTCCTTCTTCCCAGGCCTGAATGGCCTTGGTGTTTTTATCAGTCTCAGTGGCAGGACCAGGCCGGGCGTTCTGATGTTTTGGCTCTTGTACTTTGATCCTTAGAATCAGAAAACCTTAGCAACCCACCACAGGCTGCTTTGGTTCTCGGCAGGTGGGGGTTAGGGAGGACAGAGAATGCTGTGACTCAGACCACTCTGGTCAGTCATCTTAGACATGGGCGTTGTTCCCTTCGAAGTCTGTCTTCAGAGACCTGTGTCCGAGAGCTGCTGCATAGGACAGCAGTGTGTGTGTTCACGCATTGTGGGCCCGGCCCTAGGTCATAGCTCCAGACCCCGGGTTCCCTTCCGGCCCTCTCCCTGCTTCGTCCCCATTTCCTCCTCCTGTTTCTCGTCTCCCAATGCAGAGATACCAATGTCTCACGTTATGCCCCTGAATGTAAGGCAAGGCCAGTCTCTCTCATGCTCTCCTTTCTGTGTAAAGTTGGGCATAACGGAGCTCGGCTGTGCTCAGATTTCTGCTTCCTCGAACGCCGTGGTCTTCAGGTCAGCAGGCTGGGGGTGGGAGCAGGGTCTGGCTAGACGTGCTGTCCCTGTGACGGGAGGACGGGCTTGGGAGAATGGGTGGCCCTAGGCGCGGTGTCAGGGAGGGCATGTAGGAGTCGGGTCCTGGACTTCCGCTCTTCTAGTGAGTGTCGTCACTGCTCAGTCGACCAGGCTCTGCGTGGCCCAAGAGAACGGGCACGTTTAGCTTCTCGCGCATGTAGGAAAATGCCCTGGGGAGCAGACGCAGCCCGACCGGGGGCTCCAGGCCTCAGGTCCTGTACAACCTTGTGTGGGCAGCGTGTTTGTACCGAAATCACTTCCTGCGCGGTATAAACCCTCTGCTCTGAGAGAGATTGGCAGCTCATCATGGAGGCTGAGAGGATTTCTGGCTGGAGAGGTAGAGAAAACCTCCTGGAGGCGGTGGCTAGTAGATGAGCAAGGAGATTCTTAACCACTGCAGCATCTGGCCTCTGGGGCGCCAGGACTGTGGGCATGGCCAGCGGAGTGCTCCTTAGGCAGAGAAACGGGTGCCCACGAAGCCTGCCGCCTGGGAGGGAGAGAGGTGCGGAGCTGTGGGGTCGAGGGGTCACAGAGCCATGGGGCTGAGAGCATCAAGCACCAAGGGAGGACAGGCGGGGTCTGCCTGGCAGAGCCAGGGGCTCTGCTCTCACGGGGACACCCACCGCCGCTGGCGCTGCGTCTTCAGGGCGTTGCTAATATTGGATCTCCCACCCCATGGGAGATGAAAGATTTTCAGTGAAGAGAAAACTTCCTGGGTGTTCCTCACTCACTGACTGTTACGGTTTTCGTGTAAGAGGAGCTTTATATGGATTTGAACCATGTGCCATTTAATTTTGATATTGTATAGTATTTGACTGTAAAAAAGTGAGATTCTTTCCATTTTTTGTTCAGGTGAATGATCTGTATCTAGTTTATCCAATCACTTCCTGCATATCTATGCTTTTTCTTAATGAATAGGTTCTCGGTTTAGTTGCCATTAAATTCTACTTCACCCAAGATGGAAATTGAAGCTGCATTTTAGCTTTCTTTAGAATTGCTAATGGACTGTGCCTTCCGTGACCAGCTCTCTTGTATTTTGTTGTAGGCTTTGATGGATTCTAATCTTCCGAGGTTACAGTTAGAGCTCTATAAGGAAATTAAAAAGGTAGGCCTTTATTTTCCGTTATTGAAAAAGGTGGTGCTTTCAATGTATTGAACAGTATGAGATTTTATCTTACATTTAATAAGTAAAAATGTTAGAAGTTAAAGCTGTTTGATAAAGTAGACTTTATTTTACTTTTCTTCAAAAGGTTATTCTTCATTATTTATTAGATGAGATGGGAATTTTAAATAGTAATTTATTTTTTGTATCTTTATAATTAAGCCCACTAGCTCTTAAAATTTCTAAAGTAGTTATACATTTAAATGGCCTTTTGTCTAAAATAGAAACTAGCAGTGAACAAAATGCTTTTGTTGACATGAAGTCACTTTTGGTGACTAGTATCCGTGACGTGAACGTAACATCGCTCGTTAAATCCCCTCAGAACGGCGCAGCCCGGAGCCTGCGTGCCGCCCTGTGGAGGTTTGCTGAGCTGGCTCACCTTGTCCGACCTCAGAAGTGCAGGTACGTTGTACGCTCTGGATGGTGATGGTGATGATGGTCATTATTTTGCTAGGGCCCAGCTCCTGAGGTTCTGTCCCTCTCAGCTCAGATGTTACTTCCTCACAGGTCCTTCCTCTCCTCGTCTTAAGCCGCCCGCCTCTGCCCCTCAATCGCAGCCGGTGACACCCTGTTTATTTTCCCTTCGTCACACTTACCGCTCCCAGAAATACTGTCGCCCACTTTATGAGTGTGCTCGTTCATTGTCTGCCCAGCCTCCCCCCAGAGCCGTAGGGGATGTATCCCTGGGGACAGCGGGCTCTTCCTCTCTGTCCCACACTGGGAACTGTCTGTCTGCATGTGGTAGTTGCTGAAAAGGCACTTGTCAGGTGGCTGGAGGTTGAGTCCCAACCTCATCACTGTTTACCGTAAGAATTCTAGAAATACTTGTTTTGGTCTGTTGCCTGAGTTTAAAATGTGAACGTTAAACTGCAAATCAAGTCCTGACTAGTTGAAACAGTTCTATCTGAATGAATTGAAAAGCAAAAGAAAGACCACAATTTCCAACGCCTTCCTTCTCTCCGTAACTGTCAAAACGTACTATGGCCACCGACCCTTGGCTATGGGTCCCTGAGGGGCTGGTGGGTGACCCAAACCCTCACTATTAATATGAAACAAGGATTTATTCCATTCAGTTGGAGTTTAGTAAGAATCTTATATAGCTGTTGAGATACAATCACTAAGGAAATTTCTTTTTATATAGTCTTTTGCTTTTACTATCCTTATTCTGGAAAATTTGTTATATTTATAAAGTAATACATCTCAAGTTTTCCACAAAGCAACCAAAGTGACCTTAAAAATATATGATTGGGTCCAGTCGTTGCTTTGAACTCTTGACTCACTTCCCAGAGCTGTTCATGTGAAATCAGACTCCTTCACCGCGGCCCAGGGAGGTCTTGCCCCGATGGCTCCGTCACCTCAGGCACTCTCTGTGGACTCATTGGCCTGATTTTACTTTCAGCAGTCAGGTTTCTCTACCTCTTGATGGCCGTTTTATTTTTCTCCCAGACGTCGTCTCCTTAGAAAGGCAGGCCCAGCCTCACTAAGAGAGTCTGGTGTGGATCTGCTGTGGCAGCGCCAGCCGCGCTCACCGCAGGTCCAGGCTTCCTGTGCTTCGGCGTTGTCTGTCCTGTGACTCCCTCCTCTCAGCCCGGCATGGCCCATTCCCTTGCTCATCTCTAAGGCCTTATTTACTTCGTTTGAACATGAAAAAAATGTTTTGTAATGCTGCTTTTCCATGACAGCTTTATTCTCATTTCTTAACACTTATTTTTAAAATGGTGTTTTCTTATATTCTGTATTAGTTTCTCATTTAAAATATGAATATTTTAATAACTATGATAATTTTTAAAACAAGCTTTTGAGAGTCCTTTGGTTACAGGAGAAAGGAAGGATGAGTGTCTCCGAGCATTTGAACTTCATGTGTTCAGTCCCCCGTTCTGTTATAATAGCTAAGGCTCGTCCACTTGCCATTGAGGACTGGTTGGCACGTGGAACTGGCTTTTCTCCAGCAGGTACTGAACTAACTGCTTCTGTTTCTCGTTGAAGCAGACCTGGCAGAGTAACTGTGTTCCTCTCTCTGTGCAGGCCTTACTTGGTGAACCTTTTGCCGTGCCTGACTCGAACAAGCAGGAGACCCGAGGAATCTGTCCAGGAGACCTTGGCTGCAGCGATACCCAAAATTATGGCTTCTTTTGGCAATTTTGCAAATGACAATGAAATTAAGGTATGATTGTTACGCCGAGTCACAGTGTGACAGTGCATCCGGTGGGGCGTTGGGGTTTTTGGACAGGTTGCCATCTGCCGTGCTGCACGATTTAGGTTGGAGTCTGTGGCGTTGTTTTGAGGCTCACTGAGAGCTTCTTTCCACTTGTGCTTTCTTAGTGGGTGAGGAGTGGGAGAGGGGCTGGTTCATACACGCAAATTCAGAAGGCGTTGCAGAGCAGACTGGCTTTCCATGGTCTGGGCTGGCCCCTTACCCTGGCTGAGGAGAGGTCCCAGAACGTGGGCCCTGCAGCTCTCAGGGACCTCTGGACTTCCTGTTTGTTCTGTGCCCCGACCAGCAGCCCTCCGGCCCGCTGTAGTGCTTCGTGCATAATGTCCAGAAGTTGTGACCTTGCCTCGGGGCCTGAGGCTGCCAGGTTCGGGACCTCCTGCTTTTGGTGGCTCAGTTCTGTATTAGTGTCTCTTTTGGTGTTTCCCTCCACATTTCCAAATCCCATGCTTCTGCTGCCAGTTTTGGATTTTTAACTGCGAAAGAGATGACTAGAGTTCTAACCCTCCCCGTCGTCTTACTGTAGTTGCATCACTGTTCAATGTGCACGTTATTAGGCCTCAGTAAGTAGCCACATCCAACTTTGTTCTGTGCTGCGATTTTGTTCCTTTGTACACCTTTTGGGTTGTTCTGGAGTTAATAGTTGCCTCTTTTTCACTTGGATATTACTCTTTGGCCATTTGCATCTTCTCGTACTTTCCAGCAGCTTTGTAAACTGGATCTCAGTACAGTTTCCACAAGACGTAATTACTGGATCATTTCCCCACTCGAGTCCCCCATCTTAGAACTCGCTGGCGGCTGCTCTGGTCCCCTCCGGATGCGCTGTCACCTGCCACACAGCCGTACTGTAAGGCTTCTCCCTGCTGTCACCCTGGGAATTCCTTTGGCTGCTGTCCTGTTGGATGCCTCATTCCTGGGTGCTGTATCTTTATCTTTCTGCCAGCTGCCTTCTACGAGGCATTCTCGGGGTTGTGGGATTTGGACCTGAGAAGGCCCCCTCGAGCTCTCATTAGTTTTATTATTTATTATTCCAAACTGTTTAGGTTCAGCATGGGCTGACATCATAATGTTATAATGTTACCTAGCTTTCACTTTATGTAGAAGTTTGGACTAATACAGAATGATTTTTAATTTCCTATTTCAATAATATAGTTGTGTGTTTTCACTCAAAGGAGCTGTCTGAGATGCCAGTATCTTTTCTCAGAGCTAAAAAGAAAAGCTTTGTCAGAGATAATATGACTGGGTGGGGGCTCTGGGGAGGAACCGGAAGCCACAGACCACGGGGGGTCCTGTGACTGGGGGTCTGGGCCTTCTTTCACCTCTCTGGGTTTAGAAAGCTACTCTGAGTTCACTGAGAGTTGAGGCGGCTCTGAGAACCGGCTTCTGCTAACTGCAGTGGTAGGGAGAAACTTCTTTCTAAGGTGGGCCTGGTGTGTTCATTGGCTGCTCGTTTGCCTGGGGTCACACCCCCAGTGGGGGCACCTAATGGCATCCCTGGCGGTCAGCGTGCTCCGCCCGTGCCAAACAGTATGTGTTTAGAGCAGTGCGAATGGTGTTAGGCGACTGGTCACCAAATGGCCAGTCCCTGCTCGGGCTGTTCGCTAAGGCGTCAGTGGCCAGGCTAGAATCGTGTGCCCCTCCTGTGGGCTTTCCTGGGTCCAGCAACCACGCTTTCCTGTGCTTCGTAGGAAAGCGGTGTGAGCAGCGCAGTAGGCGTACAGTTCGTTCGGTTCAGGTGCACGTCTTCCAGCCCCAAGGCGTCTCTTAGTGGTCTCGGCAGCGGCGTGCGGACGGACGAGTCGTCCCTGAGCCTGCACGTGGCCGTAGCGGGCTGCTGCTCTCCTCTCCTCGGCTTCTTGTTTCCCACTTGTTTTCGTTTTTCT
The DNA here is from genome assembly GCF_057876585.1 of Rhinolophus sinicus. NCBI lineage: Eukaryota > Metazoa > Chordata > Mammalia > Chiroptera > Rhinolophidae > Rhinolophus > Rhinolophus sinicus. Next base: position 213,600,804 of record NC_142501.1, on the reverse strand, counting down.
TTTTTTAGACAACTGGTTTTTCTGTTTTTTATTTTTTATTATTGGGGAATACTGGGGAACAGTGTGCTTCTCCAGGGCCCATCAGCTCCAAGTCGTTGTCCTTCATTCTAGTTGTGGAGGGCGCAGCTCAGCTCCAAGTCCAGTTGCCGTTTTCAGTCTAGTCCCAGGGGGCACAGCCCACCATCCCATGTGGGAACTGAACCGGCAACCTTGTTGTTGAGAGCTTGTGCTCTAACCAACTGAGCCATCCGGCTGCCCTCCATTTGTTTTTTTACAGCACTTATTTCATAATGTCATTTACTGAGCCTGTCCCCAGATACTGTGGGTACAGCTTTTCCAGCGCTAAGGCTTCCACTGGCTGCTACTGGTGGAGGACGCAGGTGCCAGCAAGTCCCAACTGGAAGTTTTAACTGCTCTGTTCAGCGTAGGAAAGCTTCAAACTGCTGATAATTGATGCTCTGCAAGGATTCAGGGCAAGCTACGTTTCACCAAGTACCTGATGAGCTTCACAGGACCCTCCTCCTGTGCCCATGGGGATTCTTGCTTCCACAGGTTCTGTTAAAGGCTTTCCTAGCAAACCTGAAGTCCAGCTCCCCGACCATTCGGCGGACGGCGGCGGGCTCCGCAGTCAGCGTCTGCCAGCATTCCAGGAGGACGCAGTACTTTTACAGCTGGCTACTAAATGTGCTCATAGGTAAGCTGTGGGCGGTGGCGTGCTTTTCCCCGCGTGTATGTGGCAGAGTCTGCAGCATTTACTCGGAACAGACCTTTGAAACTGTTTAAAGTCAGGCAATCTCTTGGCTTCTGGACCAGGCCCTTGGGTGCTGGCTGACTGGTAACTGGGAGCCCACGTGGGTCTGTGTGAGCATGTGGCCAAGCTGCTGCTCCTCTGTGCGTAAGGAGAGCCGCCTGGGCAGCGGCGGACCAGCGTGCCACCCCACCGTCTTCCTGGGCCTGGCCCTCCGTGTGGGCCAACTGCACAGCAGGACGTGGTAGCTCTGAGTGCGGAGTGCCCGAGCCCAGAGACAAGTGTCAGGGCCCTGCAGGTTCTCTGCATGGGTGCAGGTCTGCTGACGACGTGTCCTGAGCGCAGGGGATTGTGGAAACCAACACTAGCAGATGCCGAAGGGCACATATGGCCATTTGATAGGAAAGAACTGGCTTTCAATGCTGCAAGACTCCATGTAACGAAGGGTGGAAGGGTACCCTTCAGAGCCACCCCTGGAGTTTGGCCCCGGGACACATACGTAGTTTTCACAGTGATGTCTCTGCCATCTTTATATCTCACTGAGCCTCAGGTAGGGTTCTGCTAGGGAGCTCTGCGTTTTAACAGATGAAGCTATGAATCTCCGAGCAGTGCAGCAGGTGTTAAGAAGCCTGTGACTGCCTTTCCAGGTCTGCTGGTTCCCGTCGAGGATGAGCACCCCACCCTCCTGGTTCTTGGGGTGCTGCTCACACTGAGGTACTTGGTGCCCTTGCTGCAGCAGCAGGTCAAGGACACGAGCCTGAAAGGCAGCTTTGGGGTGACACGGAAGGAAATGGAGGTCTCGCCCTCGACAGAGCAGCTGGTCCAGGTAGGAGCCCCTGGCTTGATCTCGTGTCAGTGTGTAAGTGACTGTCACCCAGAGAGCCTGCTCAGGGCTCAGAGCACAGACTCGGAGCCGGACTGCCTGGTTCCAATCCTAGGCCACGACCCCTGGCTGTGTGACCTCCAGTGACAGTCACACCAGAGTGAAATGAGGGCAAGCTCTCCTAAGGCAGCCGAGAGTGTGACATAAACCCCACAGACCGCTGCCTGGCACATAGAATGCTGTTACCCCGTTTCTCAAAGCAGGGCATGTGAACTGCTCCCCTGCTCAGCAAACGTTCATCGAATTCCCACTCAGTCCTATTTGTACACATGGGAAGGTGCATAATGATCTTTTATTCAGTTTCAGACTCAACTTCTAGGCAAAGCACATGTGATTGAAAGTCCCACACTAGTATGTAAATGTCAGTCGCAATAACATGAAAGTAACAATGTTGCTGACAGAATTTGGGAGTGCAGGTGAGGTGAAGGCAGTGTGGGATGCCACTCCCCTCATTTTCTGCAGTAAGTGCATTCACAGTAGATGGCTTCACAGATCTGGGCGTAGGCTGACTGGGAGGGCAGCACCCTTTGTCTGTGACAGGCCAGCGCACAGCAGCCGCAGATATGGCTGTGCTCCGTGACACCTGTGCACACAAACAGGTAGCAGCCTGGGTTTCCTGAGGACTGCAGTTTGCAGACCCGTCACCTAGAATTACGGGGCTTCCCACCAGAAGAATTAAAATAAGTAATTAAAAGAAGCTACCACTGAGAGTTTTTATTTTATACCCTTCTATACTGTCTCTTTTAAAAAATTTGTGTTACTTTTATGATGTTAAAGGTCGGGCTGCCCAACCCTTGAAATAAAAATGCAGCGTGCCAGTTAAATTTGAATTTCAGGTAAATCATGAATGATTTTGTGGTGTAAGTATACCTGAAATTACGAGACATACTGTACTACAAAATTATTTGTTGTTTATTTGAAATTCAAATTTAACTGGATGCTCTATACTTTATCTGGCGACTAATTAAATGGAAAAAGTAAATTCATTACATCTGTATAATGTGACACAGTATCGAAAGCACTCATCAAATTTGACATACCTTTAAAATAGTTGGAAACTGTTTCTCAGTGGCACTCGTGACAGTAGTTCTTGCTTATTAAATGTGTGTCAGAGTAACCGCACCGAGTGGATATTGAACCCTATGGTCCCTTTGCTAGTCACCAGCTTAGGGAGATGGAGGTCTGTTTTTGTGGAAGTGCCCTACTTATGTTTAAGGAATTAATAGAGCAGTGAAAAAAACCCTGGGAATTTAGAAAGCAACATGGAAGCTAGTGATCACAGTGGTAGAAGTGACAGAGAAATTTTAAGGGGCAGAAATTAAGGCACAAATTTTGCCAACATAAGCCTATCAAAAACAAAGGAGGGAGCCCCAGTACACACTTAAGCCTGAGGTGCCACGTGTGCTTTCTGTCTCCAGGTGTACGAGTTGACCTTGCATTACACGCAGCACCAGGACCACAACGTGGTGACTGGCGCCTTGGAGCTCCTGCAGCAGCTCTTCAGGACCCCTCCCCCAGAGCTCCTGCAGGCCCTGACCATAGCCGGCGGCCTGGCGCAGCTGCCTGCCACCCGCGAGCGGCCAGGCTGCCGGAGCCGCAGCGGGAGTATCGTGGAACTTATAGGTGAGTGGGCAGGAACGACTCTTGCAGCCGACCCTGCAGGAACGCTAGTTACCCTCGGTGGAGTTACAGGCCAGCACCGTGCCAGCAGCTTACCTCTCAGATCCCGACAGCTGACAACGCAGGTAGTGGCCGTATTCTAGGAGCACAGAACTGAAGTGTAGCAAGGTGAGGTGGCAAAATGAGGTCAGCTCTGGCTCGGCTGCCTCCACGTGGGGAAAGTACTTCCAGGACCTCTCATCTCTGTCACTTTGCCAGAGATGGGACCTTCAGGTCCTCCTAGGGATTTTCGAGTTCCTTTCTGCTCTCGGATCCTATTCGCTGTCCCGATTGCCCGTTCCTACTCTGGGCACTTCCTGTGCCTGGTCTGTGCCCTCCTTCTGTGTGCTCTCGGGCTTGGGCCCTGACCCTGCCACCCTGTGCTGCTGCTTGCTGACCACTGCTTTTCCTGCACACAGTGGGTGGGCCCCGTCTGGCATGGAGTCACCCCTTGGGCGCTGGAGTAGGTGGGGAGCCCTGCATCACAGCCGCCAGGACAGTGTGGCACCGAGCAGGCTTCTGGCACTCGTGGCCTGTCCTGGGCCCTGAGCAGTGTGGTTGGTTTCATGCAGCGCGCGTGCAGCGTGGCACCACAGGCACCACAAACGAGGCAGACGTGGATTAATTTTTTTCTAACCACTACTTCCTTTAACATAAATGATTCCAGAATCACAAGCCGAAAATATTAACATGTCTGTTCACTGTCCTTGGTCCTGAAGAATCCTTTTCCCTAAGGATTGCACGCCTGACGAACTGTTGCTGAAATACTCATTTCTAATGATCATTTCTGATGGAAATTTATATTTGATTATTAGTTGACCATATAATCTGAGATTTCTGATGCTTTTAATTTGGCTTTTTAAATGCACTTTATTTGAGCTCTTTTGACGTTTTTGGTCATATCTTTAAAACTGCATTATTTGAGTGGTAATATATTTTCCTGTTGTCGAAATTAAAGTGTTGCAGTATGGTGCTTAAGCACCGCCTGTGGAAATGTATGTCCACATATTCTCTAATTTTAAAGTCAAATCAAGCTTTTTGAAGATTTTCGAATTCCTTCTGGAATTCAGCAGCTTGTTACTTTACTTTCATCTGTCATTTTCTGTGATTTACAGCTGGAGGGGGTTCTTCATGCAGCCCTGTCCTTTCAAGAAAACAAAAAGGTGATTATTTCAGAAATCAGAGTTTTTAATCTTACTGATTTTTCTGTACTTCCATAATGCAATCAACGGTGCTATATGTCTTCTCAGCAGAGTGACTGATTGTATGTCTAAATGTTGCTGGAATCAAACATGCCTAGCAGGGTGGTTTTTAAAAATTGCTTGTGTATCAGAATTGTTTTGTCATAAATTTTTTTTTTTTTTTTTTTTTTTTAGGGCAACAGGACTTTATTGGGGAACAATGGTCAAATTGTTGTCCTTTCAGTCTTAGTTGTGGAGGGTTCTGTTCAGCTTCAAGTTGTTGTTCTTTCAGTCTTAGTTGAGGAGGGCGCAGCTCAGCTCCAGGTCCAGTTGCCGTTGCTAGTTGCAGGGGGCACAGCCCACCATCCCTTGCGGGAGTCGAACCGGCAACCTTGTGTTTGAGAGGACAGGCTCCAACCAACTGAGCCATCCGGGAGCTCCGCGGCAGCTCAGCTCAAGGTGCCGTGTTCAATTTTAGTTGCAGGGGGCGCTGCCCACCATCCCTTGCGGGAGTCGAGGAATTGAACTGGCAACCTTGTGGTTGAGAGCCCACGCTCCAACCAACAACTGAGCCATCCGGGAGGCAGCTCAGCTCAAGGTGCCGTGTTCAATCTTAGTTGCAGGGAGCAGAGCCCACCATCCCTTGCGGGACTCGAGGAATTGAACTGGCAACCTTGTGGTTGAGAGCCCACTGGCCCATGTGGGAATCGAACCGGCAGCCTTCGGAGTTAGGAGCACGGAGCTCTAACCGCCTGAGCCACCGGGCCGGCCCCTGTCATAAATTTCTAATGTTTTACGTCAGGGGTCAGCAAACTTTGTCTGTAAAGGGCCAGGTGCTGCCTATTTTAGCCCTGTGGGCCTTCCTGTCTCCTTGGCAACTGTCCGGCTGTGTCCTTTGGCCAGGAGGGCAGCCATGGGCAATAACCACTAAGCTAGTGCATGTGGCTGCATCCTGTGAAACTGGCCACAGAAGCAGGTGAGCTGCAGTCTGCCTCCTCCTGCTTTAGGGAAGGTGTCATGTTTTATAAGGTAACTTACATTTCCAGTGAATTTGTTTAATATCAGTCAGGAATAACATCTGGTTAATTATTCGGTTAATTTGGGCCTGGTTATCATTTTTCAGCCGTATTTAGCTTTGTAGCTGCCACAGTGTTCTGATGCAGTTAATTTCTTCTTATTGGATCAAAGCATTTCTGATATAATCTGATAGTGTTGATACACATTGTCACTTTGCAACACCAGTTATTTTCTTTCCCAGTCTAGGTTTCCATAGGAAGTAATTGTTGTCAGTTTATATTTTGAAATACTAAAAGATGAATTCTTTTCTTATTGAGGTTAATTACATACGACATACTAATCTTTTTGTGTCATGAGTTGAGTGTTTGCGAGCCTGCTGCCTAATGTTATTTGCAGTATTGGCTGGGATCTTAACAGGAAATATTCTAGCCTTGACTGAGTTAAGTAAACATTTCCTAGAAGAACTTAGAAGTAGTAACATTTGGGCCCTCATAGTGTGGGATACTTAATCAGGTATGAGATTTTGGTGAAACACTGAGATTGTTTGAGAGAGATTCTGGGAAAACTAGTCTATTGAATTTGGAGGAGATTCTCAGGCATGTGACTAAGTTACTCCGATGCTTGTCGTGTTTGTTTCCCGTGATGAAAAGATGACCGAGTCACATGGTTGACATGAGTTGTTTTGTTTTCTTCTGCCTAGGACGTGGGATATCCTCAGTCTGTTTAGCTTTCTATTGTTTTGTTTTTCATTTAGAGCTGTGATTTTCAAACTTTTGTAGTGGCCTCAAAATTCTTTTTTTTTTTTTCAAGTGAAATCTGCCTCTTTATAAGAAAGGTAAAGGCAGAGTTGTTGGATGTAGGGTCAGGTGAGGCTGGGGGTGTGTGGCCTGGCATCCCTTCTCTGGCGGTGCCTGCCTCCCCCTTCTCCCCCATCTGCTAACCACTGGTTAGGGGGACAGAGTGCCTTCATTAGCACCTGAACTCATGGAGGAGGAGAGGGTGGGGATATCTGCTTTCTCAGGGTAAACTGCTTGTTCTGTAATAAAGAATTATTTAGCAGATAGTCCTATGTCAGTTTCATCTATATTTGGGTTTCCTTTGCTTTTGCCTTTAATGTCACACCAGTGTAGAGTTTTGGAAGTTGTTAAACCTTTGACCTGTTCTTTGAAGAGCAGTGAAATTAAAAGTTGCCAATAATTATTTTGACAGTGTCCCTTAATGACATTTATATGTAATGTAGTCATAAGATTTAAGGAATCCAGTTAAATCATACTTTGGAAACCATAAGCTAAAATGTATTTTTAGAACTTTGCAAAAGATGAAATATTATTTCACCCTCCCAGATCATACAGTGCTTGAGTTCTGATTGTCAACCATAGAATCTAGTAAATTAAAAGATATAAAATAAAAGTGACTTTTAGGTGTAAAAGTTTTATATATAAATTCTGATGTGCCATTGAAGATATGACATGAATATTCCAAGGGCTAATACAATTGGTTCTGGCTCTAACTTACCATTTTTAAAACTAGATAGTAATATGAATTATTCATCATTAACAGTAATCTAAATCAATAAATATTTATTATTAAATACTTTGGGGCAGTTTGAGAATCATTGCTTTAAACTTTTTTCCATAACGGTCTATTGATTTGAACGATACTCTCTAATATCTGTGCATTCTTTGTGAGTAGCACTCCAGAGGCACTAAAATATTTAACTATTGCCGTGACTTGTGTGAGAGCAGAATCGGTATGCGTATGAGTTTGCATTTAGACTGCATTTGTTTGCTTTGCCAAGCCCTTCTGTTTGGTGAGCTTAACGGACTCTTGCTGCGTCATTTCTTAGGAAAAGTGCTCTTTGGAGAAGCAGCGGCCTTGGAGGACGACCCTGAGCCCAGGTCGGAGGCCGGCAGCCCAGCCTTTGCAGGTAGCTCTCGGAGTGGCAGTGGGTCTGTCCTGCGTCCTCTGCTGGCCCCACCTCTGCCTGCCCCGCCCCTTAGTGTACCTGCTCCTGGTGGATAACTCGGGCTCCTCTAGAAGGTTCACTTTGAAACGTGTGTGTCTCCTTGCATCAAATATTTGCTCTTTTCCTTGGTTTAGGCTGTTTTAAAATTAGGTTCATACTCCTTGAGTAAGGATAGTGGGTAGAAGTGTGTCATGAACTGCCCTGGTCGGGAGGGTGAAAGATGGGGTTAAAAATTGTCTGTGGATAATTTAGCTGGGGAGAATTCTGTTTGTTTACAGAGTTATCTAAGTAGGTTCTTTATTCACCTTATAAAGGATGAGTATTGACTAAGATACTAATAATTGGGTTAAATGAGAGTGGTTTGGATTGTATAATCCTATCCAAAAGAATATTTTGAGATAACTGAAAATATGGCTAAAATATTTGGGGAGGATAATATGAATAACCCCCGTGGTGATTATTTATTCATTTATTTTACAAACTAGAAGCCAATTTCTAATTACAGAAATAAAGTTAAAACACATAAAAAAAACTGACAGCTTCCACAGCGTTATAAGTAAAGCTCAGTGCTCACTGACACCGTGGCCCCCACGGGAGCACACTGCTAATGGCTTGGTGTAGGTCTTTTTGTGGTGGTTTTTATGCAGTGTCGTTTTTAGCCGGCATTTCAAAACGAAACGAGGAAAACGTGGTACAAATTTATGCTTCAGGAAAGTAGGACCGGCTTAGAGGTGTGGGAAGCAGGAAAGGCCACTCAAAACGACGGTTAATTCGCCGTCCTGTCTGAGCACTGCTCGCCCGGGCTTTGGTGAGCGCGCCTGTGCCCCTGGCCTGGCCGCCTGTGAACTGCCCGTTAGCTGTAGGTCTTTACACGCGGCTCTGAGTGGTGGCTGCAGTGGCTGCCTAAGAACTTGAGGTGGTGATGTTACTGGGCGTACGTGAGGTTTGCAGTGAAATGCCCGCTGGAAATATTGATAGCACTTAAAATGTACTGGCTGCTGACCCTTACTGTATTAAGTGGCGAAAGGTAGGTAAATAACACAGTGGAAAGCGATTTGGTAATGTTTGAAGGCTGCGCTGTGCCCTTGCTTTTGAAATAACTAGTTCAGATTTTTACCATATTTCAGGCTTTTCTGCAGTTAAAATGGTGATAGTGAATTCTGGGTATTGTGCGTACATTTGATCCCTATTGAATGTTTTCCCAGCCCTTTGAGGAATGGGTGTTTCTTTGTCTTCAGCCTCAGTGAAGGGTGAGATCGGTGGTGAGCTGGCTGCCTCTTCCGGGGTCTCTACTCCTGGCTCTGCCAGCTCAGCTGCTGACTCCACGAGCCACGACATCATCACCGAGCAGCCCCGTGCCCAGCACACGCTGCAGCCGGACTCGGTGGACCTGGCCGCCTGTGACCTGATGAGCACGGCCACAGACGGGGATGAGGAGGACATGCTGAGCCACAGCTCCAGCCAGGTCAGCGCCGTCCCGTCCGACCCCGCCATGGACCTGAACGGTGGGACCCAGGCCTCCTCACCCATCAGTGACAGCTCCCAGACCACCACTGAAGGGCCGGACTCGGCGGTGACCCCTTCAGACAGTTCAGAGATTGTAAGTGCTGGCAGGGGTGCCCCGCTTTCTGCAGAGGGGTCTTCCCTACAGCCCCAGCCTGGGCCCCCCCCTGCTTATTCTCCCCTTTCCCTCTGACCCACTAGTAACAGTGCACAGGCCACAGCTCTGAGCATTAGTGGGGAGCTTGGCCCCATCCGAGACCTTCACCGAAGGAAACGGCTGAGCATCGTCTGTGTTGAACGTGGAGGCCCAGATTAGTTGAGGACGTGGACTCCTCTAAAATTGAGTGCGTCTTAAATTCTTTAAGACCTTGTTGGGCACAGGTGAAACCATGATTGTAAAAAATCTTTAAGAAGCCTATTAACAGATCTGTGGGCCAACGCAATGTAATTAATAACATGAATCCTATGCATTATTTTAACACTTTGTGACTTTTCAAAATGTTTACAACGTGTCTCATCCATAGAGCATGCAGTACCTCCAATCTCTGAGTTAGTGGACAATTTGTGCCTCAAGGATGGTTTAATCAGAAAGTTTGTACAGGCGCACACTAGGTTTTACACCCAATGTTATTTAAGAAGTTTGTACGCTAAGTGTTTTGCTACTGTTGAATATGTTTTGTTAAGAGCATGGTTTTGTTTTTCACTTGGCTGAATACAGAAACGTTGAATTACAAACCACGGGCTGTAGCACGTGCATGTCCCCTTTGAGCAGTTGTCACATGGCTGTGATTTCTAATGGCTATGTGGGTTTAGTTACTCGTTAGAGAAGTGGGCTCGTGGGTAGGGGTTCTAACCAGAGGCCTGGGGAGGCGGGGGCTGATCGTGGAGCAGGGGCAGTGACTTCAGGCAACAGAAGGGCAGGCACGTTCTCCAGCACGGGGCAGGGAAGGCTGGGGAAGGTGCTGGGCACAGGGGCGCGTGACGTCTGCGCGGGGTGCGGCCGGCCGGGCATACCAGCTCCCACAGACATCTTGCCTCTTTATAGTAGATAGTATCTGGGCAGACTTGTTAGAAATCGGAATGAATGGCCGTAGGAGACGCTGGGAGTGTTTCAGCAGAGGGGAATGTGTGGCAGTGCTGGGGTCGGGCCTGGCAGGCCGGCCTCTGGCCCGTAGGGAGCTGAACACCTTCCCTTGACTTTCCACATTGCTGTCGTTCTTTTTGTGTGATGGCATGCTTCCACCTTGTATCCAGTCATTAAGTGTTTGCTGAGCAAATATATTGAAGACCTAGTATGTTCCAGGGAGTGTTCTACAAACCGGCGATGACGTCCGGGGCATGACATTGAAAACTGCTCGCATGGAGCTAGTATCCTGGAGTAGGAGTCCTCCAGCGCTCTCGGGGGAGGACCAGAGAGTAAATATCTTTGGCTTTCTGAGCCACGTGGCCTTGGTCACGTCTCTGCGTTGCCGTGTGAAAGCAGCCATGGAAAACATAAACAAATGAGCATGACGGTGTTCCAGTAAAACTTTATTTACAAAAACAGGTGGTGGTCCCGGTTTGGCCCAGAGGTCACAGTTTGCCTACCCCTGTTTGAGAGTGTGTATATGTGTGTGTAGGGCAGGTTATTAGCTAATAATAGTCAGTCAACAAATACATACGTAGTCAGAGGGATGTAAGCGCCATAGAGAAAAGTGAGCCAATTGAAGGGGGGAGGGAGTTTCCTCACGAGACAGACAGTTCAGTGTGGCGTAAGGGACTTGGCCTGGGGGGAGCCCACCAGCATGAGAATTTGGGTTCTGCCATTAGCTGTGTAGCCTGGAGCTGTTACGCCCCTTCTGCCTCAGCTTCTTACCCGTAAAACGAGGATGGTAACAGTACTCGTGGTATAAGACTTAACGAAGACGAGGGCATGTAATACATGTGAAGTGCTTTTGATCCTGCCTGAGGCATCCAGAAGATGTTTTTTATTATGTTTTTTTGTTGTTGTTTTTATAAACTGGAGGATGGAGAGGGGAGGAAATTAATTTTCTTGGTTGTTTTTGATCATGTTGCTTGACTTTTTAAAAATTTAATTAAAAGGATTTGAAATTATTTTTGGAAAATGATAATAGAATTTGTTACAGTAATTTACTGGCGTATTAAGGGTTTATCATTCAGTTTTTCAGGTAAATTACGTGGGATTCCAAGTAGATGTGAAAAACGTTGCAGTATGGAATCCTAACCCAGCTTATGGCTGTATGTGTGAGACAACTGTGTCCAAAGCTTAGTTGATTCAGTGCTAGCAGTTTAGGACATAACCTGCGAGGTCTAATCAAACAACACAGTGAAAATTTAAATAAAAAAAAACTTATTACAGTAAAAGACACATTGCCATTAATCCCCCTCAAAGTACTTTCCCTCGCTTTGAACACACTTATCCCATCGTTCTTGCCACTTTTTTTAATTAAAGTTCATTGAGGTGACAATTCTTAGTAAAGTTACATAGATTTCAGGTGTACAATTCTGTATTACATCATCTATAAATCCCATTGTGTGTTCACCACCCAGAGTCAGTTCTCCTTCCATCACCATATATTTGAGTTCTTGCCACTTTCTGAAGCAGTTCTGGAAGTCCTCTTTCATGGGTATCTTTAGTTGTGCTGTTGTGGCTGCCTCGATGTCTTGAATCGTTTTGACTTTGGGGAAGAGCCAGAAGTCCCACGGTGCCGGGTCCGGTGAATAAGGCAGATGAGGACACACTAATATTTTTATTTGACAGAAATTGCCGTACCAGAAGCGATATGTGACACGGAGCGTTGTCATGATGGAGGATGATTTACAGCACACTTTAAAACACACCTTCTCTCAACCATAGCTTATACCTGACTAACAGCACTGAATAAGTTGAAACTTGTCACATACTTTGTTACTAAGTTTTGACGGCTGCTTTCCATGTTGAAGGTCCCTGCCTTTCCGTTGGATGGCACTTGGCAGCAGCATTCACTGTATTTTGTGATCACAGCGGATAGGCTCTGTGTCACACATCGCTTCTGGTACGGCAATTTCTGCCAAATAAAAACATTACGATGTGTCCTCATTCACCTTATTTACCGGATCCGGCACCATGCGACTTCTGGCTCTTCCCCAAAGTCAAAATGATTCAGGACATTGAGGCAGCCACGACAGCACAACTGACGATACTCATGAAAGAGGACTTCCAGAACTGCTTCAGAAAGTGGCAAGAATGATGGGATAAGTGTGTTCCAAGTGAGGGGAAGTACTTTGAGGGGGATTAATGGCAATGTGTCTTTTACTATAATTTGTTAAATTTAAACATTTACCACATCGTTTGATTACACCTAGTATTATACTGTTAGGCTTTTGTCTAAAAAATTTTTCCTCATTTTTGACTTACTGTAAAAATTGTGAAGACAAAGATTTAATTTAATTATTTTTTTTTTCATAGCAAGAAGAAATGTCCAGATTGGACATTCCAGATTGGAATTTTTTGAGTTATAAAATCTTTGAAAATGTAGTAACTTGTGATCAGTAAGCTCTCGGTAATTTATACACATGCATCTATGTGCCTTTGTGCAGTGGCCTTTGTGTTAGTGTGTATGATGTGGGCCGTGTTACATAGGGGTTTTGCCTTTGCTCTTCCGTGTTGAGGCCTGTCCTCGGTGGTGACACTGCAGAGCCTTCACAGCCCCTCTTGAACCGTCTAGGTGTTAGATGGCGCTGACAGCCAGTATTCAGGGATGCAGCTGTCGCCGCAGGATGACGACGAGGACCCCACAGGTGTTCTTCCCGATGAAGACTCAGATGCTTTCGGAAACTCTTCACTCGGTATGTTGGCTTCAGCCAGTGCACTGCCAAATGGTCTTGCTTTCAACTGTGACATCTAAGGTTTAGCTTCCAAGAAAAATCTCTTGATAGCTTTTTTTTCTGGGTCATAAACAGCAAATGAGGAAGAACGATTGAGGAGTGATCATCCTTTTTCTTGATCTAACTCCTGCTGTACTTTCACGTTAACTGTGTGTAAATATGTGTATTTGTGCTTTAATGGGAAGCTTGCTCCTTCATCTCGATTTCTCTGTTTTTGAAGCCCTTCAGCAAGCACACTTGTTGAGCAGCATGGGCCACAGCAGGCAGCCCTCTGACAGCAGTATAGAGAAGTGTGTGTCCAGAGAGGAGGCTGCTGAACCAGGAGAGCAAGAAAACAAGGTGAGAGACGTAGGCAGGCGCCCACACCGCAGTCTGCGCTCGTGAGCGTTGAGTCACTGCAGTGCCCTGTCTGCCATGCGGCGTGTCCTCCTGCTTCGAGCTTTTGCTCAGCTGTGCCCTTCAAATGCTGCCCAGGCCTGCTCTGCTGCCTGCCTCCGAGGCACTGCCCCAGGCCTTGGGAATTGCCTGGAGCTCTGCCTCCCTGGGCGCCCTCCCTGCCCTCTGCCCCCAGCCTGTCCTACCTGGTGGCTACCTCACCTGCTTTCTCGGACCATTCATTTGATGGTCATGTGTGGCCTTGCAATATTTCTTGTTTGTGTTCCGTTGAACTGATTTGTTTGTTTGTTTATTATGGTAAATAAAATACCGTCACATAAAATTTGCCAGTTGAGTGGCACTGAGGCTTGCACACTGCTGTGAACTTCCCCACGGTCATCTTCAGGGCTTTCCATCGTCCCAGACTGAAACTGTCCCCACGAAACACCTCCCCAGCCTCTCATCACCTCCATTCTGCTTTCTGTCTATGGATCTGACTCCTCCAGGGACCTCATAGAAATGGAATCGCGCAGTGCTTGTTCTGTGTCTGGCTGACACTGAGCGTCGTGTCCTCCAGGTCCGCCCATGTTGTCCCATGTGTCAGATGTCCTTCCTTTTTAAGGCTGAACGATAGTCCGTTAAGTGTGTACACCACATTTTGGTTTGCTGTTCATTCATCGATGGACACATTGCTTCCATCTTTTGGTGACTGTGAATTATGCTGCCAGGAACGTGGGGGTACAAATATCTCTTCAGGACCCTGATTTCGATTTTTGTGTGTGTACACCCAGATGTGGATGGCCGCTCATGCTGCATTTAAGGTTCTGAAGAACTGCCTGTCCTCCCAGTTAATTTTAAATTCCTTTAGGGCAAGAAATAGTGCTTTGTACTTAGTCCCACATAGATGCTCAATTAGTGTCATGGCCTTAGTAGTTCCTTCTCGGTCCCCTGGTGCCAGGCCTGCCCCTTGGTAGTTCCTTCCCAGTCCCCTGGTGCCAGGCCTACCCCTTGGTAGTTCCTTCCCGGTCCCCTGGTGCCAGGCCTACCCCTTGGTAGTTCCTTCCCGGTCCCCTGGTGCCAGGCCTGCCCCTTGGTAGTTCCTTCCCGGTCCCCTGGTGCCAGGCCTGCCCCTTGGTAGTTCCTTCCCGGTCCCCTGGTGCCAGGCCTGCCCCTTGGTAGTTCCTTCCCGGTCCCCTGGTGCCAGGCCTGCCCCTTGGTAGTTCCTTCCCGGTCCCCTGGTGCCAGGCCTGCCCCTTGGTAGTTCCTTCCCGGTCCCCTGACACCAGGACTACCTCCCCAATAGTTACTTCCAGCTCCTTTGGCACCAGGCCTGCCCCTCAGCTCTGGGCTTTCCCCAGGCCTTTCCCTCTGCTCGAGAGCTTCTCCTTGTCTTAGAGACGATGGCTCATACTGTACTTGCCCACACAGCCTCTCCTGAGTGCCGGGGCTCAGCTGCCTTCCTAGCCCATGTGCCCTCCCTGTCGGTTAGGCTGAGCTCCTCCCTGCCACAGTCCACGTGACCCTGTGACCGGTCTGTTGTGCCCACTGTGGTCTGTGAGGTCAGGCGTGTACCTGGGCAGAGAAAGGCATTTGTATCCCCAGCATCCAACATAATTGCTGCCCGGGAACCATTTGTTTAATGAGCAAACGAAGGAATATATTGGTTCTCTGACAAACAAGTTTCTATAAGACAAATAAGTGTCAGTTTTCTGTGTTCTAGCCTTGCCGGATCAAAGGTGACATAGGACAGCCTACCGACAACGATTCTGCTCCCCTTGTCCATTGCGTCCGCCTTTTGTCTGCTTCGTTTTTGCTAACTGGGGAAAGAAATGGTAAGTATAGAAGGGCGGCTGCAGTGGAAGGAAATTAGTAGGTGTCACAGGTCAGTTTTGTGCCTGGTTAGTGCAGCCCAGGGAGTCAGCTGGTTGAGAGCGTCATTTCGCTGACTGGCGGGAGGAGGGAGGGGACGGTGGGCAGCTGCTCTCGCAGATCCAGTGTTGTGTCTTCGGAAATGAAGTGTTTGCTGCTTTGAAGGTGACCCAGGTGGTTCCCTTGCAGCGCTGGTTCCAGACAGGGACGTGCGGGTCAGCGTGAAGGCGCTGGCTCTCAGCTGTGTCGGAGCCGCGGTGGCCCTTCATCCCGAGTCTTTCTTCAGCAAACTTTACAGAGCGCCCCTCGACACCACGGAGCACCTTGGTATGTTCAGGTTCGCCTCTCTCCTCACGTGTCGTCATTATGCAGAAAACTGTTTTAAACCATCTTTGCTGTTTCAGAGCAGGAAACTTTTGAGTTGATTTGTGTCATTTGAACTGTGTCGTATTCTCCATCAAACACACAGATAGTAATTAGCGTCCCTTTCTGGACCCCTGTCCGTGGGATGTTTAGGTGAAAAACACACAACGAAACAGTAGATTTCTGGGAATGTAAAGCCAGTTGACTACGCTTGGGTTTGTACCAAAAGCATGAAGTGTGTATGATCAGAATTGCCTGGGTCATGCTGAGACATTCACACTCAGACATGTGGGCACAGCGTGGCCGCGGCCACAGCAGGTCCCTTGTGGGACGTGTTCTCGTCACTGAGTAAGTGGTGGGAGGAGCCTGTGTGGGAAATGGCCTCCTCTCTCTCTCTGGGTGAGGCGGCAAACTTGGGCTTTTAATTTATGTTAGTTGAGTGTGGACCGGTTTAGATTGAGTTTCTCTCATCTTCTTTTTGAAATGAAATCCTGTAATTTGCTTATGGGCTGACCCCCTGGAATTACCACCTGTTGTGTGTGGGTGTCAGGCAGATGCCGCCTCTAGACTCTTGAAGCCCCCAAATGCCTTTCCCACTCACAGTAGTTAGAGTGAGGTCTGGTTTAAATTGGCATCGCCCCCTGCGCTTTTCTTCTTTCCCAACAATGAAGCTTGTATGTTGAGTTGCAAGGTTGAAGGTAGGGCCCTTCACGGTGGCTGCGCACTTCCTCCCCCAGAGGAGCAGTACGTCTCAGATGTCTTGAACTACATCGACCATGGAGACCCGCAGGTCCGAGGGGCCACAGCCATTCTCTGCGGGACCCTCATCTCCTCCACCCTCAGCAGGTCGCGCTTCCATGTGGGCGACTGGATGGGCACCGTCAGGGCTCTGACAGGTAACGGCCAGCCTTCCAGGACTGTCTTTTCTGGGTAGCAGGCGCAGGTTCACGTTTTCATGCAGGCATTTGTTGCTGGCTTTTCTGGTCAGGAAATACATTTTCTCTGGCGGACTGCATCCCCTTGCTGCAGAAAACTTTGAAGGATGAATCTTCTGTGACTTGCAAGTTGGCTTGTACAGCTGTGCGGGTGAGATTATTGGAAGTTTTACCATTATTACAATTAAAATGTTAAATGTGTCCAGGTCTTCTAAAGCTGTAAACAAGAATAAGTATCTGTGTATCCACTGCTCAGCTTTAGGAAGAAGACATTGCTGATAAAGTTAAGGTTTAATAGACTTTGGTTTGAGTTTTGAGTCTCAGAAAATTGGTTTGAAATACACCTTTTCCTAAAGAATGTATTTAGAAATAGAAAGGGGCACGCTTCCTTCTAAACTCGAGGTTACCGGGGTGAAGTGTGTACTGTCAGCATCTCGGGTGTGGGACAGGTGTGTCCATGATGTCACAGCCCGTTGGTGCAGCTGCAGCCCCTGACCGGCCGCCGTGGCCATGCCTTGCTTTCCGTTCCCAGCACTGCGTCATGAGCCTCTGCAGCAGCAGCTACAGTGAGCTGGGGCTGCAGCTGATCACAGACTTGCTGGGCCTAAGGAACAGCTCCTACTGGTTGGTGAGGACCGAGCTGCTGGAGACGCTGGCTGAAATCGACTTCAGGTGAGCACGTGAGGTTCATTATCAGGGACCAGCCGGGGCCATCTATGCAGGTGTGATGGTGTCCAGGTAGCCCATGCAGAGACCCGGGGCTTCCGGCTCTCAGTGCCGTCCTCCCCTGCTTCCTTGTTCTCGTCTCCTTAAATGCAGTGCCCTTTTCTGATGGTCTTAGTCCTGCAAGCATTCTGGCTGGTGGAGATAAAATGGCTCCGACTTTTAAAATAGTGTAGCTTATATTAGTTCTGCTTCCTAAAAAGGAATTTACTCTTCATCACACTGAGCTTAGGCCAGACAGCTGATGTGTATTTTATTGCAACTGAAAAATAACTTCTGATATGTTGCACTTTTTCATTTCCTAGGAGTGAGCTTGGGTTCGAGGTTTTTCTTTCAGAAGGGATGTTTTCCTGTGTTGCCCGGGTGTTTTTAAGGCACCACCGTCAGAGGCCGGTCTCGTGCCAGGCCATGCTGGCCTCCCCCTGCGGGCAGGGTGTTTTCTTGCATCCTCAGAACATCTCTGAGAATTAGAGGTTGTCCCAGCTGCACTCCACAGACGGGGTGCCGAGCGCGGTAGCAGGAGAATGTTGGGGTCTGGCCCGCAGCTGCCCCGCGCTCTGCACAGGGCATCGGAGTCCTTCAGAATGACTTGTGTGTACTTATTGTGAGGAAACCACTTTACTGAGTTGCCTGCTTGAGCCTGGAGTCAGAGAGGAATGAAACTGCTTGTCAAACATTAGTCTTTCTGTCCTTTCAAGTAAGCGCTGCCCTTGCCACTCTCAGAGCCCCCTGGCGCTTGGATCGACTCAGCGTGGCCTCCCCGACGTCTTACTTGCCATCAGCCTTCGGGCTTCCGGAGGGGTTTGCTGAGCAATGAATGACTTCATTGTTCAATGTGCTCTCCTGCTAGGTTGGTGAGTTTCCTGGAGGCGAAAGCAGAACACCTTCACAGAGGCGCTCACCACTACACGGGGGTAAGCGCTTCATGTTCACGTTCGCGTTCATGTTTGGGAGCCGCCCAGTCACCTCCCGCTGTCGCATTCCCGCTGTGGCGTCTGCCAGTGTATTCGGCCAAGGTTTAGTTCACAGTCGGTATCATGAGCATCGGGGTTGTGTGGAGGGAACGTAAGACTAGTTACGCCTGAGTTCCTCTTCACTGGCTCGAAAATACCTTCCCGAACATTAGCTAAATACAGAGCTTACATCTGCTTTTATTCGTCCTCTCTCCAAAGCTCTTAAAGCTGCAAGAACGGGTGCTCAGTGATGTTGTCATCCATCTGCTTGGGGACGAAGACCCCAGGGTGCGCCATGTCGCTGCTGCTTCACTGATGAGGTGCGTACAGTGCTTCCCTCGTGACTGACTTTTCTGGTGAAAGCGCTCATGTTACGCGAATGGGGAAAGGGGAAGACTCGGAGGTCTCGGGGCAGTATTCTTAAATCTTCGGAGGTCGTCTTCAGCTACTCTTAAACTATCAAGAAAGAAATTATTCACTGCCACGCGAAGTCTAAATGACAATTCAAACAGCAACAAAATACTAACCCTCTAGAGTAAAAGTAACACGCTTTCATTTTTGAAACTTTGGAATGTAGAGAATAGCGCTAAGAAAATGAAAATTATGGTTGATTCTACCACTTGGAGATAATTTCTGTTAACATTTTGCTGGTTGTCCTGTGTATGAGTTTCTTTTTCAAAATCGGGACAAAATGGACACCCAGTTTTGTGATCTGGTAATTTCCACCTAATATATTATTAGCGTTTTCTTGTTATTAAATACTCTCCTAAAAAAAAGGATCCTTAATTAGTGCCATTTTTACTATGTGGTTTTGATATATTTTTACGTAAATTTTATTTGGTTGGGTATTTAGTTTTTTTCGATTTGAATAATGAATGATGCTCCAGTCAACACTGTTACACATAAATGTTTATAATTTTTTTCTTAAAATTTATTTCTAGAAGCTGAGTTGCTAGGCCAGACTTTTTAATGTGTTTTTTCCCTTTAAATTCTAATAGCTTTTTTGAGGTATAATTTTGCATCCCTTAAAATGCACGCATTTTAAGTGTACAGTTAAATGATTCTTAGAACACTCACAGGGTTGTGTAAATGTCACCATAGTCTACGTTTAGGTCATTTGCATCGCCCCAAAGATTCCTGTGCCCCTCTGCAAACTCCCAATTCCCACCCACAGCCCCAGGAACCACAAGTCTACTTCTTGTTTCCAAAGAGCTGCCCTGTCTGGACATTTTCTGTAAATGGGATCATTCAGTAGGTGGACTTTTGCCCCGGCTTCTGTCACTTAGTTTTGTGGGTCATCCGTGCGCAGCAGGTACCACTAGTGCGTTCCTTTTATTGCTGAGTGGTATTCATTCCATCATGTGGAGAACACTACTGTTTTATTCATTCATTCATTCACCAGACGATGGGTATTGTTATTATTTCTGTTTTTTGGCTACTCTGAGTCTTGTTGCTGTGATCATTTGCCTACAAGACTGTATACATGGACACACGTTTTCATTTCTCTTGGGTAGATTCCTAGCAGTGGATTTTTAATGGGATTTGGTACTTACTATGGAATTGCTCCCCAGAAACATACCAGGTTACGTTCCTACTATCAGAATATGATCATGCCTGGTTCTTCTCACCACATCACATATTTCAGAAGAAGTTAAATATGTCTCAGTTGTTCAGACAGAAATTGGTATTTCTTTTTAAAATAACTTTTATCTTAAAAGTAATATGTATTTACTGAACAACGTTTAGGGGAAATATAAATAAGGAAATGAAAATCTTTGTAATCAAACTACTCGAAGAAAACCAGTTACATTTTCGTTCATTCTTCCCGTTTTCACTGCTGTCATTTGCATGTCTTTGATTACTTGTGAGGTTTATGTACCTTTTCATTGACTTATTTAACTGGGTTTGTATGACTCGCCTAATCAGGGATTTTGGATCTTTACCGTTTTCTCCAAGTGATAGCAATTTATTATACCCCTCAAAATTGTGCTTAGTGACCACGTCTCCATGGAGGAAAGATTTTAATTAGAGGTACTGGAGTTTGCAAACCAGTGTGATAAAATCATTGTTTCTGAAAGTTCCGCCCCGCTGTGAGCGTGGGTATATAGCCACGCCCCGCGCACCTCCTGTGCCCCTGGGAAAGTTGCCCGCGTTCTGCCTTGAGTTCAGTTCAGCTTTGTGAGGGACCTCAGCTGGAGCTTTGCCGCCGGGGAGTGCGTGGGGCAGTTGCACACAGCTGCGAACAGGAGTGGGCGACAGCTCCCACCCTAGGATCTGCTCAGTGCTCGTGCTATGGGTGGACCCTGGCTCGGGGCTCCTGTGGGTGCTGAGCAGGTGACTGGAAAGAGAACGTGCTGAGAAAGGCACTTTCGGACAGGCAGCACGAAGGGGCATGTGGTCTGTGCTTGGAGACCCCCACTCTCAGGTGCTGGGATGTGCCCCCCTGAGAAAGGGGCGTGGAGGTCTTGGGGCTGACGGGTCGGGCGGAGCCACTTGACGGAGGAGGCTGGTGAGCCCGTGTTGCATGCACTGTCCTGAGTAAATGAACTTGACTTTTTTGTTAGGCTCGTCCCGAAGCTGTTTTACAAGTGTGACCAAGGACAAGCTGATCCAGTGGTGGCTGTGGCAAGGGAG
This sequence comes from Rhinolophus sinicus, assembly GCF_057876585.1. Taxonomy (NCBI): domain Eukaryota; kingdom Metazoa; phylum Chordata; class Mammalia; order Chiroptera; family Rhinolophidae; genus Rhinolophus; species Rhinolophus sinicus. The sequence continues at coordinate 213,580,128 of NC_142501.1, read as the reverse complement.
CAAAGCAGTGTTTACCTGAAGCTTCTCATGCACGAGACACAGCCTCCCTCGCACTTCTCCGTCAGCACGATCACCAGGTACATGGACCGAGCCGCCGGCCGCCTGCCGTCCTCGTCGGGGAGCACGCGCCCTTCCCTGACGCCTGCCCCAGGGCGTCAGTCTAAAACGGACTTTCTGGAACCAAACCTTTGGGTGTGGGTTTTTGAGTAGGTGGTCTTCTGGTGAGAGGATAGTCCTCTTTTTCAGGATTTGCCACCCCACCTCTTTAATCAAGTTCTGCCAAGTCACAACAGTAATGACACTGTAAATCTTCATTCATTCATTGCAAGCCACATACCAACAAGTGTATTTTTCTGTGTGGCTGATGCTATGTCTTATCTAAAAATTCATTCATTAACATTTTCACTTTATTTGTCACCTGTGACAAGTATGGTTGTGTCATGCCCGTTCATTTTTAGGTGAGCGGGCTATGATAGAGTGTCGGTGTTGTCTTGGGTTATCCACTAGTTCAGCGGTTTGCAATTAGTATTCACAGTTACCGTGGAAGCTTTCGAATGCAGTATCAAGTGACTGGACATAGCCCATTTTCATCTGATTCTCAGACGAGTGGCAGAGACTGTAGAAGTAATTAGAGCAAAATGCTTTAATGAAGTTGTACTCTTTTTAGAATTTTAGTTGGCAAAGAAGGCTATAGACGTGATAAAATTTATGCCTTTTTTAGTAGCTCTCTGTGTTTTAAATGTTATTTTAAAAATTAGTTTTATATGATAAATCTTTCTGCAGAGTGGCAATTTTTTAAAAAACTTGAGCTAAATGACTTCTAAGCTGAAATGTTCTCTTTTATTCTGCGTTTGGATTCCAGCTTGTCAAATTTTGAAGTTGTTACTCCCAAATAAATATTTCTTCGCATGTAAAGAGTGCTTAAAAAGCACACGGAAGTAATTTTCTTCTCAGAGAATTTCCTTTTTGTTAGCTCAGAATTGGCATTTTCTGTCTTTGAAAGGATTCAGGATAAATAATCCTTTAAGATAAGCAGAAGCAGAGTAAGAGTGTTTATCAGGAATTGACAAGCTTAGGGGAAATTGCTGTTTCTAAATGTCATTTCAGAAAATGAATGTTGAGGTGCCAACGGATGAGTATATTTCCTTAAAATTGGTTACTAAGTGTTAATTGGTTTGAAAATTTTCCCAGTTCCACACTTGGCTGGCTCCTTGACATCCAGCAATGTTTCTGTGGATCTGGCATGAGGCACCCATTTAGTTGTGAGGCTGTGTCTGCAGCTCTGCTACTTCTGTTTAGAGTTTGTGTGAGAAGATAAATAGTCTTCTCCTTAGTTTGTTTGTTGAGTGCCTCCGTGGACAGGACACTGAGGGGTACAAGGTGACTCACCACTAACCCACCCCGGCTTCATTCGCAGAGTTGGGGAATTAGAGTCTGTATGTGAGTACAAAGGGGGATGGAAATTACTACGGGCCTTGAGTGGAATATGGGAAAAGGGCCGAGGCGGTCTGGTGAAGGAGGACTTTCTTTTGTCTTGGGCTCAGGAGTAGCTTCGTGAGGGAGTTCTTTTCACTTAAAGTTTGAAAAGTGGGTGGCTTGGGATGTGTAGAGAGATTGTAGGCAGGGCTCTGAGGGGAAGTGTTTGGGGCACACTGGAGGAAGGGGGGGGACTTCAAACCATTTTTATAGAAGAATGGCCACATTTATTTGCAGTCTTTATCTTAAAAGTCAAGATTGCTTGAACTTCTTACAGCATTTAATCTTAAACTTTCATGTGCCACTTGAACTTTGAAAAATGTCATAAGCTTTAATAGTAGATTGTAAGTCTCCATATTTCTCTTAGAATATATAGAGGCTATAACTTGCTACCGAGCATAACAGATGTCACCATGGAAAACAACCTCTCGAGAGTCGTTGCAGCGGTTTCTCACGAACTAATCACAGCGACCACTCGTGCACTCACAGTAAGTCTCCATTGGTGGTCTCCGTGAAGGTCATGGTCAGCGAAGGTCATGGTCAGTGCTGATGGTAAGAGCCTGTGTTAGAGCTCTTACACGTGGGCTTCTTAAGTTGTGCTTCTGTGAACAGTATCATAGTTTATTCCAACAGGAATTAAACAGCTTGCTTTCTGATGATTAATACATGCTCATTGTAAAAAAATTCAGCCAATACAGGAAGACCTAAAAATGAAAATAACAACTACATTATCTGAATTGGTACTATATCAGAAGTTTAAAGTATCTCTAATGTAATTGACTCAGTGACTTTGTGATATATACTAAGGGGGAAAAACCAGAATGCCACCAAAGATTTTTGTGTAATGTAATTATCTATAGATCATTACTTAGGATGCTAAAGTGGAGAAGAACTATAATGTCCAAGAACCCAAGAATGATTAAATTCTGTGCATACAGTACTGCATTCATTATGCACCTATAAATATGCTTGGAGATTTTTAAGAATATAGTGAGTGTAATCTGGATTATAATATTGAGTGTAAAAGGCACAGCACAAAACTGTGTTCATGTGTTGTCAGATCTTAGTTATGAAAAAGGATATTCACGCATACATTTCTTGCATACTCAAGAAAATAATGGGCAGAAAATTACCAAAATGAATTTTAGGATTATGAGTGATTTTTGTTTTCTTTATATTTTTCAGATGTTCACAAATTTTCTAAAATGAACAAGTGTAACTTTCATAATCAGAGAAAAAGAACATTATACGAAAGTAGTGTTAATGTGCTGATTACCAAGTTAAACCTTGTCATTTATTTTACGTGACAGAAGAAATGCTTGTGTGTTGTGTGAAGCTCAGACAGTTAGAGCTAGGCTGTCCTAGGGCAAATATCCTGGCATTAGACACAGCTCTCCAGTTTTCCACCGTTTGTGCTTTTTATAAAGGGTGAAAGGTTCCATTTAATAACCCTTTTTGATGTTGGGGTGTGTTTTCCTTTCGTCTTTAGTTTGGATGCTGTGAAGCTTTGTGTCTTCTGTCGACTGCCTTTCCAGTCTGCGTTTGGAGTTTAGGCTGGCACTGTGGGTATGTATTTTTCTCAGCACAAGGTTGTCTGAGGTTGTGTGATACAAACATGGTTATTGGGACCCCTTTTTTCTTTCTCGTGAAGCCTTTTGTCCTTGGGAAACTATCCGAAAGCTGCTTGTTTCTGCCCTATTTGTGTGGGAGCTAGTGATGAGTGCTATTGGGAAATACTGAACTAGTTGTAATTTCAGTGTGATGCTCACTCTTCTGCACTTTGGAGGATTTGAGGGTGTGATTTACAGATTCATGTAAGAGAATTTGCATATGCTGGCAAAACGCTTTTTTAATTGGCTTGCTTCTCTCCCAAAATTTTCACTATGTATTAAAAATTTAGAAACTCTTTGATTTAAAATCAAATGTGACCTGTCATACAGAATCGCGATGAACTACGAGAGTATAATTTAGGAACTATTGTAGGAACCAATTCAGCAGTTTTCATTGAAAAATGATTTCCTTCCAATAGAGGGCCCTAATAGATCTGTGAGATAATTTCCAGTCTGCCACAGCAGTTAGGAGGCAGCTTCTGTCCTGTGCGGATTCCTGAGGACAGTTTTGGTGGCTATCCGTCACATTTGGAAGTGAATTGCAGGTCTCACGTGCGTGCCAGCGTGTAGCCAGTCAGCACTTGCTGGCGTGGACCCTGGCCTCCCATCTAGTGTGATTGCTGTCCTGTCAGCAAGTGGTCCATGAGCAGCTACGGTTTCTAGTCGTAGCACCATCACTAGGCTCAGCTTCTAGACGACTGAGGCATTGGAGTAAAATGTGCTAACTCAAATTTTAAAGAATGTTAAAAAGTTATCAAGATAGACAGTTGTGACACTTGGGAGCAGATCTGCTACCCGATTTCCTTTCCCAGGTGATTTTTTTATGGAGCTGTGGTTTACAGGAAAGATGTTAGTTAACTGGTGTGAAATGAATAGCGACGTGCTTTCCTCTCAGTCCATAAGGAAGCAAGGTGGCTTTAAAGTGTTTCTGTCATTTGTCTGCCTCCAGAGTGCCCCCACTGAGCACCTCCGATGAGTCGAGAAAGAGCTGTACTGTGGGCATGGCCACGGTGGTCCTCACCCTGCTCTCATCGGCATGGTTCCCACTGGATCTCTCGGCCCATCAGGATGCTTTGATCTTAGCTGGAAACCTGCTTGCAGGTATGGGCACCAACTTCAGACGGACACCCCAGGTCTTCAGCTTTTGAGTTCCTTTTGAGGGCTGTGGGTGGGGAGTGTCTGAAGGAAAAGTGCTCTGAGGTCGTTGCCAGGGCTAGCTTGTTCCGTTTGTCAGAATCGCAGGCATTACTGACGTGCGGGAATGTGTACTATAGGCAGCTGCTCCGTGTTGAGTATTTTAAAGGAGCCCTTTCACAGGCTAGCCCCTCAGCTGGCTGTGGGTAAGCTCATTTCTGGTTTCATTTTAGGGGGCACTAGGGCGATAAGAAAGTATGCCGTGTGGGCTCCATCTCAAGTCACATGTAGACTAGGGGGCCCATGTAAACTAGGCACGGTGACAGCACTGAGTGGCCGTTACCGCTGTCCTTCGGAGATTAGGACAGGAAACAAGATTTATGGGCTGGCAGGAAAGGGCACACCGGACGGAGGGCACAGCACGTGCCCAGACATGACGACATGCAAGACTGTGTGACATTTGAGAATGGTAAGTCATTTTGGATGTCACGGAAGGACAGGGACCAGGATGGCGAATGTGGCTAGTAAGGCAGGAGGGGCCTGTGGGTGCGGATGTCACTGGTCTCCATTAAGGAGGACGTGTGCTGTTTGCCGTGAGAGCCACTGAAGAGCTTCGTGGAAGGAGCTGACAACTGGATTAGTGTTTTAGAAAGTTCACTCGGCAGACCGAATGTGGGTTAGAGCAGAAGGCAGGGAAACTCAGGAGGTTCAAATTGTAGTTCCAGCAAGCAAGAGAGTCCAGTATGACAGTGGCTGTGAAATCGTGGGGGAGAGACCAATGGAAGGAGAATGAAAGAGGCAGTCAGCAGGCCTGGGTCACCAGTTGAACTTCGGTTGCAAAGATCAAAAAATGGCCCAGGATGACTGTCACCTGCTGGATGGGTGTGTGATGGTGACACTCGTGGAAATTGGAAACACGATTTGGGGGGAATATATCAATTTCCTGTTGAATTTGAGGTATCAGCTGACGGCAGGTGGAGCTGTCCAGCACAGAGGGGTCTGAAGACGTGTGTTCCCTAAGCGGTTTCTTTCCCCACACTGCGGAGGTGGGAGGTAACGCCTGTGCCTGTGTCACACACAGCCAGTGCCCCCAAGTCCCTGAGAAGTTCATGGACCTCTGAAGAAGAGGGCAGTGCAGCAACCACCAAGCAGGACGAGGTCTGGCCAGCTCTGGGCGACCGAAGCCTGGTGCCCATGGTGGAGCAGCTCTTCTGCCACCTGCTGAAGGTCATTAACATCTGTGCGCACGTCTTGGACGATGTGGCCCCTGGACCAGCAGTGAAGGTAACCCTGCTTGGGCAGCTGTTTCCATACAGTCCGCGCTCTTAGGCCTCCAGGCTCGCCTGCGTTTACCCCTCTGTCCTTCCTTCCTCTCTTCTTTAAATGAACAAAACTGCTCCTGTCGGGACACTGAATTTAATTCCAAAATGCTATCGTGCAGTTCATAGCCCTTTTGCATCACCCTCAGTTACCGTCACCGCTAAGAGGAAAAAAGCCAGCTGAGGTCTTAGGCTCTGGGCGTTCGCCACGAGCGCTCAGCACTGAAGTGCTGGCTCCAGTCACTCACTGGCTCTCTGAACTGTGGGCAGACACCTGTGTTTTTCTGTGAAGTACAGTTCAGTACAGTCAACTTCAAAGCGAATGGTACCTTGTTCGCACAGTGGATTTGAAATAGGTGAGTGCACTTGGTCAGCTCTGGTTCTTCTCACTTTTCCAGTGCCTTCCATTTCATGTCTCTTCCACCTTGAACAGACTTGCATCTGGCTTTCAGTTCTCCTCCAGCTGCCCCGCAGCCTCTCCCTCACTGCAGACTTCTCAGAAGAGTCCTGTCTGCCCACTTGTCCCGAGGCCTCCCGCCACCCGGACACTGGCCGCCTTTGCGAGGCCTCTCTGGCCTGGGCTCTGTCCACTGTTCCGGCCATCGATTCTTTAGCCCCTGGTGGTCCCATTCCTGCCACCACTCTCCATAGCGGCTCCTCCTGCCCAGAGCAGTCTTTGAATCACGTGGGTACATCCCAGGTCCTGGGGCACTTTCCCCCGCTGCACTCAGTACCCCGTACTGTCCTGAGATGTTCGCTCCAGGTGGCTTCTGGATTGTCCCTTGATTTTCCCCGACCCCTTCTCCCTGGCTCTTTCCTGTTTTCTTCTCTGCTTACCGTTAGTGCTTTCCAGGCTCTGTCCTCTTCATGTTGTCTGGGCCGGTGCCGTGCGACACAACTTCGTAAGGATGGGAGCGTCCCACATCTGTGCCAGCTGGGACAGGTCACGTGGCCGCTGCGCACTTGGCATGTGGCCAGTGCGACTGAACTTTAATTTTTTTTTTTTTGGGGGGGGGGGGGAAGGGGAATAGGACTTTATTGGGGAACAGTATATACTTCCAGGACTTTTTCCAAGTCAAGTTTGTTGACCTTTCAGTCTTAGTTGTGGAGGGCGCAGCTCAGCTCCAGGTGCAGTTGCCGTTGTTAGTTGCAGGGGGCACAGCCCACCATCCCTTGTAGGAGTTGAGGAGTCAAACTGGCAACCTTGTGGTTGAGAGCCTGCGCTCCAGCCAACTGAGCCATCTGGCACTGGCCCATGTGGGAATTGAACCAGCAGCCTTCGGCGTTAGGAGCCCGGAGCTCAACCACCTGAGCCACCGGGCCGGCTCCTGGACTTTAATTTTGTTTAATTGTCGTTACGTTCACATTTCAACAGCCACATGTAGGTAGTGGCAGGTCTGCTCTCGTGTCCTCAGTATCTAAGCATCAGAGACACCAGACCTGTGTTTGGGGCGCCGTCCAGTGTGGCCAGCTGCCCATGAGAACTCTGCTTGGTGGTTCTCAGGCTCTCAGATGCGGTCCAGGTCTGAACCCAGCCTCCTCCCCGCTGCGCCCGCCGTCTCCCTCACTCGTATTCTGTGAGGCCACAAACGAGAGTCCTGGGCAGCTCCTCACTCTTGCTCACCACGTCCTTTGTTTTCCCTATTAAGTGTCTTGCCCCGAACTTCACGTATATATGTGTGCATGGACGTGTACCTCCACGTGCGTGTGCACACACAGGCGCACGTGCCACTGTTCTGGTCGCAGTCGGACGACTGCAGGAGTGTCCTCGGTACGCTTCTCAAGTAGCGTTGCCGACGTACACAATTAGAGCATAATTCGCAGGCCGTACAACACCCTATTTAAAGCACATGGTTCCGTGTGTTTCCGTAGGCCCAAAGAAGTGTTTGGCCATCACCTCTGTCAAGTTTAGAACCCAAGCAGGAACCCTATACTTTTAGCCGCCACCCGTCAACCCTCCCATGTCCCCGGCTCCAGGCACCCCTGCCACCCTTTCCATTTCTGTGGATGTGCCTTTTGCAGACATCTCGTGTCAATGGAGCTGCGCCCGCAGTGTCTTTATGCTGGCCCTGTCCCCGAGCGGGCTCCAGGTGCAGCTGCCTGGGTGCGGCCCTCTCTCTAGTCCTTCCCTGCAGCCCTCAGTCCATCCTGCTGATGGCAGCCATGATTCACTTCATGTCTGCCTGTTCCCTCGTTTGGGAAACGGGTTCTGAGACGTTGCTCTGTGCCGCCTTTGGTGTTGTGGCTGCCACAGGACACCCTGGCTGCTGCTGGTGGAGGTGACGTGCCCCGCCTGCGGCCCTGAGGGCCCCCTTGTTCCCTAGCCTGTGTCCATGTCCGGGCGATGGTGTGTGTTACAGTAGCTGGTGTGTGTACAGTGCCCGAGCTCTGTAAACGGCGCAGAGAAGGAAGTGCGTGCGTGAGTTCTCAGCGGGTGGTACGACTGTGCACTGTGACTGCCGGTGTCTTCACAGGTCTGCTCTCTCTCCTAGGCAGCCCTGCCGTCGCTCACAAACCCCCCTTCCCTAAGTCCGATCCGACGAAAGGGGAAAGACAAGGAGCCCGGAGAGCAGGCGTCTGTGCCGCTGAGCCCCAAGAAAGGCAGTGAGGCCAGTCCAGGTACGAAGCGGTGGCGGGTGGGGGGCAAGGGCAGGGGCTCTGGGGACCGTCTGTGTGATGGGCACTTAGGGCTTCTGCATCCATTCGTGTCAAGGTTAATATAATAACGTGGTGTTTTATGGAAATGCAATACCCAGCAGTTTCCGCAGGTGGTTTCAGAAACTAAATGTTAATTCCTGAATGACCACAAACCACATTTCTAAGTGTCACCTGCCCCTATGCAGCCTCAGCTGTTGCAGGCGTCTGGCCCAGAGCAGGGAGCCTTGCTGGCCTCCTCGTTCCCTTCTCGTTGCCCGGCAGGTGGGGGGCTGCCTGGCTGTCCGTCAGGGCTGTGGTGTGGGTGCCTGAGTGCAGGCAGTATGGTGTGATAGTTGGTTCCGGCTGGAAGAATTCTGAAGGAACAAATGGAAAACTTACAACTGCACATGCTCAATGAGAGATAACGAGGGGATACTGTCACCCGCGTGAGAGGAACCTGAAAAATTCGGACGCTTGCTGGGGCGTCCACACCTGGGAGTCTCAGAACAGCAGGGGCCAGGCTCACACGTGAGAGCAGCTGTGTGGTCTACACTCGTCGTGGTGGGACCCGGAGGCCCAGGAAAGCAGGTGACCCGTGGTGCCCGTGTCACCGTACCAGGGCAGTCATGAGTTTCTCCCTCATGCTGCTGGGAAAGCATGTGTGTTCAGGCTTTTAGAGGATGTGTTTTCTGAGGGCTGATTGGTACCGTGGAGGGTTTAGCAGCTTCGGAACTTCACCAGGGCAAGGTTACGTGTACGTGACTGCTCGGCCTTCTGCTGGCTTACGTATACAGAGGGCTGCGAGTCTAGACTGTTTAACGCCAGACTGGCTTTATGTGGTGTGGCATTGTAATGTCTAAGACCGCTTTAATGATAATGTGTCCCCTTGGCAGCTGTCACCGCTTGGTCACATGTCACCCCTGCTTGGTTGCTTAAAGAGCTGTGGGGTCAGCCCTGTCCTGCCACTGGCAGGCTTGGGCTCTGAGAGGTCATGTGAATGGCTGAAGGCCACTGAATTTGTTGTTCCTCTGCTTAGCAAATGGGCATCCAGACCGGAGCAAGCTAGTGATGGCAGCACCCTGCTTTCCTTCGTCTTCTTTTCCTTCTTTGATTAATTTTGGGCAGCTACTCAGATTCTACTTATGTTTATTAGTCGTTCAGGAATTACTTTCTCGTTACTTCTGATTAACCAAGTCAGAGAAACAGTTTGAATTTTATTCTACTAGAGTACTTTTAAAAATCGTTATTGCTTGTAATCCCTTTTGAACTTACAAATGTTTGATCTAAAAGTTTATTTTCTGTGTGTGTGTGTTTTTACAGCCTCTCGACAGTCTGACACGTCAGGGCCGGTTACAGCAAATAAAGCGTCCTCGCTGGGGAGTTTCTACCATCTTCCTTCATACCTCAAATTGCACGATGTCCTGAAAGCTACTCACGCTAATTACAAGGTACTAGTGCTCCTGGCGGCAGCGCATCCACAAATTTCCACCGGGTTGTAGAGTTTCTTTCAGATGTGGAGCCTGTGTACATACATCTGCATGTGTAGTAAGTTAGGTCTTTGGGTAGGAGGTACAATGCGTTCTTTCCAGCTTGTCTCTCAGCGTGGTTTATGGAAGCTTCCAGCCCCTTCTGCCCCTCTCCTCCCTGCCCTGCGATTTGAATTGTCACCTCGTGGCCTCTGTTGGTTATTGAAGAAAGGCCTCCCCCAGCACACTTCCTGACCCGCTCCCCGTGACGCCACGGTGGGTCCTCTCCCCACAGTGCCTGCTGGAGGTGCACCCCGCCCCTCCTGCCTCCCCGGGGACGGGGTCCGTGGTGGTCTCACTCCTGGAGTCTCCCTCCTTCTGCGGCCTGTTGGCGACACCCCCAGGTTGACGCACTGGTGCTCACAGTATCGGACCCTTACATCATCGCCCTCTGCGTCTCTCGTCTGCTTTCGCCTCTTTCATCGTGGGGGGATTAGAGTTTACTTCACTGAGCACCTTCATTCTATTTATTGTGCTTTTGCAGGGTTTATGCCAGTTTTTATTCTCATGGTTAGTCTCTTCCCCTGGACCTTGTTCTTCCATATTAAATCTTTGGACCTGACCTATTGGCTCAGTTTGTTACGTGGGAGAATTGCTGCATAATTGAATTAAGCTGGGGCCTTTAGAATCCTAATGTAATACTTCTTAAGACTAACTTAATATTTTGTTGTAGCCAGACTGAAAGGCTGTGTCTGAATTTGATAATTATTTTCCACCGGGGAGCCTAATGTATATGAAACAGGATGTGTACTTTATATTTTTTGATATGCTGCTTATAAGATAACTGGTTATGGTGGACATTTAAAATGTTCTCATTGTGGTAGGAGATTAGGAATTGTTTCTGTCAGTAGTGTCAATGTAAGTTGGAAGATGCCTTTGAAAGATAACAGTTTTTATATAGCTATCTGAAAGAGAAATTTCCTTTCCAAGACATTGTCCCAGTGCTAAAAACAGACAGACAGACACAAACCCCCCGAGTGGTGAGTGTCAAGGGCTGCTGTGGAACGCATGGCGCTGCAGCACACAGCGCATGTCCTCATTTTAGAGAGCCAGCAGTTGTGTGTTCTCTCCTCCCCACCTTCCCAAGGTCACCTTGGATCTCCAGAACAGCACTGAGAAGTTTGGGGGCTTTTTGCGCTCCGCCTTGGACGTGCTCTCTCAGATCCTGGAGTTGGCCACGCTGCAGGACATCGGGAAGGTTCGTGTTTCATTTCTTCTCCCTGAGCCGTAGCTGGTGCGCCAGGTAGGCCCCCGGCTCACTCACTGCCTCTGGGGTGGGACCCCGTCCTCCAGGCACATTCAGAAAGTGGTGACTGCTTGGGGGGAAGCCACTGCTTATGCCACAGCACCTGAATCTGATATTTGGCTTAGCCTCATGCTAAGTGAGTTCTATGCTAGCTTAGACCCAGTTTATTCTAGAAAATTGGTGGTTCAGAACTGTGCTGACCGAGTCATTTGTTTTTGTACTTGACCTTCGGAAGTGAAGAGGGAAAAATAAAAACGTGGCGAGGGTGTGCAACATGCCTGTTGGTCCTGAGGAAGCAACAGAGCACCACTGAAACCCACGCTCTGTGCTTCCATGGCCAGTAATGTTTCCCCCCGTTTTATAAGGAATGTTCAAACATGTGGGAAGGTTCAAACAGTTGCTTGGTGCAAGCCCATGTCATCTGAGCACAGCCCAGATTCTTTAGATAACGTGTCGCTAGATTTGCTTTATTGTGTGCGTGTCCACCTGCCTCGCTCCCGGGACACCTGACTCACAGATACGTTTCAGAGTGTGTTACAGATAGCCCCCCTTAAACATGTATCTCTTAAGTGAAATGCAGTACATCTTATGAAGTTTCTTTGTTTCCATCTCTAAACCTCTTTCTCGATGTGCATAGAAGTTTACCTAGCTTTAATCATACATATTGTTTTATGTTTCTTCTCATTTATGCCTGTGCTTTGTTCCATGTGTCAGTTTTGTACATACTTGTTTTAGTGTCTAGCTAGGGTCTGTTGATGCTCAGTTATGTCTTCTCAGAGTGGAACGTGTCAAAGATTTTAGAGACGTCACACCTTGGTGAGACCTGCCTGGCCGGCCTGTCTAAGGCTGCGTCTCCCTACACACTGTTCTCTTTCCCTGTTCATTTCTCTCTCTCACCGTAGCGTCATCAAGTACACTGTTTAAACATTTGGCTGCTTTGTCGTTTCTGTGCCCACAGCAGCACCTGGGAGGTAGTGGGCATTGAGTGACATTTGGTGAACGAATAGTCGATTTCTTGTCAGAAGTCAGTTAATGAGGCATTTCTCAGAGACAGTGCCTCATTCATCCCACAGCCATGCTGGAAGGGAGCTGCCGTTAACCTGGCTCATGACGTGAGGCTGAAAGAGGGGACATTCCGGGGCCCCACAGCTTTTCCCATCTGTCGCTTTCCTCCTGACTCACTGCTCTTGCTAAGAAGGCTTTCGTGGCCTGCAGTCTGTATGGATAACACATTTCAGAAAAATAAAACATGTTTCAAATTTGGATGTTAGATAAATAAAAAACCATTTACATGGGATTTTTTAATAAAGTTTTTCTTGGAATTAAGACTTTATAATTTGTTGTTTTTTGTATGTTTTGGTTTTTGTGTGGTTTCTTTTTTTACCTCTTTATTATGAGTATCACACACGCACAGAAAAAGTTATTTTTCAGTTGCAGTCAGTGAATTTATCAAATGCTTCATGTGTCTAAATATGTGAAAGTAAATTAATAATTCACAATCTAATGAAGATGGACATTAGGTGATCTTTATATTGCTGAAATCAGAGATCTGCTTATATTTCTTGTTTTTTAAAGGGGTATGTAGTAACTTCATCTCTGAAAACCAACCCATGTATGTGGGACGGAGTAACTAGATATTGCAGACTCCAGTTGTAACTTTTCAGTTAGCATTTCTTAGACGTCTGCTGAGCTGGTAAAAACAAAAAGTGACGTGCAACAAGTTCAGCCCTGCCAAGTACAGCCTTGAACATTTAAGACTAATTTGAGTAAATCAGAATTTAAAAAATACTTGGTCCTTGAGTATTTAAAGCCAACAAAAGTCTATTGTTTTTTAGTACAGGAAATTACAGTGGCCCCCTCTTACCTGTGGTTTTGCTTTGTGCTATTTCAGTTACCCATAGTCAACTGTGGTCCGAAAATAATAAATGGAAAACTCCGGAAATAATTCATGAGTTTTAAATTGCACACTGTACTGAGTAGTGTGATGAAATCTCGAGCCCATCCTACCTGTGATGTGAATCATCTTTTTGTCCCGCGTCTCCTCCCTGTAGGTGCCCTGCCTTTTTGTCACTTAGTAGCCGTCTCAGTGATCAGAGCAACTGTCACGTTATCACAGTGCTTATGTTCAGGTCACCCTGATTTTACTTAATGGCCCCAAACCACAAGAGTAGTGATGCTGGCAATTCAGATACGCCAAACGGAAGCTGTGAGGTGCTTCCTTTAAATGAAAGGGTGAAAATTTTCCACTTATAAGGAAAGAAAAATCCTGTGCTGAAGTTGCTAAGATCTGTGGTCAGAATGAATCTTCTATGTGTGAAATTGTGAGGAAGAAAAGAATTTTCATGCCAGTTTTGCTGTCGCACCTCAAACTGTAAAAGTTAGGGCTATAGTGCGTGAGAAGTGCCTAGTGAAGATGGAAAAGGCACTGAATTTGAGGGTGGAGGACACGAGCAGAAAGCATGTTCCAATTGACAGCAATGTGTGTGCGCCAGAAAGCATGGAGCCTCTGTGAGGACTTCAGCACAGGACCCCCTGAAACGAGTGACACCAAGCCATTTCCTGCCAGTCGGGTGGTTACACAGATTCAGGGACAGGTTTGGACTGAAAAATAGAAAAGTGACTGGAGAGGCTGCATCTGCTGATGAAGCTGCTGTCACGTCCCCGCAGAGCTGACGAAGCTGATGAGGGATATGTGTGTGCTAGCCGCCGTGTCAGGCATCCACGGGGGGCTTGGAACATATCCCGCGGATAAGGGGACTCCTGTACAGCTGACAGATGAGTGCGAGGCATCTTCAGTCTGGCGGGTGTGACTTTCAGCCAAGCGGCTGGAAGCAGCAGCTGGTGACTGGGGAGGAAGCAGTGAGGAGGTGTCCTATTGCTGCTGGGCCTGGACTGGTGGCCTCTGAGAGGCTGGGTCTTCCATCTGATTCTCCAAGGGGACACCACATGTCTTCGCTTGCATTTTTGAGATGGGTAACAGTAGTTTGTGAGAATAGCCACGTGAAGGCCGTCATTTTGGCCATTCTTGCAGGTCGCTGTAAGACCTCCTAGGATTTGTGGTAACACACACAACACACCTAAACAGCGGCAGGGGCTCCAGATGCAGGGCTCACACGCCTTTGTACGCTGAATTCCTACACTGAGAACAGGGCTGGGTCAGAGTGGGCACTACACACAGTGAGCAGTTACTGAGCGGGTGAGTGAGCGAGTATGTGCATGGATGGTTGGAACACGGCTACTTAGACCTCAGTACTTTTTACTGACACTCTGTTCATGATGGTAGGCTGCAAACCTTCCTCTGCTGCCACTAAGGTACACCACGTAAATGGAAGCTAGCTCGTGTCGTTGGTTTCTGTCTAGGCTTCACAGCAAGGGTAAGTCATCCTGAGTCACTTACTTTGACATCTTACGACTTATTCTTCTCACAGTGTGTCGAAGAGATCCTGGGATACTTGAAGTCCTGCTTTAATCGTGAACCGATGATGGCAACTGTCTGCGTTCAGCAGGTAAGAAAGTAGTTTCCTGTCCTTTTCTTCTAAGCCCTTCACTCCAGGCATAAGGCGTAACGCTACTTGTCCTTTAGAAGGTGGTGCTGGTGGCGTGTCCAGCAGCCCCACCTGTCACTCCTTGGCTCATTCTGTTATCCCCTCACTGTCCTGGAGGCGGCCTGGCCCCTGGAGGGCAGAGCGTGTTAGGAACCCTGCTGCACCCTTATGTGACTTGTCCCAGTGTCCCTGTAGGTGTTAGAGTGCTCAGTCTCACTTAGAATCACAGAGAAACTCGAAACTACTAGGTTGTTATTTACGGGGAGAACTGCGATTCACAGCAGCCGTCCTCGAGTTGCAAATAGTGACTCAGCGAGGTCTCAGTCTGCGTTTTTGCTAACGTCTGTACTTGGTTTTAGATGTTTTGGTTTTGGGGAGTGTTGCTCATGCTACATGAAGTGACATGTTGATGGCTTCATTCTTTCACTCTAGTTGTTGAAGACTCTCTTTGGGACAAACTTGGCCTCCCAGTTTGATGGCTTATCTTCCAACCCCAACAAGTCTCAAGGCCAAGCACAGCGCCTGGGCTCGTCCAGCGTGCGGCCAGGCCTGTACCACTACTGCTTCATGGCCCCCTACACCCACTTCACCCAGGCCCTAGCGGACGCCAGCCTGAAGAACATGGTGCAGGCCGAGCAGGACCACGACACGTCCGGGTAACCGTGCACCCGTCCTGCCTCCGCGGCAGACACACAAAAGCGCGAGCAGTCAGTGATTTGTAAAAGATAAAAAGGGATAGCGCCATCTTCTAATAGTCTGTGTGTTCAGAGAAGCTGCTGAAGGCACAGGCCTGCCTTCACAGACGTGTGTGGCCCCGTGAGCGAGGTGGACTTGGGGACACGCCGTCTCAGGCGCAGGGCCCGAGGATGAGGAGGCCTGAGCGTGCTCCTGGAGAAGCAGCCGGCCATCCGCCAAATTGTGAATCAGGCCATGGACTGTCCTCACCTGTTAAAAGACTTCACTATTTCCTAGTGCTCACCTCATAGTTTTCTTACAGTAGGTGCTGTGTGTTGGGGGCACTTGGGGGTCTATAACTAGGCTGAAAGAACAGCTTCCACGTGGCACAGCAGTGCCAGTGTAAGGCCGTTGCACGGGCATAGGAGAGTCTTAAGTAATATTTGTGTTTTGTAACTTTATGGCCAAAAATCTCTTGTCACTTAAATTGGTGGCTGTGTTTTGATGCCTGGCGTACAGTAATTGTTTTTTAAATTACCATGATTAGCAGGTGTTTGAGTTACTACTCTGTGTAGTAACAACAGAATTCCTTGTATCCCTTTTGTAGACATATTGACAAAACGCTACAGTGAGAACATTAGCTTCAGGGACCAGGAACAGAGCCCTGGGCCGGGCCATGTGCTGGGGACAGACTTACTGTGCATCCAAGTCTCAGGAATAAGGCTCTTGAAATCCTTTGTTCAGTACTGTGGGGTATAAAAAAAGAAGCGTGTGTGTGAGTGTGTCTTACTGTCACTTAATTTCCTATGTATGTCTTACAAGGAAAAGAGTATAATTGTTTAAACAAAACTTTTCCCAAGAAATTGAAGTGATGCCTCCTAAATCTCTGAATCTTTCAAGTGCCCGTCAGCTCCCCAGCCCCGATGCAGTCTGCGCTGAGGAGGCAGGTCCTGCAGCGCTGGGAGGCGCTGTCTCAGCCGGGCTGCTTCGGCAGCCAGGGCTGGCGGCTGCGTTACTGCACCTCAGTACTCCAGTTATGCCCAGGAGGAGAGCGTCACGCCGCTCCACTGGGTGGCCGGAAAGCTCTTTCTGCCTGCATGTTCAGGTTGTGCGAGTGTGCGCGAGTGTGGCTGGGCTGTGCTGATCCGCAGGCGTGTATGTGAGGGTGTCTTCCTGCGCCTTCTGGCCTGTCCACAGGTGGTTTGATGTCCTCCAGAAGGTGTCTACCCAGTTGAAGACAAACCTCACAAGTGTCACCAAGAACCGTGCAGATAAGGTAAACGGGAGCAGGCAGCGACTGCTGGCTGTGGGAACACCCTGGGGACGGGCGGGGAAGGTCGGACGCGCTCCCCTCCAGCCTGGCTGCTTGAAGCTTCCGGGCTGAGACTCGCTTAGCAGAGTGTTCCGTTGCTCTCCCACAGAGTGCTATCCACAATCACATCCGTCTGTTTGAGCCTCTGGTCATCAAAGCACTAAAGCAGTACACGACGACAACGTCCGTGCGGCTGCAGAAGCAGGTCTTGGATTTGCTGGCGCAGCTGGTTCAGTTACGGGTCAATTACTGTCTCCTGGACTCAGACCAGGTTGGTCACATTTATCTTTCAACTGCCTTAAAGAAATGTGCAGGTAGTTCTTCCCCAGCGGTGGCCGCCTCTCCGCCACTCCTGCCCGGCTGCCCGGGGGCCTCCAGGCCCCAGCAGCTTACTGCCCTGGCCCTGAGCTCCATCTGCACTGAGCTGTGCCAGAGTTTTCCTGTCCACGCACCGCCCCCGCTCCAAGATAAGTTGGAATTGACATGATAAGATGTAGTTACGATTTATTGTTTCGGGGGACACTTTTACAAAACCCGGAGACTTAGTTTAAGCAGATGATCAATTATGACGTTCAGTTTCAAGGAATCTACGGCTAGCTCACTTCCTTAGAAAGGAACGTGCTCTGAGGGGACAGTAACTGACCCCTGGGCTCCCGGGTGCCTGCATGGCCGCTGCACTCGTTCACCAGGGGCACTCAGCTCTGGCTGTCCTCACACCATGGGGATGCGACTCTGGCCAGTCGGTCTCTTCCTGACACGAATTCTCTCAGACGAAGATTCATGCCTGCTAAATAAGTTCACGGCAGCTACAGTTGGCTTCAGGTCACCAAAACGTGACTGTCATTGCTGGGCTGCGACCTTGGGTTGCCTTCCTATGGGAGGTAGGACATTTTGTGAGCTTGCAATACTACAGTTCTCATCAGCGCCGTCACTCACCTTACGACGTCTGTGTCTTCAGGAGAAAGGAGGAGACAGGCGGCGGTGCTGATTCCCCCAGGGTGGTGTGGGACTGTGGCCTTGTGACACAGGAGGGCCGCAGGGTGTGCTTTGCACCGGCCCGTGCGGCATGTTCGCTCTTCCTTCTCCAACTCCGGTTACCAGAATATCATTCAAGAGGGCCGTTTCCTTCTTTGGGGAAGACGCCCTTTGGCGATGGTTGGGGCTGTCCTTCCCTTTCCTCACCTGACTTGGGAGAAGCCCTCATCTGAAGCCATGACAGGAGCTGAAGGAAGGGTGGGGGCTCCCGGGAAGAAGCCTGGGGCCCACGGCCAGAGCCGTCTCGATCCAGCCCAATCTGTCCCAGTGAGAACACGGCCAAGCCTGCTGTCCGCCTGCTCCTTGACTCTTCGCAGCTAGAAACCATGTTCTCGTGGTGCTACAGGCTGGTCTCTTTGGGGCCCTCATTAGTAGACAAAGAACGTAAACAGCTGCCCACTCCAGTTGTCAGATAGACATCACTCTTACCAAATTCTTTCTTTAGTCGTTCTACATGGAGCCTTTTCTCCAAAATGGATCAATTTTTGTTTCTTCTATCTTCCTAAAATCTCCATCTGATACTTAAATGTTAGACTTCCTCCAGGCAGATGTGTTGGACTCTTCCGGGTCGTGCCTCCCTCTGCGTCCCGGCACTTTCCGCCTCGCTCCAACAAAGTCAAGTCCCCACAAACCCTGGCTTGGAGCCTTCGGGGTCCTTTGCATGGGCGCTGTAGCCTCTGTTCTGATTTGCTTCTGTCTCTCAGTGCCCTTGCTCCCGGCACAGTTTTTCTGAACAAGGATGGGAAACGAGCGGGCAGACCTTGAATTTGATTCAGAGAGTGATTTATAGAGCCCCTGCTCTGTGTGTGTGTCGTGCCCAGGAAGTGGGAGAGCAGAGAACGTGTGGGCTCCGCGCTTCAGGTTGGGCAGAGCAGACGGGTACTCCAGTCCGGCCTCACGCACCGCCTCTGCTCCCCAAGCCGTCCCTCTGCTCATAGCACCTGGCTCCTGGGAGGTCAGGCTTATGGGAGGGAGAAGGTGCACCAGTTTGGGCATCTTGTTGCCTAACCGCTCTCAGGAAATCTGTGCTGCTTGCTTTGCCAGGACCCAGGACAGACGATCCCCGGATGTCTGGGTCCTACCCAATGTGTACTGGAGTTGATTGGGTTTTCCAAAGAGGCCTTGCCTCAGTGTTCAGTAAAGGTATTTAAAGGGATTTCTAGAAGTGTCCAGTCCGCCAATAGCATATATTTGCGTTCTTGTATACAGATATATGTGCTGTCAGGAGATGTGTTAAAAATTCACACCAAGTAGGGAGCGAAGTGGCCCCGCCCGCACATTTTCACTGTGGACTGTCCTGCTGCAGGTGTTCATTGGGTTCGTGCTGAAGCAGTTCGAGTACATTGAAGTTGGCCAGTTCAGGTAACTCACAGCGTCCTGTCACCTTACGTTCTTGTCCCTGCTGCGTAAGTATGTGTCATTTTAGATTATGTTCGTGAACGTACCCTACAGGGTTGTTAGGCATTCTTGCTAGGTGTTTTTTAATGGAAATCTGATCAGGAAAATATGCTGTGCATTTTTGTTCCTCAGGAATTAGTAAGTATCTGAAGTTGTGTTTAGAAGCAGTCCAGCACCTGGCAATCACATACGTTGTCAGTTTAATTTCGTGTTTCAAAGCATTTAATTATGATAATAGATTGCTGAATGAAATCTCACCTGGCAGAACACTGATTTCTTAAGTCTTCTGAAATAAAACATTCTTAAGTACGGTTGTCTTCAGTAAGGTGATTATTATGCACTTTATTGATTGCAGCTTTCCTTGCCAGACAGGAAGTTTTTAATACTTAATACTTCCTCCTGTGCACTGATAGGCATATAATTATTGAAAATTAAAATTCTTTCGTTTCTCAACTAGTTACCAAGTAGTGAGGGAAGCAGTGCAGAGGAAAGTGTTCTGAGGGTACCTGGGTCCAGAGACCCGGTTTCTTATTCTAATCACGTGATGCCTTGACAATGTGATCTGAGGCAAGTTACTTTTTCTCCTCTGAGATACGTTTTTCTCCACTGAAGTGTGAAGGGGCACAAGGAGAACCAGGAAGTCTGCACCTCTGGGCTCCCACGCAGCCCTGCTGACCATCCACGCCCTCTAGGGGCGAGGCGGACCTGCTCCGAGGCGGACGGGACAGTGTGATGACCTAGATGGGGCGGGCGAAACGAGATCACTAGGGCTCCCATCTGCGCTCTGTCCCCCTCAGCTGAGTCAGGCGTGATTTCATGTTGTTTTTATTGTAAATAAAGGAAGTGTCTAAATGGATGTTTTTGTTTCTAGGGAATCAGAAGCAATTATCCCAAACATCTTTTTCTTCCTGGTATTACTGTCTTACGAACGCTATCATTCAAAACAGATCATTGGGATTCCTAAAATCATTCAGCTCTGTGATGGCATCATGGCCAGTGGGAGGAAGGCTGTGACACATGGTAACGGGACAAACCTTTCACTGTGCTCTTCAGTAATCGGTGTGCTCAGCAGTGTTAGTCTTCATTTCCCCAACTTCAGCTGTGTGCACAACTGCTGTGTGCTCTAGAGGCCCTGTGCATGAATGTGCGTGCGTGTGTGTGTGTGTGTGTGTGTAAAGAGCATACTCTTTATTCTTAGGACTTTATAATCAACTTAGGTAAAAACAGGAGAATAAGATGGTATAAGGTATGGATCGAGTCTTGTTTATCCATATGAAACACGAAATAGAAAAACCCAGCCTCCGTGAGGACAGCTGATTTATTACCTGGGTATTGGGAGGGACAGTCAGCCTTGAGTCAGGGCCTTCTGTTCTGCCTGGTTATTGTGCAGGAACTTCTGCAGGGCCACAGAGAATGGCCAGCTGCTCAGTCAACCCTTTTCCAACCTGTGGAATGAGGTTGTGCAGTTTTAGGAATCAGCTGAAACCCTTCTCTGAACTTCCAGTGGGCCTCCCAGCTCTCTGTCAACTCCTGTGTAGCTCCCTTGTCGGGAAGCTTTAGGCTTTTGAACTTAGGCAGGGCTGCTCCCTAGGCCCCACAAACCGCAGGCATGGGCCCAGCGCTTGCTGCACGCAGCGTTGTCACCTCCGTGTGCTGGCAGGAGAGCAGGCAGCCAAGCTGGTACCTGCTGGACCGCAGGTGGCAGAGGCGGCCCAGTGCCAGCTCGGTGTCCCCACTGCCGTCACCTGTGTCATGGCCTAGCGGGGGCCAAAATGCATGCCTCAGGGAGGTATACATCACTACATGTATGGACGTTAGGGTCACTGGATGTAGATGACAGTGCAAATGTCAGCTACAGGGTGACCAAAGTTTCGTGGGCCAGAGGATCTTTGGGTAGGAAATTGATGGGCAGCCAAACCCCACTGCTTTCTACTGGGAGGCCCAGTCATCTGTGGGAAAGTCAGCCAGGGAGCTCTGTGTGCCACCAGGGAGAGTGCAGCTGTGCGCGCGTCACGGGGGTGCGTGTGCCCACGTGCGCATATCACTAGGTGACACAATGTTTTCTAGTAATCTCAGTGACATCATTGGGCTGCACCCTTCCAAGTGAAAGGCATTTCTTAGAGTTTATTCATGTCGTGTTCGACTAAAGGATTTACTTTGCCTGCTATTTTGAATAAAGACAAGATCCAGGGGCAAACCTTTATTTAATGATAGAGTGAGTTTAGTTACTGAAATGAGCATAGAAATCCGCCTGCATCTTTTAAGTAGTTTGTGCGTGAGTATAGACTGTTACTATTTTAGCTAGTTGGAAGGTATTATTATTTTGAATTTGACTTTTGAATTTGTGTCTCTTTTTCCAGAAGTGATGTTACACACAGAAACCCTAGTTTTATTAGTTTTTAAAGCTGTCACAAATTATTAGTAAGTGTCAGAGGAACATCGTTGGCCTTCCATGGTGGTGCACTGACAATTTCCAACCCTCGATAACCCTTACCATAAACCAAGTATGCAGTAAGGTCTCCTGTATTTCTTGGAGGGCTTTGCAGGTGCCAGGTGCGGTGTCCCCAGTGTGAGGGCTGAGCAGGGACTTCTTAGCACGACCTTTGTCCCCACAGCCATACCGGCTCTGCAGCCCATCGTCCATGACCTTTTCGTACTGAGAGGAACCAATAAAGCGGACGCAGGAAGAGAGCTTGAAACTCAGAAGGAGGTGGTGGTGTCCATGCTGCTGAGACTGATCCAGTACCATCAGGTAAGGCGGGCGCTGTCGTCCTGCAGGCCCGGAAGGAGCCGCCACGGGCCACTGTCCACAAGCAGGGGTGTCGCTTTGGGTCAGCCTGGGCTCTCAGGACAGCTGGGGAGGGGCCTGTCTTTATAGCAGAACTGCCCCGTGGCGAGGCCTCCTGCCCCCTGGCTGACGGTCACACATCAGCCACCCTACCGAGTATGGTGCAGGCCCTCCTTCCTAAAATGAGGATCCCCCAAAAGCAATTCATTGACACTGTTGACCCAAAAAATGATTTAAAAACTCAAATCTGAAATAATTTGGAGACTTTGTTTGAATATTTATTTACCACTGTGTTGATGTAGGGCCGAATTCGGTTTCTTTGAGCTGAGTCTGGTTTTGTTTTCCTTAAGGTGGAGCAAGAATTTGGGGTAGTTTGAGGCAGTTTAAGTGCAGAAATGTGGCTTTTTAATGACTCCTCTTTTAGCGTGTACAGAGGCCTAGCCCTCACTTATTTTGTAATTTTTCTTACCTATTTGTCTTTGAATCTTTATAAGGTCATAAGCTTTTCTCATAGAAACACTTCCTTTGTGCATTCTCAGTTTGGTTAATTTAGGTAACACTTAATTAAATGTTTGGTTTTTAATTGGATCCCATAATTACAATAATAAGTACAACTGCCATAGAGGTTTGAGAACCAGCGACAACTCTTGGCAACTCAGCGTGCTGGTTGGTGGGAGGCCTGAGAATGGCTTATCAGCTGCACGCATCCCCGAAGTTCTTGGGCTGGTTTACGAGAGAACAGGGCCAGTTAGTCTTCATGACAGAGAGCTGGGATTATGTGCGGAGGTGCCGGTGCCGTCCAAGCACTGCCAAGCCCCTCGGAGGGCACCGCAGCTTGGAAGGCACGGGCGGCCTGCCTTGTAGAGCAGGAACTTAAGTGGCTGTGTCTCTGCCTTTGTAGCAGTTACATTTTATAGACCAGGTCGGCAGACTTTCTGTAAACGGGCAGATAACTATTTTAAGCTTTTCAGGCCATATGGTATCTGTTGCCTCTCCTCACGTGGGCTGTTGTGGACGAGAGCAATCCTGGTCAGAATGTTCAGCACAGGGTGTGGCTGCGTGCCAATAAAACTTTATTTACAAATACAGGCCTTTAGACTTCTCTGTTTAGAAACGCTCACTAATAAACTCATCCTGAACCTCACGTAACTCCTGTGAAAGTAAGTACTGCCCAGTGGGAGATTACCATTGCAGAGAACACAGACGTGAACCACTGTGCACGGGAGTCGAGAAGCCTCTGCATGCAGAACAGTGTAGTGAGGGCTGTTTGTGTTTTGCCAGAGGTCAGTGGAAGTCTGATTTTCTTTTTGGGCCTTTTCCCTGGCCGTGAAGTCCTGCAGACTCCACAGAAACAGGAATGAGGCGAGTTTCCCTGAGGAGTGCAGCATTGTCTGCGGGCTCCCCTTGTCTCATGGCCCAGGGCCAGGGTCACGTGGGTGTAGCAGGCCCTCGTGGGGACTCGTGCTGCTCTGGGTCCTGGAGTCGCAGCTGAGCCGCGGTCAGGCCAGAGTGAGCGTGACCAGGCCCATTGTCCTCGTAGGTGCTGGAAATGTTCATCCTGGTCCTGCAGCAGTGCCACAAGGAGAATGAGGACAAGTGGAGGCGGCTGTCCCGCCAGGTGGCCGATGTCATCCTCCCGATGCTAGCCAAGCAGCAGGTGTGTCACCCTGCCCGCCACCGGGGCACATTCGCATGTAGAGGAAGAGCCCGTGGCGGACGAGGTGGCAGATTCATTTCACGATGGCGCTTGTCAGTGCCGGTCATGGGTGGGGGGTCCCGTTGAGCCTCAGTGGCCCCAGGCTCTTGTCACCTGCTCCACAGGTGTGGAAGCCAGGGCTCAGAGATGTTCGTAGGTTTCCCAAGGGTGCACAGCTGGAAATGGGGATGACAATTGTCTCGGGGGTGCAGGTCCAGCTGATTTGTTTTCATACTTTTATATATTTGAATCTTTTATAGAAAACACATATAATAAATGAAAAGATTTGCTTTGTGGAAAAAATGTAGCTGATGCGGTGGTGTTCTAAAAAATGTTCTCCTGGTTGACTAATCCAGTTATAACAGTTTCGGTGCTGGGTGGTGATGGTGGCAAGAGAAAGGTCGTCTGGCCCGGAGACACCTGGCCGGGGGTGAGCGCTGGCCTTTTTGTTGTTTAATTGCAACAGATGCACGTGGACTCGCACGAAGCCCTCGGCGTGCTAAACACGTTGTTTGAGATTCTGGCCCCTTCCTCCCTGCGGCCCGTGGACATGCTTTTACGGAGTATGTTTGTCACTCCGGATACAATGGTGAGTGTCCTGCCTCACGGTGGCGTCTTAGATGCAGCGCTCTGCTGGGATCGGGGGGCCTGAGCTTGCATTCTGAACAGGTTCCCAGCTCAGGTGGCTGCTGCCTGTCTGGGACCACACTGCGCGAGCCCACGAGACAGGATTTATGGGTAGGATGTTAAATAAAAGGGGTGGTTTCCATTTATGAAACCCGTAATCAGGAAAAATTGAATCCTCTATTTCCTGTCGTTGTAGCTGGTGTATGTTCTCTTTCAGGCATCTGTGAGCACTGTCCAACTCTGGGTCTCAGGAATCCTGGCTATTTTGAGGGTTCTGATTTCCCAGTCAACGGAAGACATCGTTCTTTCTCGGATTCAGGAGCTCTCCTTCTCTCCGCATTTCATCTCCTGTCCAGTAATTACCAGGTTAAGAGATGGGGACAGTCCTTTAACACCGGAAGAGCACAGTGAAGGGAAACAAATGAAGAATTTGCCAGAAGAAACATTTTCAAGGTGTGTTCTGTATCTGACCTTTTCCCAGTCCGTGTCCTTCAGGAAGTCACGTGGTGTTTGGGGGTCGGAAGGTCAGGAATAACGCCTGTTTTACTTCAGCTCTGCGAGCCCTGAGGACGTGTGTCGGCGTGTTTTCTTTACCCATCCTGCCTTGCCTATGGCCCTGGTCCAGTCCCCTCTCGTCTCTTACATCCTACCTGCATCCTCGTTACAGACTGCACGGGGGCTCACCGCGCAGTGCGGGGATGGTGGCCTGCCCTGGGAGCAGATGCTGCAGTCCACGCTGCCTGCAGAGGACTGAAAAAGCTGACCAGACCCACTAGAAGTTGGTCATATTTTTATTCCCACCACGTACTGGCCATTCTAAACTTGGCCAGTAATAAAACCATCCTCCCCGCCAATGCTCCCCGCGACATGCTGTGGTATCAAATCATGTCCCTCATACACTACACGCTGTGGCCTGGACAAGTGTGTGCCCCCCGTGGCTGAACTCAGGGCGCTCCCTCAGTGGGAGTGGCTTAGAGGACGTGCTGTGGGTGCGGGTTCTGCCAGGTGCGCCTTCCAGCCAAGGCCTCCGGAACGTGTGTGTAACCCCCCCGTTGGGTCTTCAGCGGAGAGGCCTGTGTGTGTGTGTGTGTGTGTGTGTGTGTGTGTGTGTGTGTGGAGATAAACCCAGGACACCCGCGTGGCACCTGTGTTTGCAGGGGCAGCAAGGAGCCTGCAGCTGCCCGTTACATTAAGCTGGCGCCTGAAATGCATGAGGCGTTCAGTTCTGCCGTGCGTCAGCCACAGCACCTGTACGCTTTACAGAGCTTCAGGCACTACGTGTCATTTTGTCCACCTGACAGTCCTGAAGGTGGTGTGATTACTGCCGTCTCCTAAGGGAGGAAAGCGACAGGCAGGAGGCACAGGGACTAATCCAAGGGCTCGGCGTTAAGCCTTCCACTTGGTTATTTTACTTGACTCACACTTTTTAAAATTAAACTTACCGGGGTGACATTGGTTAATGAGATCATGTAAGTTTCAAGTGTACAACTGTACACTCGGTCACCTGTGTGGTGCACTGTGTCCTCAGCACCCAGAGTTTAGTGTCCTCACGTCCCCACGTGTTTGACCCCCTCTACCCTCTTTGTCCGGCCCCCACCGCTTTCTGCCGGGAACCACGTGCTGCGTGCGGTCTGTCAGTACTTACCCATGTTGTTTCTCTCTCTGTGTCTATTGTGAATATTTTTCCAGGTCACCTCTTGGGTGCTCTGGAATGCCACCTTGTTCACTGTCACCCTTTCCCCTTTCTTTGAAGGTTTCTCCTACAACTGGTCGGCATCCTTTTAGAGGACATTGTTACAAAGCAGCTAAAAGTGGAAATGAGCGAACAGCAACATACTTTCTACTGCCAGGAACTGGGCACCCTGCTGATGTGTCTGATCCACATCTTCAAGTCCGGTAGGTGCCCGTCTGGGTGCCGTGCCGCGTCTGGGTGCCGTGCCGCGTCTGGGTGCCCCGCCGCGGCGGCGCTCCGAGCGCAGGGGCTGTGCTGCCGGGGCAGCCTCGGTGTAGTGTGCGGTCTGTACGCTGCGGTGGCCATAAGAGTGAACCTGAGGGCTCCCCTGTGTTAAATATTCTGGAGGCTGAGATGTTTTTGTTACCTTTACATATATGGCTGAGAATTTAAAAGGACAGTGAACCCCAGAGAGAAGTCACGAGATGCCACTCATGCATCCGGGCATAGGAAGCAGCAACCTGTATTAGGACAGTCAGCATTTTCCCAGAGGGATGAGTTTTCACAAATAGAATCAGTGAGAAGCTGGAAGACGTTAGTTACAGGGCACAGGCCTATCTTCTCAGCAAGAAAAGCGAAAGGCAGTTCTAACCTCTAGGAGAAACACACCACGGACAGCATGGTCCAAATGTGAAGCAAGCCCGAGTGCGGCACGGTTTTCAGCAGCTGATATGATGGGAACCCCTGACTTTATAAAGCTCCTTCAAGTGGCTCAGAGGTCCTGAGCCAGGACCCCTAGAGAGGTCGTCCTCCTGGGCGTTGTTGGGAACTGGCGTCACATGGTGAATGCTGTTTGATTTGTAATTTTGGGAACCCAGTATGAATAAAGCATTGAAGACTGACTGACTTACGGTTTCAGAACAGAAGGAAAATGTTTTCAGTTCTGACAAACATAAAGGAAGGAACCTACTTACTTTGGCAAGTGGAAGGCAGAGGGCGGAAGGGGCACGCACAGTCCTCTCTGGCATGGTCGGGGCTATGTGATCAAATGTGAAGTTCACAGAACAAGCCGTGGGCTGCCAGGTAACCACTCAGAACCGTGCACTGAAATAGGAAGGAGGTATGTAAGTGTGCTGGCAGGCCACTCAGGTCGGAGTCAAATCACGATGGGTCCCTGCCAGCAGTTCCGCGGCAGGGACGGGCCCACCCTGAGCGCGAGCGTGAGGAGGAGTTTCCTGGCGGCTTCAGCCGGGGCCATGTCGTGGCCCCACGCCACAGCTCTCGTGCCTGTTGCTGTTCTCCTGTGTTCCTCCCCCACGGCAGGCAGGTTGGCCTCTGGCCGCCTGTGGTCCCAGCTTCCGCGTGAGTCCTGCGAGTGACGTGTGGGCCCTGCGTGCTCTGGCCAGTCCGGCCAGTGGGGAGACTGGACAGCATTCCTTCAAGAGGGAGGCTTGCTTTCCTGTAATGAGGGAGAGAAGCAGACAGAAGAGCTCCGCGTGATACGAGCACAGCAAGTGGGAGTTTGTGGCGCCCTAACAACTGCATGGGAGAGCAAGTAGTTGCCTGAAGGTGGCTGAGCAGGGCACTTTTAAAATCAGAAGCCCCTCTCTGTTACTGGATTTTTAAATCATGCACAGATCTTTAATACAAATTAAAACACACACACTCAGTAACTACCTTAGAGCAGGACTGTTACCATTTTCAGTCTTTGGTCCTTGGACAAAGATGGGCCATGTCAGCCTGCCACCCTGCTGGCCCTGGGCGTGCGTGGCCAGTAAGGCTGACGTGACTCTTGCCTTTGTGGAGCATACAGCCTAGCGGGGCAGACGGACGGTTCATGGATACGTAGTCACAAGTCTTGATATTTCCTATGAAGGAAACAAATACTGCAGTGACAGACCACAGGGTAGGTAGGTGGGGGCAGGCTTTCTGGAGGGGCCTGTGGAGCTTAGACCTGAACCGCTAGCCTTTTGGAGAGCTGCGTGAGGGGCCAGGGGCGGAGGGGGTGCTGGGGAGGCAGGAGGGACCTGGGCTCCTGGCCCTGGAGGCAGGGAGAATTGTGGCTGCTTCGTCCGATTGCCAGCACCCCAGGCACAGGGACGTGACCAGAGTGATTTTGATAATGGACTTGGGTTTCAGGTCCCCTTCTTTACTACCATTGAATGCATTTTTTAAAAAATTTTATTGGGGAATATCGGGGGACAGTGTGTCTCTCCAGGGCCCATCAGCTCCAAGTCATTGTCCTTCAATCTAGTGGTGGAGGGTGCAGCTCAGCTCCAAGTCCAGTTGCCGTTTTCAATCGTCAGTTGCAGGGGGTGCAGCCCACCATCCCATGCGGGAATCGAGCTGGCAGCCTTGTAGTTGAGAGCTCACGCTCTAACCAGCTGAGCCATCCAGCAGCCCTGAACACATTTTCTTTTTGAAGATTGTTTGCTTAATGCCTCACTGACACACTGTAATACCTTTAAATAACTGGAGAAAATAATGCTGTCCTGTGAATAATAGGCCCTTTTTAGTATGTTGGTCATTTAAGTATTTGGCCATCGATGGGTTTGGATCTGACCCCAGAAGGACATAGTTCATCTCTAGGACTGCTTTTCCACCTTCTTTGGAGAGATTGATGTGGCGTGTGGCGTTACCGCGTCAGGTGGCGTTCTGTGCCTGTCCAGGTGTTCACTAACCCGGTGCTCTAGTTTCCTCACCTTCCTTTTCTCGAAACACGGGTGGTATTCTTAAAGTCCTGTGTGGGGCTGTCCAGCAGAGCTTACTGCAGTGTGGGGTGCTCTGTGACCCCAGCAGTTCAGTTGCCTCTAGCCACCGGTCGCTGCTGGGCCCTTGGAATGCGGCTTGTGTCATTTATTTTAATTTAGTGTAAGTTTGAACCCATGACTGGCGTCTGCCATGTTAGGACAGGCTGCACTCTCACTCCATGGAGGCAGCTGGGACTGTGGCCCTCGGGTCTTGCTGCTGGTGTCTGGTCCTTGTTCAGTTGGCCCAACATGTGTGAATAAGGCACGTGTGTGTGTGTGTGTGTGTGTGTGTGTGTGTGTGTGTGAAAGTCTATGTCTATCTTGTTTAACTACATTTCTTATAAAGATACTAGGGGGCAGAATTACTGTCTTTGGTTGGTTTTGAAGTAGAGTTGAAATAAATCATGTACTTTTATATAAATAAGGGACAGTTAGCATATAAAGTTGGTAAGTTTTTTTTTTATGCATTGCTTAAACAAAGACAATTTCACTCCTTCGCTGAAAATTAAGACTGAATTTGCCCATTTCTGGTGTTCTTTCTCAAAAAGGAAACTAGTCTGAACAATGGCCTTGACCTCTAGTTTCTTGCCACCCCGCTCGTTCAGGGAGGCGTGTGAGTCCCAAAGTTGTTTGCCTGTTTCAGATTCAAGCCAGCACAAGCAGAAGGGCCAAGAAGGACACCTGGCCCCCAGTTTACAAAATCTGGGTAGCTGGTGCCCCGTCCTGTCCTCCGACAGGGTCCGTTAGAGTCCTATGCCGTGCTGCCAGCGTCGCTGGGCCTCTGGCCGTGGCCAGGCGCCCTCACTGCTCACTGTCCTCCAAATCCACACCGCGCACGCTGCCCCCTGCCAGCCAGACGCTCACATAGGGGTGGTAGTACCCTTCCTGAGCCCCAGGCAGCAGCAGCCGGGCCGTAGGTGCCACGCGCTCACCGCCCGTCCTGTAGGCTGGGCGGAAGGCTCCTTCCCAGTACTGCAGAAGGGTCCGTGTTCCCACGTTATGTGGGGCCAAAGTAGGAATACTGGGAGAAAGAAAACAGTTGTTACTGCAGTCATGAAATTGACATTGATCCAAACTGATGTGTGGGCAAGGTCAGGGCTGCTCCTGGTCATAATGCCCGAAATAGTGGTGCTGTCATGTGGGCACGCGGTCCCTTTCACAGGTGTTAGCTCTGTTACCCCTTACAAGAACTCGGATCTGTTTCTCCCTTTTCACTGCTGAGGGAACTTCGCCTCGGAAAGGTCATATGGTAAAACTAAGAATGAAAACCCAAGTTCTCTTGCCTGTGTTCTTCCTGCTGTTCCACGCTGCCCCGCGGGCTGGTGATGGGGAGTGTGGCCGCCAGCGTGTGCACAGCACTTCCTGCGGGTCCGGCCACCGTGGGAAGTGTCTGGCACCCATATTGTAGCACAAGGAGCAGGCAGAGCTGGGTGACGCGAGAGCCCTGGGCGTGGGGGTGGGCTAGAGCCGTCCTTCTGACTCGGGCTCCGTCCTCGTCATCCCTTGGCCTGAAGGTGGCACTGGCTCTCCAGCGCCTGCTTCCGTTACTTCTGTAGACACTAAGCACTTCCTTTTGGCACCAAAAGACGGGGCTAGGGGAGTCCTTTTTGCGCACAGCCTTCCGTCTGTCTTCCTGCCTCAAGTGCTCCTCTGCTCTTTGTCACTGCCTCTCGGTCCCTGGCCCCTTTTTCTTCTCCCAGGTCATCAGGCTCTCTGGCTTCCCCTGCCATCTGGACACTCTGTGCCGTGGGTCCCGCCCTCTTTCTCTGTCTCAGCCAGTCATTGCTGCTCATGAGACTGGGAAGGGAGGCCCCACCGAAAGCATCTTCTGCTGTCAGTCAAGTACTCACTACCTCGTGTTACTTATGGCCACAGTAGCTGCTGTGAGAAATCAGCATCTCCGTGGCTAACACACCGCATTGTCTCTGGGCCGTGCAGCGGCCCCTCCTTCCTTGCTGTCAGCACCTTTACCTGGTTGGGGAGAGGAGAGGGAAGGTAGACATGGCTTCATTGCCTGGGACTGAAAGTGACCTACGTCCTTTTTGTTTGTGTGTCCTCTGGTGACAACTTGTAGCCCCCACCCCCGTACAGGGGCTGGAAAATGTTCATGGGGAAGGAGGGAGGCAGAGATTTTGGTGGGCAGTTTGCCACCTCTGATAGAGCCGCAGGGACGAAAACCAGGAGCTCCCAGATGACCAGGTCAGCGGACGGCTAGGCAGGTGTCAGGGCAGGGTTAGTGGCTGTTTCAGAATGAGCCCTTTGCCAAGGGGGCCCCGGGGGTGGGGCGGGGGTTGCTTTCCAGGGCCCGTCCCAGTCCTCGTACGTCTCATACCACCTCCAGTTCCACTTCCCCTGCGGAAGGTACCTGCAGGCTCTGCAGAGAGGAACAGCCGTCCCACTAGTGTTTGTCCAGTTCCTCTTCCCGTCACCTCGGGGTTGGTGTCGTTCTGACATCACTTCTCCTGACAAAGATGTGAAGCCATTGATTTCTGGCCATGGTTTCCTGTCCAATAAACCTCATGCCGTGGTCCGTCACTCCCATGTTCCTGGCTTGGCTTCAGCGTTCCTTCAGGGCAGACTGGCCTCTTCCCTGTGTGCTTTGTCCCCACACAGAGCCCATGCAGTAATGGAGGGCACAGAAGAACTAGGCCAGGGCCAGGGGGCTGGAGGTGAGCAGTGATGACCATTAAGCAACCAGAGAGACACCCTGGGGATGGGGGCCAGAGACCAGATGAACCCTGGGAACTTCTTGTTGGGATTTTTCTTTCTTTTTTTGTTCTTTAAAGATTTTTTTATTTGGGAAGGGAAATCGGACTTTATTGGGGAACAGTGTGTACTTCCGGGACATTTTCCAAGTCAAGTTGTCCTTTCAGTCTTAGTTGTAGAGGGCGCAGCTCAGCTCCAGGTCCAGTTTCCATTGCTAGTTGCAGGGGGCACAGTCCACCATCCTTTGCGGGAGTCGAACCAGCAACCTTGTGGTTGAGAGGACGCACTCCAACCAACTGACCCATTCGGGAGCTCAGCGGCAGCTCAGCTCAAGGTGCTGTGTTCAATCTTAGTTGCAGGGCGCGCTGCCCACCATCCCTTGCGAGACTCGAGGAATTGAACTGGCAACCTTGTGGTTGAGAGCCCACTGGCCCATGTGGGAATCGAACCGGCAGCCTTCGGAGTTAGGAGCATGGAGCTCCAACCACCTGAGCCACCAGGCCGGCCATTGTTGGGATTTTTCTGATCATCCTGCTTTTGTTAGGTCTCTTCTCTCGCCTCAGATCATGGGTGTGGCCATCACAAAGCAGTAAGGAGAAAACTGTGGTCCGTTTTTGCCTGTTTTAGGCCCCTTTTGCATTTAGGATGTGTTGACATTTAAACCAGAAATAAGATTTTGACTCTCTAGCAGTGATGCCAGGAGACCCAACATATGGGAACGGAGCCCTTGGCCAGCTCCCGCCCCCCTGCTGTGCTGTGCCACGTGAGTGTCTGTGCGTCTGTGGGATGACGGCCAGCCGCGTAAGGCCGTGCAGGGTGACAGGAGTGGTGTGTTGAGCTGACTCTGTGTCTGTCCAAAGGAGGGGCCAGACGAAATCATTAAGTCGTAGAGGGGAGTTTTCTAGGCCCTGAGGAGGATGCTACGGAGAAACTTGTGGGCCGAGCCCCACTGGGGTCTGCCACGTGTGGCCACCCTGCCCCAGGACGCTTTGTGGGGGGTGAGGAGGCCGTCGGGAACTGGCGTGGGACACCGTCTATATTCTTTCTCTGGCCACTTGCTGTGGCCCACGTGACCTCTGTAGTTGCCCCCCCGTCGGTTCTGAGCAAGCCAAGGCACTGGTCGGTATGGCAGGAGTGGTTGCGCTGAGGGCGGCCCGTCCCTTTGAAAACGTGCAGGACAGAGCCATGTGTGTCTTTTTATGTAAAGTCTTCTTGCAGCTACAAAGTGTTGGACTGTGGTGAGCAACAAAGAGATTCCACCTTAATCAGTTTTACTTTGGGTTTGTCTCTAGGAATGTTCCGGAGGATTACAGCAGCTGCCTCTAGACTCTTCACCGCCGACGGTGCCGACGGCAGTTTCTACAGCCTGGAGAGCTTGAACACGCGTGTGCGCTGCATGATCCCCACACACCCCGCACTTGTGCTGCTCTGGTGTCAGATCCTGCTGCTGGTCAGCCACACCGACTACCGCTGGTGGGCCGAGGTGCAGCAGACCCCCAAGTACGTCCGCCGGCCAGCCCGCACTGTGCTGACAAGCCTCTCGGCAGCTCGTGCTTTGGCCCATTTGTAGGAGGCTTAGTAAAGATTCCTTTGCGTTTTAATCTTCCTTTCACAGACACTAGTGTAGGGGAAAAATGTGGTCCCACCAAAGGCATTCAGAATCACTGCTGCTTTTTACATGTGATTTGTTTGACACATTCTTTGACACTGTTCCATCCTGTGGGTCGTCTTGTCATGGTGTGTCCCTCCTGCCAGGTTCTCATCTTAAATTGGTTCCAGAGCCAGACGTGTTGCAATGTCTTAACTTCTTTGTAAGTTAAATGTGGTTCTGGTTATTCTTAGACAATGAAGGAATTACTTAGCAACATTTCAAAACTGCTTGTAAATACCTTCTTTTTTTTATCATTCAAAAAGACTTCTTAAGTATCTGATTGTGGGTGGCCCTCTTTTTCCAAAAAGTTTCCAGGTTTAAGTTTCAATTTCTAGGCTCTCTCTTGCTCAGACATTTGTGCATGTGTGGAAATAAAAGCTTTGACACCCACATCCCCCAGCGGAGTCCAGGCTCAAGAGCCTGTGGGGAGGAGAGAAGGCTCTGGAAATAAGAGACTGCAAGGGCTGGAGGGTTGGGTCAGCTTCTCTGTGCTCAGTGTGGGACTCTGAGCTGTGTGAGGCCACGGGGTCCCATTTGGCCAGCCCGTTCCTCACCCCTGGAATGTCCCACGTTAGCAGGGATATGAAACATCGCCCTGCTCTGTGTGGGAAATGCAAAGGAGAAGTAAGAGCTTCGCCCACCCTAGGAGCGTGAGCATTTTCTCCGGTGGCTTCTTCCCAACCTTTCATACCTTCAGCTCTTACCATTGCAAGTTCATGTTTGTGACTGACACGTGTAAGGAGAGAGCCACTTTCTCCCTCCGTGGATAGTTTTTTCAGCATTATTTGTTAAAGGCTGTCCTTTCTCTTTCGAGTTACCTTGGCACTTTTCTCAAAAGGCAGTCGAGTACATCCATGTGGACCTTCCCCGGGCTTTGCCTATTTCCACCATCCGTGTATCATGTCAGTACCAGCACCGCCAGTTACTTCAGCTGCTTGGCAAATACCGCACAGCCTAAGGCTTTGCTCTTTATTATCAAAATAGTCCTGGTTCTTTTAGGTTCTTTGCATTTCCATATCTGTATCGGAATCGGGTTCTACAATGTCTATAAAAAGCCTGCTGAGGTCCCTGAGTACTTCATATTTTGGAATGCAGTTATAAATGGTCCTTTAAGAAATACTTCTTCTTCCCATAGTGTGTTGGTCATCTGCAGAAATGTCGGTGGCTCTTGCGTACTGACCGCATGTCCTGACGTGAAACGCACTCAGTAGTTCAATAACCTTCTTGAGGCTCCTTGGGGTTTCCTGCAGACAGGAGCACACCATCGACGGCTGCAGACTGCTCTTCTTCCTGTCCAGTCGGGGTGCCTCGTGTTTTCCCTTCTCTTTCCCCACACACTGGCCGGGCCCTCCGGCACAAGGCTGGGCTGCTGGCTGCTTCTGTTGGGCTCCTGGAATGTCTTATTACCTCAGGGAATGATCTGGTGTTTATTTGGGCAGGAAAGATGAACTTCACCCCTTAATACCATGTAAGACACAAACTGCAAGGGTGTTAGGAATTGCCAACGTTCACTGAAGTTTTTAAACCAGAGAAGGTAAAGGCTGATCTAGACATTGGTTGTAAATGCTTGAAAAACGTAACAGGCATGAAAGCCGACTCTTCTGCTCAGGCGCGTCTCCGGAGCCGGGGTGGGCGGCCGCCCGCGGCTGGGTGTTGAGAGAGCCCGTGTCCTTCCGGCCCACCACGCTGTATCTGCACCTGTCTTCTACCCGTGTGTCCTTTCTCTTGTGTTGGTGGGAGTTTAACCTCCTGAGTGTTCTCCACCATCCCCTCCTTTCCTGACTTGTGTGCCTCGGTTTACTCTGATGTTATGGCAGAAACGTCTGCATCTGGGAGTCACAGAAGTGCTGGATCAGACAGTCAGTGTTTGAGAGAAATGAACCCAAAGTGAATGTGGTCTGGGCTTCAGCAGGTGTCCTCATTGAGCCGTTTTAGGCCAAACTGCAGCTTTTCATAAATGCAGGCGGTTTACTCTGTGATAGTTTTTCTTGACCCTACCTGACTCAGTTTCCCTATTATAACATTGT
The DNA here is from genome assembly GCF_057876585.1 of Rhinolophus sinicus. Lineage (NCBI taxonomy): Eukaryota > Metazoa > Chordata > Mammalia > Chiroptera > Rhinolophidae > Rhinolophus > Rhinolophus sinicus. The sequence goes on along the minus strand of NC_142501.1, from coordinate 213,545,298 downwards.
GTATTGTCCTCTCTTATCGTGAAATACAATTAGTGGGGTCTGTAACCTATCTGTACTTAAATTTCATAAAAATAGAATGCCTTAAAGGTAAACAAAGGTAAAATGAAGGGAAAATAGTATGGAATAACTACTTTAGCACTTGAGTGTTTCATGTCTCCCCGTGTTAGAAGGGAAAATGCCCTTGCATGTCCAGAGCACCCCTGCACTGGGACGCTGTTTCTCCAGCTGCATGTTATGGGGATGAGATAATAAGAATGAATTATAAAGTAGGAAATACAAAAAGACAAGCCATTGGTTTTCATGTATAGACTCACCAGATACCGCTCCATCGGATCGTTATGGAAGATCTGCCCAGCTCCCAGGCACGCTTGAGGCCACACCGCTCCCATGGGGACAGGGCCAGGTGCCGGCCACGCTTTGGGCCGCACCGCTCCCCTGAGGACGGGGCCAGGTGCCGGCCACACTTTGGGCCACACCGCTCCCCTGAGGACGGCCAGCTCCCGGCCACACCGTTCCCCTGGAGACAGGGCCAGTTTCGGGCCACACCATTCCCCTGGGGACAGCAGGGTCTACTCTTGTCTGTTTCTTACATCATCATAGGCTTATGATTCGCCTTTGATCTTTCCTACCATTGGTGGACTCTTAGTGACCTCCTACATGTGCCTCGGCCCCAGGGGTATGGTGTGGCAGTCACTCTCCATCCGTTCTGAGGCCTGCAATGCAGTCCTGGCTTTGGGACATTCACCATCAGTGTCTGGCAGCATTGTCGGAGGTCTTGGGGGCTTGCCCTGCTACCAACTGGGACTCAGTTGGGGTTGACATCAGACCTCCTCTGGGTCTGCTGCTGATATTTGAATTGGAGACTCTGCCCTTCTCTTTCAGAGGCTCTTCCCCTATTTGCTGTCTAATTGCAAACACCAAATTACAGAGTGAATGTGTGTCGTGTTGGGGCTGGCAGGAGGGCTGGCCAAAGGGGACATTTTGAATTGACACACAATGTACAGCACAGTAATACACACTTTCGTACCAAATGAAATTCATTCATGGTGTTGCACATGTCAGTAGTTTGTTCCTGTGATTGCTGAGTGCCGTTCCATCGTGTGGATGTAGTATGATTTACTTATCCATTCACCAGGTGGAAAACAGGCATGGCAGTGTTTAAAACGTTTAAATCCGTAGTACTTTTTTTATACCAGTCCTCTTCTAAATCCTGAGGCATTACGGGAAAAGTTGCCACATTTCTCAATAGTCTTGTCCTGGCGTGACCTCTGCCTCCCTAAGCCTCAGCAGAGACGCTCACTGAGGGGACGTGGGGTCCTAGGTCAGACTCAAAAGTCAGAGGGGCAGTTGGTGAGTGTGGCACCAGCCGTGATCTAAGTGTTGGCGCTTGAATCGAGAGTCTCAGAGTCTATGATTCCATGTACGTAGAAGCTGAGAGACAAAGTGAGAAGAACGGAACAGGAAGTGAAATAACTGACTTCGTTGTGGGGAATGACTTTTGTGGAGATGCTTTTAAGCAGTGTTTCCGTAACAGCATATACACTGTGGGTGTGTCTAGAGTTGTAACGTTTTGTGTTCATCGAGTAGTAAAATAGGGACGTGGCAAGGTCATCTTCTGGCAGTTGACAGCTTTCGTGCCGACCAGCGCGGGGGACCCCAGCAGCAGTGGCTGCATCGTCACCCAGCCAGCGGGAGTGCAGAACTCAGTGCTGGTCGGACGCACAGCTTCCTGGACTTCTTTCAGTCACACATTTGCATGCTGTGCCTGTTATGTCCCGTGTCCCTAGTTTCTGTGTGTGCTTTGTCACAGCTCGCAGCAGGTCACGACGTGCACACGTGACACAAACACTGTCCGATGTGCGATCTTTGAAGTCACTGTCTGCTTTAGAACCAGAACTAAACCTAATCGCCATCAGGATTTTGAAAGTCAGCTCTCTGCTACCCAGGAAATGTTGTCACTGCATCTGTTGCTCCTTCTAGAAGACGCAGTCTGTCCAGCACGAAGTCACTTAGTCCCCAGATGTCTGCGGAGGAGCCTTCCGATGTGGCCCCCAAACTGGGAGTGTGCAATCGAGAAATCGTTCGGAGAGGCGCCCTCATCCTCTTCTGCGATTATGTTGTAAGTGTGAGAACGTGAGCCGTGGAGGTGGGGGCTGGGGAGCGCCCCACGTGTGCGACACTCTCCATACTGGCTGAAGCCAAACTGCCTGCCGTCCCATCGTTCTGACAGAGTGGAAATCCGGAGTTCACGTCCAGACCCGCTGCTCTGACATAAAAGTCGGTCACAGGGTCTAAGTGTGTGTGTAAAGGCATCACTCAGCTGTCACTTGTCCCTCATACATGCAGTGACCGCTCCGTGCCATTCGTGATGCTGGATAGTTTTGTTGAACGGAGGGAAGTGGTGGAATGATAGTAACAATAAAATCAAGCTGACAGTGTTGACTGGAAGGGGGGTTCTGATTAAAAATGTTTTTAATCTGTGGAAAAGGTGTTAGATGTTCATCACTGCATTTTAAAACAGATCCCTAATAATGTAAAGATTTTGTAGGGTATCCGATGGACACTTGTCCCATTAGGGAGACCACCTCAGGGATGATGTAGATGCCTGATCACTGCACTGTACACCTGAAGCTGAAGCTGAACAGTAATGAATGTCAACTATAATTTTATATATATATATATATATATATATATGGTCACAAGAAGTCGAGTACAGCATTAGGAATAGAGACAGTGAAAATGTAACGGCTATATGTGATATCAGAGGGGTAGTAGATTAGTAGATTGGAGGAGAGGGGTTATCACTTTGTGAGTGGTATAAATGTCTAACTATTACATTGTTTTGTACACCTGAAACTATTAAAAAAAAGAAAATTGTTAGCCAATCTGGAAAAAAAAATTTTTTTTTAAATAAAAATAATAAAAATAAAAATCGTATACCAGTGGGGGGCAAAATAAAATAAAATAAAATATGAATAATAAATAAAACAGATCCCTGTTTAGATGCCATTCTTTTTAAGACATAGGGAGTTTTTGACCATAAAACTAGCATCACGTGTAAAATAGAAAATTTACAAAAACCAAATAAGTAAACAGAAGAAATAACATTTCCTGTAATTACTCAGAGGGATCCTGTTACGTTTTTGTTGGAATTTACTTTTCACAGCGATATAAAAGCGTGTCTCTGTGGTATACACATGGTGCCGCATACATACCGCTGTCACGCAGCAGAACACTGGGGAGCTCTGCATTGGGCAGGCGGCGCAGACTTCTCCGCTGAACTCGTCCTTACAGTTCTTTTGTTATGATAGCAGTTTATTAATACTCATTTTTTGCTTTACATTCTTGATGTTGAAATAGTTTTTCTATCTTGTTCCACTTCTGAGAAATAATAAATTATATAATGGTGTAGTTCACAGACATGTAAGGAAAATACTATTTTTATAAGTTAATGCTCTTAAATTATCCCACATGGAAAATACTAATCATTAACCAGGTCACAAAGAATTGATCTCATTTTACAATTTTGGTTTAGAAGGATTATGAATTAAGATAAAAAGGCAACATACGTGTTTAAAAATGTGTATTTCTTTTACTTATAAATCTCAAGTAAAATGTCCTCCTTTAAGATCCAGTCAATATGTGGGATCCATTCATATTTTAGATTCAGGAATTCTGTCAAAACTGTGACAGTTACAGGGAATTCTTTTTTTCCGCTGAACTGTCACAAAATTGGAGAACAGGGAACTGGAGAACACCCCCCAGGAGGCCACACTGACGCCTGGGAGAGAGCAGGGTGGCTGTGAACGGAGCGTCCCGGCTCCGGGCCAGTCACCTGTCAGGACAGAGCTCACCATCTCTGCCGCCCATGGCAGGTGCCTGATGACCCCACCACGGCCCTGGACCTCGCCCTGGCCAGGCCATCAGCTGATGTCCCTTGCAGCTGGACTGCTGACTCCTATGTCCCCGGTGGGATCTCATTTGGAGCAGCCTTGGCCACAGTGCGGGTTGGAGGTGACGGGCTCTGTAGAGTGAGTTCCTGCTCATCGATTGTCAGTGCTCAGACACCAGCTTTGTTCAATGAGGATCACACCTGGAGTTGTGTTTTCCCTTCCTGCCCCTTCGCTCCGCTCTGCAGCGTGAACTTCTGTTCTCTCCCGCTCTGCCTGGGAGTGAGGCTTGGCCTGTCTCTCTCCCTGGCTCAGTGTCAGAATCTGCACGACTCCGAGCACCTGACATGGCTCATCGTGAACCACATCCAGGACCTGATCAGCCTGTCCCGGGAGCCCCCCGTGCAAGACTTCATCAGTGCCGTCCACCGGAACGCTGCCGCCAGCGGCCTCTTCATCCAGGCCATTCAGTCTCGTTGCGAGAACCTCTCAACCGTAAGTGCCCTGCGCCCGCTGTTGTCAGTCTGTATTCTCGGCCTGGCATTTTGGAAGTGCTGGTTTCTAGTTGGCATAACCCTCTGTCCTCTGTCCAACGCTAGCCCACTGCGCTGAAGAAGACGCTCCAGTGCTTGGAAGGGATTCACCTCAGCCAGTCGGGCGCCGTGTTGGCGCTGTATGTGGACAAGCTGCTGTGTACTCCGTTCCGCGTGCTGGCTCATATGGTGGACACCCTGGCTTGTCGCCGGGTAGAAATGCTTTTGGCTGCGAATTTACAGGTACTAAGCACAACACTGGTGCTGATTCCACTGAACACTGAGCGAGGCGAGCCAGGCAGTGGTTGGGGTTTTCCTGCACGGGCATGTTCTTCACGTGGCCACTAAGGGAAACGTGACGTGTATGAACTTGTCATTCCTTGTGTGTCTGAGACAAGTGCTTCCGGCACTGCATTCTGATTTGCCGTGCTGCGCCCGATAAGCCGCACACGTCAGTTTCTCTGTTGTAAACGTTTGTGAGGCGGTATTGAATTGTGTGTTACAAACCCCTGATGTGTGCTTGTCCACTTTAGAACAGCACGGCCCAGCTGCCAATGGAAGAACTAAACAGAATCCAGGAGAACCTTCAGAGCAGCGGCTTAGCTCAGAGGTAACGCTGGAATCAGGCCCTCTGTGCTTTGGATGTGAAGACGTAGGTTTGTAAGGGAGTAAACTCCCAGGACGAGAGATTGATGTCCTTTGTCGACAGGTTTACTGCAGAGGGCCTTGGTAGAAGGCCTTCCTGCATTAAAGAGAACTGCCTCACTCTATACAGGCCAGGGTCACCTGACAGCATCAACTGGCCGCCTGAGTGGACGTGTGCCCGCCCGCTTCTGGGCCGCATGAGTGGACGTGTGCCCTCCTGCCTCTGGGCCACATGTGTGGATGTGTGCCCGCCTGCCTCTGGGCCGCCTGAGTGGATGTGTGCCCGCCTGCCTCTGGGCCACCTGAGTGGACGTGTGCCCCCCTGCCTCTGGGCCACATGTGTGGACGTGTGCCCGCCTGCCTCTGGGCCGCCTGAGTGGACGTGTGCCCGCCCGTCTCTGGGCCGCCTGAGTGGACGTGTGCCCGCCCGTCTCTGGGCCGCCTGAGTGGACGTGTGCCCGCCCGCCTCTGGGCCACCTGAGTGGACGTGTGCCCGCCCGCCTCTGGGCCGCCTGAGTGAACGTGTGCCCACCCGCCTGTGGACGTGTGCCTGCCCGCCTCTGGGCCGCCTGAGTGGACGTGTGCCCGCCCGCCTGTGGACGTGTGCCTGCCCGCCTCTGGGCCGCCTGAGTGGACGTGTGCCCGCCCGCCTGTGGACGTGTGCCTGCCCACATGTGTGGATGTGTACCGACCTGCCTGTGTGGACGTGCGCCCGCCCACCTCTGGGCCGCCTGAGTGGACGTGTGCCCACCCGCCTGTGGACGTGTGCCTGCCCGCCTCTGGGCCGCCTGAGTGGACATGTGCCCGCCCGCCTGTGGACGTGTGCCTGCCCACATGTGTGGATGTGTACCGACCTGCCTGTGTGGATGTGCGCCCGCCCACCTCTGGGTGGCTTGAGGGGTAGCCGTCAGCTCTGTTCCCCGTCCTGTGGCAAATGGGAAGATGAGTTACCGGCTTCATTTGTGTGTAATCATAGTATGTAATCTAATTGCTAAGTGAGAGTTGGCAAATCTGAAAGACGTTACCCAGTTCTTGGCTTGCAAGAATTATGTCTGCATCTTGTTAAACTTCTTTTCTTTATAGCTATTTATCACCTAGTTTTGTTTGCAAAACCTTTAGAAGCCTTTATCAGAAATCATGGATCTATTACATGAGTATATTTCTCAGACTGCAAAGTAAATTGAGAAGCTTTTACCTTTGTCCTCCATGACGGTGGGTAGCGGTGGTGGAGCGTGTGAGAGAGAAAATCTAATTATGATGCTGTGACTTCAGTCTGAGGAGTGGCTGTGGACGGTGTCGTACTGGGAAGGGGCGAGGTTTGGTGGGCGGGACCTGGCTGTGGATGGTTTTGCAGGATGCCAGCCTGAATCATGTGATTTGGACAAACTGTTATTATTGTCTGACCCTAGACTCAGTATTCCCCCCGGATGAGGACAATTATAAATATGTTGTACCAGATGGGGTGATTCTCCTATGAAATGACCATAATTGGTATAAATTATCTTGTTGGGAGAGTGCTGTGCACTTGAGTCTTAGATGATACTTGCATTTCTAGAGGATGCTTTGATGAGCATTGTCCACGTGTTGCCTATTGCAATGTGTGAGTCTAAATGAAACTTCTGAAAAATATTTATGGGGCATAAATATGGTTACTAGAAGTAAAGTAGGGCCTGAATCTGCGTCATGACTGTTTGAGTGTCAATGAGAAGTAGCTCTAAAGAGCATGTCAGTCGTGTTCATCTCGCTTTAAGAAGCCACTGTTATTTTTTCCCCGTGAAGCTGGTCTCTAACCCCCATGTGATTGGATTCCAGACACCAAAGGCTGTACTCCCTGCTGGACAGGCTTCGTCTTGCCACCGCCCCAGGGTCACGCGGCCCCTGTCCTCCGGTCACGTCTCACCCTCTGGATGGGGATGGGCCCCTGGCACTGGAGACAGTGAGTCCAGACAAAGTAAGTGTCCGCACGTCTGTGTGTGACGCATAGGCTGGTCAGGGCGCTGAGGGCATCTGTCCACCTGCGGCAGCTCCATAGTGCGGTGGGTGGTTCAAGTGGCAGGATGTCATAGCACTTGGCACGGCTGTTTCCTGCCAGCGACGAGCAGGGTCCTATCCCTGACAGCGTGCCCGAGGTCCAGCCCAGGTGGTGAGAAAGGAAATGCTGACTTGGGACATGTATCACGGGGGGTGGGGGGGTCAGGGTCACTGCGAGAGGCAAGAGGTGGGGGCCGTGGCCTGCACCCACGAGCACACAGGCCTTCTGGTACGTGCCCACCTGGCCTATGTCTTCCTCATGCCTGCCAACCACCTGCATGTTGACCCCACCACCCCCATGAACCCTGCACGTTATCACCCTCACCTCTCACACCTCAGAGCTGGGGCCATTGGACCCTGGGGAGAGCCTTGGTATTCTCCTTCCCTGGAGAGAGTTCAATTTAAGTATGAACTTGGATTTCAACAGCCAACAGTCCTGGCGCAAATAGCAGAGGTCCTGTGTTGGCCCTGGAGAAAGGAGTAAAGCAGCCACCCCCATAGAAGGTGGTGGGTGCGGTGGCCAGTGAGGGACAGGCAGGGAGGGCACAGAGCAGGGCCTGCTTCCATAGCACCATCGCTGGCTGTGGAGGACAGTCAGGCGTTCACCAGGTGGAGGGGAGGAGCTGTGTCCATCACGGCAAGTTCAGAGACCAGCCTTCGCAGCCACCTGTGGGGTGGCAGTGGCCTGCGCGGCCAGCGAGTCGTTTTCCAGGTCGCATTCGTAGTCTGGGGAGTACACGGGTCCTGTGATCGGGGGCCACAGGCCACCAGGGTGGCGGGTGGAGACGCACCACGTCTCCAATAGTGTTGAGGGCCCTTGAAAGCCTGGCCCATTGTATGCCGTCGTCACCCGCCCTCCTCTCCTTCCCAGGACTGGTACCTACGCCTCGTCCAGTCCCAGTGCTGGACCCGGTCAGATTCTGCGCTGCTGGAGGGGGCGGAGCTGCTGAGTCGGGTCCCTACGGCGGACATGAGTGCATTCATGATGAACTCGGTACAGTGGGCACCGCGGGATTGGGCCTCCCTGCCTCTCTCCTGTTGCTGAAACACACTGGCTTTCTCTCACTGCCATCCTGCAGCCTCCTTGGGGTGGTACCACTCACCCGCCTGCCCTGTTGGCAGAGGTGCTATCCAGGCAGGATGGGACATTAGTTCAGTCATGTTCGACTCCAGAAGGAGGCAAACTGTTTGTGTCAACTTTTCACGCATGTAAAAAAAGTAGGTTCTCTTAGATTACAGTCCGTTCTAACGGCTCGTTCTCATGGGCCTGAGCAAAGCTGTTAGATGGTATCACAGCACAGGATTTAACACTTTCCTGGAGCTCTGGAAGTTGATCTTTCATAAGCCCCCTCCCTAGATGCAGTGAGGTGCTGCTCCCCCATAACCTGTAGTGAGGGCCCTCCACCCCTACTAGATGCAGTGAGGTCCACCACTTCCCCAATAGTTGTCCTGAGGTCCCCCATGCAGGGCTGGCCCAGGTCCTGTCCTTACCTCCTGGGCAGGTCCCTTTCGGTGTCATCCAGCCACAGACTTACTGGGCTCCTCAGACCTCCTGGGACGAGCAGTTAACTAAACTTGTAGTGTTTTAGTGCTGCTCTGATATGTGCCAGCGGGCATGTAAAGCAGTAGGACCTTGGGGACGGCGAGGCAGCTGCATGGGAGGGGAGGTGGCACCAAAGCCTGGGCCGGTGTGGATGGACAGAGACTGGGGAGGCCACACAGTACTTTGTTCCCACATACTGATCTCCAGCGGTTTGAAAATACAAGTCACGTTGACAGAAACAGGAGCATTGGCCCCAAAATCAGTTGGCTAGAATCAAATCAGGTTAAGATCCATTCGCTGAAAACTGATTTGCTGAATGATATGTTGTTTTAATGACCAATTTATTGAATTTTCAAATTCAGTGATTGGACATTTAACAGTTTTTAAACTTCTGGCTGTAACAGAAGTGTTCTGTTCTGGTCACTGATTGGTGACACATGCTTCTCTGAATATTAACTAAGTAAAGATTGACATTCTACCTGAAAATTGGCCCCAAAAATCCTTAAATGATTTTTAAAAGTTGGCAAAACATAATACAAATTGAAACATCCTATGAAATGCTATTTTTCCAACCAAAGCTGTGGCATTTGTATGGTACTTTGGTTTATCTCAGCCGTTTTTGGACATAGCTTATATCTTTCAAACTTTGGGAATGTTAGGTGTTTCACTGATTTCTTGGATGGCACATCAGCTCGATTTTATATTTTTATCAATTAAATTTTGTCATTAAATTTTTTATTTCACGCCAATCTGAAGGCATAATAAAATAAAAATATTTCATTAAAATTAAAACACCCAAAAGAGACCAGAAATATAGTTCACTGTATGTATGTTTAATGGAGTTGTTTGTGTATTTATAACAGAAGTGGAGTATTCCTTATGCGTTTTTACAGTTTAGTGACCTGTGTTGTCTCAGAAATGTTCGCATTGTCCTTTCTTCTGTTGTGTTTTCTTGCCTGGCTGAAAGCCTGCCGTTGTTGTTGTTGCACCCTGACTGCCCGATGCAGGAGTTCAACGTGAGCCTGTTGGCCCCGTGCTTGGGCCTGGGGGTGCGTGAAATCTCCGGAGGCCAGAACAGCCCCCTCTTTGAAGCAGCTCGTGAGGCAACTCTGGAGCGTGTGAGCAGCATGGCTCAGCAGCTCCCGGCTGTCCACCAGGCTTTCCAGCCATGCCTGCCCGTGGAGCCCACTCCCTACTGGAGCAAGCTGAATGATCTGTTTGGTAACACAAAGAAAGTCTTGTTTTTAAAAACTGCTGCAGAGCCAGTAGCGTGCTTTGCAATGAGTAAACATACAATAAACACTGCTTTAATCAACTGAAAGCATTTACAGGGTAACTGAGGAATGGCGCTGGGGTCCCTAGCTCTGCATGTCTTTGGTGTGTCTGCCACTTTGCCATTCGCTGACACTGCCTGGGCGTGAGCCGGGAGCCACACTAGGCTAAAGCCCAGGGGACGCGGGGCCTGGAGTTCACGTGCAGGTCGGTGTGTGTGCAGGTGTGCTCCCGGGCAGCGGAGTCTTTCGCTCCCGTCAGCTTCTCAGGAAAGTCACGAGCCTCTGTTGTTTCTCCCGCCCACCGAGCTGTTCCGTTTCAGGGGATGCCGTGTTCTACCGCTCGCTGACCACGCTGGCCCGGGCCCTGGCCCAGTACCTCGCGGTGCTCTCCAGGCTGCCTGGCCACCTGCAGCTGCCTCCTGAGAAGGAGCCGGACACGGTGAAGTTTGTGGTCATGACCCTCGAGGTAAGTGGCCACTCAGGAACTCGGTGCTTCTGTGACTGGCACTCACGCGAGAGAGGAAGGCACTTTTAACCGGAAACGGGAGCTGTGCGGTCCAGGGTCCTCTTCACCTCATTCCCACCCAAGCAGCGCCTGTTGTCAAGTGTCACACCTGTGCCTTACTTTTCCTGAGTGCTTTCATAGCTCTGATCACGGGTCCCTCGTGATTTGGTGATATGGTACTTCCGACACCTACTTCAGAGCCAAGGAAGGCGGTCTCTGAAGAGCCAGGCCTGGGACCTGTGCCTGGGCTCCCCCCTGCCATGGCCGGTTGTCACCAGGTCTGGGGAGCAGCTTAGTGGAGTGGGTATCAGTCCTGGAGGAGGGCCGGCAGGGCGTTGGCGAGACCGTCACAGGCCTTGCGGGGTCTCCCCCGTACAGTGAGGTGCGCATGTGCTTGGGGGTGAATCTGCTTCCTTGATTCTCAGATGCCTCTGATTTTAGGACAGACGGTCCATTTACGCTTTTTTCCCAAGGAAAAGGAAGCCCTACAAGTGTAAGGTGGATCCCAATTTTAGATACTTCAACAAAAATTGGGAAATTTATTGTATTTTAAATTTAGCAGTAAACCTGGACTTTCAGCCATGAGGAATTAGCACTCTGCGTTAACACTTGTAGTTACCCCAAAATGTGTGCACATGTGGGTGCACTGCCTTTCCATATGGCTTCTGGAAAATAGAGTGTGGCCTGCATCCTGGGAGCCGAGAGCCAGAACTACGCTGTCTGGCCTGGGTGGGGACAGGACTGACCCAGCCCTGGCGGCACCAGCCGGCTCTCGGCGCAGAGCAAGCTGTTGGGAGACGTGCGTGTGGTGGTTCTTGAGATGACGAAGCAGCGTTTACTTGGAGCCAGGCCGAGTCCCGTGGCTGTGCTTCCATCCTCAGGGTAGTGGGGAGGCTGGCAAGCAGCACAGTTTCAGTAAGAGTGACCGCTGCCCACTCAGTCACGTGTCCACTGTGTGCAAGGATGAGGCACTCCCTGTGTGTCACCTGACTCAGGTCTCAGATCTCCCTGAGATGGGCTGTTAACTCCTGTCCCACAGACGAGGGGGGAGAGCAGGCCCTGAGAGTTCTAGCCCAGGTCACCCAGCTGGGACGGAGCCTCTGTGGCACTTGAACCCATGTTCTCCATTCAGCCTCCGTGACCACAACAGAGGCATGGCCAGCGTTTGGGGGCCCCGAGGAAGAGCCTGGCCTGGAGTGCGACGCCCACAGAACCGAGGGAAAGGGGCGCCAGATCAGGGTGGGCGGTCCGGCAGACGGGGGGGGGGGGGGCCACGCACTGTGGGGAGCAGTGGTCAGGAGTGAACGGAAAGGAGTGGCAGTGGCTTGTCCCTCGGGACAGGCAGGGTCGTTGGCGCCTGCCGGCCTTTCGCGCCTCCGACGACGGTTCCTTGGCAGCGGGTGTTGTCTGCTTCCCTGACAGCACACGCATGCACGATGGGAGGGAGCGTGGGTCTGAGCCTCTTCAATGCAGCCCTCCCTCCCCTCCAGGCGCTGGCGTGGCATTTGATCCATGAGCGGGTCCCACTGAGTCTGGACCTCCAGGCGGGTCTGGACTGCTGCTGCCTGGCTCTGCAGCTGCCCGGCCTCTGGAGCGCGCTGTCTTCCCCCGAGATGGCCACGCACACCTGCTCCCTCATCCACTGCGTCCGCTTCATCCTGGAGGCCAGTGAGTCCCTGACTCGATGGGTGTCTGTCCTTTGCCACTGACCCAGTAGTCAGCTCTTTAGATCTAGTCACAGACATTTGCTTTGTGCCAGCTGTCTGCCTGGGGCCACGTGAGGCATTGGGGTGAAGAGGTGGATAAGATAGCGGCTTTGCCTTAACCTCAGGGTCTCAGAGTCCACGCTAGGATTTAGCCTGAATTGGCTTTTCTGGTCGTCTTTAGATTTTTGGAGTCCCAGCTTTCATAAAAAATACTTTTCATTTTATCTCTCTTTGGTCTCTGGTCCTAGTTGACAGTTTCATACCTTTAGTCCTAAATGATCATAAGATTAATAAGATTACATTCAAAGATGACTTGATTTCTGTTACAGTCAAAATGCTTGTTTCTATACTGCATTGTAATACTAACATATTGTAAAAATTCTTTTCAAGGGACTGTGTCCTCAATAAGGGTCATTAGCCAAAATTTTTTTAAAATTGGACATTATAGTTTACATGTTAGAGGGTGTTTTGAAGTTTTGTGTTTCTAAATGAACATTATAGAGTGGTGTTTTGAAGTTTCATTGTTCAATTGTTTTCATCTGTACATTTGTAGTCAACTTGAAGCGAAGATCCAGGGAGTAATATTTCAAAGCCAGACTAGTTGGGGGTTGTGGGATGCTTTTAGCAGCAGTGAATCCTGGCCCATCTGATAAAACCCTTCAGGGCTGGAGGTGGCGACAGCAGACAGTGGGCGGGCTGGGCGCTCTGAATGTAGGAGCCCAGCTTCTCGTGCATTTCACAGTGGCCCAGGCCTTGAAGCCCAAGCCTGGCGCTGCCTCGCTGCCTAAGATTGGCTCTATGATGGCGGCATCTCGTTCGACACAGCCTGTCGCTTGGAAATGTTATGAGGCTGCATAAATGTGAACAGTTGAATAAAAAGGAATGGGAAAAGTGTTCGGAAATTCTTCTATCTGTGTGGTTATGATTTTAGTTGTGGTGCAGCCCGGGGACCAGCTTCTCAGTCCAGAAAGACAGACGGACACCCCAAAGGTTGCTAGAGAAGACGGAATACACTCACACACGCAGAGTAAGTCTCAAGACCCCTGATTTCTTACCTGTGCTTTTAGGGGTTTGAGATTCATCCACAGAAGACATTTAAAGGGGTAAATGTGGACCCTGGAAAGCTGCCTTGGCTGCGTCTTGTAGCTCGTCCCGAAACTGAGGGCAATTTGGGGACACTGCCCTGCATCTGCTCTCTCCTCCACCTGCACATCTGCCCCCTTGGTGACTCGCTTCAGCTGACCCTCCAAACTCAGTGGGCATCACGGTCCTGGGGAGGCCCTGCTGTCCCCCGTCTTGCACTCAGTGGCTTCGTGCGTCTCTCACCTCAGACTGGCTCCTTGGGGCGTATGCAGCCTTCTGTGTTCTCACTATTATAAGTGACAGACTAATGTTTGTTTAGTAATGAATGAACAAACTACTAGAAACTACTAGAAATACTAGAGAACTTGCAGTTAGGGGAACTACCCACCTGAATATTAGGTAACCTGAATGTCTATTTCAGCCGTTTACCTTGGTGGAATTTTTTTTTTTTTTTTTTAATTGGGGAACATTGGGGAACAGTATGTTTCTCCAGGGCCCACAAGTTGCAAGCCGTCCTCCCTCAATCTAGCTGTAGCGGGCGCAGCTCAACTCCAAGTCCAGTCGCCGTTTTCAATCTTTAGTTGCAGGGGGCTCAGCCCACCATCTCATGGGGGTATCGAACCGGCAATCTTGTTGCTGAGAGCTCGCACTCTAACCATCTGAGCCATCGGGCCACCCCTCCGGAAGCTCAGCAGCAGCTCGTTGTCTTCAGTCTAGTTGTGGAGGGCGCAGCTCACTGGCCCATGTGGGAATCGAACCGGCAACCCTGTTGTTCAGAGCTCCCGTTCCAACCAACTGAGCCATCCGGTTGCCCCACTTGGGTGGATTTTTAAATGAAAATTTTTGCTCTTCCTACAGAAACAAAAATTCCACATCCCATTTATTTAAACCTACCTATTCTAGATTTAAGCAGATATCTGTCTTTCACATACTTTCTCCCAATTCAGGTGTTTTACCCTGAACATGGGGGCAAGGGAGGGTGAGAGGAAAGCTGTTTGGCTGAGTGACTTTTTGTCACCTGGGTCTCTAGGCTCCGGGGTCTTTCCTGCTCTTCACCAAGGGTCTGGCTGGAATGCCAGCCTGCAGCCTGTCCCACAAAAAGGGGAGGAGATGCCCCGCCTGGCGGCTCTTATTTGGAACACTGGTGTCTTATCCATGCGCTGCTGGTTTAAACACGCCTTTTTCATAGCAAGTCCATGAATGCTTTGTATCTTTTTTCTTTTTTTTTTTTTTTTGCCAGCTTTTGTGCAGTCCCAGGTAATGAATGTAATTAATGATGGCGTCTTCCTGTCATTTGTATTCATGGTTACCTGCTCAAGGCTTTGTAATTGCACAGCCGTCCAGAAGCAGTGGTGTTTCATGACACAGCCAGGCTCTTCTCCGAGTGTGCATCCCAAAACTGGTTCTGTCAGCCCTTTGTGGGTGACTTCAGGACTTCTCATTGACACCTGAGGGAATGTGCAAGCACTTACTTCCTGCTCGGCCCCTCTCTCGCTGAGTGGCCTGGGCCAGTTAGTTACCTTATGCTTCCATGAGGCTAAGAGTGATGCTAACCTCCCAGAGCCGGTACAGGGCGGAGTAAATTAATCCTCGTAAAGCACCCAGAACAAGTGCCCTGCTGCTACAGGTGCTTGGCCGGTGGCGCCCTAACTGTAGGTGTGATTTGAAAGGACTTCAGGTGTGTCAAGGGTAGAGTCGGAGCAGGCTGGCTGCTGGCTGGAGTGCACTTCCTTTGGTTTTAATGCCATCGTGCTCACGCTCCATGACCCTGCTCAGGCCATGTACTGTTCCTTGGCCAGAGGAAGAGGCCTGCTTTTTGTCTCACCGCCTAGCAATGATACCTCCTAAAGACTGCCCTGCCGGTTTTACTGAAGTCAGCCTCGCTTCTCTCAGCGTGGGGTCTGACTCCTTGCACGCAGTAAGAGTCCTTGTGTAAGAGGAGGTCGCCTGGCCTGTTGAGTCTCATGGGACCATGGCTAACACCTGCCCACAGTCCTCAACATTTGTCAGCAGGGGATCTGGGGCACATGCGTGATGGCAGACTCGAAGCGAGTCAGAAGCAGCCTTGCTGTCTGGGTGCCGGGTCCTCAGCCAAGGGTGGGGTTTCTCCCGCCACCAGAGTTCTAGGCTGGGACACCCACCACTCTGAGAACCCCGGTTGTGGGAGATGGTGAATCAGGGATCACACCATGGCTGTTTGCATGCCAGTGTAGGGATGAGCTCCAGGTCCTGGGAGAACCAGAGAAAGCCAGCTGCAGGGAGGGTGGGAGGGCTGGGACGCCTGGCGGCAGACCAGGTTCACGGCGATCACAGCAGTCCGGGCTGACATGGAGTCAGCTGAGTGGGTAGACAGATAAGAGCAGGTAAGTCTGTCGGCCTTCAGTGAGCAGCTAGAAGTCTGGGGGCACCTCTGTCCTAGACGGCACGACTGGTTGTGGGGTGTGCTGGGCCGGGCGGGAGGAGGAGGAGAGGCGGCGGGTTGGACGTGGCTTCACAGCACCGCCCTCTCCGCTGTGCTGTTTGCTTAGGGCCTGAGTACATCACCGCAGCCTGTGGTATGGTGGCGGAAATGGTGGAGGCTCTGCCGAGCGTGCTGGCTTTGGGGCACAGAAGGAACAGCAGCACGCCTGCATTTCTCACGTCCGTGCTCAGGAACATCATTGTCAGCCTGGCCCGCCTGCCCCTCGTCAACAGCTACACGCGCGTCCCCCCGCTGGTGAGTCTGAGCGATCCTTTGTGGAGACCAGGGCTGGGTTCCCAGGTGAGCGTGGTCGTGACTTCAGATGCCACCCTGAGGTGGCCAGGGCGCTGCGTGTCATCCTGCTACCTGCCTGGTGTCCTCGGGCATGACACACAGCTGGAGTTAGCAGAGATGCTGGCTTTTCTGTGGGGCAAAGCAGCACGTAAGAAATAAGGCCACATCTGCCCCTAGTAGGCACTTAGTGTCCGGTGTGATGCGGGAGGCACAGGTGAATTTGGTTAGCGGTGTGACAGAAATGACCCTCTCCAGGAGTGTCTCCCTTTCCAGGTCGTCCCCTTTGGAGGTCATTGACGTGCTTTGGCACAACCCCCTTTCCGCTCCTTTTGAAATTGTCTTCAGAATCCGTTTCAGGGCTCATTTCAGACAGTGGAGCTTAGTGTGAGCAGGGTGGGTGGTGGAGGCTGGACTGCGCTCCCCCTGGTCCCGCAGTAACCAAGGGTGATGGGCTGGCCCAGCAGGGCCTGACGCAGGAGCGAAAAGGTCAGCCAGGACCTAGAGGGCAGGCGCCGGCTGCGCCCCTGCCAGTGGGGCCCAGGCCCCGTGCGCGTAGCAAAGTAACGGTGCTCAATAGACCCCGGGGACAAAGAGGGCTGTGCTGTGGGGTGACAGTACCCACGTGGAGGGCTCCTTCTGAGAGCCCCAGGCCTGCTGCGCCGGGCGGCTTTGCAGAGCAGGCAGTTGGTGGCATTTCCAACACAGGCGCCCGCCGGGAAGAGAGGCTGTGGTCACTGCAGGGCTGGTTTCAGCTGTGGCAACCGAGTCACTGTAGGTTTTGAGACAACTGCACCTGTGAGGGCACAGGGCGATGGAGCCGGAATGCAGTCTAGAGGTCAGGGTGTCTGGGACGGACCCGGGAACATGTCAGCACAGAGCTGTCCTGTACATGAGCTCTTCCAGCAAGGCTTCTCCCGTACCGGGCAGCCCCCTGGAGGCGGCGGTGACAGCAGTGCGTGGGGGTCTGGGGAGGAGTGGGAGGAACTTAGGAAGTGTATTCCATGGGGAAGTGAGAGCTGCCCAGCAGCTGAGGTTGGGGCCGCGCCTTAGAGGCCTATCGGACGGGCTGGGGGGTCCGGGTCCAGACTGTAGAGCCCCTGACTGACCGACAAAGCTGGATTTAGTGGTGCTCACAGACATGGAACGGGGGGCTCTTGGTGCCTGACTCAACGCAGCTGCCTGCCTGGCATAGAGGCGCAGCCTGGCGGGGGGGTGGGGGGCGAGGTGGGAGCAGACGGGCTCGCTGCGGGGCAGGGAGCTGCTCAGCCAGGTGGTTGGAGCCATTTTCCTGGGGAGGGGGCATGCTTCCTCTCGGGGTGGCTTGTTCGTGGTCAGCAGGCAGGGGCTCGGGAGGGAGCTGCGCTTAGAGAAGGCCTTTCCTGGTGCCCTGACAACGCAGTGTCCTCCCTTGACTGTGCAGCTTGGTTCCTTTTTCATGCCCTCAGGTCTGGAAGCTCGGATGGTCGCCCAAGCCGGCAGGGGCCTTCAGCACAGTGTTCCCCGAGATCCCTGTGGAGTTCCTCCAGGAAAAGGAAGTCTTCAAAGAGTTCATCTACCGCATCAACACACTCGGTAGCTGCCATTTCTCCTGCACGTTGGGGGCCGTGAAACACGTCAGCTTAGGGCGAACCCCACGCCCCGGAAGTGGGCTCTTCTCATCTTTCTCCCTAAAAAATTCAGGGCGTGACCTACTCACACGAATGCATTTGGCAGTGTGTTCAGAGCTGTCACAGTGGGAAATTCGATCCTAGTTTGTATGTGAGTTGAACCCCAAATTCTCATACATCACGCCTGTTTGAGGTTGGGTAGGTCCTCTGGCAAATGACAGTGAGGGCCACATTCAGTCTTCGTACTGGGCACCTGTCCTGGGCATTGCGTTGTGTGATCCCTGCTGTCACTGCTTGTGTGTGGGACAGTGGACCCAGCGTGGTAGAGGGGGGAGGAGGCAGACTTCAGGTGAGGCAGCACGGGGCTCTATGTGATGTGGGCAGGACCCAGCCTGTCACCAGGAAGTTCAGAGAGGCACCAGTGCCCAATGCCCCCGTAGGTGACAGCGGTGGCAGTTTTCCTGTCAGGACTCTTCTCTACAGCACAGGGGAAGTGCCTTTTTTTGTCCCTGTTTTATGTCTGGAGGTGTCACCCGCTCAGGGTTGCGATCGGTAGACCCTGAGTGGCAGTGCCCTGCTAGGGCTTCCCGGGAGCGTTTTGTCTGCTGCGTCAGGCATGGCACCCTGACTGCGCCGGACCCAGCCTGGTCCCGCGGTGCCCTCCTGTCCTGGGCCGCGCAAGCTTTGTGCTCACTTAGGTCCCGGAGGAGTCGGGCTGACAGCCTTACTGCCTCTGTCTTTCCCTTCAGTCGAGTGCACGACCCATGACCCCATCCAAGATGCAATCAGCGCAGTGGAAGGCTGGCTGCCCTGGAGCGTGTCCTCTTCCTGTCTCTCTGGAGGTTGTTGCCAGCCTGTCTCCTGGCCTCCCAGCCTCCTCCTAGCTCATCGTCCTCACTGAGGCATCCTGTGTGTGGCTTGTCTTCAGGCCACGGGACCCAGGACCATTGGGCGGGCAGTGTAGTCCTCCTGATTGCATTTGTTCTTGCTTACTCTCCCGTGTTTCATCCTTTGCTTTGAAAACCGTGTGTAAATTGTTACATGCGTCTGTCTCCGTCTGTGTATATCTAGCCTATGTCCTAATCAGTCTGTCACTCTTTCTTCATCCAGCTTAGCGAGGATTCTGTCACTTGTAGCCCTAATCAGGTGGCGTAGCCACCTGCACCTCCAGGGTCATGAGTGGGGACACCAAGCGCAGCCCTCAGAAACAGCTGTTACCCTCCCGCCGGAGCACAGCCCGTGGCCTGGTGCTTGAGGTCCCGATGTGCCCTCAGGACCTGCGTGCCCCGAGCTGCAGTCCATTTCTTTTGGGTCTGTTTTTCCAGACAGGCCCTTAGATATCACTGCTGTCACTTTTTGTTGAGACAGACTCTGCACTGCACACGCTCCAGCAGGCACGGTGGCACACGTGACCTGAGCTGTGTGTGTGCAGAGCTCCATCCAGCGGCCAACCCGCTGGGGGACTCTAAACTCTCTGGTGCGCAGGCCCGAAGCGGCTCCGAGCCCCTTAGACTGCTGCGTCTCCGAGCAGGGCGGAGAGGCCGCCTCCCCACCGCGCGCCCTTACTTAGCCTGTGCTGCTTCTCTGTCGTGTGGTCTCGGACATGCGTGCCTCAGCGTCCTTGCTGTTGGGCCAGAGCTGGCAGTGTTTGTGCATCACAGAGCTGTCGTGACGGTTAGGGGGGCGGCTGTACGTGGCCCTGGGGCAGGGCCTGTGCCAGTTAGAGTTATGCAGCCTAACTGTCACAGCTCGGCGAGAAGTTCGAGGACTGGGTGACCCTCCGTCTCACGTAACGTTTGCGTTCCTAGGGTGGACCAGCCGTACCCAGTTTGAAGAAACATGGGCCACCCTCCTCGGTGTCCTGGTGACCCAGCCCCTTGTCATGGAGCAGGAGGAGAGCCCGCCGGAAGTAAGCCTTGGGCACGCCCGTGCATCCTTTGGCTGGCATATGGGCAGTTACGGCAGCTTGTGAATCGGTGGTGGTGGGCCAGGAGGGCAGCAGCCTCGTTTTTTTCTGTCTCACGTTAATTTTAAAAGAGTAGCCGGGGCAGGAACAGATGTTTCCAAGGTTTGGGGGGGGGGGGGGGGGGTCCTACCTTGGTTGCCAGTGGCTGCAGTGCATTTTGTCACAGTGCCTTACATGCTAAGAGTCAGTAAATTACACCCTTTCTTGAACAGATTTCTGAGTTCCGTTTTCCAGTGTTCAGGTGCGGTATATAGGTTGAATCAGAATGAAAAGGGGCTTTATAAAGGCCATGCGTATGCACTGTATTCATTTCTCCTGACTGTTGTGCAAAGCTTCACCCAGGCTTCTTGGTGTGTTAATGTGTACTGTAGTGACATAATATTTGTGAAAGCCACGTTCTCGTAAAGCAAAGCCCCTAGAGATCCAAAGCCATGGCATGTACGTAGGTTCTTGTTCCTGCAGAAGGTGTGGTATGCCTTACGGAGGGACAGGTTCAAAGATTAGATGGATGTCAAAACCATCCTCACTGTCTTTACACCCACGTGTAGAAGCTAACAGGTGCCATATCAGGAAACTTACGGGTAATTGTTTTAAAAAGTGATTCCTCTTGGAGGTTTGTGCCTGTGGAGATGTTGCTTTGAAAGGTGGACGTTTGCCCCTCAGGTTTGTTTCAGGCACCTGTGGGTGGGTGGTGGCGAGCATAGGCAGACGGAGCAGCCCCTGGCTGGGAAGGCTTGTCACGCTGGCACTCAGGACCACAGCCTCAGAGTCCGTGTGCTGGCGGGCGGGGAGCGGGACACTGCTTGCTGGCATCTGGCTGCTCATGGCGTGCTGATGCGGGGCTGTTCTTGCAGGAAGACACGGAGAGGACGCAGATCCACGTCCTGGCCGTACAGGCCATCACCTCCCTGGTGCTGAGCGCGATGACTGTGCCCGTGGCCGGCAACCCAGCCGTGAGCTGCTTGGAGCAGCAGCCCCGCAACAAGCCGCTGAAGGCCTTGGACACCAGGTCTGTCCCCAGGGCGCAGCTATGGGGGCACGGGGGGGGGGGCCCTCCACCACCCAGGGAGACCAGCATCGTCACCTGGGCCTTTTCCTTGTTGCTGAAATGAACACAAAACCCGGTGCGTGTTGTCTGGCTGCAAGACGTGCGAATCCAAAAGCGCTGTCGTGCCCAGAGACAAGAAAAAGAGACAGGACGCCACAGGGGTCACCTGAATTAGCAAGCTAACAGAGTGTCTGTGTGAGGGCACCGGGCAGGAATCGCCAGCAAAGGGGGTGTCCTTTGGTACTGTGGGTGCTGTTTCCTTTAGGCAAAGCTGGGGGAGGGGTGGTTCTGGTGTCTCTCACTGTTAAGATTTTGAAGGAAGCAAATATTTACCCTTTGTTCTGAACCTTAGGTTTGGGAGGAAGTTGAGCGTGATCAGAGGAATTGTAGAACAGGAAATTCAAGCAATGGTTTCGAAGAGAGACAATATCGCCACCCACCACTTGTACCAAGCATGGGATCCTGTCCCCTCTCTGTCTCCGGCCACTACAGGTACCTGTGGGTGGGGGTGGTTGCACTTGGGCCAGACTGAGAGTGTGGCCGCACAGTGATCGCACCAGATGGGCAGACAGACCGGATCATGGTGTTATTTGGATGCTCTTTGCTTAATATGCTGCCCTAATTCATTTAAGTGTGAGTCTCAGTTGGGACCGGGGGAGGGGGGGTTCAACAGTCCTCAGGGAATAAAGCCTGGAAATGGACAGGATCTCTGTCTCTCACCAGTCAGGCGGTGGGAGGCAAAAGAGGCATCAGGCTGAGAGACCTCGGCCTGCACAGGGCTGTAAAGGCTGAATTAGAGAGTCAGCAGAGTTCATGGGGACATTGTGAGTGTCCCCTCCTCGTGGGAAGTCACTGCCGCAAGCACACTGCATTTCCCAGCAGCTCTCAGGGCCGGGCGGCCTGGGGCTGAGCTCCCCCCCCCCCACACACACACACCACCACCCTCACCCCTGGCCCCGTGCATGGGCTGGTCAGGGCACCGGCCCCATCTGGGCCTGCCACTGATGTGTCTGCCGTGTGATGGGCCCTGGACTTTGTCACCCTGGCTTCAATGAAGGGAGTTTGGGTTTTTTTTTCTTTAACACACATATTTTTTTGTTGACAGTATTTTAGCCTAGAGTTTTTGTGATTCCGTCAGTTTTTTAGGAGTTGTTAGATCCTGCAAGTTGAAGCATCTTGAAAGCTTCTCCTGGACTAGGTTCCGTATGGAAATGCAGTGTGTTACACACCTCCAGGCATTTACTGGGGCTGAGAGGCTGAGGCTGTGAACTTGAATGGCTGTGGGTCCCTCGAGGAGCTGATGGCCAATAGGAGAGATGAGAAGTGGCATCCCTAGTGTCACAGCAGGAGCAGAGCCAGTGCCAGGAGAGGTACCGACAGACGCTCCCGGAGCTCTGAGGAGAGCAGGTGCTCCCCAGGCGTCAGGGAAGCCTCTCGGGAGAGGCTGACGCTACGTCTGGCAAAAGTTAATGGGCTTTCAGCTGGTGTGGGGGTGACGCCCAGTGGAAGGAAGTGAGGGGCCATTTGGTCTGGGGCATGGAGGGCGTGGAGGACGGTGAGGGGTTTGTGGGGAGGGCATCCGCCTGCCCCCTGTTCCTGGTGGGCGTAATGCTGTAGCCCGGGCACCACGGCAGGGTCCTGGGAGGGACTGTCCACTGAATTGTCCTCTGGGCCCCCAGGGCTTGTCTGCTCTGGGCTGTTGCCTTGTCTGCAGCTGCTGACCCATAAGCTTCTGCAGCTCAGCCGGTTCCTGTCAGAAGCTGGTTTGTCCCGGATAAAAGTGATGGTCCAGCAGTGCCCCAGTGCCCCTGCCAGCTAACCAGGCTCTAGAGTGGCAGAGAGGCCCCTGGCTCTGCGGAGCTGTGCCCTGCCAGGCTGGGTGGCGCCTGTGGGTGGGGCTGATGCACTGTCGTCACCTACAGGGGCCCTGATCAACCACGACGACCTGCTGCTGCAGATCAACCCTGAGCGGGAACTGGGGGACATGAGCTACAAGCTCGGCCAGGTCAGTGATGCCCTCGCACGGGCGCCTCCTCCGCTCGCCTCACTCTGTCCTGTCCCCAGACTTGGGCCGTTTCACATGCTCACAAGAAAGGATGAACGCACTTCTTACCCAAAAGGAAGGATTACTTTTGTTTCTCTGATATTATTATTCCACGGAGGATTCAAGGTATTTTCTGTCCGCAGTGGTATAAGTATATGTAAACGTGCTGAGGGAGTGTGAGCTGGGCTGAGCTGAGGAAGGACACAGGAGGCCGGGGGCCCGCGGCCCGCGGGTGTGAACATGTGCAAGGGCCCTGGCTGTGCTGGCCGCAGATCTGCCACAGCGTCCCAGCTGCCAACGCAGGAAGCACGGCCAGACAGCCCAGTGAGGCACAGGGCCGGCGGCACTGGGTGCCAGGCCCACAGCTTCCGGGGTGGGTCACTGAACTGTGTTCAGTTTCCCCTCAGAAACGTGGGGGCAGCTGTGCGTGTGATGGTGGGTGGTGGTGCTGTGAGGCCACATGCGTGCCAGGCACAGGGACTCGATGCCAGGCTGCCCAGAAAGCACTTAGGCTGACGTCATCCTTCAGCTTGTGTTTCAGAAGAAACTGGTCAGAATAGGGTTTGCGAACACTGGTCCGGTGGTTCCCCGTGCGCCCTGGACAGCGGGCTTTGCAGCGGGGCCCCATTTCCCCTGCACAGCCTTCCTGTCATCGGGAAGCCCAGACACACTGTCCGCTCTTTGGCAGAGACGTTTCTCCCCCACCCCGCAAGTCTGAGCGGTTGGAAGCATTCTGTCATGTCTGCAGAGGGATCTGAAGAGCAGGCTGTGAGCACAAGCCTGGGACCGTGGGCTCAGTGGCATTTCTCCAACTGCGTCCTTCCTTCAGCGTCTGTGTTCATAACCCGCCACAGAGAACCCAGTGTCATGTGGGGCACCTGCCCTGCCAGGGATGCTTGTCACCTCCAGTCCCTCTGCCCTTGGCCACCGCTGGCATCTAGGAGAGGGTGTCGGAGAGGAAGTGAGGGGATGGCCTGAAGATGCTTTTGGGGATCCCTGGGTTATCTTCATTCTGGCAGGCCTGGGGCAGCGGCCCCCAGCCCCACTGCAGGTGGTGGGCTGGAAGGAGAAATGGCTGTTGGTGCAGAGTGGGCGTCGGGGCTGGTGTAGAGGTTGTGGGAAACAGCTTTGGGGCCAGTGTAGCCTGCGGCCACTTGTCCCGTCACCGTGCAGTGCGGCACCGTGCCAAGGACTGGAGGACTTCTCGTGAGCTGGCTGTGGGGAGGCAGGTGGTGTGTTTGAGCTGGTGCGGGGGAGCGTGCTCAGGGATACCTCGTGTTCCAGCACTGCCGCGCCCCCAGTCCGCCAGCTCCAGAATAAGCACGGCACTGCTTTTGCATTGGTGGGAGTGCTTTTCTTAGCAAGTAAGTCAGAAAATGGGGTTTACCACAAATGGCCCCCATGAGGCAGGACTGGTTTGGGAAGAAACTGTGTCCTGGTTCCGGTTCTGCTAGACCTCAGCCACATGTTCCCCAGCCGCTCAGATGTCCTTTCTTGGAGGCTCTTTCCGTCTCTGTTCTCAGCTGTCCCCCTCACCCCGAGTCTTTAGTCCTGGAGGCAGAGCTTTCCGAGCCACCAGCCCATCACCCCCAGTCTGAGGCTTTCCGCCTGGGGCCTGCTGGGGCTGCTCGGCTCAGAGGACCCGGGACCTGCCGCCTGGTCGGGCGCTGACCCGGGCGGCCTGTGTCTGTTAGGTGTCCATCCACTCGGTGTGGCTGGGGAACAACATCACGCCCCTGCGCGAGGAGGAGTGGAGTGAGGAGGACGAGGAGGCCGAAGTCCCTGCACCGTCGTCACCGCCTCTGTCTCCAGTCAACTCCAGGTTCCCAACGCCTTTAGTTTAACGCTATTTGAAGTTTATTAATCATTTGATTTGTTGGGGTGCCTGCTAGGTGAGCTTCTGTGTTGTGTGTGGGGAAATGACCCGGCTCCCGTGCCCTGCAGGAAACACCGGGCTGGCGTCGACATCCACTCCTGTTCACAGTTCTTGCTTGAACTGTACAGTCGCTGGATCCTGCCGTCCAGCTCGGCCCGAAGGACCCCCGTCATCCTGATCAGCGAAGTGGTTCGATCTGTAAGTTTGCCCCCCACCCCGCCCCTATCCTGTGTGCACACCACTCCTACGAGCACGTGCGTGCGCCACTTCACTGGCTCTGGGAACCTATGCGGGAATTCTCAGAGCCACAGCGTGACGAACTGTATTTCTCCAGCCGGTGGCAGTGTGGGAGAATGTCACGCTGCCTTCCGAGTTTAAGGCCGCGCCTCCCTTGTCCACGTGTATCTCCTGGAGGGCTGGTGACAGTCCCATGGAGCCCCTTGGAGAAGCACGGTTTGGAGCTGTCGTTCTCAAACTGTTGGTCTCACAATTCACTTCCGATCTTCAAATTAGTGGGGGCCAAAAAGTGTGTTTCTGTGGCTTATATCTGTCGGTATTTACAGTATTAGAAATGAAATCTGAGAAGTTTTAAAAATAGCTGCTACTGCATGCTGCTCACCGTCTCTACCATCACCCAGATAATGTGCACCGGGAAGAAACAAGTAGGTATTCCAGCGGGAAGAAACGGGCAAAAGGTTGGAGCGGAGACCTTTTAGCACTTGGCTCTCTGCCCGTTGAGCAGAGAACCAGAACCTCTGCATTTTCCGTGCGGCGTGGGGTTTTTATTATATTTACCTACAGACTTTTTTTAGTAATGACAAATGTGTATATTTTTTTAAGCCTGGTTTTTCTCAGTATACCTTTAAATTTTTTTAAATTGTTTTATATCTGGTCAAGTTGAGATTTTTAAGAACTTCATTTTTTTATTTGTAATAAAAGTTTATAACTTGATATTTTCAAAAATGTCAAACTGTAAGCACCATTAATAAAGGTCTTACATTTAAAAGCAAAACTTATTAATCCGTTTTAAAATAATTGATCATTTTTTATTTTAAAATAATTTTTCAAATTGGTGAGAAGAACCTTATTTTATACTTTTGCGAATGTCTTTAATGCCTTGGTTATTCGAGAACAGTGGATTCCCATACCCGCTCTGCTCTTACTCGCAGGTAAGTTCTAGAAAATAGCGCACAGCTGGAAGAGAACAGGAATGAAAAGGCGAGTAAGGTCTTACTGTGATTATGGAAAGTTTTGACTTCGAACTCCAGGTGTCCCATGTGTAAGCACTGCTGACTCAGACAACTTGTGGGGCTCGCCTGTGGCCTCTGAGAAGGACCAACCCCACTTTCCCACAGGCTTCCAGAGAACAAGGGCCATCTCACCTCACTCACGTTCATTTTTAGTTGGAATATGAAGAACAGAACACTAGAGAACTAAACATTTTGGGAAGACAAAAAATCGTTGGCCAAGCATTTATTTGTGAAACAACTTCTCTGTCCCGGGGCGTTTGGGAGCCTGGCCCCCTACACTGTGAGAAGGGCCTGGGGTTTTGCAGCAGAGCAGATGTGGGCTTGCCTGTGGTGATGGCTGTGTGCGCATTCCCGCCCCGGTCATGACAGGACCCAGTGCACCCTGGTCTGCAGCGTGTGTGTGCAGAGGCATCTGGAAGAAGCTGTCGCTGACCAGCTGGCCCGCACGTTCGTGTCTCTGCTGCGTTTTAGGTCTCCAGGTGTTTGCGATTGCTTTTCCCAGTCAGGGCTTGTGTGAATTCCGTCCTTTATTGTCCCATGGCTGTGAGAACATGCATTTTGAACTGCATTGCTTACTTTCCTGATCACAGGACTCTCCCCTTCTGTCTGAATGTCTGTCTCCAGCTTCTCGTGGTCTCAGACTTGTTCACCGAACGCAGCCAGTTTGAGATGATGTATCTGACGCTGACCGAGTTGCGGAGGGTGCATCCCTCAGAAGACGAGATTCTGCTGCAGTACCTGGTGCCCGCCACCTGTAAGGCGGCCGCCGTCCTCGGAATGGTGAGTGCGGGGTGGGGCCAAATGCTGTGGGGGCCATGGCAGCCTTGGCGTCCTGAACTTCCACAGCAAGTGTGAGATGTTAGAGAGCTCAGTTCATATCGGTGCTTCTCCACGGGACGCTGGCGTGACGCATGCTGTGGTGGGCAAGCCCGGTGTGGGGCTCCTGGCCCGTGTTCGTTAGGCCGTCACGGTGGCTCGTGCCCTAGGAGCTCAGCTGTGTGGGTAGTGGGAACATGACATCACCGCAGCACCCCCACTCCCCTTTCCCTGATGTGCTTTTGTCAGCAGGGCCTCCCTCCTGGGGACCGCTCTCACAGTAACCCTGTTTCCACCCCCAAAGTGTGGGTATCGTAAGGGCAGGCGGGGCCTTCTTTTGAGTTTTCCCTTACTATGCATCTAGTT
The DNA here is from genome assembly GCF_057876585.1 of Rhinolophus sinicus. NCBI lineage: Eukaryota > Metazoa > Chordata > Mammalia > Chiroptera > Rhinolophidae > Rhinolophus > Rhinolophus sinicus. Next base: position 213,518,360 of record NC_142501.1, on the reverse strand, counting down.
GCTCAGAACTCAGCCAGCCCTGCCCCCGCTTGGGGACGTCAAAACGCAGTTGTCTGCTGAGCAGACCTCAAATAGACACATGAGGGCACTTCCACGTGGCCCCACCATGTGCTAGAGTGTGCTGGAGAGCAGCACTGGACACCACACGCCCAGCACTGGCCTTGCTCCTGGCGTGTCACGTTAGCCAGTAACTGGCGACATGACTCAGCATCTCCTGGAGCCCATCCTATGGTGGCAGTGGAGACTCGTTCGCTCAGCAGACACGAGTGGCTGCCATTGGCTACATGTTTGGGACCATTGGTGAATGGTGTGGCAGTGCCTGCCCTGTCTCCCCGCACGTTCTATCCTCAGTCCTCTGTCCTAACGGTGACAGTAACCACATGCCACTGCATTTGTGGGGTTCTCCCTCCCGCACCTTACATGGCCCCCTCCAGAGTCTGATGGGCAGGGAGCTCTGTTCCCATCTCTGCCCCAGGAGGCCACGCGCGGCCAGGGTGTGAGCCAACGTGCTCCAGGTCACACAGGACGGGGCGAGGGGGTGTGACCCGAGCCCTGACTCTCGTCCCTTCCCCACTGTGCTCCCCCATCCTGGTTGGCCTCCAGCCCTGGTGCCACCATCCAGGGAACAAGCACTGAGTGCACGGCTCTCCTCCTGTGAGCGCTTCAAAGCAGGCGCCCTGTGGGTGTGGAGAGACCATGCAGAAGCAGCTAGACTTGAAGGGCCTTTTGTCTTTGTGGGGTGTTTGAGCTGCTGGCTTCGCTTTCATCGTCACTGTGTGTGTGCTCAGGCCCACACCCCCAGGCGAGCGCTGCCTTCTAGGAAATCAGACTCACAGTCCTTTGTTAAGAAGCACTTCAGGCAAGATGATGCATTTGGACTCCCCGGTCCTGACATGTCCGGGCACTGTCCCGAGGATGGTCTTTTGTGAGTGTCGCCTGTGTGCCCTGATGCAGGTGGCAGGGCCCCGGCTGTCTTTTCCTCCTGAGACACATGCCCAGTGTTGTGAGGTCTGCCCCCTCCCTGCGGCCCTACTGGTGTTTTCAGAGCGGGAACAGGAGGTACGGGTGGGAGCGGTCCCAGGAAGGTATCCGCAGTCTGGGTGTGAGACAGGCGGAGGACAGGAAGCGCTGAGCAAAGAGTGTCACCCCTCAGCAGTGACTACAGGGACACAGCTCCCGTGGGGCCCACGCGGTCTGCCTGCCTCTTGTTGCTTTCGCAGAACCAGACAAGGGCTCAGCCAGCAGGGGTCGCGTTTCGCTGGACGGGATGGTCTGAAAGGGTTGCCCCCAGTTCTGCATTGTACTTTCTCTGAAGGTCTTCTCAGTGTTTAGGCTCCGGCTCACCTCGAGTTGAGGATGCTAAATGAAGTGGACAGCATTTTGTATAGACGATGGTCAGGGTCACGAAGACCACCTGGGTGTTTGCTAGGAGGACTCACAGGCCTCAGCTATTCGCACGGCTAAGAGTTATGATACAAACTTAAGTCAGTGAAGGGAGAAGGCACGCAGGGCGAAATCCAGAGGAAACCAGCCTCAGTTTCCAGAACCCTCTCCCAGAGTCGCACAGGATGCACTCAAGTCCCCCAGCAGCTCGTGATGACACGTGTGGAGTGTTGTCCACGAGGGAGGTTCCTCAGAGACTCAGAGCCAGGGCCTTCATTGCGGGGCTGGTCCCACAGGCCCCTCTGGCAGGCATGTCCTAAATTCCAGACCCCAGGAGGAGAGGGGTGCCAGCACACAGGTGAGGCACAGGGAGCCGCTCTTGTCAGTCAGGGTTCTGAGGACGCTCTCGACGCCCAGGTGCACGATGCCAGCCCTCACGCAGGCGTCTCCCGTCACAGGCAGGCCTGCTGTGCATCTCCCACGTAGCGTGAGCTCCGCCCTCCTTGGCCTGCCCTGTGTCACCATGGGCCTGCCTCTGCTTGTGCCTCTGCTCTAGGACAAGGCTGTGGCAGAACCGGTCAGCCGGCTGCTGGAGAGCACCCTCAGGAGCAGCCACCTGCCCAGCAAGATTGGGGCCCTGCACGGCGTCCTCTACGTGCTGGAGTGTGACCTCCTGGACGACACCGCAAAGCAGCTCATTCCGGTCGTCAGCGACTACCTCCTGTCCAACCTCAAGGGCATCGCCCAGTGAGTGGGGCTGGCCAGCCAGGGGCGGGGCCTTAGAGGGGGCTGGGAGAAGAGTGAGGGTCCACGTGTCCAAGCTACGTCAGACCCTGGCCAGATCACAGGCAGGGGTCGGTGGGAACCTGAGCAGGCACCTGCTCATGGGGACGGTGGCTGAGGTCACTGGGACGCAAGGACATCACACAGCGTCGGACGGGAGCGGCCTGCTGTGGCTCAGCATGGCTGTCGTCTGGTGTTTGCAGCTGTGTGAACGTTCACAACCAGCAGCACGTGCTGGTGACGTGTGCCACCGCCTTCTACCTGGTCGAGAACTACCCTCTGGACGTGGGGCCTGACTTCTCCGCATCGGTGATCCAGGTGAACGGCCGCATCCTCCCCGGAACGTCACGGCACAGCTGGCTGCTGGTCTGGGGAGGAAGTGTGAGCGGCAAGAGGCCGCTATGACCTGGACGGCTCCTTCTCTCCAGATGTGCGGGGTGATGCTGTCTGGTTCTGAGGAGTCCACGCCGTCCATCATTTACCACTGCGTCCTGAGGGGCCTGGAGCGCCTTCTGCTGTCCGAGCAGCTCTCCCGGCTGGACACAGAGTCCCTGGTCAAGCTGAGTGTGGACAGAGTGAACGTGCACAGCCCACACCGGGCCATGGCAGCCCTGGGCCTAATGCTCACCTGCATGTATACAGGTGAGCAGTGGCGCCAGGGCTGGCCCAGGCCCACGGGGTCTGAGCCCCAGACCGTTCGAGTCTCCTGTCACTTCTCGGGATGCAGACCACATGTCCCCCCTCGTTCTCAAGGAGATTCTAGAGCCTGGAGAAGGTGTCCAGCTCCCAGTCACATGACTGTGCTGGTGTTGGAAGCACATCTGGGGAACAGGCCTACAGACTGAGCACTACCACCTGTTCAGCTGGCTGGGCTGGGCCCTGGGCTGCCAGGGGCTCGCACACATGGATTCAGAGCATGTCTAGGGTTCATTGAACTCCCATGTGTGCTCAGGGCACTGTCTACAAAGCCTGTCCAGTCCTGCAAAATGATAGTCCTAAACGACTCGTTTCAGGAAAGGAGAAAGTCAGCCCAGGCAGAACCTCCGACCCCAGCCCAGCCGCTCCCGACAGCGAGTCTGTGATTGTGGCCATGGAGCGGGTATCTGTTCTTTTCGACAGGTAAGAGGTGAAGCCTGCCTTTGTCCTGAGCTGCCTGCAGCAGCCTTCACGCACATCTGCTCTCCTCCACCTGCAGTGCGGTCCCAGGGCTTCCCGCTCAGGGCTCTGGGGACCGGGCAGTCTTTGGGCCCCAGCCCCCAGGAGTTTGGAGGTGACCAGCTCCGAGGCCATCCCAGTGCCCGCCCATCTCTCCTGAAGGTGGTGTGGGTATCGGGAGGGGCACGTGAATGAGACGTGTAAGAAGTGGGCATGGAGCCCTGGGCGGTGACAAGAACGTCAGGCGCTGCTGCTTTTGGGGAAAGGAGCCCCCGGTCACATGGGTGCCCTCCGTGGCCAGGGGGCAGCACAGCAGCAGAGCAGCCTCAGGAAGCGTTCGGTAGACCCGGTGAAGGTTTAAACAGCTCACTGGCATCTCAGAGCCGACATTAGCCCCACCTCCCCACTGTGTGAGCCGGTTGCCAGGGTCGGCTCAGCCTGACCGTCTAGACAATGGGCCAGGGGCCTCCTTGGTCGTCTTCTGTAGGACAGGCCCCGAGTTTCGCTCAGGCCTCAGTGCAGCCGACATGGTGCATGGCCACGGGGAGGTCGGTTCTGCCCTGCTCGGCTGTCATCTCCCGTCAGCTCGTGTGGGGGCAGTGGGGCATTTGGATTTTCACAAGAGCATACTGAGCAAATCCCTCTGTGCAGTCTGGACAGATGACGTGTTCTGGAAGCTTCTGGAAGCTGAGCAGATGGGCTCTGTTTCTGCGTTGAAATTTAAACGAATGTTTACAGTTGGGCTTCCTCTGCTCCACACAGAGTCGTCCACCAGCCAGCCAGGTGGTGGGCAAGGAGCACACGCTCCGGTCCCTACCTCCCCGAGGCTTCCATTCCAGGGCTCACGTTACAAAGGAAAACTTGAGCAGCTGCGGTGCAGGCATTCAGCTTGATCACTCTGCAGACAATGGATGGACACTGGGCTCTTTGGTGGACGGGCACTGTCGGATCTGGGTGCTGGGCAGTGGCTGGCGTGTGCAGGTGGCTCGGTCCGGCCACACCTGGAAGGGGGACTAGGCCTGGTTTCTGGGTCACTTCCCGTGATTTTCAGTCACATACAGCGGTTCTGTGTGCACTGCCAGGGTAGTGGCCTGGGGGCTGTCTGCCAGCACTCAGGATGCTGCTCGTGCACACTGTGGGGTCCTTTAGGGAGGAGCCAGCAGGGACTCCCAGGTCCAGGGTAGAGCAGAGGGAAAAGGCCTCGCTGGCAGCTGTGTGCCAGTGGCAGGATGTGGCGGTGAAAAGGCCGTGTGCGAGCACTTTGGCGTGGAGAAGAGAAGAATGTCACAGGGTGGTATTTTCACTGCGCATTTTTAAATCTCTGCTGCAGTGTCACCACCCAAACCATTTCTGCTTAATACTGTACACGACCTTAAGACCCCTTTTGGGGGGATCATTGGCCCCCACATGGGTTGGGGAGCCCCAAACCTGTGTATCTCTGCGGTCACGGTTGAGGTCAACAGGAAAGGGTTGCCTTTGTTTTTTTTTTCCAATTGGGGAATATTGGGGAACAGTGTGTTTTTCCAGGACCCATCAGCTGTAAGTCAAGTCGTTGTTTTCAATCTGGTTGTGGAGGGTGCAGCTCACTGGCCCATATGGGAATCGAACGGGCAACGTTGGTGTTACGAGCACTGCGCTCCAACCACCTGAGCCACCGACCACCCCGAGAGGGTTGACGTTTGGTCTCCCAGTTAATATTCTAGGAGCCCAGCTCATGACCCCCCTAGAAAGGCTCCGAAGGTCCTGGGGGGGGATGGTGAGGACTGCAAGGGGCAGGCGGGGCTCTGAGTGTGACCCTCCTTTTAGGATCAGGAAGGGGTTTCCCTGTGAGGCCCGAGTGGTGGCACGGATCCTGCCTCAGTTTCTAGACGACTTCTTCCCACCCCAGGACGTCATGAACAAAGTCATTGGAGAGTTCCTGTCCAACCAGCAGCCCTACCCACAGTTCATGGCCACCGTGGTGTATAAGGTGTGGGGGTGGGGTGGGGGCGGGGAAGCGCCTGGGGGCTGCCTGACTCCCAACTCCTGGGCTGTGCCTCTCCCAGTAGCCTTGCCATGGGCCGCCTCCTCCCCTTTGAACAGCTGTGTTTCCCTCTCCCCGGGCTGCCTGTGCCCCTGACGCTCCGGGCTCCTCTTCTCAGGTTTTCCAGACTTTGCACAGCACGGGGCAGTCGTCCATGGTCCGGGACTGGGTCATGCTGTCCCTGTCCAACTTCACACAGAGGACCCCGGTTGCCATGGCCGTGTGGAGCCTCTCCTGCTTCTTCGTCAGTGCATCCACCAGCCCGTGGGTCTCAGCCATGTATCCTTCCCCGGGGTCCTGGCGGGGCGGGTGGGGCAGTCCCTGCTCACCACCAGCCACCGTGTGCTCCTCTGTCAATGTCTGGGTAGATGTTCTGTGTGTGTTTGTAAACTTGACCTCTGTAAAACCCCAGATGTCAAGGTGACATTTACTTTATGCCCCAAGAGAATGAACCGTTGACAAGGAAAGAAAACAGCATGTTCACCTCCAACCAGGAGGGCCGAGGTCCCTGCACACTCACGGGTTCTGTGCATCTGGGTCTGTTACCAATGCTGCTTTTCATTATCCTCTGTCACTGTGCCCTGTATCGTCCCCTTGGGTAAAGGCTTAGTGAAGATCCAAGTCCCACCCCCTTTTGGCAGCCTCCCCCCAAGACAGACCACAGAGCCTCTGAGCAGATGGCCGTCCTGGTGCTGACAGCAGGCCTCACCCAGCGTGCCTGGGGGGCCCGGGTAGGGTGGCTATGGCCCTGCCCTCACTCGCAGTAGCAGAGCTCACAGGAGCAGCAGCCACCAGCGCCTCTCAGGGAGCCGGGCCAGGTAAGTGCTGCCGAGGAGTGACCGCCAGCCAGAGAGGGGCAGTGTCCTGGGAGCCGTTGCGGACACGGCGGCAGGAGCCGCAGAGGCAGGCAGCTGCTGCTGGCGCAGCCCCGCTCTGCTGCCTGCTCCGGGCGGCTGGTGTGACGTCCTGGGCCCGACTGTAGCCGTGTGTCAGGCGAGGACGGGGAGGCGGTTCTCCCCTCACTTGCAGCCTTGCTCCTTAACTCCGCTGCCAGCCTTCCCCACGTCATCAGCAGGATGGGCAAGCTGGAACAAGTGGACGTTCACCTCTTCTGCCTGGTGGCCACGGACTTCTACCGGCACCAGATAGAGGAGGAGCTGGACCGCCGGGCCTTCCAGTCTGTGTTTGAGGTGGTCGCAGCCCCGGGAAACCCGTACCACCGACTGCTGGCTTGTTTGCAGAACGTCCACAAAGTTGCGGCGTGCTGAGCATCGCGTGGGCAGCGCAGGTGGCGCCCGTCTCTGCAGGCAGACGCGCTGTCGCCGTCGCCGTGGGGCTGCGCGCAGGGCGTGTATGCGGTAACGTGGGGGTGAGCCTGAGTCCTTCCAGGAAGCATGGACAGCTGTGATGCTGGCCCTTCTGCTGTAACTAGTGTTACCCGCCAGTTAGCCCGCTGGTCTCTTCTCCTAACGTCTGGCCTCGTCCTCGTCACCAGGGTACACGCGCCCTCTGCTCTTGCAGGTTGGCCGTCAGCCCCTCTGCTGTGTCAGGCAGAGGTGACGCTGTCAGGCTTTGCGAGCCTTGCCGCGTCCCGCAGCACGGTACAGGAAGCCGTGGGTGGCGGTCCTGCTCCTGGCGCTGTGTGCCGGGCAGGCCAGCCGGGAGCATACCCTGCGCCATACTTCCCTGTGTCTGTTTTCTTCTCAGGATTTCAAATTGAATTGTATCAGTAAAGAGATTAATTTTAAGGTACTTGCTATGCCCGTGTAAAGTCTGTGCTGCATGCCACAGCCTCCTTGGGAGCGGACAGCCTGTCCCTCTCCCATGTCCAGCAGCCCCTCTCACCTAACACCTAATTTCTCCTTAACACGCTGACACATTTCAGGCATGTGCCACCCTTTTTTATGCATTTACACCCGTTAGAACGTAGAGAAGTGTCGATTTCAGATGTCTGTATCAGGAAGTCCCTGCCCAGCCCCTTGAAGGACTGACAAGTGCCCACTCGGCTGTCCTGTGTCCAGGGGCCCCTCTGCCTGCAGCAACCTCTTCCTGAGGGGCCAGCAGTGAGGGGCGGCCTCGCTGGCCCTGAGCGGGCCGGGCCAGCAGCCTGCGTCTTACCCAGAGCCTCCGCTCCCGTCTCGGACTGGCTCTGGGCTGCCCTGTGGTCTGCCCTGGGGCTGGCCGGCCACTGCAGGGCTTCCCCTGTGGCCCCGCGTGCACGCCTGGCCCGGCCACCCCGAAGGTGTAACAGTCACATTTGTCTGGACCTCTTGGTCCAGAGCAAAGCTTGGTGTGTGGGCAACTGTCGGAGAAAGACCACAGCACTCCTTGTGCCCCTTTCCTCAGCCGCTACGCCGGGCCTCCTTTCAGCCCAGGACAGCCGGGTCTGTGCCCACTGGGCCAGGGACAGGGCAGGAATGAGATGGGTCGGGCAGTGACCAGCCAGCCCATGCTCCTCGGTGTAGCTTCTAGCGCAGGCCCAGGCCCCTGGACCAGCTTTCTGTTTCCAGGCCCAAAGCAGTCAAACCATCGGATGCACATGAGCCCTGGGCAGTCAGGCTGACGTGGGTCTAGGAGCTCAGAGCGTAGGGGTGGGGCTCTGCTTGCTGTGGGCCGCAAGGCCCTGTGGGCGCTCTGCTTCCTTGGTCCCCAGGGGCAGGCTGGCCATTTGGTCAGCAGTTCAAGTGCAGTCAGGGTAGGGGGTAGTTCCTGTGGTGAGTGGAGATAAGTTTGCAGTTGTTTTCTGGAGTCTGCGAAGGAGGAAGAGCCTTTTGCTACTTGATTAGTTATCTTCACGTCTGCGTGTGAGGACCTGACGTCTCACCACTGTGCACACGGCCAGCGAGGGGGTCTGACCCAAGCTGCCCCACTCCCTTGGGCCAGCTGAGGTGCAAGCTTTGCCCGTTGCCCACGCACGTGAGGGGCGGCTGTGGGGCTCCTCCCCAGAGCAGCCCTTGGCTTTTCCCGCCAACCCCCAGCAGAGACCCAGCTGAGCCAGGCGTGATGGTGGAAGTGGGGCACATCTGAGCAGGCCCATAGGGGCTCCGCTGAGGGTTAACAAGAAGAAAGAAAGTCAGCGCTGACCCTTTCTCACTTTGGGTCCCCGTTTCTCATCCTAGCTTCTGCCCTAAAACGTCTGTGAGAGGGTTTGTGACCACGGGGAGTTCTCAGAACGTGCTGCCTCCCGAGATTCCAGCAGCTCTGAGATGCATGCACCACGGCCGGTGGGTTCCTGGTTAGGTGTTTGCACTTATAAACAATGCTGAGCGTAGGCTTTGGGACCTTCCCCTTAGGGCTCCTGTCACGGGCTTCCCTTGCTTGCGACGTGGTCTAAGCAATCAGTTCTTAACAAGGGGTTTTGGAGCCCAGCTCTGGCGATAGGTGCCGACCCGAAGACGTGCCTGTGTGCTCCGGAGATGGGTGTGCGTTTATGGGTGGTCACTGTACCCCTGGATAAGGGCTGTCCATATGCGTGTGTACGTGTCTATAGTTATCTGTGTATCTCAAGATATAAATATGCAAGGCCTCTAGGAATGCCGTCAGTTCTTTGTAGAGGCTGACTTTTCTTAGGCCTGCCACATGGAGTCGGCTGCGTGACTGGGACGTCTGAGAGTGGGGGTCATTGCTCATTAAATCCCACTGAGGAAATAGGCCCCCTTGTCAGCTCTGAGGAGGGGATTATGACTTTACGCTCCTGGATGTCTGGCAGGTACCAATCATTTCCTCAACGCAGATTTGTTGAAAATATCATTCATTTGATTGCCAGGGGTTTTTTTGTGGGGATTGTTTTGTTTTCCTGGTGATACCAGGAAAGATCTGAACGCAACCAGGGTAGACTAGTTCCTCAGTGCACTTCAGCGTGTCCTCTCCAGAAACGTGCCCCCCTCCCCCACTGCTGGCCCCGCCCCGCCGAGTGTGCGCCGGTGGCCTTGCCAGCTGCCAAGTGCCCTTTAATACTGTTTGCTCGCACTTTTGTCAGCAGCGCTGCCCTTTCAGGAGGAAAGGATGATGCTGAAACACCTTCAGACACCCAGAATGTGGCATCCGAGAAGGCCTCTACCCTAAGGACCCCCTATACCCAGACACTCGCTGCCGGGGTCACTTCCGAGCCCTTGGGGCCGTGGGCAGCTTCTCCTGGAGCTGAGATGAGCCGTGCTGTCGGTTCCGTGGCTCAGACTCTGAACGGCAATGACTGCTCGCTGCCTCGCAGGCCCAGGTCCCCTCAGTGGCCGGGGCTGCAGTGGGCTTGGTTATCTGATTTGGGGGGAGTGGAATAAGTTTCCTCCACATCTGAGCATCCTTCCCAGTATGTGCCCTCACTTGTGCTCTAGCCCTCCCTCTGGGGTGAGTGCCCGAAACCGAGTACCAGCCTGGGTGACACTCGACTTGTTCTGTCCAGGGGGCGATGGGTGGGACCCAGAGAACAGCTGTGACAGTCGCTGGCTGGGAAGTTGGGGCCGGGTCCTTGGAGAAGACGTCCCGGGCTGTGGCCTGCGCACATGCTCAGCAGGGAGGGGCCGCTCAGAGGGCCCGGAAGGTTCAGGGGACACGCTCCCCTGTGAGCCTGTCACTTAGCAATGCGATGGAAGGAGCCCCCACCCCCTGAGTGCTACTGGGAGCATCTGGCTCTGGACTGCACTCTGCTCCCCTTGCACACCAGGGGGCGCCCGGGCCTCAAGGACCCGCCGCCGGTGACTCCGCCTTGAGCTAGGGGCGGCAGAGTGGCTGTCTGTGGGATTTGAGTCACCTTGCACCACCACCCCGTCTCCACCGAGTGGTGAGCCAGCAGGGCTGTGAGGCGCGCATCCTGGAGCCGGGCCCACACCTGACTGTGCGCTTCTGAACAGGACTGACGTGAGATGTATGTTTAAGGTTTTGAAACGGCTGCAAACATTGTACATCTGAATTAAAGGCAAGGAATTAAACCGTGAACTGCTGTGCAAGGCCTGCTTTGCTTCGAGGACCTACACCCTGCTGGGGGAGCAGAGGTTGCTGCTGCACCACACACGCCGACACCTCGAAGGGAAGACCCGCGTTTGTGCCCACAGACCACAGCGCCGGGTCTTCTGCTCAGCAGATACGGCTGCAGGAACCATGCTGGTTAAATGACATAATCCAGTTATGCAGGGGCCACGTGGTTTTGGCACTGAATCTGCCTCCACATTCGGCCCAGGGCCCTGGGGGGGGGGGGGGCGGTAGAGGCTGGGTCGGGAGTAGAGTGCTCACGCAGAGCCATGACCCAGCTTTTGACCCACCCCCCAGACCCGCCATGCCCCTGCGGCCCGGCTGGCCCCTGTGCCTTCCTGGCCGTGGGCACCATGCCCCTGGGCTGCAGTGTGTGGCAGTGTGTGCCACGCCCATTTGAGCTTGCAAGTCCTTGTCACCTGAGAGTCCAGCGCCTCTGGAAGTCTGCCCAGCTACAGGGCACGTCCTTAGCTCTGGTGAGACCCTCCCTGGGAGCCTGGGCGGTTGGGGCCGTGGTAAACTCGGGGTGCAGGTGTTTACCTCCAACCTGCAGACACAAAACCTCTAGGCTGTGGGCTGCTCAGGCAGTTACTTTGGAAATGTGGGTTCCACTCATTTGATGGGAGTGGTCGGCAGGCAGTGCCCCAGCAACACTGCAGTGGCTGCCTGGAGACAAGCATGGGCTGCCCAGCCCTGCACTTGGGTCTCAGCGGTGTGACTGCACGTGGGCTTCCCTGAGGCTCTGTGGCCGCTCTGCCCCCTACCCTCCTGAGGCACAGGGATGGTGACAGCATTGGCTGCCAGGACCAGGGGGCAGGCCACATCGGCCTCCGGTCTCATCTCAGTTGCTCTGAACGTTTACAGGAGTGACTTCATCTAATTTGTTTCCTCTGTGACACAACTCCTGTGCCCCGTGGCCTCACCCTTCAGAGCCACCTAAGCTGTAGTCCCCTGCCTGGGCCACGCTGGGACAGCCAGACCCTGGCTGGCACACCTGAGCACACCTGGTCTACCTGTCATTTCCAGAAAGAGCCCCTGGTGTGAGTGGGCTTGTTTGCCACACGTCCCCTGCTTGCCCACCACGGCAGAGAGGTCCTCAGGAGAGGGCGAGACCCTACTTTTCCCAGAGGAAACCCCTGCTTCTGACCTGAGACCCTTGAGCACTGGGTGTGGGGTGGCCCGCACCTCAGCCCTCGGCAGCGTAGCAGTAGGTCTGAGCGCTGCTGGAGGCAGTGTTCTGCCAGGGCCCAGGGGCACAGAGGTTGACCCGCTTTGTGGAGTCATAAAGACGTTTGGGAAACCACGAGTGTCTTCTGAGGTTCCCATGGGCTTTGGGGTGTCTGCAGTCAGGCTCCTCCATGTGGCTGGATGGCTCGTCCACGGCCTCCCAAGCAGGAAACCCAGGCGCCACCCATACGGCCTCACCCTGTCACAGCCATGTCCTGTAGGGCTTCTGGGGTTCTCAGGCCTTCACCCTGCATGGGGGGGGGGGGGAGCCACGGGCCAGGCCTTCACTTGTCCTGGCCCAGAGGGCGCTTGGGGTGTGGGTGGGCCCAGGGGAGCCATCAGGTCAGGGTTGAAGCCTGCTCACCGAGGGCGCAAAGCTAGGGTGTGGGCTGCTGGTGTACATGGAAAGGGTGATGGTGTCAGCAGGCCCCTGCCGTCCCACGGCTCTGCCCTGCCCTGCCGCCCCCCAGCCTGGACACCCCCCACACGCACCTGGTGTGCTTTCCTCCCTTTGCCCAGGCTGGAAGTTCTTCCAGCACCAGACTTCCCTACCCACTGTCATAGGCCCCAATCACTGCTGCCTGGACCCTTGAGGGGCTGCACGCTTCCTGCCCTGGGCTCCCACGTGGGCCTGACTGCCCCTTCTCCCCGCAGGTGCTGCCGGATGCCCAGCCCCTAGCCCTCTGCCCCCCCTCCCTCAGACACTGAGGGTCCCAGCAGGCCATGCAGCTGTGCCAAGGTATGGAACCCCCCTCCGCAGATGAGGACAGACAGGACCCCCCCCCCCGGGCCGGCACAGCTAGGTGCTTGGCCCTCCCCACACACACCCAGCTGCTTGTCTCTGGGGACCCAACATGAGGGCTCTGCTTCCGGTACCGCCCCCAGGGGTGCTGGGCTTCTGGTGTCCACTGAAACCTGAGAAGAGACAGTTGGAGTCCAGCCTCTTACCCTGACTCCCTGGACATGCCAGCTGGAGGGCAAACAGGAGGCGTAGGCACCTCCCTGGTGCCACTTGGGTGTCAGGCCCAGAGACACTGCGTGGGCCAGCTGCTGCCCCTGGGCAGTGGGACTGGCTGTCCGGGTGTTACCCAGGCCGGGAACCCTGGGGCAGCAGCCATTGCCAGCATCCAGCCTCTGCTCCAGCCAGGCCCTGCCTGCATCTCCCTGGCCCCCACCTCGTGTGCTCAGGGGGCCAGAGACAGCACCAGGACACCTGAGGGGCCACATCCTTTGTGTGAGGAGTGGGGCCTTCCAGTCATTTACTTTGCAAACACTCCTGAGTGCTCTGCCAGGTACCCAGGCAGTCCAGGAATGCAGGGGTGCTGCACGGCCAGGCGCTGGTGTCACCATGTCCCCAGGTGACCCCTGAGGCCCAGAGAAGAGGGGCTCCCACCGGGAGCTGATGGCAGGGTCAGGCCTTGACCCACACATGCCCACACCTGTCCCACTGCGTTTCCAGTTCTGACCAGGGAGGAGGGTGCCCCAGCCGCCAGCCCATCCCGGGCAGCTCCCGAGTTCAGGCCACCACCAGAAGAACCCTGAGGGTACCATGTGTCTGGGGGCGGGGCTGGGCTCCACATGGCCATCAGGGCCTGTCCAGCAGGTTCCGTGGGCTCATGCTAGTTGGCCACTTGCTGGAGTTCAATCTTCTAACTTTCGAATGTTGATGCCTTTAGGTGGCCCTTGCTCTCTGCAGTCCCCTCAGGCTCTCCTGCTCTGGTCTCCTGTCCCCTGGCTGGTCCCTAAGCCCCGCTGAGGTGGGGGAGGGAGGCAGCCCTAGCCTCACTCTAAAGCCCACCTTTGCTGACAACCCCCCCTCCCATTATAGTCACACTGTCTCAGTGCCCTCCCAGCCCAGCCAGTGCTGGAGGTCAGTGTCTGGGTGTCCTGGCCCTCAGGACATCGGGATGAGCCTGTCAAGCCCTGACAGAGGCCCACTGAGGCAGGGCCAGGGTCCGACGGCCAAGGACCCCAGCCAGACCCTGGGAGCGGTGGGGAGCATTTGCCCAGGCTGCAGCAGTTTGCATTGGCTACATCATGGGTGCAAAGGACAGGTGACAGTGGCCTTCACAGAGAGCCTGCCTGCCAGCATGGGGTCAGACCCAGCTCCGAGGCAGCCTGCCTGGGTTCAAAGCCTGGCCCAGCCCAGCACCTTGTCCACAGGGTGACCTCACCTTTCCAGCCTCAGGGTTTTCATCTGTAAAATGGGAATAACAACAGTGTCAGCCTCCCTCAACAAGAGTGCCTTGAGGATCAAAGTAGAAAACACACAAATATGTCACTTAGAACAGTGTCCTACGCTCAAAGTGCTCAATTCTCATTACTGTCACTTTTGCCAGTGTTCTTAACCCAGGGTCACAGAGCTGGAAGGGAGAAAGTGAAACAAGCTGGCTAAAGGTGGGTCCAATTGGCAGGAGGGAAAAGGGATAGAAGACAGACTGAAGTCAAGTAGGAAGACTTCAGAGAGGAGGTAATGTCAGAACGGGGTTTTGAAGAATGAATAGGAGTTTGCCAGTAAGACTGAAGGCCAAGTCTAGGTAATCTACTGGGAAGGGAAGGAGGATTACTTGGGGTTGGCCCCTTCATTTGTACGTTACTTTACACAGCAGGCCTGTACCAAACCCTTTCCTGTGGGGTACGGGGGATACAGGGAGCACCCCGCCCAGCCAGGGGGAGCAGGCAGGTCTGGGTACAGAGGGCGCTAATGCAGGGTGGTCAGGGCTGTAGTGGGCTGCTCAGGGCAGGAGGGACTCACACACCACATGCTCCCAGGTACTATTTGGCTTTAGAAACTGTCCTGGCTCCTCAGCCGACCCCACCTCAGCCAGGTCAGCAGCCAGCCCCACCTGCAGGGAGGGAGACGCGCCCGCAGATGGGCAGAGCTGAGTCTGCTCAAGCCAGAGCCCCACTCACCAGCCTGGCATTTACACATTCATACTTCCTGTCACAAAATGTGAACATGTTATTTGGGGACACGGTGCATGGGGCCCTCGGGCGTGAGTGTTAGCATGTCCCTGGGGGTATCTGCTCCTGTATCTGCCCCCTCTCTGTCCATTCCTGCTCCTCCCACCCACTCTGTCTGTCCTCTCAGTCTCCCTGTCTCCCTCTCTGTCTGCCATGCTCTCCTCGTGTGTCACACTCCAACTCCCTATCTTGGGCTCTCCCGGGCCCCCAGCCGTCGTGAGCCAGGGCCAGACTGAGGTGAGGACCTGGACCCCGCTCCTCCAGCGCCCGGTCAGCCCAGGGCAGGCTCCTGGCTCCGTGTGGCCTGGGCCAGACAGGCCTGGAAGCCGGGCTGGGCGGAGGCAGGGCTGGGAGCCTGGGCCGCCGGTTTTGGGCCTGGCCCGTCCGCTGCAATATTGATGGCCCGTCACGGTGGCCCTGATTCCTGCGCTTTCAGTTAAAAGGTTTCTGTTGTTGTAGCTTATGCAGTTGCTCTGTTGCTATGGAAACGTGACATCAAAATGACGTTTCCCGTTTAAAAGCTTTTAACTAAATTCCTGCCTGTCAGATGTAGGCCCCATTTTGAGCGCGGAGCTGCCTTCCAGGAGCGGGGCTCCCGCCCGCTGTGGTGTGCAGGCCGCAGCCAGCCTCCCTGAACGCAGTCCTTTAACCCCGCAGGTGCCTCCAGCATGGCGGCAGCCGAAGTACCCGGCTACCTTGTATCTCCTCAGACGGAGAAGCACCGGCGGGCACGCAACTGGACGGACGCTGAGATGCGCGGCCTCATGCTCGTCTGGGAGGAGTTCTTCGACGAGCTGAAGCAGACCAAGCGCAATGCCAAGGTGTATGAGAAGATGGCCAGCAAGCTGCTGGAGATGACCGGTGAGCGCCGGCTGGGCGAGGAGATCAAAATCAAGATCACCAACATGACCTTCCAGTACAGGTAGGCCTCCACGTGCCTACGCACTCGGCTCCGCCGGCCCCGCCCCGGGAGGGCCTGGGGTCCCCACTGGAATGGCCCACGTGAGGCCCGCCCTGGACAGGCCCCACAGGGCAACATGGGGCCTCAGGAACCACTGGTGCAGCCTCGCATTGGGGAGGTGGGGAAACTGAGACCCAGTGAGGGCAGGGCTGGGACAGACACAGGCCGGCTCTCCTCGGAGCCTCTTCCAACGCCATCCCAAGGGCACCCTTAGCACTGTCCCCCAGGCCCCCACAGTGGCTGGCCCTTGGCCTACACACTGCGGCCAGGAGACTGCAGGCTGCCATCCCAGGCTCGGCTCTGCAGCAGGGTGGCGGGACGCTGCTGTACAGACAGGGAAACTGAGGCCCGAGGCAAGAAAGAGGCTCAGCTCCCGGCCCATGAGCCCTGCACGGTCCTGATGCTCATTCTCAGCATCTCCTGAGCCGGCTGTGAGCACAGCGTCGTGCTGCCCTCAGGGTCAGGGAGCAGGTGAGGGCTGATTGGGCAACCCTGGGTGCTCAGGAGGGTCCCACTATGGGAGGGGCCTTGTTTGTGGAAGGAAGGGTTGGGGCCCCAGGCCTGGCCCCACCTCTGCCTCTGCTCATCCCAAGGTGGCCCCGCTTCCCAGGCAGCCTGAGGGGAGCTGCTGGGTCAGGGCCAAAGATGGGCTCCGGGGTGGGGCAGCGTCCAGGGAGGGAGCCGAGTGTGGCCCGTGTGCCTGGTACCTTGGGAGGCGTAGGGCCCATGCCTACCTGCAGAGGGTCATGGTCAGGGTGAAGGTCACTGGCAGGGTGAAGGTCGCGGGCATGCCAGGGTCTTGCTGGGGTGAATGTCAAGCAAGAGCTAGAGGCCGTGGGCAAGAGCGGCACCGAGCGCCCCGGGTCCTGTGGGCGGCCTGGGAACGGCTGGGCCTGTCAGTGTCCTGGGAGGACGGGCAGGTGTCCAGCTGGTCCCAGGCCTAGCCGCTGCAGGAAGCAGAGCTGTGCCCAGGGCTGGGTGCAGACCGGGCCCTGCAGGGCTGCCTCGGGCACCTTGGGCCACACCCTGTGGGCAGGACCCTCCCCCCTCCACAGGCAAGGAGACGACCCCCCCAACCTGGAGGTGCGCAGAGGCTCTGCAGGCCCTTGACAACACCAAAAACCTGTTTTCAGTTGCATCCATCTAACTTTTTATGGCCCTTGCAGGAGCAGGTCCAGAGCCTGGCCCCCATGCAAAGGTCCTTTTCTGACTCACAGCCCCTGCCCCAGCCAGGTCGGGCCCAGAAGGCATCAGAGCCACTTGGAGAATCAGTGTTAGGTCCCAGCTGTGGCTCTGGGACGCCCAGGGCTGAGTGTCTGCCGACGCCCCTCAGTGCCTGGGGGGGGGGGCACAGCGGTGCTGCTGGCTGGTACTGGCCTCCCCTCTGACTGTAACGCAGGCTCTGATTGGTGTCTGGCGGGTTATTCATTATTTATCCTGGAAGGCTACTGACTCTCAGGGGAAGGATTCAGTTCCATTCCTGGAGACGGGGCACGCGGGCCCAGGAGCCACAGGAGATGGGGGTGCAGCAGAGCGGGCACCTGGGGCCTCCACTCCCGGGGCAGGGGTGAGGGCTGCACATGTGCACAGCACTTCACAGCTTAGGAAGAACGTTGCACACTGTGGCACCTCACAGCTCCCTTTCACCCAGGGAAAAACAGGCCCAGAGCTGGAGAGGGGCGTGGCTTGCCCAGCCCTTAGTTAACAGGCCAACACTTTGGCTGACTCGTTCTTTATCTGTCCCCCGAGAGGGCCTATCCACAGCAGGGCGTTTTCTTGTGTTTTCACAGTAGCTCTTTATATATTAAGGTTGTCAGGCTAAGGAAGCCTGGGGGGGAGGCCGGTCCCGTGGAGCATGGCTTGTTAGAATTCAGGGGCTCCCATGCTGGGAGCAGGCCTTTTCTCTTTTCTCCAAGGAGTGGGCTGGCTTGAGTGGAGCCAAACAGAAGCTGGGGCTCCAGAGGGGCTGGAGGGGAGCCCGGGTGGAGGCTGGGTGTGGGCCCAGGCCAGTCTCGCCCCTGCGCCCAGCACCTGCGCAGCCCTACAGGGTGACAGACGTCTGTCCCGTGGCTGGGAAGACGGGGCAGGTGTGCTCCTCCCCATGTCACCTCTCCCTGGCTGTCTGCTGAGGACACGTCACTTGGTGGGTGCTGCTGCCAAGGCCACTCCCTGCCATGGCTGGGCTCTGCTCACTTATTTGTTGGGGGCCACTCATTCAGATGGCCAGCCCATTATATCTAGTGACCAGTGGCCACACCCTGGTCGGGAACCCATGTTGGGAGACAGGAGCCATCAGCCACGGGGCACTCTAGCTCCAAGGGCTCCCCACATTTGGGAGGAACATGGGGCAGGGAACATGGGGGACCACAGGCTGAGGCTGGGTCTGATGGGGCAGAGAGCATGCACCCGCCCCCTTGTGGCTGCTTTCCTGGCCTGGCAGCCCCTTGTCCCCATCCGTCACCTCCAGAGGACGGTCTAGGCCCAGGGCCCATCTGCATGGGAGGGCAGGGCGCAGGGCCTGCGAACCGCTCAGGCCCGTGCTGGGCAGAGCTGCACTGTGCAGACCCTTGGCTCGAGGTCTGCATGGGGTAGGGAGGTCAGGCAGCGTGAGAAGGGGTCCCGTCAGGCCCAGCCGCACTGCATCTTGATACCTTCAGCCAACACGCTGTCTGGATAGCTCGCTATTTGTCAGACCCTGGCTATTGTCATTAAATCCTTCCCACAGCCATGTGAGGAGCTCACTTTGATCATCCCCATTTTACTGATGTGAAAATGGAGGCTCAGAGAGGTTAATGAACCTGCCCAAGGTCACACAGCAAAGTGGTGGGGCCGAGACAGACTCAGATCTGTTGGACACTGAAGACTGTGCTCTTAACTCCAGTGGTTCTCGTTCCCTGAGGCGTCCTCTTTAGAAAACTGCATTTTTCATATTACAGTATTTTTTGTTCGTGTTGCATACTTTATTACATCATGATATTCTATTCCATGTGTGTCTTATGTTTTATTACGTTACAGTATTGTACCACGGCTGGCTGACTTATTTAGAAGCAGTATTTGTTCATGGCAGAGAGTAGAAACTACAGCACATGAAAGACAGAAACAATAGCAGTCAGCCCAAGGTCGCAGTACTGACCATGACCTCACTCACGTTTGGAGCATGTGCTGCCGTTTCACATCCAAGGCTGTGTAGGTCCCACGCCTGGCTTCTTTCTAAGTGCAGTGTCACCTTGGCCCTGGAGCCTAGCCGATTTTTCTGGGGAGGCCTTTCTGGCCAAAAGTGGCTCCTGCCCGTGCCACATGGCCCCCCGGGTCCCAGAGCCCCGGTGTCCCTGCCGAGGGCCGGGCGGGACGGGTGGGAGTAAGTCTGTTTCTCACCCTTGGCTCTTGTGTCTCTCGTTTCAGGAAATTAAAATGCATGACAGATAGCGAGTCCGTCCCGCCCGACTGGCCCTATTACCTAGCCATTGATAGGATTCTGGCCAAGGTCCCTGAGTCCTGCGATGGCAGACTGCCGGACGGCCAGCAGCCGGGGCCCTCCACGTCCCAGACCGAGGCGTCCCTGTCGCCGTCTGCTAAGTCCACCCCTCTGTACTTACCGTATAACCAGTGCTCCTACGAAGGCCGCTTCCAGGACGATCGCTCCGACAGCTCCTCCAGCTTACTGTCCCTTAAGTTCAGGTAGTGTGTGTCCCCTTCTCCTGCCCCACCACCAGTGGGGCCAGGAGCCCACTGTCCAGACAAGTGGCTTTGAGCGGTGAAGGCGGCAGCTGTTGTGCCAGTGGCGTCCTCCGTCATCCCTGGCTGGCTGCAAAGCATGAGGGGGTGTGTGTGTCCAGGTGCAGCGAAGCCCCAGACAGAGGCCTCAGATGGGGGGGCCTCAGACAGGGGGCCCTTAGACAGGGGGCTCTTAGATGGGAGTGCCTCAGACAGGGCGGCTTTAGACAGGGTGGGGGCCTCAGATGCAACAGCCTCAGACAAGAGGTCCTTAGACGGGGAGGCGGAGACGGGGCGGCCTCGGACGTGACGACCTCGGACAGGGCGGCTCGTACAGGAAGGCAGCCAGTTATGGAAGCACGGGCTGTCCTGTCCACAGACTGGGTTTGTCTCCTGGCTCCGTCACTCTTTAGCTGTGTGGAATGTTCTTGACTTCTCTGGGCCTCAGTCTCCCTCTATAAAATGAGGACAAATCAATAGCTTTTCCAAGGATGGCTGGGAGTGTCAGAGGAGAGAACAGACTCGGGCACAGGGAGGAAAGCCAAGCGCCCAACCCCAGTGTGCCCTCCCTGCCTGCCCCTCAGCTTCTGGCTTACGGACTCCCCTTCACCCCAAGCAGACCCCACCCTGGGGTCCCCCTTCTCTCTGCTCTTGCTGGGTCGGCTGGTCCTCACAGTACCAGGGAGGGGGTGCTGGGCTGAGTCTCCAGAGTGTCCTTATAACTGGCTGCAGTGGGTACACCTGTCCCTTCTGCTGTGCATCACATGTTTCCTGCCACGTGACCCTGCCCTCAGGATATCCACACCTGTGTGGTGTGGGGGCTGGGGTCAGAAGAGGGACATTTGGGGTGGGCTTTCAAGGGTGAATAGGAGTTGGCATTTTGGGGAAGTGAGCAGGAAGAGTATGGATTTGAGCAATGGCTCTGCCTCTCCCCCAAGCCCCAGTCTTCAAGTCTGTCAGATGGGGTGGGGGAAGGGAGGCATCTCTGGGGGTGTCTCTCTGATTCTGACGCCTCCGATGTTGGGGCTGCAGTTCTTTTGTCCAGTGCCCCTTCCCTGGAGGGCATTTTTCAGCAAAGACCCCAGGCAAAAATGTGTTTGCTGACAGCCAGACCGAATTAGCTGGGAAGCCTGAGATTTATGGCCAATTGTTTCTGTGGATTGAGCCCAGTTCCCAGACTCACAGCTACCCCAGGCATTGCACCAAGGCTGGGCCATGGGTACCAGAGCTCTGCTCTCCCACCCCTGGGGTTGGCTGGGTCACTGTCCTGCTCAGAAACATAGAGCTCAGACTGGGAGATGGGCAGCGCCTTGGGGTCTGGTGGGATTTGGCGGCTCCCTGCCCACCAGTGGGGACCTGTAGACCAGGGGTACCCACCACCCCACAGCAGGGAGCCCAGGGGAGAGCTGTGGACTTGGGCTGTCTTACCTCCTGTCCACCAGAGGTCCCGGCCCTGGGGAGGGAGGCCTAGGTCCTGGGTGCCTGTCTTGCTGCCCCCCCTCCCCAGCCCCTTCCTTCTGGGACCTGAGTTTCCCCATCTGTCCAAGGCCGGCCCAGACTGGTGTCCTCTGGCTTCCCGGGGGAGCCACATTGCCCAGCACCCCAACCCACCCAACCTTCCTCTTATCTCCACCCCTGAGTCCCTCCATCGTGCCTGTGCCAACCTGCATGACCAGCTCAGGGGGCTTGGGGGTGCTCTCATGGCAGGGTGTTCCCCATCCCCCAGATTGTGGGTGTTTGGAAGTCCTGTGACTGGGTCATTGGGTCTCAGTGGACGGCAGTGCCTGCAGCCACCGTTGCCCCCTCACATGCATGGACGGTGGGGCCCTGGCCAGTGGCCCAGCTCCCCGAGGCCTGTTTCCAGTTTACCCAGTGGAGGGGCTGGGAGGGCCGGGTGGGGCCCTTGTGCCTGCTGTTCATGCACCGGCGCTGTCTTCCCAGGTCAGACGAACGGCCTGTGAAGAAGCGCAAGGTGCAGAGCGGCCACTTCCAGAAGAAGAAGCTGCGGCTGCTGGAGGCCATGTTGGACGAGCAGCGGCGGCTGAGCCGGGCCATGGAGGAGACGTGCCGCGAGGTGCGCCGTGTGCTGGACCAGCAGAACATCCTGCAGGTGCAGGGGCTGCAGCTGCAGGAGCGCATGATGAGCCTGCTGGAGAAGATGGTCGCCAAGTCCAGTGCCTAGCTGCCGCTCCGGGCCGGGACCCCGCGGCCCCACGTCCAGCAGTAAAGCCCCTCGGACACAGCCAGGGACTCCAGGGGAACTCTGGGTGAATCCCCAGTAAGGACGTGCCATTATAGAGTCCACTTTCCACCGTAGTCACCATCCATGGTACTTGAAATGGCTTCTGATAGTGATTTCTCCTTCCCACCTGGAAGCAGAGCTCACTTCCCAGGCCCGGGGGGAGGCGCCAGGTGGGTTGGTCTGTTCTGGAAACAAAAGCAAATGCAAACAGGTCATGCCAGCTCGCACCTCAGCGAAGGAGGGGCCAGTCTTCTCCCTCAGCAGGGTCCGGTCTTCCCTAAAGTAACCTCCGACACCCAGCAAACCTGGCCCGCCCGCGGCCTTCCAGCGCCTTTCTGTTCCTGTTCCTGGAACGCCAGGGGTTGCCACCGCCTCCTCCATGAGAACTCTAATAAAGGTAATGACGCCTGCTCATGTGCACCGGGGACCCCGTTCAGTCTCCTGGGCCTGGGGTCTGGTGGTGAGACAAGGCCTGTCCTCACGGAGCTTACGCCCCAGTGGGGAGACAAACACGTGACTAGAGAAGTGAACTCATAGTGGGTTGAGATAGCGCTGGAAAGGAAGAGCCGGCTGGAGGTCGAGGAGGGGCCGGCACAGAGCTGGGGCACCAGGCTGGAGAGGTGCTCCCCATGCCCGGGCCACGGCTGCTGGGATCTGGACAGGAGCTGGGGTGGGGCAGCCAGGGCTGCAGGATAATCTCACCTCCTGCCCCTTGGCTGGTGGAAAACCTTTCCAGAGGCTCCTCCAAGGGATTCCTCCTGAGGCTTGTTGGCTGCTTCGGCTTTGGCCACTGGCTGTAATGGAGGCTGGGCACAGCAGCAGACGATTCTCCCCAGAACTAGCACATTGCTGCGCACAGAGCAGGTTCTGAGGTGACACGGTGCATGGGTTAGTGGCAGGTGAAATGGACTGACTTACGGTCCAGGGAAGCCCCTGTGGCTACAGCTGGGCCAACTGCTGGGGGTGGGGGTGGTGGAGGGGGCCCGCCAGGAGATTTCATCACACATCATCCTGGTGGGACAACTGCCAGCTCGTCTGACACTTCAGTGGCTCAGAGGTTAGCCAGGCAGTGGTCGCCCAGTGGTGCAGAGGCCAGAGGCAGAGCTGGGCGGGCAATGCCCCCCCTCAGCTACTCAGGGATCTCCCTGAAGGTGCCTGCCATGGACGCAAACCCTTTGGCTTTGGGGCTGAAGACAGTGGTGGGTCTGGTGAATAGTTACCAGGCCTTGCAGTGGTGGCTAGACCCCGAAGTGTGACCTTGTGCGTTTCCGTGGTGGAGATATTCCCACCAAGGACCATTTCAGCTACCGATGTGATGTCACCGAACGCGTAGGGGGAGGAGAGGCTGACGTGAGCTCCAGCACCCCACTACCAGGATGGAGAGCTGGGAGATGGCTTGTGTGGAAGGCCTGAGTCTGCGGGCTTGCCCAGCTGATCTCTAGCTCCGGTGCCCATCTGCCTTTTAGAGAAGACATCCCCCAAGAACTCATTTGTTTAGCGAACACTGAGTCCCTGCCGTCTGGCCTGAGAGGGTGCTGGACCCACCCGAGCAAGCGTGCGGCCCAGCAGGATAGCCACACCCAGAAGCTTCCTCAGGAGGCGACAGGTTCAGGTTCTGTTATGTAGCAGGTTTTCACCTTAAACATCTTTGTTCCTCAGTCATGACCGTGGAACATTAGGACTACAGTAACCACAGGTGTCAGTCACAGTGTTTGTTGTGTTTTCCTGTTTGTCGAAGGGGTGGTTTGGTCTGTTGTCTTTTCCCTGCTGTCTGTCAGAGTGGGAGTCAGGGCTCTGTGCTGCCCGTCACTTTCCCCGGGCTGGAACAGAGTCACCTCCCTCGGGCGGAGCTCGCTGTGGGACCACCAGGCTCGAGCCCTTTGTAAACAATGTCTTTGTGAGTTTCCCGTTTCTTCTGACGTTATTGGCCCGTTAAGGAGGAAAACGTGGCTAGATCAGTAAATGCTAAAATATTTGACAGGGTTCAGCAAAATTACATGTGAACACAGAAAACTCAAATCAGGAACCCGATTAATGTGCTTGCTCTGGCCATTATTTAATGTTGTTTTGACAATATTAGCTAATGCACTAAGACAAATGAAATAAGCAGGATAAGAGATGAATGGAGAAATGAACATTACCTTTATTTTCAGATAGTATTTTTGTATACCCAGAAAACCAAATGTCCAAAACACCAAGAGTTTTTGAAACCACCTTAAACCTGTTAAATATGAGAATGGAAACGTGTTTTATTAACGGTTATGATTAAAAACTACAGAATGTCTAGGAGTGAATGTAACCAGGAAGGTATAGGATCCATATGAAGACAACTATTTACTTTTATTGAAAAATCGAAAAACACCTGAGAATGTGGAGAAACTTAACATCCTCCTGAAAGCCCCAAAAGGAAATAAAATGTCATCATTTTATTAATGTAATTCCAATTAGACTCTCAGTAATGCTGGGTTTTCTGTTGTTTTGAAATAGACAAGATTATTTTAACATTTATGTGACACAGGAGTGCAATGGGTGTCAGGGGCCCACGAGCTAGGAAGACACCCCCTCCCCCCCCCGGAAGCAATGGGGAAATGCAAAACAAAACCCCAACGGACCATTTCATACTCAAGAGCTTGGCATGCCCGCTGTCAGCATCGAAGGGGGCACCCACTTCGAAACGGAAGCTGAGAGCCCGCACTTGGGTGTATGAGCTGGCACAGCCCCTCAAGGAGCGAGGTGGCATGGTGTCGGAAAGTGGAGCCACCGTGCTCTTCACGCACAGGCTGCCCTCGGGCACCCACTTCAAACTGTGGCCTTAGGACCCCCAGCCTCTCTTCAAAGTTATTGAAGGTGCCAGAGAGCGTTTGTGCGTGGGAGTTCTAACCACCAGTATTGATACCTGTAAGATTGCCTGATTAGAAATCAGACCTCAGATTTAAACAAATGGTTCGTTCAAAATATCAATAAACCCATTACATGTTAACATAAATAACAGTTGCGTGGAAAATACATTTTTCCGAAACCAGTTTCAGCGAGAAGGGTGGCATTATGGTACCAGTCCCATGCTCTCTGGCCGAGAGAGGTCAGCTGGGCCCCGGCCGGCTCCTGACTCAGGCTGCTGTGGGGTGTTTGCTGGCAGGGATGAGTTTCTATGGGAAATCCAGCCTCACACAGATGCGTATTTGGAGAAGAAAGGGATATTGTAATAACATCTGCAGATGGCTGCAGCAAACTCGACAAGTGCCGATTCCTTACAGGTAGTTGTGACACGGAGTCCGAATCCACATCAGGGACTGTCGCTGCCATAGCACGTTAGAAGCCATCCATCGATCTCGCACCTGAACACCCTCCCTGTTGCGTCGCACTTTCGTGACATCACATGCTCAGCACTTGGAACACGCAGGTCTTCTAAACGTTGTTGAGGTTCATTAACCACTCTCAGTTACTTTTGTTGGTGTCACCGTGAAGCTTAGCAGAAAAGTCTTTACTTTGGGTGGCAGATGCAAGTTTTTCAAATGTCCAGTTTTTGCACGAAAGCTTGAATTTTATCATTGATCACAAATGCTGTCAGTTGGTATTTCTTGAAGCGACAGGCTTACTTTGTTCATTTTCAAGCAGGTGTGTGCCAGGTGCGGGAGTATGAGTAACCGGGACACTCAGGGCCACGTGGTGTTGCCACGGGGATAGCCAGCGGGGGTGGGGACGGCCTGACTCAGGAACAGCATCCCACAGAGACGACAGTGACGACCCTCGAGTTCAGTGCAACAGGCAGGAAAACACGGACGAGCCTCTCATAACCTTTACAAGGTTAGTTTCAGGTAGATTAGAGGTTTAAAAGTTAAAAATGGAAACTTCCAGAGGAAATTTTGGAAGAATACATAATCTTTCTGAGTGAGACAACTCGTTAAGGGAAATATGGTCTAATTCGATTAATGAAATGTCCAAAATGTTGTATGCCAAAAGAGCTTTAAGAACTAGAGACATGCAACCCACGGACAACATAGAGGATGGATTAGAGTGCTGCTTGTAAGCCGGGGTTTGAATGGGGCTGCGAGTTGTAGCCCCCGCCAGGTGACAGGGATGGAAGGGCGGGAGAGGAGAGAGCTGAGGCTGGGGACTGCTGTGCCCCTCCCACTCCACCCACCCAGCCCCCAGGGTCTCCTCCTTCCCCACCCAACAGCCAGGCAGCACCCTGAACCCTCATGTGCACACCCAGCCTCTCCTTCCAGGGGCGTCCGCTCTCCCTTCTCCAGTAGGTGCTGCCTCTAAGGACCTGAGCTGATTTCTGACACTGTGTTCTGGCGTCTCATTGTTATTCTATACGCTGGGAACCATGTTTCCCAGAATCCTTCACCCTGTACGGTTCCAGGAGAGACAAGGTCAAAGGTGAGGTTGTGTGAGACTTGGGAGGCAGAAGAAGGACTGGCCATGATGTTCTGAAGGTCATGGATGTTTAGGGGTGTGCATGGTTAGAGACAATGGATGGTTAGGAGTGTGGATGGTTAGGAGCCATCCAATGTTGGGGCATCAGTGGTTGGCAGCAGAAGAGACACAGAGGTCCCAGCAGGGTCTAGTTTGTCTGGTGCAGTGTAACTGGCCACATCAGCCATTTCAGTGACTCATTCCATGGCCTTTTGGGGGCACGTGCTCGGATTCAGATTCTGTGATGCCATGTCTGCCCTCAGGGAGCCAATGACAGACTTGGATTCAGTCTTCCAGATCTCCGATGTGTGGAGTCTCGGTTGATTCAGGGTTTTCCGTGTTACAGACAATGCATGAAGGGTCTTCCCTCCTGGCAGAACCCGCTAAAGGCACAGCAGTATCCACTTCTTCCTTCCTAAGTAGCACAATGCTTATTTTACTCTGAGCAGCAATGTTCTGCTAAAATTGGACCAAATGTCCTTTGCTGTTTAGGGTGACAAGTAACAATCTGAGGAAGTTGGCAAATTCTGAGAAACCTCTGTAAAAAGGGCACAGGTAGGTGTGTGAGGTTTTTTGTTGGTTTTTTGTTTTACCATTTTCCTACTTTCTCCTGCTCCCTGTCCAGTGACACAGGGGTTGTAGGAGATGGCTGGCTCTCCAGCAGCCTTGCAGGACTATGAGGCACTCTTGAGGATAAAGCCATAAGACCCCATAGCCAGAAAGACAGCAGGGTCGGACTGCTCTGCCTTGGCTTCTTTTATGTGAGAGACATAAAATTCCAGCCATGCCAGTGTTATTTCCAGCCAAACTCAATTTTTAGCAGAGAATTTAATTTAGTCCCAGAAAGGGGAAGGTGTGCTGGCCATGGCAGCTCCTAGAACAACGGTTGGCTAAGTGGAGGCAGTTGAATGTGGGTGGAAGGGATCATAAGGACATACCCACTGCAGACCGGAAAGCTGGTGACCTGTGTCACATCGTGGGAATCGTGGTGAAACTGCCACCTGGTCCACCTTGGCGGGCAGACCTCACACAGACCAAGACGGCGGAATGAGGGGAAACGGTGAGGAAAATCTCCCAAGAGATTTTCTTGCCAAATCTCCCAGAGGAAGGCGGACTTGGCTGGAGCAGCCACTGACTGCAGCGCAGATAGTAGGACGCGCTGCTTTCCGGGGGAGGCTCCGCTGTGGCCTGTGGCCTCCTCGTGGAAGCTCTGCAGGGCTGTCCCCCAGACGGCAGCACGCTTAAGGGATGCCCAGTCGCAGGGCCCACCCCATCTGTTATTTCCCAAAGCTCCACTGGGCACCAGCCATGGGGACCCTACCCGGGTCATCTGCTGACTTGTGGGATACAATCAAATCTGAGAGAGCCCTGCCCTCAAGGAGCAACCAGCATGGGAACAGGGCTGTGACGGCAGCAGAGGGTGGCATCGTGACCCCCATGTTGTGAGGGAACATGTGTGAGGGGAAGCCCCACGGCTCTGGGGGCAGGGCCAGGTCTTCCCTTTAGCTCTACACTGGCTCCCAGCTGGGGCTGCAGGGTGGGAGAAAGGCCAGGACCCAACAGGGGAAGGGGGCACAGGGGTGCGCAGGGTCCCAGGGGATGGCCAGTGCTCCCACACACCACGCATGCATATGAGCCAGAAGTCGGGAGAAGGGGAACCAGAGAGCTGCTGGGTATGGGGGGAACCCTGGGGCTCCCCTCTCTCTGCCCCGCCTTCTGTGGGGTCCACAGCAGCCGGGCCCCGAGGCTTCGGTTCACTGAGAGTACCTGCCAGGCCTGGGGCTCACTCCTGTGGGGTGGTCGCAGCGCCGAGATGGCTGTCATGTGTGGGGGGAGGACCTGGTCACACAGCTCCCCACCCGTCCTCCAGCCCCAGCTGCCAACTCATTGCACTGCCACAGAATTCCCTCCTTGCAGGCCTCGCCCCACAGAGGGTTCTATCAGCTCTAGAACTTTCCCATCTTGTTATAGCTGTCAGTCCTGAATCCCCTGGTAACCCACACTTGGCCCTCCTTCCATCTAGTCCCAGGCTCAGGCCCAGGTCTGGGCGCCAGGCCCCTCCCCTGGGAGGCCCAGTTGCTTCCCCAGACACCCGTTCATCACAATGATATTTAGATTCCAACGGAGTGCCTGACCCCTCACCCCCTCGTTTGCCAAAACGCCTCTGTCTTCCTGTTCAGAGAACTTTCAAGAGACTTTCCAAGTTCTGCTTGGGAACAGTGTGGCTCCCAGGGCACCAGCTGGCATCTCCTGCAATTATCCTTCAATTACAGGGACAATTTTAATTTCACAATAATTAGAAATATCAACTGCAGCTCAGGCCTTCAAAACTAATGGAATTTTAATGGGCAGCTGCTTAGGTTACAGCCAAGAATAGGAACTCTCCACCGAGCACAGAGCCTAGAGCCCTGAACACCGGCCTCTGTGTGTGCGGAAGGGGGGCCGTCCGCCCAGCAGGCCTGAGCCTGAAGGTGGGGAAGTGAGATTTGGGGGCGATGGGACTCACCCTAGCAGGTGGAGTGCAACCTACATCCCAGATTGGGACCCCCAGTTCAGTGTATTTCTCCTAAAACGTAGCTCTGCCCCACGTCGTCGGCCCAGCCCACAGCCTCCGCTCTTGGGTCTGAGCTTCTTCCCAGCCCGGGGCTGGTGCCCACCTCCCCCGGCTCCCGCAGCCTTGGCCCACAAAAGCCTTCCTCCGAGCGGGATACAAGGCTTCCACTCAGGCCGCGCTGGCTGCAGGCAGACAGCCAGGGGTTTGGGAGGCTCACCTCACTTGCATCTCAGAATTATAGGCCACTGTCCCAGAGCCGTCATTTCCCATGTGCTGTCCGGTTTTCAGCTGTTTGAAGTGTGGGGCAGTGGGTCTCCAGCCAGATCCTGTGAGGTCAGCATGGCGGAAAGTGGAAATGCGTGGTGTCTGTCGGTGGGCAAAGATTTTGCTTTTGAGAAAATCAGAATTATCTAATTTATTTTTCTTTTCTGGCTAGAGCTTTTCGTGTCCTAAGGAATCTTCACCAATATCATGAAGATATTTTTCCCTATCGTATTCTAGAAGCCATGACTGTGTTTGGGACTTTGGGGACTTTGAGCCGTCTCCAATTAATTATTGTCTATGATGAGAGTTAGATATCAAGTTTCTTCCTCCTCCCCACTCACCCCACATGATTATCCAGCTATTCCAGCACCGTTTGTTAAGTCTTTCCCTCCCCTACTGAATTGTTCTCATGCCTTTGTCAAAAAGGCAATCCACTGAGCAAGAGTGGGGCATCTGGTCTCTGTCTACTTTATCTTGATTACTATAGCTTTATAGCAAGAAAGTCTTGAGGTCAGATGGCGTAAATCTTCCAACTCTGCTTTGTTCCAAAATTGTCTTGGTTAGTCCGGATCTTTTGCATTTCCAAATAAATTTTAAATCAGCTCACCAATTTGTATGCCCACAAAGCCTGCTGAAATTTTCATGGGGATGGCATTCAACTCTAGATCACCTTGAAGAGAACTGACACGTTACCAATCAACACTGAGTCTCACAATTTATGAACGTGGTCCACTCCTCTCTTTGGAGAAGCCTAGTGAATTCTTTATTAAATTTACTCCTCAGTGTGTCGATTTTCCAATTGTTTGTTGATGGTATAGAGAAATGCAATTGAGGTTTGTATTTGTAGCCTGCAAGCCTGCTAAAGTCTCTTATTAGTCTGGTAGCTTTTTAAATAAACTCCTTAGGACTTTCTCTGTTCACAATGATGCTTTCTGTGAAAAAAAGGTGCTTTGCTTTTTGCTCTTTAATCTATATGGTTTTTATTTCTTTTTCTTGCTTAACTCCTCTGGCTAGAACCTCCAGCACAACGTTGAAAATAATTGGTAAGAGCAGCATTGTTGCTTTATTCCTGATTTTAGGGGGAAAATAGTCTCTCACCAGTGAGTATGATGTTAGCTGTAGGTTTTCCATAGATGTCCTTTATCAGATTGAGGAAGTTTCCTTCTATTTTTAGTCTATTTAGAATTTTTAATTATAAATGGTATTGAATTTTGACAAATGGTTTCTCTGCATTTATTGAGATAACTACAAGATTTTTCTCCTTTATTTTGTTAATGTGGTGAATATAATGATTGCTTTTCAAATGTTAAACCAACCTTGCATTCCTGGGATGAACTATGTTTGTTCATACTGTGTTGTTACTCAATTTAGCAATATTTTGCTAAGGACTTTTGTGCCCATGTTCATGAGAACATGCAATTTCCTTTTCTCATGATGTCTTTGTCAGGTTTTGATATCAGAGTTATGCAAGCCTTATAAAGTGAGTTCAAGAGTATTCAATCTTTCTCTATTTTTTGAAAAAGTTTGTGTAAGAATGGTATTATTTCTCCCTTAAATGTTGATTTATTCCTGCACCATATGGTTTTGGGATTTTCTTTGTGGGTAAGTTTCTTTAAGGAAAATGCTGGCATTTTCCCTGAAATTTTATTGTGAATAATTTCAACCACTCAGAAAAATAGACAGAATTGTATAATGAACAGTCATATCCATTTCCTAGAATGATATTTTATTATATTTTCCTTATCAGATATTTATCCATCACTTCATCTTACTTTCTGATGCATGCCTAAGTAATTTGCAGACATCAGCACACTTCCCCTTAAAGGTTCTGAATTATCAATTCAATTTCTTTAACCGATACAGGGCTATTCAAACTTTCTATTTATTCTTGTGTCATTCGTGTTGTGTTGTCAAAGGAATTTTTCCATTTTATACAAGTTGTCGAATGTGTTGTCCTATAGTTGTTCATATTTACATTTTACTATCCTTGAAATATCTATGGGATCTGTAATGATATTCCTGATATTAGTAGCTTGTGTTTTCCTTCTATTTTTCATTAGTTTTAGTAAGGGTTAATAAATTTTATTAATCTTTTTGAAAGACCAACTTTTGGCTCTCTTGGGTTATTTTTTTCTGTGGTTTAGCTGTTCTCTATTTCATTAATTTTCATTCTTATTATTTTCTTCTTTCTGTTTACTTTAGATTTAATTTGCTCTTCATTTTGTAGTTTTTTAATGTGGGGCTTAGATCATTCATTTGAAACCACCTTTTCCAATATAAGCATTTTAAATTATGCATTTATCTATAAGAACTTTAGCTACATACCACAAATTTGGGTATATTATGTTTTCTTTACTGTTCAGTTAAAATATTTTAAAATTTTTCTTTGTGATTTCTTCTTTGACTTGTGGATTATTTAAAAGTGTGTTACTTAATTGTCAAAAGTTAAATACTTTTCTAGATATTGTTATTGATTTCTGTTGTTAGAAAACATATGCTATATGGCTTCAATCCTTTAAAATTAATACAATTTATTTTATGGCTCAACATATGTTCTCACTTGGGAAATGTTCCATGAGAAGAATCTGCACTCTGTAGTGAATGGGTGTAGTCTTCTATAAATATCAATTAGATTAGATTGTTTGATGGTGTTCAAATCTGTTATATCCTTACTGATTATTTTGTCTGGTTTTCTCATCAATTTATGATAGAAAAATGTTAAAATGTTCAGCTGTAAGTATGGTTTTGTCTATTATTACTTGTCTTCGTTTACTTCTCACAATTTTTGCTTCACATATTTGAAGATATAGCCACGGCAGTTTTCTTATGGTTATTTTCCGATTTTTTAAAATCCTTTCACTGTCAATCTAAATGTGTTTTTATGTTTAGAGTGTGTCTCTGTCAAAGAAAATATAGCAGGGTTTTTTAAAAAATCCAGTCTGCCGAGCCCTGTCTTTTAATTGGCGTGTTTAACCTATTTATATGTAATGTAATTATTGATATAGTTAGATTCAAGTCTACCTATAATCTTGCTAATTATTTTCTATTTGCCCTGTTTGTTCTTTATTCTTTTGTTCTTCCTTTCCTGCCTTCTTTTGAATTAACTGATTTAAATTTTTAAAAATTTTGTCTCCACCATTGGGTTTTTAGCTACAATGCTCTGTATTACTTTTTAGAGTTTGTTGTAGGGCTTCCAATATGTATCCTTAATTTACCTCAGTCTACTCTGAAATTGCATTATACTACTTCATGTATAATGTAAGACCTTTCAACATATAATTCTGTTTTCTTCCATCTTTTGTGCTCTCGTTGCATATAATTTGCATGTTCTTATGTTACAAACCTCATAAATACAATATTATTATTTTTCCCTTAAATGTTCAATTGTCTTTAAAGAAATGAAGAAAAGGGAAATGTAGTCTTTCATATTCACACACATATTCACCATTTCTACTTTCTCTTTACTCCTTTGTGTAGATACAAGTTTTCATCTGGCATCATTTCCCTTCAGCCTAGAGAATTTCTTTTAGTGTTTCTTGTAGTGTGAATATGCTGGCAATGGATTCACTCAGATTTTGCTTATCTGAAAATGCCTTTATTTTTCATAGAAATTTTCACAGGATATAGAATTGTCGGTTAACAGTTTTTCCTCCTTTAGAGATGTGCCTCTTTTGTCTTTGGGCCTCCATTGTTTCCGATAAGAACTCAACCATTTTTGTTATTATTCTAAAGTATCTAATGTATCTTTATTTCTCTGGCTGCATTGAAGATTTTAGTTTTTATTTTCAACGATTTGTTCCTATGTGTTTCCTTTGTAATTATCTTTCTTAGGGTTTGTTGAGGTTTAAGATCTATGGATTGTTTTTTTAAAAATCAAATTTGAGAAAATTTTGGCCACTATTTCTTCAAATATATTTCCCCCATTTTATATTTCTGGGCCTCTAATTACACATATGTCACTTATTATCCCGTAGGTCACAGGTGTTCTTTTCATTTGATTTAATCAATTTTTTCCTCTGTGAATTTAGTTTGTATTATTCATATTGATGTATCTTCAAGTTCACTGAATTTTTTTGTGTCTAGAAGCCTGGCCAATACGTTTTTTAAAATTTCAAATATTGTGATACTGTAGTTTTCAATTTTTGAATTTCTTTTGCGACTTTAGAGTTTCCATTTCTCTTCCAAAATACTCCATCTCTTTATCAATTATTTCCATCTTTACCTGTAAATTCTTCTACATATTCATAATATTTTCTTATATTACATGTGTGCTAATTTCAATTACGGGATCATCTGGGATCTACATGTTTTGATTGTGTTTTCTTTTGACTATAGGTCAAAATCTTCACATGTCTTATAATTTTTATCCCATTCCAGACATTTGTGCAAATGAACAGTGGAGACTAATAATATGTAATGTTTTGTTTTGATTTTATTCTGCTGATTTCCCACAGAATACAAACTGTTTCCTCAGTTTGGGTGAGGCGTTTAACATTCAGATTTCTCCAAGAGTCAAGTTGACTCCGGAACTGGGACACAGCTTTAATTATTTTGAGTTTACCTATGTTCACCCCTTCCACGTCCTATTCCACTGCAGCCTTTTTTAATTTTTTATCTTGTCAGAATTGGAGCTAGGAGCCCAACTACAGTTTCAGAGATATTTGATTCACTGTAGCTTTACCTCTGGCAGAGCACTGGAATCCCAGCACGGTGCGACTATGGAGGACTGAATGATATTGCTCTGCTTTTCAGCCTTTCCTCTCACTTTCTTTGTGTAATTTGAGTCTGGGTGGGAGAAGGTAGCCTGGTGGGGCTGAGTGACTTGTCATCTAAGACTGGGCTGTTCCTCTTCACCCCTGCAACTCCACCCACTAATATGTGGGCCACACTCCCGTTACAGGGATGGCTGCCGTACTCTGTTCAGTGATGAAGAGCTCGTCTTTCTCGGGCATTCAGTTCTTAAACATGTCCTTGCATCTCCTTCTCTACTAGCCCCATAGAAAAGTACAGTTTTTCCTCCCCTGAGTTTTTCTTGTAACCATGGGAGCGAAAGTCTTTTGCATCCTTCCACACTCCAGCTGGAAGAGGAAGTACCACTTTCTTTCCTTCATTTTGCTTCACTTTGAAAATGCTTGCATTGAAATAGAAGAGAAGGTAACAAACTTGTCAGGTCCTTCTCTTCAGATGGACCGAATGCCACAGACTCACTTACTGGTGTTGACATCTATTTGCCTTGCTTTTCTTCATATTTCTATTTGCGATTGTTTCCAGAGGTTCTCAGAAACTGACAGAGCCTTCGCGACAGCCCACTTGGCAGGTGGGGGGCGTTTTGCAATGCTGAGTGTTCGCATTACTCCTCCGATTATGTGCTCGTCGGGTGAGACCTAACGGTGAAGTGGGTGACACCATGGCAGACCGGCAACAAGATGGACGCTGACACTAACGTTGCGAATCCTTTTATTTAATAAGATTCATTTACATTTTCAAAAATCAAATAAAACAATCAAAAATCAAAAATTTGGTATTAGAACTAAATGAAAGCAATGAATAAAGAATTGAGATTTTGTTACACATGATTTTTGATACCAAAAATCAAATAAAACAATCAAAAATCAAATAAAACAATCTTACCTTCAAATACTGCAGAGGATGGTCAAGAGAAGAGTGTGATAACGGTACTGTCACAGTGGGCAAAGGAAAAAGTAAACGAGCCCAAAGTTTGGCCCGAAACCCAGCAGCCTTCCTTGTACCAACTGTGACACAGTCTGATTTGTTACTGGGAGACGTGGCTGTGAGGCTGCCGGCCGTGAGGATAGGCTCTACAATCATTCAAAGACTGTTGGATAGTTTCTGCATCTGCACAGAGGTGGACCAGCTTGATGAAACATGTATTCATTACATCCACCCTTATAATCACCCTCAGAAACACAAAAGAATGTCACCGAAATGCTGTTAAAGGAATTAGATTTAATTTATAGAAGACTCAAGCTGCATTAGAAAAGTTAAGTGAAATGCCTAGCAGAATATCCTCAGCGAATCGCTGTCTTCAGAGGAAAATAAAACTGATTTCAAATTTGCTCTATTCCAATCACTCAGTATGTTGATTGCTATTAATAACATTAGAAAAAGCTGACCAAGAAAGAAAAAAAGATACAGAAATAAGCAAGGTTGACTAGTTCATGTTTTAAGAATTAAATGCATTGTTTTTAATTGGAGAGAAAATAGGCTTTCTGCGCACGTCTCCTGCCCGGGGCCGGGCACCGTCCTGCTCCTCAGGGAGAGGCCCCGGAAGCCCACCCTGTGGCGGGATCTGGAGGGGATGAGAGGAACAGCTGGGAAAACGCCGAGATCGCCTGTCTGGGAGCGCCCAGGGCTCACAGCGTGCCTTTGTACAATTCTCTACTAATTCTCAGGAGGGGATGGAGGGGAGCTTTGCTGCCAATAAACGCTGTACTAGCAGCGGGAAGATGCCCTTGCTGGCCGGGACCTGCCACTCCTGTGATATTAGCTCCTGGAGCTGCAACGGGGAAATGGCACCCAGAGAAGACGACGAGGCCCAACTCCTTCAGGTGTGACCGGCGGTGTCTTTGCCCAGCCTGGCATGTCTCTGGTTATTCGTGAAGTCCATCGGAGATGGGACGACTAGCTGTCCCGTTTGCCTGGGACTGGGGACCCAGGAACGCAGGAATTGGGGTGCTAAGACCCAGAGAGGCCCAAGCAAACCCAGACAGTGTGTCCCCTACAAGGGACAGGTCATACTTTTCACCCTGCCTTCTGGAATATCTAGCCCCATGCAATTGGTGAGTTGAACAGCGTTTCTCATGATACAACCAAAGTGTAACTTTCTTTGTTTTCTCCTCTTTCCGACCCCAGCTAATGCTGTCGGGCAAACTTCCACCTGCCCAAAAGACTTCTGGCTGGCCTTTGGGTTTTCGGTTTCTCTTGCATAAAAAGGCAGCTTTCCGTAACTTCACTAGCAAATCCAGTGTCCATTTAGAATTTGTCCCAATCCACGCTCTCAAGTCCGAGATATTAACCAAAGTTCCATACTGATTTC
Source organism: Rhinolophus sinicus (assembly GCF_057876585.1). NCBI lineage: Eukaryota > Metazoa > Chordata > Mammalia > Chiroptera > Rhinolophidae > Rhinolophus > Rhinolophus sinicus. The sequence goes on along the minus strand of NC_142501.1, from coordinate 213,482,649 downwards.
AAGTCAAGCCCTCCTGCCCCTGTACCCCTGTCCTGGGCCTGCTCTGGGCTCGGGTGGGGAGGGGGTGTCTGTTCCCCGCTCCATCCATACTGCATCCCAGCCAGGCGCTCCATTTCTGACCCTTGCAGTTGGAGTGTGGGGTGGGGGAGAGGTCGGAAGGGTCAGGGACGACCTTCTGTGGCCCAACTTTGGGAGCTGGCTTCCTGCAGCTGGGCCTGGGGTGCTCAGCGTCTTCTCTCTGTGGCTGCTTTCATGGGTTCTTGGGGTAGGGACCCTGGCTTCCTTCCTCGGCCTCGAGGAACTGGGGTCCACTCCTGTCTTTGCTGCGGATGCTCTGTCTCTCAGGGTGCCAAGTGAGCGGGCCCAGGGGCCAAGTCTCGTCTCCACTGTCACACCCCGTTACCCCTGAACTCCTGCTGTCACCTGGACGCAAGCAGACCTTGGCTCTGGCCCACTTGTGCTGGGGGGTGGGAGTGGGTGTGACTTCACCTCCTGAGCCTGTTCTATCATCTGACAGTTGGGATAATACTAATAACACCCACGTTGTGAGGCTGGCTGGCTAGGATGATGCCCTGAAAGTTCCCCACACGGGACCCAATTTCACCATGGAAAATGCAGGAAGCACGTGTGGGTGGGGAGGAGCCCACACATGGGGAGAAAGCCAGGTCCTCCCCGAGGTGTCGCTGGGGCTGTCAGTCCCTGGAGGTGGGTGTGGGCCTCCCTCCGGCCTCTGCCTCCCAAACTCTCTGTTGCTGCTGCGAATCCTAGAGCTCTGATCCCAGACTGTGGCTCGTCCACTCATGCACCTGCTGCGCCCCGGCCGGAGAAGGAAGAAGAGCCTCGGGGCTCCTGCCCTCCAGTGCCCGCCCACCTGCCTGGGGACGCTGTGTGCCGCCTGTCACCCTAGGATGCAGAGCTCGGGGGGCAGCTCTCAGTGGTCGCTGGGTCCCAGACAGAGGAGGGCACACAACAGACAGGGTGGCCCCTCCGGCCAGCCATGCCGTCACTCCTCTCCTCCCCGCCAGCTGTGCCCCATGTGGCTTCACTGAGCTGCCCCTCTGGTCCTTGCAGTGCCCTGGTGCATACAGAGCATTTGCGAAGCTTGGAGCCAGCTCGGGGAGGCAGGAGGCCAGGCCGGGCATGACACACACTGGGAAGGCTCTCCCAGCACTTGTGTCCCCGAGCCTCAGTCTCCCTATCTGTAAATGGGTGTGTGCAGGGTTGTAGGGGGATTAAAGGGCCAAGGTGGGCAAAGCACCCAATAGGCACCTAATTGGCATGGCTGTCGGTACCAATCCTGCCAAAGGGAACCCAGCACAGAACCAGGGGCTGTCTCTGCAGGACGTGGCCTTAGCCTGGGACACACTGGACGAGGCCCTGGCCTGTGGCCTCAGCTCGTGCACACATCAGGGATCAACTCAGAGGAAGTCACCATGTTCAGGAAAGGGTCGCTCATTCCTTCGGAATCCTGGTCTGAAAGGAGAGTTCTGGGGCCGCCTGTTCACTGAGCATCCAGGAAAGGAGGCCTCAGACAGTGAGGCGCTGTGTCCACTCGGGAGCGCAGCGTGTAGGACACTGGTGAGTATAGGCCTGCTCATGGCACTCAAGGTGCAACGTTTGGGAATTCATTGTCATTTCCCTGGTTTGAGGGGACGCTTTCTGGTTTATTTCATGTTTATTTTCTGCGAAGGAAAATGCTCTCCTAACACAAGTGACGCTGTGACAGCAGAGACACTTCACAGTTGGGTCTGCACAAGAGGGCGGTGTTCAGGCCACACAGGGGGCTCCCTCTCCTGCTCTGTGAACTTGCCGAGGCCGCCTGCCCGCCAGACCTCCCTGTCGCCGGCCACCAGCACCCTGCATGATCCTTCTTGGGGCCCCAGAAAGAATGAAGTGCGTTACATTGTGGGAACAATGTGTGCTGGTCAGTTATTATACGTTTTGTTCAGTAACAACATGGTCTATTTAATTAACGCCTGTTCCATTTGGTGACAATGTCCCTGATTAACCAGAGTTCTATTGAGCAACAATATGCTCAATTTAATTGATTTCATGCGTTCTGGTTAAAAACATTATGCTTCATTTGATTTATTTCATCTGTTCAGTGATCCTAATGAGTTCCAAAACACAGGGGTACAGCAGAGGGGCGGGGGGTGTTGGGAGATATTTGAGGCAGGGATTCTTGTTCCCTGGAAATCGGGAGGGCCTCCTGAGGGGGGGCTTGGAACCGAGCATCAGATGGGGGCAGGTGCAAACTGGGCCTGGGTGGGACCCTCAGCCCACCCTAAGTGCCCGTGTCCCCTGGTTGCCCCAAGGACCTTGCCCTTGTCTGGTCCTGTGGCCTCCTTGGTTCTTGTTCCAGGGCCCCGCCCTCCCGTCCGTCCCACTGACTTCAGCCTCTCATGTCCACCGTGGCTCCTTCCCCAGGGTGCTTTCCCTTCCGGGGCAGGTCACTGTCCCTGCTCCCCAGTCACCCCCCACCCTCTCTGTTGTCCCTCCCCTCTACACAGCCAAGGGCTTTTCCAGAAACACAAATCTGCCCAGTCTCCTGGATGTGGTTCCCAAACCCTTGCCAAGTGACCCTGCAGGCCTCTCTGCCAGCTGGCCACCTGTGGGCTGGTCTACCGTGAGTTCTTGGAGCCCTAGACGTTGTGGCCCCACGCCTGGCATTCGTGTGGCACAGGTGGGCGCTCTGCAGTGTCTACTGGTCCGTCGTGGTACTTCCTGGTGAGTAGCCCCAGGATGGGGGTGAACAGTGTGGGGGCATAAGACAGATGTGAACTTGCCCTCCTTACAGAGGGGATAGGATGGTGACAGGTGCGTGTATAGGTCTGGAGGGTGCATGGGAGGGGCTTCCTTCCACTTGGGTGGGGGTGGGGTGGGGGGTGTGACACCTGAGCTGAGCTCTGACAGGTGAGGAGGTAGCCAGCAGGTGTGGCAGCAGGTGGCATCTCAGCAGGCCTGCCAAGGACAGGGAGCATGAAGGGCACCAACTGGAGTGGGGGGAGAGGACCTCGGCCCTCAGGTCTGCTGGATGCTCTGACCTGGCCTCATGTCTAGCTGGCACTGAGGGCACCTGGCTGCAAGGTCCCCGGTCCCATCGCCTCAACTCCTGGAAGGCAGAAAGGGGTTCTGTGGAGGGGAGCCTGGACCCAAGCCTCGGGAATCAATCGATTCCTTAGAGCAGACAGTGGGGACTGTGCAGGGCTGCACGGCACCGGCAGGCTGGGGAGAGAGGCTGGCAGTATGACGCTGGGTCCAGGAGGCCCTTCCACGTGGTGTCCAGGGCGTGGGAGCAGGGGGTGCCATGAGCTATCAAGTTTTGGGAGCCAAATCCCAGCTTCTCTGCTTAGTGGTGTGCTGCTGCGGGACCCTGCTCCAGCCTTAGTCTCCATCTGTAAATGGGCTGACACTGACACACCTACCTTGGAGGGTGTGGCTGCATCTAGTGTGAGGGACGCTCCTGGCATAGCTTGACACCAGGTCTTAGCTCCACGGTGGCCAGTGAGGTAATGACTCAGGCTGGTGGCTGGCTGGTGTCCTCAGGCTGAAGCAGGGTGCTGGGAAGATGGCTGAAGGTGCCAGGTGCTGGGCAGGGGAGAGCAGGTGTCAGCCAGGGTGGAGGCGGTGTGGGATGTCCCTTTGCGCATGTGCTGCAGGTAGGGCAGGGGCTGGGGAAGCTGACCTGGTGATATCCATGTGGCAGAGGGAGTAGACACCAGAGAAGTATGTGTGTGCCCCCTCGCGCTCTTCCTCTCTCTCTCTCTCCCTCTCCCTTCATGCTCCCTCACCCTCTCTCCCTTTCTCTCCCTTTTTCTCTGCCCCACAACCCCGGCACCCCTGTCTCTGGGCTGCCCCTGCTCTCCCAGCCCTAGAGGCGGTGCCTGGCCCCCGCCCTGCTTTTCTATCTCTGCTCTACACCACCCCTCTGGATCCTCTGCAGATCGGGCCTTTACTGGACTCGAGTTCTCAAGTTTCCCCGTTTGAGAATGCCATGTGTTTCCTCCTGGGACCCGAAGTAATAACACAAGACCTAATGATGAAGAGCTGCCAAAGAAGGACTTGGGAGGGACAGGGGGAGAGGGAGAGAGAGACACACAGTGGTATCCTCGGAGTCAAACAAAGCAGATGACACACTCAGAAGAGGAAGGGGACAGGAGCAGAGCTTCAGCAAGTCGCCAGGGTGTGCAGAGTTTGGAGAGTGGACAGGCAGCGAGTGGAGTATTTAAAGGGGAAAGCAGGCAGGAGAGAAGGAGGCGTGGTGAGGCAGAAGGAAGGAGCAGAGGGTCCAGCATTGGCGCAAGGACACAGAGGCTGAACAGGAGTCCAACCCAAGGCGGTGGCTGGGACAAGCCCAGAGAAGGCAGAATTCCAAGAGGCGGGAGCGTGGCATGATCAGAAGGGGGCAGTGGTCTCCGACTGCTCTGACTGCTCTCCTGCCCACCCCTTGTACAGAGGGTTGGACGTGGGAGCTTGTCTCAGAAGACTACAGACTGGGGGGCCTTAGAGAGAACAGGAACTACTTTCTCACGGTTCTGGGGGCTGGAAGCCTGAGATCAAATCGCCAGCAGATTCGGAGTCTGCTGAGAACCCGCTTCCCGATTCATGGACAGTGTTTTCTTTCTGTCACCTCACAAGGTGGAGGGGACAAGGGGGCATTGTGGGGTCTGTTTTATAAGGTACTAATCCCCCTCATGGTGGCTCCACACTCATGACCCAATCACATCCCCAAAGCCCCACCTCCAAATACCATCACGTGGGGGTGTTAGGCTTCAGCACATGAATTTGGGGCGGGGACAGACATTCACTCCATAGCAGTGCTGTTGTAGAGACAGTGGCCCCCAGCCTCAGAGTCACCGTTTCCTGCCCTCTGTTAGCAGAGCAGGGGCATGTGCTTCTACCAGTGCCAGTTCCACATTCCATGGTGCTGTCCAGGTATTTCATTTGCAAACCCGGGGGAAGGTGCGTACTGATAACGTCCCAGGTCGTGAAAACACTGCCCTTGCTGTCATTCTGGGAGCATAACTTAGACGTCCTTGTTGTTGGGTCAGTGGAGGGACTGGCGTGTGATGGCTGGTGGCTTTGTCGTCATGCTGTTACATGCAACCCAGCAGGCTCCAGCCGGGTTTGGTGCTGGCGGCAAAACGGGAAGCCAGGGCCTAGCTAATCAGGAGTCCTGGCCTTGATATCCCCCGCCACTCCCCGCGCTTAGATCGTACAGTACACGTCCGGTGCACTGCTTCCTGAAAATACTCTGGTGGGTCACTAGGAGGAAAGGAAACGGAATTTGCAAACAGTGACTGCGGGGGAAGAAGACAACTGGAGGCAGGGAGAGCTGCCTGGAAGACCTCCGGGGGACAGAGGCGGGAGTCTGGGCGAGACGAGGGAATCAGGTCCCCGGGGCTGGGCACCCCACCTGCCTGCCCTCTGCCCCCTGTTGGAGGACCGGGGGGACACCGCACTTCCTATCTGCTCTTCTTTAAAAATAAAACGATTTCCCGTGGGATGCAGTCTCCACGAACACCAAAGTCCTCAAAGTCCGCGGAAGGCAGTCGGGAGGACGGGGCGGGACGGCCTTGGCGGGGGCACAGGAGACTGGGCGGAGGTCGAGAGGGGACCCGAGCTGGGGGTCGGGAGGGGACTCGGGGTTAGGGTTCGGGAGGGAACCCGGTGTCGGGGAGACTGGAGGGGACCGAGGCGGGGGCGCAGGGCTTACACTGGAGAAGCTGGATCAGCTGCCACAGCTTGAGCAGCGGAAGTCCCGCCCCTGCTTGGCAGACCCCGCCCCTCGATCCGCCCCCTCAGGCCCCGCCCCTCGCTTCTTCTCACCCTTGTCTTCTGTATGCTCCGCCCCTAGGGCCGACGCGCATCCAGTTTCCCGCCCCCTGGAGGGTCCGAACCCCCCCATACACCGCGCACTGCTGCCCCCTCCTGAGACCCGCCCACGCCCTTGGAGGCCACGCCCATCTCGGTCTGAGACCACGCCCACGCACGACCACGCCCTCCGAAGGACCCGCCCAATCGACCCCTCCCCGGGCCCGCCCCTTGCTCCGGGCCGCGGAGGCTGAGGGGACCGTTGGGCGCGCGGGCGGCGCGGTCTCCGCCGGCGGAGGGAACGGCCGGTAGGTTGCGGGCCGGAGGCAGGGCCGCCCCGCCTCCGCTTTCTTTCTTTTCTAGGCGCGCTCTCGCGCCCTTCGCGGGCCGGCCCCGCCCAGCGCGGCGGAGGCTTGAAGGGGCGTCCGGCCGGGTCCGGCCCCTCAGGGCCGCTGTCTCCTCGGGGACCCGGCCCCCGGGCCGCCGGCTCCTCTCCTTTTGTTCCCGGGCCCAACTCCGGGGACTTGTCGTGGGCCCGGCGCGGGTGTGGGTCGCTGTGAAGCCGGCCGGGTCCCGGCGGGAGTGGACGGGCCGGGGCCGGGGCCGGGGCCGCAGCGTTCGGGGCGAGGACCCGGGCCTGCGTGCCCACCGCGTCCGCTCGCTGCCTGCGGGGTCCTGGTTTCCTGGCCGAACCTAACAGGCGCCGCATTGTTTGGGCAGAGGCTGTCTCCAGAGACCCCAACTCTGGAAATGAGCTGCCGCCGCCTGCCTGCCGGTCCCCGGTCCCAGGCTCTTGCGGCTCAGGGGTGGTGGGGTGTAGACAGAGCAGCCCAGAGTTGTGGGGTGTAGACAGAGCACCCAGAGTTGTGGGGTGTAGACAGAGCAGCCCAGAGTTGTGGGGTGTAGACAGAGAGCAGCCCAGAGTTGTGGGGTGTAGACAGAGCGGCCCCAGAGTTGTGGGGTGTAGACAGAGCGGCCCCAGAGTTGTGGGGTGTAGACAGAGCAGCCCGGAGTTGTGGGGTGTAGACAGAGCAGCCCGGAGTTGTGGGGTGTAGACAGAGCAGCCCGGAGTTGTGGGGTGTAGACAGAGCAGCCCGGAGTTGTGGGGTGTAGACGGAGCGCCCAGAGTTGTGGGGTGTAGACAGAGCACCCAGAGTTGTGGGGTGTAGACAGAGCACCCAGAGTTGTGGGGTGTAGACAGAGCAACCCGGAGTTGTGGGGTGTAGACAGAGCAGCCCAGAGTTGTGGGGTGTAGACACAGTGGCTCCAGAATTGTGGGGTGTAGACAGAGTGGCCCCGGAGTTGTGTGGTGTAGACAGAGCAGCCCAGAGTTGTGGGGTGTAGACAGAGCACCCAGAGTTGTGGGGTGTAGACAGAGCAGCCCAGAGTTGTGGGGTGTAGACAGAGCACCCAGAGTTGTGGGGTGTAGACAGAGCGGCCCCAGAGTTGTGGGGTGTAGACAGAGCGGCCCCAGAGTTGTGGGGTGTAGACAGAGCAGCCCGGAGTTGTGGGGTGTAGACAGAGCAGCCCGGAGTTGTGGGGTGTAGACAGAGAGCAGCCCAGAGTTGTGGGGTGTAGACAGAGCAGCCCAGAGTTGTGGGGTGTAGACAGAGAGCAGCCCAGAGTTGTGGGGTGTAGACAGAGCGCAGCCCAGAGTTGTGGGGTGTAGACAGAGAGCAGCCCAGAGTTGTGGGGTGTAGACAGAGCAGCCCAGAGTTGTGGGGTGTAGACATAGCGGCTCCAGAATTGTGGGGTGTAGACAGAGAGCAGCCCAGAGTTGTGGGGTGTAGACAGAGCAGCCCAGAGTTGTGGGGTGTAGACAGAGAGCAGCCCAGAGTTGTGGGGTGTAGACAGAGCAGCCCAGAGTTGTGGGGTGTAGACAGAGAGCAGCCCAGAATTGTGGGGTGTAGACAGAGCAGCCCGGAGTTGTGGGGTGTAGACAGAGCACCCTGAGTTGTGGGGTGTAGACAGAGCAGCCCGGAGTTGTGGGGTGTAGACAGAGCAGCCCGGAGTTGTGGGGTGTAGACAGAGCAGCCCAGAGTTGTGGGGTGTAGACAGAGCACCCAGAGTTGTGGGGTGTAGACAGAGCACCCAGAGTTGTGGGGTGTAGACAGAGCAGCCCGGAGTTGTGGGGTGTAGACAGAGCAGCCCGGAGTTGTGGGGTGTAGACAGAGCAGCCCGGAGTTGTGGGGTGTAGACGGAGCGCCCAGAGTTGTGGGGTGTAGACAGAGCACCCAGAGTTGTGGGGTGTAGACAGAGCACCCAGAGTTGTGGGGTGTAGACAGAGCAACCCGGAGTTGTGGGGTGTAGACAGAGCAGCCCAGAGTTGTGGGGTGTAGACACAGTGGCTCCAGAATTGTGGGGTGTAGACAGAGTGGCCCCGGAGTTGTGTGGTGTAGACAGAGCAGCCCAGAGTTGTGGGGTGTAGACAGAGAGCAGCCCAGAGTTGTGGGGTGTAGACAGAGCAGCCCAGAGTTGTGGGGTGTAGACAGAGCAGCCCAGAGTTGTGGGGTGTAGACAGAGCAGCCCAGAGTTGTGGGGTGTAGACATAGCGGCTCCAGAATTGTGGGGTGTAGACAGAGAGCAGCCCAGAGTTGTGGGGTGTAGACAGAGAGCAGCCCAGAGTTGTGGGGTGTAGACACAGTGGCTCCAGAATTGTGGGGTGTAGACAGAGTGGCCCCAGAGTTGTGGAGGGTGGACAGAAACCCCAGAGTGGGCTGCCTGGCCTGGCACCTGCCTGGCTGCTCTGCAAGGATGTGCCCTTGGGCAGGTCCTGTCTGTGCCCCACTTTCCTCATTGGTGGGTGGGGTTCGTCATGGGACGTGCGGTGGGGCAGGCAGGTCCTGAGTGGATCTGCCTGGAGCCCTTAGCGTGGTCAGTGTCAGTTACCTGCGTGGTCGCAGCTGCTGTAACTCAAAGCCCACTTGTAAGGCCCCAGACCTGCAGGAGGGCGGCAGTGAGGTCTGCGTGGAAAAGGGCCACAACTTGCTTCCGAGAGGAGAGAAGGGTGGTGAGGCAGGTCCCCGGGCAGGGGTGACGTCCTGGAGTCCTGTGAGCTTTACAAAGGGTCTGAGACTCAGCCTAGAGTGCGCAATGGGTGGAGGGTGGCGAGGAGGAGAGGATGTGTTTGTTTTACTTTGGAAACACAGTTGTCACGTCACAGTGTGAAGTTTCATAAAAATGCCTCTCTGCCCTGTGGTTTTAAGGACGAGAGATAATGGGCCTTGAGTGCCCGCAAGGACCTCTGCTTCAGGGTTGCTCCTCAGGTGGTGACAGCCTGTTGTTGAGGCGTCCACTGCCACGGCACTGGGTGACTGCCGACGCGGGACACCTCTGGGTGGGGCTGAGGAAAGACCACGGACTTGGGCTGTGGAGGGGCTGGGAGGAAGGGGCAGCGGCAGGTGGCTGGAGGGCTCAAGGTGGCAGTTCCGTGGGGCGGGTCAGGAGGTGAGGAGGGAGACGCTGAGCAGGCCTGTGTGGCAGAGAGGCGGGGGGCTGGAGGCTCATGGGCCTCAAGGTCAAGGGTAGGCCTGTTCCCCTTTCTAGAATGATGGCATCTGAGAGGATGGCGTCAGTAGCCAGGCAGAGGAGCAGCTAGGGGGCTGGTGAGGGCCACAGGACATGGCCCCAGTCCCAGGCAGGGACTGTGATGTCGGGAGGTGGGGCAGCTCCAGTTTTGGGGTGAAGGTGCTCAAGACGGCCGTGAAGGAATAATGAAAGGAAGCGAGGCTGTGCCCACAGCCTGCACCTCCACTGCAGAAGGTGACAGTGTGTTCATTTCTGATTTTACTGTATTTTGACATGTATCTTTGTCTGAAAAGGGCCAAACAAAACAGAGTGAAGGAGAAAGCAGCGTGTTAGTTATGACAACACATTCTGTGTGGCAAGCACAGAAACAGTGAGCCGGAGTATTTTCATTTTCATTGAATTTGGTGGCATTCCTGTAAGCATTTTACTTTCTTAATTAGCATGTGTGTGATTCTCATGGCTGCTGAAACAAATTACCACCCACTTGGGAGCTTTAACGACAGGAATTTATTCCTTCACAGTTCTGGATGCAAGAAGTCGGAAATGGGTCTCACTGGGCTGAAACCCAGGGGAAGCTTCGGGAGGTTCCAGGGAGAATCTGTTCCTGTCCCTTTTCAGCTCCTGGAAATTGTCCTCAGTCCTTGGCCCCGCCTGACAGCCCAGTGCCCACCGCCCTCGCTTCCGCCGCTGTCACATCCGATCTTCAAGTCCCCCTCTTACACCCCAAGGACACTTGTGATCGCTCACGTCCACTCCCACCTGCATAACCCAGGATCCTCTCCCAACTCAGGATCCTTGAGTTCATCACACCTGCAAAGTGTTCCCTGTTAGGTGACATTCACAGTTCCAGGGGCCAGGACCTGCAGTCTCTGGGGACTACCCCTGAGCCTAGCACAGTGCTCCTGACTGCTTCTGGAAGGACTGTGGTTCTTCCCACTCCTCCCCTGGTCCCTCGGGCACGTCTGTCAGAGGGGCTGCCACTGCCCCTGTGTCCAGATGGGCTTAGTGGTTTCCCTGCTCTGCCCTGGAGGAGAGACTGGGGCTGTACTGGGAAGGGCATCCCAGGAAAGAAGATAAGTCTGGCTTGGGGTTCAAGTCTGGTAGATCACTCATTTTTTACCTTTCGGGGTTGGTGGCCACCAGGGCTTTGGCCATCTGATGAAAACTATAGTCTCCAGAAGTATACACACATGCACACGTGATTTTAATATGGACACAAGTTTTCCTGTGATTTTCAGGGGGTTCACATTTCAAAAGTTCACCAGCTTCATCCATGAAGGAGGCCCTGTGCTCCAGGCAGAGAACTCTTCTCTTGGAGCTCTCTCAGAGAAAACATGGAGTTTGTCCTGTTTTCCTTCCTTCCCTCCTTTCCAGGGGCCTTGCTCTCCCCAACCCTGTACACATGGTGATTTCCCGATGTGTGTGCTTCCCCATCTTTTTCCTTGTTTACACATTTGTAGACATACAGACACATGCACACACAGACACACACTCCATGTTATTTACATATCTTTTTCTACGTCTTGTTTTTGTCTTTTATTCTTCCGGGACACTAGCTGAAGCTAAGCCTACTGATATAAGAATCAGACCGTAGTCCTTCTGTCCTGCTTCTCCTCATCTCTGAGATGCAGTCATCTTCAGATATAGCTGCTAATTAAGCTCCTCTTTTAAACTATGTATGTAGACATTATCTTTTGATTTCTCTCAAAGGTGTGGAGGAAGCGTTAGCTTTCCTCTCTATCCATCACTGCTCCTCCTCCCTCCATTTCCCAACGTTACCATATCACCTTTTGGTTAAACCAGTGGTCAGTGCTTATCTTTTTTATGGCTCTATTGTTCATTACCGAACCGCACAGTGCACTTGAGCACAACTCCTTTCTCATCCAACCCTGTCACTCATCTATCCCCAAACTCCTTTTCCTTACATCCAGCACGCGCCCCACCACACCCCTTTTGTGGTTGTTGGGAGACTTCTTTCCCAGAGTCCCCTTCCTGCCCCAGTCTTCTGGTCCCAGAGACCTGCATGCAGTGCCGACTAGGTTTCTCTGTGCTGCTCTCCCTCTGTGATGGGCCTGTGCTCTGGGCCCCTGTGTTCTGTCTGGGCTACTCCTTCTTTTGTTGCAGTACATGCTCTTGACAACTAAGAAATGTTACATAGATTTTTCTTTTGTCTTTGATTTAAAAAATACCTTTACCCTTCAGTTAACTTTTAGTTTAGCTGGGTATAGAAATCTACTGAAAAGTATTTCCTCAGCATTTTGAAGATGTGGTTTCACTGTATTTAGTTTCCAGCACTGGTGGGAAGTCTGTTCCTTTCTGATTTCAGTTCTCTGTGTGGGATCTGGCCCCACGGAGCTCATAGGAGCGGGTTTTGTTCCCTGTGTTCTGCAATGTCCCAAGATGGTACTTGTTCTCATTACTGTGGGGGTCGGTGGGAAGCACGTGGTGGCCCCTTCAGGTTGAGGACTGATGTTTCATATCATTCCAAGATCATTTTCTTCCAATTTTGTATCTTCTCTTTCCTGAACTCATTTATTTGGAGGTTTGATTTCCTGGGCTGATGCTCTAATCTCCTGATCTTTTCTCCTTTTGTTGGTCTCTTTGATGTTTGTCCTGCTCTTGGGAAATTGCTTTCCATCATCTTCCAACTCTCCAATTAATCGTTTTATTTCCATTATCCTTTTTGTTTTTCAAAAGTTCTTTTAAATTTTGATTTCCTTTTTCTATTTTTAAAAATAACGTCTCGTTCTTCATTTAAAGATGTAAGATCTTATCTTTTAGAAGATAATAATTAAGAATACTATGAGTTTTTATTCTGTTTTTTCTTTGTTTTTCCTTTTGTCCTTCTGTTTGCACTATACTATATTCTCCATGAAACCAGGGATTTTTTTTTCCCCTCATAATTATTCGTGGTTGAATTCAAACACCAAAATGCCTGGCACATAGAAGGAACACTGCATAGTGTTTTGATCTGCTGTATTAGTACTGATTTTTGGCGGGTGAGGATTCAGATAGTTCTAACCGTTGCTGAGAAAGGTGTTAAATAACATTGACTGTCGATTGGTCTCCTTCTGCCTTTAATTCTTTCCAGTTTGGTTCATGTATTGAAGCTCTATTATTAGGCTCCCACACGTTATGGTGATGCTCTTCCTGATGAATGGAGCTTTCGTGTCTAAGTCTATTTTGTCTGATATTAAGACAGCTCCTCCAGCTTTCTCATGTTTGTTGTTTTCATGGTATAGCTTTTCCATTCTTTTACTCTCAGCCTACTCGTGTCTTTATATTCAAAGTCAGCTTCTTATAAAGCGTATAGTTAGATGGGTCTTGCCTTTTTATCCAGTCTGATAGTTTTTGCTTTTGAATGTGAATGTTTTATCTATTTATATTTTTTGATGTTTAATATCCCCCAATTGAAGACTTTTTTGTTAGCTAATAAATAAAGAATAAACACCATTTTTTCCAAAGCAGCTTGGAGGGTGAGGCATAAATAATATTTGGAATACTCTTAAATCCAATTCTAAAAAGTGTTCATTATGGAAAATATTGAATAGATACAGAGTAAACAGAAGAATATGATGAACTCATATATACCTGTCACTCAGCTTGAACAATTGTTGATGTCCTGCTATTCTTTTTCAGCTCTACTCCACGCACTCCTCACTCCTCTCATTGCAAAGTTTTTTATTTCCATTTCATATGAATATTAATATGGCTGATCTGTGTCGCCCACTTTGTATTCTATTTGCCCTATTTTTTGTTGTTGCTGTTTTTCCTTTCCTGTCTTGTTTTGGGTTAATTGACTATGTACTTATATGTACACACACACACACACACACACACACACACATATGTACATGCACATAATATATGTGTGTATTTGTAATATACATACACATTTTTTAGTATTCTATCTTAATTTCTCTATGGGCTTCTTGGCTATACTTCTTTGCATTACTTTTTTTATTTATAATTATTAATTATGGTAATTAATTATATTAATTTATTTATAATTATTTTTTTGTCAGACAAACATGGTTTTTTTTGGTTTTTCCAGGACTTTATTGGGGAACAGTGTGTACTTCCAGGACTTTTTTCCAAGTTAAGTTGTTTTCCTTTCAATCTTAGTTGTGGAGGGTGCCGTTCAGCTTCAAGTTGTTCTCCTTTCAGTCTTAGCTGTGGAGGGTGCAGCTCAGCTCCAGGTCCAGTTGCCGTTGCTAGTTGCAGGGGGCGCTGCCCACCATCCCTTGCAGGAATCGAACTGGCAACGTTGTGGTTAAGAGGACGCGCTCCAACCAACTGAGCCATCCGGGAGCTCAGCGGCAGCTCAGCTCAAGGTGCCTGTTCAATCTTAGTTGCAGGGGGTGCTGCCCACTATCCCTTGCGGGACTCGAGATGTTGAACCGGCAGCCTTGTGGTTGAGAGCCCACTGGCCCATGTGGGAATCGAACCGACAGCCTTTGGAGTTAGGAGCATGGAGCTCCAACTGCCTGAGCCACCGGGCCAGCCCCACATTACTTTTTAGTAGTCTAAAATATCTTACTGTAGTCTGTTAGGTTAATTTTGTAACACTTTACCTAAAATGTAAGGATTTTTGTCATAGTAAGTTCCATTTATTCTCCCTTGAGCTATTCTTGTCTTCATATTACGTCTACATGTTGTAAACCACACAACACAGTGTTACAATTTTTGCTTTAAAAAAATCATATGTATTTTAAAGAAATTAAGAAAAGAAAGTATTTTAAAATATTTAGTCACATGTACACCATTTCTAGTGTGCTCCATTCCTTCTTGTAGATTTGAGTTTCCATCTGGTATCATTTCTCTTCAGCTTGAAACACTTCCTTTAGCATTTCTTGCCTGTTGATGATAAATTCTCTCAGTTATCATTTATCTGAAATGTCTTTATTTTCCTTCAATTTTAAAGGCTCTTCTTGCTGGATATAGAATTCTGGGTTGCCAGTTTCTTTTTCCCTGCTCTCTGTGTTGTTCTAACATCTTCCGGCTGCCCTTGTTTGTAATGAGACGTTAGCGCTGGCTTCACTGCATTGTCCCTGCGTGTCCTTGGTGACGCTGCTTTCCAGTTCTTCTCTTTGTGTTCCAGTAGTTGGACTGATGTGCTTAGGAGGTGTTTCTCTGTATTTATCCTGCTCAAGGTTTGTTGAACCTCGTGGATATATACATTTATAATTTTTTACTAAGTTTGGGGGAAATTTGGTCATTGTTGCTTCAGATATTTTTCTATCCCACTTGTTCTCCTCTCCTTTTGGTACTCCTGTTGCATTTATGTTTGATACTGTCCCACAGGGCATTCAGGCCCTGTCCATTTAAAAAATCATTTTTGCCTGTTTTTCATATTGCATAATTTCTATTGATCTATCTTCAAGTTAGTTCACCCTTTCTTCTGTCTCCACTCTTTTGTTAAGTCCATTTGGTGAGTTTTCAAATTTGTTACTGTAGTTTTTATTTCCAGAATTTTCACTTGCTTCGTTTTTATTGTTTCCATCTCTCTACTGAGATATGCCATCTGTTTATTGTGACTGCATTTTCCATTAAATCCTTGATCACACTATATTAGCTGCTTTAAAGTTCTTATCTGCTAATTTTAACCCCTGGGTTATCTCAGGATCAATTTCTGTTGACCTCTTTTTCTCTTGACTGTGGGCCACATCTTCCTGTCTCTTTGAAGATCTAGTAATAGTTGATTCTGTGCTGGACATCATGGGTGATCCATTGTAATGACTTTTTTTTTGTGTGTGAAGAGTTGATTTTTGTTCTGGGAGTTCATTTGTCTGGACTCAAACTGAAATCTCTGCTGTGATCTCCACTTGGTGAGCTCAACCCACCAGTTGCCTCCTCCTGTTCCTTGTGCGTGGACAGCTCGGGCTGGCCCAGGACCTGGCAGAGTTTATGAATGGATTCCAGGGCTTCCTCTCCTCAGCGCCCTCCTTTCTGAGATGGTGCTATGTCCCCCTCTCTTTCTAGGCGCCCTGCCTTGCCCATCTCCATTCTCTGACTCAAGCCAGGAGGAGAGCAGCCTTCTGCCTGTGCTGCAGTCACTTGTACAGACGCACAGCATAGCATTTTACCCACTGCAGTTTCTTCGAGGGGAGAACACCTCCCCCCAGTTTCTGCTCCCTCTTCACAGCTCTCCAGTACCTTCAGATAGTCGGTCTTTATTTTGTACCTGATTGGAATTTGATTGAGCAACAAAGGAGAACGCAGGAGGCTTTGTCACCGCACGGACAGACTGGGACTCGTGGTCTGTTGGTTCGTAGGCATTGAACTTGGGGTTTACTTGTTTCTCCCCTGGAGAATTGAGTAATCAGGGAGTGAGGCCCTCTACCCTAAAAGAAGCTTCCTTACGAAATTGTGGGTGAGCTAAGCCCACGGCTGGCTCTGCTGCGTGTTAGCCTCAACAGGTGCCCGTCTCCGTAAGGAAAGGAGTTTGACGAGCGTGGTGGCAGTAGAGGCTGAGCGTTTCCACTGTCTTCCTCGGGCACCACTTAGCAGTGAGGCCCTGGCAGGTGGCCCCGGGCCTGGCGTGTTTACTAGGTGTCGGGCTCTGTCTGAGGCCTGAGGGCAAGAGCATTGCCTTTCGGTACCATGTTCTTTACCGCATCCTGTTGTCTAGTTTGACCTTGTGCAAACTCCTCTGTGCTGCAGTTTCTCTCACTAAACGAGCAGTTGTGAGGATTAACTGGGCGACGTGTGTAAGACGGTGGGAGCTGGGCCTGACACCGGACGCTCTCAGTACCCGTGAGCGACGTTGTGCTGACGTCGTGCTTAGGCTTGCAGGGTCATTGCTGGGAGTGGGTCTGTGCCCAGGTAGGCGCCCTGGCCTTCATGTGGCTCATCTGTGTCTGGCGCGGCTGGAGGAATGAGCCGCGGGAGACTAAGCTGGGTCTGTGGGAATTTATTGGGTGTGTTTGAGCTGCGGGAGGTGAGGCGAGAGCCGAGGGGAAAGATCATAACCTCCCCCAGCAAAGGGGGGGTGGCTGTTCCCCTTCAGTCTTCAGGGGGTTTCGTTGACAAAGATTTCAGGGCAGGCCAAGCCCTCCAGCTCCACCCCAGGCCCAGGCCCCTAGGAGATAGAGCCAGACGGGCTCCAGACAAGATGGCTTTTCAGATAAGGTTTCTGCTCCTGGCCTCAGCGTGGCTTACCACAATGTGACTCCACCTGAGCGCAGTCAGCACAGCCACGGCCGGGACACGGTTTCCCAGGGAGCAGTGGGCAGAGGGAGGTGCCCGCTTGCCAGAGCCCTGCATCCCTTTTTGCCTGGAGTCCAGTCCAGAGGACGGTCTGTGGACGTAAACGTGTAGCAGCCAGCCTGCTTCCTCACTGCGATGGGGGGCAGTAGGGCCGGGAGGAGGAAGGAGGGTGTCACTTTCCTAGGGCTGTTGTAACGAAGCACCACAGACTGGGGGGCTTACAACAGCAGCCATTTACTCGCTCACAGTTCTGGTGGCCAGACGTCCATGTCAAGGTGTGGGCAGGGCTGTGTTGCTTCTGGAGCCTCCAGGGGAGGGTCCTTCCTGCCTCCTCCAGCTTCTGGGGGCTGCAGCCGTCTGGGCCTGTGGCTGGTCCTCCAGGCTCTGCCTCTGTCTTCACACGGCCCTCTTCCTGTCTCAGCCCCTCTCACTGTCGGGCTAACCCAGGAGCATCTCCTCACTCAGAGTCCTTAACTTAATCCCGTCTGCAAAGATCCTTTGTCCAAATAAGGTCACGTTTCCCAGGTTCGGGGATTAGGACCTGATGTGTTTGGGGCCACCATTCGCCCACCTCACCCTGCCTGGATGTGGGAGGTGAGGAGCCATCTGGGGTCCTGAGGGGGTGGGGCCTCCTCTGTCCTCCTTTGCTCCCAGCGCCCTGTGTGCGGGCCTGTGGCTCTCAGCTTTTCCCTCCTTCTCCATGCTGCCCTGGGCGCGGGCAGGTTTTCTTGTCTTAACAGTGACGGAGAAAGACACGGAGAGCAGAAAGATCTCCTTGAGCCCCAGTGAGAAAACCAGACAGGCCAGGCCAGCACCCGTGGCTTTCTCATCTCAAACCCCAGAGGGAATGACTGCATTTGTATGTGGGAGGGGAATTGCACGTAGGAGGCTTGAAATGAGACCCATTTGATGAGGAGGAAATTGTTCTCAGTCTTTCCTGGGCCTTTGGGGGTGAGGCGGGGTGGCAGACGAGGCTGGGGATTGAGTGGGGCAGGGGCACACAGGGCTTAGCCTGCCCACCCTGTCCTGGGCCTGTCCTGGGCTTTGCCCATGGAGGCGTGTGGGGGGGCCAGCCAGGCTCCAGCAAGGAGGAGCTCAGGGAGACTGGCGGGGGGCGTGGGCGCTGCAGTGTGGCCAGGCAGGAGGGGCAGCCTCAGCCGCCCCCACCCGCCCAGACTGGCCAGATAACGTGCTCTGCGCAATGTTTGGGACATATTGACACTAAGCAGTTACTCGCCTTTTATTCAAAATTCAACTGGGTATCCTAGTTTTACTTGCCAAACCCGGTAACTCTATTTAGAGTCCCACTTTGCCCAGGTTTTAAAACCACAGACAGAAATAAATATCAAGCAGAGATAAAAGAAAGTCAAATGATAATGGCAGTGGAAGGCAGAGATGATATAACCTTCATTATTCTGAGATTTGTTGACCTAGAATTTGTTTCTGGAATCAGAAAAAGCCCTTCAGTTCCCTCAGCTGTAGATCCTGAAAGTTCGTAGCTCAGCTTGTCCTGCCCCTCGCACGGCTTCCCCTCAAACCTGTCACCGTCCTGACGTCCACATGTGTGCCCGCAGCCTGCACGTGTCCTCAGTGCGTGTACCAATGCTGTGTGCACCCACTGCGCCGCCTCAGAGACACGGAAGGCTGCTCAGTGAGGTCCCTGGGCTGACCAGTGAGCAGAGCGTGGGGCCCCCTGGGCCGCGGCGCAGCTGGGGGCGTCTCAGACCCCACCTCCTCCCTGACGACCCTGCCAACTCCCGCAGCCGGCACCAGCCACCACACACCGCCACTATGAAATAACCCCCTATTCTTATCCGCGGGGTCTGATGTCTGTAGTTATTTTCCATGAGAGAGCTTGTGTACATTTGTTTCTCTTGATTGTTACCTGTGGAATTTGCTTGATGTAGACTTTACATGACAAAGGATTAGAATCAACATGTGATACAGTTGACCCTTGGACAGCGCGGGTTTGAGCTGTGCAGGTCCTCTCACAGGCGGGCGTTTTCAGTAAATATCCAGTCGGCTGTCCGTCTCCCCGGGTTTCGCATCCGCGGAGTCAACCAGCCACGATGGAAGCAGTATTTCTGATCCGAGTTGGGGATCCTCGGATGCGGAAGGCCGGCTGTGTACGTCGTTTCATGCCGTTTTATGTGAGGGGCTTGAGCACCTGCTGGGGGGGTGGTGTCTGGAACCACCTCCCCCACCCCCCACCCCCGCAGATACCTAGCGACTGTAGTTAAGTTTTGGGGGGAGTCAAAATTACACTCAGATTTCGACTATGGTGGGGGTTGGCGCCCCTCACCCCTGCGCAGTTCAAGGGTCAACTGCATATTAATATTTTTGAACCAGTACAATGGACCTTTGTAATTTAAAACAATGTCTTTTCTGCTGAATCTAGACTTTCTTCTCCGCACATGAGAAAAAGGGAACATCCTGTGCTAGAGATGCTGCTTGGCCTCCTCGTGTGGGCGGGGGACAGTGGGAAGCTGTGATAAAATATTCAAGCAGCTGGGCAGGTATCCTGTTCCCACAGGCCCTTGTGTTCCAGGGCTGTGGTCGCTCCCTTCCTTGGGGGCAGCCCCTCGTTCCCCTGCAGCCTGAGCTGCACGGGGGGCACACAGCTGCCCGTGTCTTCGTGGGGCCGTAGATGGCTCAGTGCTAAGAAGGCCGAGTTGTGCTGTGGGGAAGGAAGAAGGAGCTAGGCGAGTTAATGTTTTACACTGTCCTGATGGGGTGAGTATAGCGTCAGCATAACTGTGTTTCTTCAACTCTGTATCACTTTCGGCATTCTGTTTCCTTTTTACATTATTAGACTGGGAGTAATAATTGTGTGTACACTTTTCTCATGTGTTCAAAGAAATGAAACATTCTTCGATTTGCCAGTCTGTAATTTCTTCTCTCCCTGTCTTATTTCTCTCTCCTCTCTCCTGGTTACGTGTGTTCGCTGTACTTCCGAATTCCACGAGCTGCTTTCCTGTTGGTATAAATTCTTGTCCTTCCCTATCTGCCGCGCGGCTGCTTAGTTGGCGGTGAGCCAGGCTGGGAAGGCGGAGGGGACCTGCTCCCGGAGACCAAACCGGGCATCCGATACGTGCCCGAGGCTGGCCTCTTGGTTTCTTGAAGTGGTAACACCTCAAGAATTGACATTTGAAAAGAAAAACCAACACAAAAACTCTGCATAACAAAATGCTGAACTGGGACTTTTATATATTGTACGCGTCTGTTCAGCCTACTGTAAATTATTCCACAAGCATGCATACTAATAATTTGGTCGGCTCCCGACCGACCTGCTCCCTAAGCTTACATTAATGGTCATATTTGGGAGATGACACTCCCAAGGAATTGAGATAGACTCTTTGAGAATGAGGCAAATCATTTCTGTCAGCAGCAGAAATGCTCCGAGGGGCGTCAGTTTCTACACAGGCTTTTGCTTGTGCGCTGGTGGTAAAAAGAGAGGCACAGCGGAAACGGCCTTGGCAGTGAGTCCAGCCCTTGTCTTCTGTCGTGGTGGCAGACAGGTGCTCGGGCCTCGGTTTGCTCGTGTGTATGATGGCGTTGTTTTCCTCTTCAGCTGTGAGGCCGTGATTGCTTAGGTAGTCGTCCCGCAGAAGTCATGTATTAGCCCGTTGTTTCCATTCTGTAGTCAGTTTATCTCTGGGGTACGCAGTGGCATTTCCTCCATCACCTCCTCACAGATTAGACTAGAGGGAGCATGAAACACACGTGGCCACGCATTGCTTCCTAGAAATAAGTAGAGTGCTGTTTTTATGTATTTGTGGCAGGAACGGTAACAAATTAAGTCCTGACATTAGCTTTTGCATTATATGGTGCATTAGTTACCTACTGCTGTGTAACAAACCACTCAACTGCGGCCGCTTACAGCAGGCGTTTGGCACCTCAGGAGCCGGGGGAAGGCCTTCTTGGGTCCTCTGCCCCAGGTCTCACACAGGTGTCGCCAGGCTGAGGTGGATGCAGACCCGCTTCCAGGCACACTCCGAAAACCCCCCTCCAAGGCCAGCGGTGTGGCTGTCAGCCGGTGACGTCGTTCCCTGCTGTGTGGGCTGCTGCTCAGGGCAGCTCACAGCCCAGCAGCTGACATCCCTCAGAGCGAGCGCGGGACAAGGTGAACAAGACAAAAGCCACAGTCCTTTTGGAACCCTACTTGGAAGTGACATCTCTTCACTTTTGCCGCGTTCTGTTTGTTAGAAGTGGGACACTGGGTCCAACTCACACCCAAGGGGAGGGGCTGCCCAGAGTGGGACCCGGGGGCCACCCCAGAGGCTGCCTGTCACTGTCCAGCCCCAGGCAGTGGTTCATGTCCCATCCACGTACAAAACACGCCCTCAAGGGCCTCCCCTCGAATCCGAATCCCATTGTCCGAATCAGCTCCAGGGTGAGGCCCCCAAACGTAGCCCCTTGACTGTCACTCCTGGGGTGCACTTCTTCTCTGTCTTAGACCTGAACTAAGACACCAACCCCTAGCTCCTGCCCCCCCCACCCCCACAAACCAGAAGTGCATTGTTGCCACAGACATACAGCGACTACTATAGATGCTTCTGCTCAAAGTGAGGGAAAACGGGAGGCGGGGGGGGGGCCCACAGGGGTGTAGCAGTCTTCAGTCTGGCCTGGCAAAGGCGGCAGTTCCTGGGTAGCTCTCCAGACGTGGGGAGCGTTCTCTCACCCTGACCCGTCTGTCCGAGCACCTCCCCTTCTCGGGAGAGGGCACGTGCTTTGCCGTTGAGGCCTTTCCTCCGCCTGCTTCTTGCCAGTGCGAGTTGGGGCATCCAGTCCCACTTCTCATTTTGTACTGCATCCGACCCGCCGCGTTCAGGCTGGCAGTGTGTGGGGGCAGAGCCCCAGAAAGCAGTTTCCAGGCTCTCGGCCTCACAGAGACAGGTGCTGGCTCAGGTAGTAAATGGCCATCAACTGTGATTGCATGGCCATCAGCTGTGGCTAGTTGGCCGTCAGCTGTAACCAGTCAGCCATTGGCCACTAATATAACTAATATGACTACGCAAGCAGAAAAAAATGGGGGGCTAGCAAGAAGATGGCGGCTGGGCTGGCCAGCGCGGATTGCAGTTAGAATGGCTGGTTGCGGACAGTGTGGATCCAGCCTCCAGTGAGAGTATAGTGCCGCCAGCGAGAATATACTAGTATGACTCCCCTACCTATGGCTCCGTGGGTGTTCCTTTTTGGCCTCACCATGTCCTGCGTGCTTATGTTGGGGAGCGGGAGCTGAGACCCTGCGGGACACCCTGCATGACAGGCACCCTCGCACCTCCTCCCCCTCTGCTCACACACAGCCCTTCCCCTCAGCGTCACCGCACTGGGACAGGCCTTGCACAGGCATGGAAGGTAAGGCAAGGTGAGGAGGTAGCTCTGGAGACATAGGGTCCATGTGGGTGGTGACCGCTCAGAGGGGAGAGGTGGCACGGGGAGGCGAGGTGGTGGTGACAGG
The DNA here is from genome assembly GCF_057876585.1 of Rhinolophus sinicus. NCBI lineage: Eukaryota > Metazoa > Chordata > Mammalia > Chiroptera > Rhinolophidae > Rhinolophus > Rhinolophus sinicus. The sequence goes on along the minus strand of NC_142501.1, from coordinate 213,460,640 downwards.
AGCTTAGCAGGGGTGTGGAGAGAAGGCACGCTGTCCCAGGGAGAACCACTCAGCCGTGCAGGAGGAAGGCTCGTGGGGGGAAGAGAGGGGAACCCTGAGGTTGTACTCGGAGTGCCACTCCCGCCCCCGCCTGTCACGTGGATCCACCAGCACACCTGGGCTTTAACCCAGGCTTTCTGTGCCGTGTTGCTCAGACCCGTGTGCTGTGTAGGCCCACACAGCCGGCCTGGCCTCTTCGGAAAACTCGTGCTGATTGTTTTCTTCTTCAAATGTAACCGCTGTCAGTCTGCTCTGCCACTTGGACCTCAGCACCGCCCCTCAGGGGACACGTCACGTACCTGGAAGCGGCGGGAGACCTGAGTGGCCGCCCGGCCCCAGCCCCCACGGCACTCTGCTTCTCTTTGGGTCGGGGTGTGGTGCGGGGGCCGCTGCGCCTCTTGCCTGATTACCTGGCAGTTAGGCTCCCAGCCCTGGTGGGAGGGGTTGGGTTGGGTTAAAGGGTGATGGGGAGAATGGAGAGAGGGGACTCTAACTTCGTTTTAGGGAACTCTGGATTTTCGTCAGTTTTCTGATGCTTGGTTCCCTTTCATCCCTCTATTCTTCTGAGTTGTGCTGGTTAATGTGTGGGGGTGCTTTGCTCACCGTACCCCACTGAGCTCGGGAGTTATGATGACAGCCGTGTTCCCACCCGGAGCCAGCAGTTCGACTTGCTGGTCTGCTCCTGGGCTGTGGCGTCCAGCCGATGTGTCACACCCTTGCAAATTCCCAATGTGGCTCAGGTACAGCCTCCGGGACGGGCCCGGCATAGTGGGGACAGACCCCATGGCGGCAGCAAGTGCACTCTGCTGCGCACTGCTCCCCACTGTGGGGTCCCCGCTGCGTGGGGCAGGAGTGACGTGGGTCTGGAGAGAGAAGGCCACCTTCATTGTACAGCTCGCAGTTGGGTGTTTTGTTCAGGATTGTTTGTGATGGCCTACGTATAGAAATGCGTCATCCTCTTCAGTCAACTTTTTTTCTTACTACAAAAGTCATACCTCTTCTTTTTAGAAAGTTTAGATACTGGGGATGAAAATAATTAAATTCTAGCACTTGGAGAAAGCTCAGGCTGTTTCAGCCACACTTACTCATTCAGCAGGTGGCTTGCTGACTGCTTGCCCACTCCAGTGGGCACGTGACAGGCACACAACACCTCCTGCCGTACCTACACGTCCCGTGGAACAGGAAGGGAAGCAAGGCCTGCCATCGGGCTTGTGATGTGCCCTGGGAGAGCGGGACCTTCCAAAGGGGAGGGCGTGGGCGCGGTTGCTACAGGTGCTGCGGGCCAGGAGCCAGCACGTTCCTGTTCTCAGGGAATTGTGTGCGTCTCGTGTCCTCCACAGGCCCTGGGGTGCGTCCCAACAGGCAAGGGTGAAGCCACAGCTAACGTGTAAGGCGGGCCGGGCCTCTGCCAGGCCTCTCACATGTGACCCCATCTGACCCTCCCAACCTCAGGCAAGGGGCGCTGTGGTCTCTGTTGGACATGTGACCAAGGTTGCATGAGTGGCAGGGCTGGGTCTCCAGCATCTGGCTCTGTAGTCTCGGCCCTGACTGGGACAGTCTGCAGGACTCTGTTTCAGCTACTGATGCTTGGACAGAAGGCGGGCCCCCGCAGGGTGGGCCCCCAGGACAGGTCCCCCCAGGACAGGCCCCTCCCCAGGATGGTTCTTCCCCCAGGGTGGTCCCCCCAGGACGGACCCCTAGGAAAGCGCCCCCAGGACAGCCCCCCTGGATGGCCCCCAGGCCCGGCGGGCCGCCTCTGTTGACCCCTCTTCCTATAACGGCCTGAACAGAGCACAGGACTAGGCATTCGTGGAATGGGCGGGACAAAGAGCAGCTTGCTCCTCTGTTTTACCGTGTTTCCCCGAAAATAAGACCGGGTCTTATATGAAGGTCTGCTCCAAAAGACGCATTAGGGCTTATGTTCAGGGGATGTCATCCTGAAAAATCATGCTAGGGCTTATTTTCCGGCGAGGTCTGATTTTCGGGGAAACCTGGTCACAGGGCTCCGTTAGTGCCTCCGGTATTTAGGGGAAGGGTGTAGAATTCTGCTCGCAGAAGGTACTGCCAGAGCAGCAGTCATTTGAAAAAGGGAACTTCCTTCTCTGTTCCCAAAGTCCACATAGTCCTGCGGGGAGAGGAGGGGAAACTTTCCTTGCCTGACGTGTTTGGGCTCCAGCCACCCCACTAGGGTGTCTGGGGGGCTGGGCAGAGGCCGTGCACCGGGGCTTGTTTACGCTCTGTGGCTGTTTATCAGACTCTTGGAGTTCAGGCGGGTGTGATCAGATATTGGAGGGTGCATTGCCCGCAGCACACCTGTCTGTCTAGCTGGGTGACGAATTCAGTCTGTGCCTCTGCTGACGTTTACAGGGGGCACGGGCCGATCCCCTCCCAGGGCAGCCCCGCACCGCTAGAGCTTGCATCCTGGGTGAATAGAAAGAAACACGCCCGAGGAGTCAGACAAACGGTCTCCCGGAGACGGCTCCCGGTGAAGGATCTGGGGTTCAGCCTGCCAGTCGTCGTGGGGGGCGGGCTCCGGACAGGGCGCCTCATTTCAGCCTTGCCTTGCTCTAGGGTGACCATCACACTGAAACGGTGGGCTGCACCTGCTGCTTTTCCTGGCCACCCTCACCTGTCAGAGCTGCCACAGGGGGAAGTCCTGGGGATGGGCTTCTCGCACGAGCAGGGGGTGCTGGTCGTACCTGGGAGCATGGCCAGTCTGCGGGCACACTGTGGGCACGCGGGGTAGCCCAGTGGGACCACCCAGCCCAGGCCTTCGCTGCCTGCCGCCTCTCACCGCATACATGTTTGTTCTTCAGCACGCGTGCGGGGAGCCGCAGAACCTCACCCGCGGGCTCTGCCATCCTCAGACGTCCGCTGGCAAATCCTGCTGCTTTGTCCAAGAGCTGTCTTTTCTCCTGAAAGTCTGGGGACTTTTCACTTACCCTGCTCAGCACTTGCTGGGCCCTTTGAATTTAAAGGTTCTTGTCTTTCTGTAGCTCTGGGAAATGGTCCATTAATTTTGGGGCCAACAAGGTGTTATTGGGAAAACATTGACTACCACTAATGAATTCAGTTCGTCCATCCATCCATCCATCCATCCATCCATCCATCCATCCTTCTCCCATCCTTCCATCTGTCCCTCTCCCCCTCTATTCATCCATCCACCCACTTATCCATATGCTCATGGCTGGAGCTGTGTCCCCTGGGCCTGGGGTAACCAGTTGCTCATGCAGGAGCAGCCTGGTTGGAAACCACTCCGAGTCTTAGCATAACTGGTGACTTGTAATGAAACTTTCTCTGTCTGTGGGGCCTGAGCACATGGCCTGTGTCCCCTGAGTCACGGAGGTGGGCTGGGGAGTCTTCCCTTTGTTTTGGTGGCTGCAGGATCCTTCCACTATTTCTTCCAGTTTCTTTCTCTCCGTCTTCTTTTCCCACTTTTTTTAAAAAAAGCAAAACAAGGCCAAACATCTACCAAATGCTAATACCTGGCTTCAATTTCAGCTGCCTCCAACGTTCTCCAAAGAGAATTTTGCATTTTCCCCATTATCTACAATTTAAGTCATACAACCCTGAAAACATGCTACAAATTTGGGGAAACCCTTCCTGGCTGCCCTTTGCGGGTGACGCAGTGACAGATGCACAGAGAGACGGCTTTTCACTGAATATCCCCCCGTGTTTCCTTCCCTTCCGTTCCACACTTGTCCCCTTGGTGGCTCCTGGTCGATGCTCTTAGTCTCTCAGCTTGTCTGTCGTCCTCCTGCCATCTCATGGTCCTGCTCTGTGTGGAAGCTGCGCTTGGCTGGCCCGTCCTGTGTGTGGGTGGCTCTGTAGACTGTTCGCACTGTTGCTTCTTGTTCATAGCCTTTGCCTGCGGCCGAATCTTTGAATCTCTGTGTCCTGCTTAGGATTTCAGGAGTCTCTGGGAGCCCCCACATGTGTCGGCCCCTGCCTGTGCCTCTGTGGAGATGGTGGCCAGTCACTGAGAGGGCGTCAGCTTTGGGGGACAGAGTTTGTTTTGACTGTGAGTTTGAGGTGCCCCGAGCTTGCAGGAGCAGTGTGGGCAGGAGATAAGCAGGTGGGAGACCCTGGCCTTCGGGTGGGTCTGTTTCCCCAGGGAAGTGAGGGGAGCGCTCAGAGTCACCCTCACTACCTTGGGGAGGGCATTGAAGTTCAGAGAGGACATGGGTCCTGGAGGGAGAAAGGATGGGCACAGACAAGGGGCCCTCGGCAGGTGTGTGAGCAGCAGGTGTGCAAGCAGCAGGCATGCAGACAAGGGGCCCTCGGCCTGGTGTGCAAACAGCAGGTGTGCAAGCAGCAGGTGTGTAAGCAGCAGGTGTGTGGACAAGGGACCCTCGGCAGGTGTGTGAGCAGCAGGTGTGTGAGCAGCAGGTGTGTGAGCAGCAGGTGTGTGGACAAGGGACCCTCGGCAGGTGTGTGAGCAGCAGGTGTGTGAGCAGCAGGTGTGTGGACAAGGGACCCTCGGCAGGTGTGTGAGCAGCAGGTGTGTGAGCAGGAGGTGTGTGAGCAGCAGGTGTGCGGGTGTGGGTGGCACTGCGCAGCCAGGGAGCCAGTGCCCCTCAGGAAGTCGCTGTCCTCGTAGCCTCCTCGCAGGAAGGGACTGCCCCCTCCTGGGGCATCGCTGTACTGGCCCAGTGTCGCGCATTGTTGGCGCTCGGTGACACCGTTGAACTACACGCAAAGGGTTTGCACCAGCACCGGGTAGGTGATGGGTCTGGTGGCAAGGGGTGGAAAAGGGGCCCTTTCAGGGTAAAAGCATGGTGAGGGTTGTTGTTTGTTTGTGGCAGTAAATGGCCTGGAAGTGGCCTTGGTTAGCCAAGCATTGGCCAGTGCATCCTTTCTCATGCGTTCGGATCGTCTGTGTCCAGGTCGGGTCGGTCAGGCTGAGGGCAGGCCGAGTGGCGGACTTGGGAGCACTTCTCAGGGGCCAGGGGCCGGCTGCTAGGATGAGCTGAGGGGGTGAGGTGGCCAGGACACAGGGCGCTTCCGCGTGCGTCCTGGTGTGTGTGTGTGTGGGGAAGTGTGGGGTCTTCTGTGTGTGTCCCCAAGGGGGGTGTGGAGGGAGGTGGTACCTGGTGGGTGTTTGGCACTGGGGGCAGTTCTGGGGTGGTGGCCGGCGTTAGCTGCTGGGCACAATGGCTTTGGGGGTGTGTTGGTGGCAGGACACAGCCGGGACGTGGCACGGTGCCGCCAGGCCCCTGCGCTGAGTGGGACCAGGCTGATGAGGCGTCCCCAGTGTGTCACAGACTGTGGAAGTGGAGGGCGCCTGCTCCCTCAGGCTCAAGGCCATCTCGGCTGCGTCTCAGAAGCCCTCTGCGTGGGGATAGAGAAAGCCGAGAATGACCTCAGCTCAGATCCACCTCTGACACTAATTAGCTGTGCAGCCTTAGACAAATTCCTTAACTTCTCTGTGCCTCCATTTCCTTACCTACAAAATGGGAATAATAACCATACTACCTCACATGGCATTGCTACGAACACACGAGTGACTAACTGTGTGTGAGGTCCCGAGGCCCTGGCCCCTGCCGAGCACCGTGGGAGGCCCCCGTTGCTGGCGTCACTTGCTGGTGTCACAGTCGCTGTCCTGCGCTTCTCTCCGAGCTTCCCCTCCCCCTCAGTGCCTCATGGTGCTGTTTCTCTCCCTCTGATTGCGTCTCCACGCGCTGCTCTTTATTGCTTTGCTCTTTTGGCCCCATGTTCAGCCCAGGGCCCGTTGAAGCATGGATGTCTAACATTTGGGGGCACAATTCTGGACAGCCGAGCATCGTTCTCACAGAACGTCCCCTCTCCGTGGGCAGAGATGGAGGCTGAGCTGCATGATGGCCGGAGTCGTGCCCGCCGCCTCTGCCTGGGATGGCTTTCGCATCTCGCTGCTGGCACTGCCCGGGGACTCCACGCACAAGCGTACAGCTGGGGCGGCACTCGCCCTGCTCAGAGTGGGGGTTCCCTGGGGACTGCCGGGACCCTCTCTGTAGCTTCTGGGTCTGAGACACTGCCTGGCACAGGGTGGGCACTCAATCCGGACCGGTGAGTGGAGGAATGCATTAACGGGCCTTGTTTTACAGCAGATTGAAACCTTGGAGAGGAAGGGGCAGGGAAACATCATGGCACCTGGTATTTGTTTCTAGGTTCTGTTAGTTTGAAGGCCGAGCAACTGGAGGGTGACAGGAGTGGGCGCAGTGAGAGCGGAGACCCTTGTGTCACAGCTTTCTGTGCCGTCCGGAAGCTGTCACTCAGATGAAGCCCTGCTTGCCGACCTCAGTTACCTTTCTGCAGGCCGAGGAGGCTGGGTGACATGGCATCTCAGCCAGCGCGGCCGCTCTAACTGAAGCCCACAGACTGAGGGCTTAAGGACAGAAATGGCTTTCTCACAGTTCTGGGGCCTGAAGTCCAAGATCAAGGCGCTGGCAGACCCGGTGTTGCTGAGGACCACGGCCTGGCTCACCACGGCCGTCTCCTCCGTGTGCTCACATGCTGGCAGCAGGTGGGACCTGTGTGTCTTTCTGTGTTACAAGGACACTAATCCCGTCACGGGGCTCCACTGTCGTGACCTCGTCTAAAACCAGTCCCTCCCAGAGGCATCTCCAAATACCATCCCTTTTCTACGTAGGAATTTGGGGGACACGTCTCACGCCAGGGGGCTCCACGTGTTGCTGCCTACAGCAGAGTCTCCGGGAAGGTTGTGGGCTGGGGGGAGCTTCGTCAAAGCAGGCGCCTGCTGGGCCTACAGCCCCGAGCTTCTGGGTGGAGGAAAGGGACCGGGACCTGGCATTTCACTGCCTCTTCCACCAGTTTGCTATTCACTGATGCAGCCCAAGGAAAATGTAAAGTATAGGCTGAACTTACAAAGTGTGACTTATAGGTATGCGAATAGCATTCATATGAGTTAGAAACTGCTTTAATCTATAGAGGAACGTAGCAATAAGTCTAATAGAAATGTCTGAGTAAACCACATACTAGATGATTATTCAATGGTGTGTCATACAGAGTTGTGACTCCTGGTGATCGGATGAATTACACAGTAATTCTGCATGTGAAACTGGAAAATAGCTTCTTTCAGAGAGGATCTGTTATTGTTTGGAAGAGAAAGCCCGAAGGTTTTCTGTTCCTGGAGGGAGCCAGCAGGGCCTCACTGACCTCTGTCCTGGGAGACTTCACAGTGACAACTGACACCTGCAGTTGCACTGGGAACGGCGGCGGCTTTGATGTGTCATCTGCCAGGAGCCAGATGCTGTGCTGGGCGTTTTTCAGACAGGTTGTTTCATTCATGTGCTGTATCCCCACCTACAGGTGACTCCCCTATATGAGGTTCCTGTGGCTGCTGAAGCAAATTGCTGCAAACTGAGGGCCTTAAAACCACACAAATTATTCTTATAGTTCTGGGGCTCAGAAGTCTGCAGTCAGTGTCACCAGGCTAAAGTCAAGGAGTCTGCAGGGCTGGTTCCTCTGGAGGCTACAGGGGAGAACCCATTTCCTGCCTTTCCAGCTTCTAGAGGCACCTGCATTCCTCGGCTCCTTCCTCCACCTTCCAAGCCCGTCACTCTCATCTCTGCTTCCGTCATGTCACGGCCTTCTCTCTGACCTTGACCCTCCTGCCTTCCTCTGATAAGGTCCCTGTGGTTACACAGGCCACCCCGAGAGTCCAGGATAACCTCCCATCTCAGGGTCCTTCACCGAGTCACAGCTGCAAGGGCCCTTTGGCCACGTGAGGTGACATTCGGTTTCCTGAGATTAGGCATATTTGGTGGGGGGCGTTAGCTCACCACACCCCTTAAGAAGATCTAGTGAGAAGACCTTAAAACACATTTCTTGGTCATCTTTAATATATGCATTTTAATGATGGATATTTAAGTGATTAATTTAGTACCACTTAGGTATTAAATAATATGGTAATTTAGAAATAAATGATTCGTTTTCAGTCTTACGTGCCGTAAAAGAATTTTATTCAAACATGCATCCTACGTATCAGTGTTTTCATCATTCTTGAAGCCGCTCTTGGTTGTACCCTTTCCATCTCATCTGGTTCTTTCATTGCGTGTGTGTGTGTGCATAAATTACCTTGAATTATGCTTCTGTTACTGGAAACTTGATCCCAAGACATAAGAATTTCTCCTAATAACTTTAAAACAATTACTTAAAAGCATACACTCTTTAAAAAACATTCTCTATTCTATTTTGGATTTTCACAACATAATCACTTACTGTATTCTTTTTAAAGTGATCTTTAAAGGGTTTTGTGCAGAGGAGCTCACACAGCAGGCCTGGCTGCGCTGGGAGACACCTGCGTGAGGGCTGGCCCTGGGCTGGCATCGCGAACCTGGCGTCGGGAGCATCCTCAGAACCCTGACTGACAAGAGCGGCTCCCTGTGCCTCACCTGTGTGCTGGCACCCCTCTCCTGCTGGGGGTCTGGAGTTTGGGACATGCCCGCCAGAGGGGCCTGTGGGACCAGCCCCGCAACGAAGGCCCTGGCTCTGAGTCTCTGAGGAACCTCCCTCGTGGACAACACTCCACACATGTCGTCACGAGCTGCTGGGGGACTTGAGTGCATCCTGTGCGACTCTGGGAGAGGGTTCTGGAAACTGAGCTGGTTTCCTCTGGATTTCGCCCTGCGTGCCTTCTCCCTTCACTGACTTGCATTCTGCATCCTGTCCCTGTGCTAAATCTTAGTGTGGGTACGACTGTCTGTGCAGTCCCGTGTTCTCCTAGACAGTCGTCGAATCACGGGGCCCGTCCGTTTTGTCCTGATGACCAGTCCTGTAATTATGAGGCCATCCCCCGGGAATGGCTCTTAGTATTGAAGTTCTCTGCTCTTTCTGCTGCTTTTATCTGTTCTGTCGGGCGGCCTCTGCGGTACTGACTGCGGCTGTTCCAGTCCAATACGATGTGTTGTCCCCACACGGTACCTTGTTCACGTGGATTCCTGGAGGGAGGGTGGTGGGCTGGGAGAGAATATTAGCTGACTGCCTTTCCTGGGGAGAACGTTTCCTAGAGGGAGTTCGAGGTCACATGCAGGTTGGACTAGGGGTCATCCGGGTGCCTGTGTCCCCCAAGTCTCTAGCCAGCACTGCTTTTCACTCCGACTGCCCCTCTGGTTAACATGCAGACTTGGGTGCATGGGGCGTGCAGCGGGCTCCGGCCCTCGGGCCACACTGAGGGTCAGGTCTCGAGGCGCCTTCTCTTCCATCCCCACCAGGAGCGGATTCTGCGCAGTCCTGTGCCGCTCCAGGCCCAGGTGGGGCAGCCTCAGAGGAGGGGGCGGGGGCGGGGAGCTATGTCTTGGGAAGCGTTTTCCACTTCGGGAGGAACTTGAGCCTGACTGAGATTTACCGCTTCTCCTTCACTTTGACGTTTATGTGGTAACTGGAGATTCCTTCTGTGGCGGGTTTTGTTCTGCATTCTCTGATTATGTGTAGGTAATAAGCAATAGAGAGCTGGGCTTTTTAATAATGAGCTGTTTATTTTTCTTCCTTAGGGCATTATTTCAAGAAAAACTATGGCAGCATCAGGCATTCTGAACTGCGGACCCCTGGAATAAGAGCTATGCTCCTGGTCTTGGAGGCCCATTGAGATGTATAGAGCGGGGGACGCAGCGGAGCGCCCCCTGCCGGGGACGGCGCCCCCTCGCATGAGGAGCGTGGAGGTTGCCCGGGGAAGAGCTGGGTACGGCTTCACCCTTTCTGGTCAGGCGCCCTGCGTGCTCAGCTGTGTCATGAGAGGGAGCCCTGCAGATTTTGTGGGCCTCCGCGCTGGAGACCAGATACTTGCTGTCAATGAAATCAACGTGAAGAAAGCGTCCCACGAAGACGTGGTGAAATTAATCGGGAAATGCTCTGGGGTCCTGCACATGGTGGTGGGGGAAAGCCTCAGCCACATAGAGTCGTGCTCCAGCGACGAGGAAGTGGGGTTCTATGAAGGAAAAGGCTGGCTGAAGCCCAAACTCGATTCTAAAGCGTTAGGTATAAACAGAGCAGAGAGAGTCGTTGAAGAAATGCAGTCGGGTGGAATTTTCAATATGATCTTTGAAAACCCTAGTCTTCGTGCAAGCAGTTCAGAGCCTTTGAAATTGAAACAAAGATCCCTTTCAGAGTCAGCTGCGGCGCGATTTGACCTTGGACATGAAAGTATAAATAATCCGCACGCCAGCCTGCTCTCCCAGGAGGAAATCTCCAAAGTTACTAATGATGATTCGGTGTTCAGCATTGGCCTAGAGAATCATGAAGACTTTGGGTTAGATGCCAGCATTTTGAACGTTGCCATGGTCGTCGGCTACTTGGGATCTATCGAGCTTCCTTCCACGAGCTGCAACCTGGAGTCTGACAGCTTCCAGGCCATCCGCGGCTGCCTGCGGCGTCTGCGGGCCGAGCAGAAGATCCACTCTCTGGTGACGATGAAGGTCATGCATGACGGCGTGCAGCTGTGCACCGACAAGGCTGCCGTCCTGGCCGAGTACCCCGCCGAGAAGCTGGCGTTCAGCGCCGTGTGCCCGGACGACAGGAGGTTTTTCGGGCTCGTGACCATGCAGAGCAGCGATGACGGCAGCCTGGCGCGGGAGGACGAGGGCGTCTTGCGAACGTCCTGCCACGTGTTTATGGTGGATCCCGACTTGTTCAACCACAAGATCCATCAGGGCATCGCTCGGCGCTTCGGGTTCGAGTGCACGGCCGACCCCGACACCAACGGCTGCCTGGAGTTCCCGGCATCCTCCCTCCCCGTCCTGCAGTTCATCTCCGTGCTGTACAGAGACATGGGCGAGCTGATCGAGGGGGTGCGGGCCCGGGCGTTTGTGGACGGGGACGCAGATGCGCACCAGAACACCAGCACCAGCAGCAACAGCGACAGCGGCATTGGGAATTTCAACCAGGAAGACAGAAGCAGCCGGGTGCTGGTGGTCGACCTGGGCGCCAGCTCCAGCAGGCATGGCCCCGGCAGCAGCACCTGGGAGGGCGGGGGCGGGCGGGGCTCCCAGCCTTGGGGTGCCCCCTGGAATGGGGCCTTCTGCCACGACCCCGAGCTGGGCGCCCCGTTTGAGGCCGCTCTGCAGGCTGACAGGTGCTGGGACTTCGGTAAGCATGGGGGGCCCACTTCTCACGTGGAGGTGCCCCCTGCCTCCTTGCGGAGTTCCGTCCCTCCTTCCAAGAGAGGTGCTGCGGGCCCTGGCGGTGGGTTCAGCCAGCGGTGGCTCCCGGTCCACGTCCTGCAGGAGTGGCAATGCGGTCACGCCAGCGACCAGGAGTCTTACACGGACTCCACCGACGGGTGGTCCAGTGTCAACTGCGGCACGCTGCCCCCGCCCATGAGCAAGATTCCCGCCGACCGCTACAGGGTGGAGGGCAGCTTGGCGCAGCCCCCACTGAGCTCCCAGAAGAGGGACTGGTCCAGGAAGGCTTTTGGGATGCAACACATTTTCAGTCCCCATCGCAATATTAGAAAGACTAAGGAAGATAAAAAGGTAAGCCTGCTGGGAGTGGCCCGTAAAAGTGAGCTTGATTTGGTAGCTGAGTCAGCTACGGGTGAAATGGTGGCACATTGGTCGCTGTGTCCCCAGTCCAGCTTCCTCTAGCTGTGGCCTGTCAGCTGGCACAGGATGTGTGCTTTGCCTGTGGGCTGCAGGCTCCATCTGGCCCTCTCAGCGCACTCAGCTCTCTCCCATGGGCTTGTCCCCGAGCTGGCCTTTGGCTCTGCTGGCTCTCGGGGTCCCGGGTAGGACACCTAGGGGACAGGTGTGGGTAGAAAGGCCGTTGACGCCTCACAACCCCGATGTGGGTATGCCCCCGCCTTCCTGCCCTGTCCTCCTGCCAGTGCCTGGGACAGCCCTGTCCCTTGGCCCCTTCAAAGCCCTTTGTGTCTCTGGCCTGAGTCTTCACCCCAGTGGCCAAGGCAGCCAGCCTTCTGAGGACAGTACATTCTTGAAGCACAGAGACTGTTCATGATCCTTGCACTGCCTCCTTCATCAAGAAAACCCTGCTACAAAGCCATGCCAACTGAACCCGACAGTGGCGGGTGGCGGGCTCCTGGTCGTCGGGGACGAGCATCAAACAGCTGGGGGCTGGCTTGGCGTAGCATTGCCCTCAAGCCCCTAGGTCTGCTGTGTCCCTGGGGGGCCTTTGTGTGCCCACACACACGCTCAGTTTGGAGCCTGAGGGAGGGGGTCGCCCTCCTTTAGGACTGCTGGGAGAGGGCCACCAGCGGCCATGGTACCAGCCTGAGCAAGAGGGAGGCTCCTGCTGAGAGGAGGATGGCGCTGGGCTCAGATTGTTCCAAAGGAACGTCTCACAGGACTTCTGTGACGTTAGAGTACCTTTCCTGTGTCTGCTTGGATTTTGTACTCGGTAGCTGGACTCTCCCCAGCAAAGCCTGCACGCCTATGGCTGGGTAGGGCAAGTCAGGCAGAGGAGAGCGTGGGCTTGTGCTGTGGGTTAGATCAGGTTTTGTTCTAGATCCTTCCGCTTCCGAGTCTTCTGTTTGTCACTACGAAGCACACTAAGGAAACGCCAAGGTGAAGCAAGCACAGCTCTCCTGTAGCTTTACCTCGTGTATCTAGACACAGAGGTTTGTTTTCAGATACACAGTTGTTGCCATATGAGTTTGGGACTAAATCCCTAAGCTGGCGGTGCTCATGGGAGTTTTGCCCTTGTGTGCACCTCCCCCTTTCTGGTCCGGGCTCAGGGTCTGAACCGTATGCAGGCGGGGTCTCAGGGTCTCAAGGTAGCGTGGCTCCTGCCCCTCCTTCTCTGCACCCCACCAGCCTACCTGTGCTATGGGCCCCACCTCCCACCTGAGCCTCCTTCAAGGGCCTCCCCCCAGCTTGGGCGGGGGTGGGGCTGGGGAGGGAAGGCCCTGGAAGGCTCTGGAAGTTGGCTGAAATGTTGGCTGAAACTGAGGAATTCACCATCCCTTGGAATACATATTCTACAAGTGGGTTTTCTCACTTGCGGCTGTGAGTACATTTCATAACAATACGGTTTTTGTACGGTCCTGTGTAGACTACAGTGCCGCTTGTCCATTCTCGTTGGGTCGGAAGTGCCCTGTCTATACACTGTCTTAGATCCCTCACAGTGGGGTTCTGGCCTCGGGAAACCTGGGAGATGAGAATGTGGTGGTCCCCTGAGGGGTTAAGTGATTTGTCTAAGGTCCAACAGTCAGCATTAAGCAGGGTCATGATTCAGCGCTTCTCTATTTTATTTATTTAAAAAATTTTATTGGGGGAAGTGAACAGGACTTTATTGGGGAACAGTGTGTATTTCTCAGGACCCATTAGCTCCAAGTCAAGCTGTTGTCTTTTTAGTCTTAGTTATGGAGGGTGCAGCTCAGCTCCAAGTCCAGTCACCGTTGTATAATCTTAGTTGCAGGGGGCGCAGCCCACCATCCCTTGCGGGAGTCGAACCTGCAACCTTGTGGCTGAGAGGATGCGCTCCAAACAACTGAGCCCTCCAGCCACCTGGGAGTTCAGCAGCAGCTGAGCTGCAGCTCGTCGTCTTCATTCTAGTTGCAGAGGGTGCAGCTCGCTGGCCCATGTGGGAATCGAACCGGCAGCTCTGTTGCCCAGAGCTCGCGCTCTAACCAGCTGAGCCACCCGTCTGCCCTCAACCCTTCTTTACAGACTGTTTTCTTCAGAGCAGTTTTTTGGTTTTTTTTTCTTTCTTTTTTGTTTTTTTGACATACATTTCTTTTTCTTTTTCTTTTTTTTAGATTTTATTGGGGAAGGGGAACAGGACTTTATTGGGGAACAGTGTGTACTTCCAGGAGTTTTTTTTCTTTTTCCAAGTCAAGTTGTTGTCCTTTCAGTCTTAGTTGTGGAGGGCGCAGCTCAGCTCCAGGTCCAGTTGCTGTTGCTAGTTGCAGGGGGCGCAGCCCACCATCCCTTGTGGGAGTCAAGGAATCGAACTGGCAACCTTGTGGTTGAGAGCCTGCGCTCCAACCAACAGCCATCCAGGAGCTCAGTGGCAGCTCAGCTCAAGGTGCCGTGTTCAATCTTAGTTGCAGGGGGCACAGCCCACCGTCCCTTGCAGGACTCAAGGAGTTGAACCGGCAACCTTGTGGTTGCCCATGTGGGAATCGAACCGGCAGCCTTCAGAATTAGGAGCACGGAGCTCCAACCACCTGAGCCATTGGGCCGGCCCCTCTTCAGAGCAGTTTTAGGGTCACAGCAAAATTGAGCGAAGGTGCAGAGAAGTCTCATATACCGTGTCTCCCACACACGCGCACAGCCTCCCCCACCGGATGGTACCTTTGTTACAGCCCATGAACCTGCATTGACACGTCATCCATCACCCCCACCCCCCAGAGTCCTTCTTTGCATCAGGGCTCACTCGGTGGTGTGCATTCTGTGGGTTTGGACGGTGTAATGACACGTGTCCACCATCACGGCGTCACCCAGAGGGGTGTGCATTCTGTGGGTTTGGACGGTGTAATGACACGTGTCCACCATCACGGCGTCACCCAGAGGGGTGTGCATTCTGTGGGTTTGGACGGTGTAATGACACGTGTCCACCATCACGGCGTCACCCAGAGGGGTGTGCATTCTGTGGGTTTGGACGGTGTAATGACACGTGTCCACCATCACGGCGTCACCCAGAGGGGTGTGCATTCTGTGGGTTTGGACGGTGTAATGACACGTGTCCACCATCACGGCGTCACACAGGGGTGTGCATTCTGTGGGTTTGGAGTAATGACACGTACCCACCATTACGGCATCACACAGAGGGGTGTCACTGCCCTAACCCCCTCTGCTTCCCCTGTTCACCCTCCACCCCCCACCCCCAGCCACCACTGATCTCTTTACTGTCTCCACAGTTTTGCCTTTTCCAGAGTGTCATGTCACTGGAATCACACAGTATGTAGCCTTTTCAGATTGGCTCTGTCGTTTAGTGACATGGATTTAAGGTTCCTCCGTGTGTTTTCATGGCTGGACAGCTCATTCGTTTTTAGTGCTGAGTAATAGTCTATTGTCTGGATGGACCACAGTTGTTTATCCGTCACCCACTGGAGGAGGACATCTTGGTTACTTCCAAGGCGTGGCAATTCTGGATGGGGCTGATGTAAACAGCTGTGTGCAGGGTTTTGTGTAGACGTGGGGCTTCAGCTCCTCTGGGTAAATACCAAGGAGCCGATTGCTGGATCTCCAGGGGTTTCTCCGCTCTGCTCCCATAGCACCTCGAGCAGCCTTGGCAGCAGCTTCCCAGTTGTACCCAGACCCCTGAGTGCAGTCAGCGCACGAGCCCCCCAGATGACACTCAGCGCACCCCATCAAAAGAAGCTCCCTGCCGGGATCTAGTGCTGCAGGGACAGGAGACCCGTGCAGTGTCTCTGAGGGAATGTTTATCTCCACAGGCCAGCTGCCCCCCAGCCGGCTGTGCTTTGGGCGGGAGTGGTGCAGTGCTGCCCTGGCATTGAGTGCACAGGCAGGGATCAGAGCCGCTCTTCACAGGGGCCGAGCTGTGTTCTCCAGATAGTTTCTACAGTCTATTTTAACACTTCCTGCCATTGTGCTGGGAAAACTCCCCGAGACCTATTTGTTGAATGCAGCGCTGCCGTGGCTTGAGGGCCGATGAGCCTGTCGTTGGCTGCGTCACAGAAACTCAGCTGTGGCTTCAGTGCCAGGCCTCACTTTGTTCATTAGCGCTCTCTTAACATTTCAACTATGTCATACTCCATCGTGTGACTGTAGCACAACACACGCGCGCAGCTCCTGAAGGAACGACTGGTGACGCTGTTGCGGACATTCTTACACACGCCTCCAGGGCTGTATGTGAAGGAATGTCTCGGGTTCCGTGCAGAGGGGGCAGCTGGTCCGTCGCAGTATTCGTCTTTGCAGGCAGTGAGGAGGTGTTACATTTGTAGTATCTGTTCGTTCGTATTGACAAGTGGACACCACGTTTCTGAAGCGTGGACAGATTTAATTATTTACTTATAAGAACCATGCTGGTTTCCCCATGTCCAGTCCTTACCCTGGGGTGACGCAGTGAGATCCACATCAGATGTCACCCTGCACGTACCGGGGGTTGTACTGTGGGCCAGGAACCTCCAAAACAGGAATCTGGGAGCTTATATACATGCTGTCCCCTCCCCTTCCTGAGATGGGGAGAGAACCCTCTGCTCTTTCATCAAATTCTCCTTCAAGACAGAGGGCAGAACCCTGGGTTTCCCCTCTCCCCCTTTGCAATGTGAGCTAGCGTCTCCAGGAGGAAGGTACGACCACTACTCCAGGCGAGGTCTTGCAGGTCTCTTGCCTCTGCAATGTGAAAACATACCCTGGGGAGGTAAACTCTCCTGGAGTTTTCACTGTGCTTTCCATCATCATTTAACCACCAAGTTCTAAGACTTGGAGACTTTAGTCCAGGTCTCAAGTCTCGGTCAGATTCTCTCAGAGGCCCTAACCCTGCAGAAGCAACGCTATTTCCCTGACCGTCCCACACTAGCTAGTGTAAGAGCTCAGATGGCCCCACGTCCTTACCACAACTTGCCGTGTCAGGCTCTTCAGTTCTTGGCAATCTAGTGCTAAAGTGGCATCTCCTGTGGCTTCAGTTTGCTTTCCCTTGGTTGTAAAGATTTAGATTTCCTCTTGGTTGAGGGCCCTACCCAAAACTTTTGCCCATTTTTTTGCGGGGTTATCTTTTTCTCTTCAGTTTGTAGGAGTTACAGATACAGCTGTTAACCCTTTGCTGATTGTATGTATACACGTTACCTCCCCAGCTCCTCGTGGCTGGTGTTTTCACTGGCTTCATGGTGGTGTCTTGATGGATAGAAGTCCTTAACTTGAATGCCGTCCTACTTGTCAGTCTTTTCTCTTAGGGTTTGCACCTTTGATGTAACGCATTCATTACGACCCTGAGGTCAGATTCTCTCCTTTGTCCATGTAAGAAACATCCGAAACTGTAGAGAGTCTTTGTAAGAGTTAATCGGAGCCAAACAGATGCCGTCTGCCGGGGAGCAAGTTCTCAAATGCTCCGGAGAATAATAGTTTCACAGTTTCTTCTGTGCATTTGGAGTTAAGGAGGGAACAAGGAAGATGGCCTGGAGGTGGGACAGCAAGGCAGGGATTAGATTACGGGAGAGTTAAGGAGACTGTGCTGTCTTGAGGGTTAAGGCCCCGTTGGAGGGGTGTTACTTCCGGTGCTTCAAAGGTGTGTTAATCTAGATGCAGGAGAACAATGGACAGAACTGGTTTAAGACTTTTCACTACAGAAGTTAGAGGCTGGGGCGTGAGGACCCACCAGACCTGCCCAGTTAGGGATTTATGATCAGATTCCCCGTGAGGTCATTTTCCACAGAACCCCCTTTTTTCATCCACACCTTTTATTCCTAAAATTTTTTTGGAGTTGATTTCTATGAATGGAATAAGGTGGGTGGCAAGTTAATTTTTTCTCCTTATGGATGGATGACCAGTTGTTAGAGCACTAAATTCCCTCTCACGTAGCCCAGCAGTGTCCCCTCAGCCATGTCATGTGTGTGGGTCGCTTTCTCAGTTCTCTTCTCAATTGTCAATACCCCCCAACAATACTTTACTTTTTAAAATTGTAGCTTTTAATGTCTTTATATCTGATAGGGCAAATATCTTGACTATGCTTGAGCCTTGTTCTTTTATATAAATTTTACAATGCTTATAAATTCTCCAAAAATGCTTTTGGCATTTTTATTGCTGTGTTTTCTTTTTTGGGTGGAAGGGGAACAGGACTTTATTGGGGAACAGTGTGTATTTTTCCAGGACTTCATTGGGGAACAATGTGTTTTTCCCAGGACCCATCAGCTCCAAGTCAAGTTGTTGTCCTTTCAATCTTAGTTGTGGAGGGCGCAGCTCAGCTCCAAGTCCAGTCACCGTTTTCAATCTAGTTGCGGGGGGCACAGCCCACCATCCCATGTGGGAGTGGAGAGTCGAACCGGCAACCTTGTTGAGAGCTCGCGCTCTAACCAACTGAGCCACCCGGTGCCCCTATTGCTGTACTTTAATCTATAGACCAATTTGGGAGAATTGATGTCTTTAAGGATGCTGAGCCTTCCTATTATGAAAATGATCTCTCTCTCCGTTCACTTAGGTTTTCTTTATTTTCTTTCAGTAAAATTATATAACTACCTTTATGAACATTATTAATTAGATTTATTCTTAGATTCTTTAGTTAGATTTATTCTTAGGTACTTTATATATTTTGTTTCATTATAAATGGTACCTACTTAAAAATTGGAAATGCTAACTTTTGTGATATGTAAAAGTACAATTGTTTTGTTGATTTTTATCTCCAGCTGAGTTGCTAAGGTTACTTCTATTTGTTAACACTTGTCATCATGAATGTGTGTTTCTTTTTTGGTTATTTTGCATTCATTGAGATGATCAAAGCTTCCGCCTTTAATATGCCAATGTGGCAGATTACTCTGATAGATGTTTGAATGTCAAACCATACTTGCGTTCCTGAGATAAACCCAACTTATGATTATCTTTTTATACACTAACGGGTTTGGTTTTCTAATATTTTTGTAGAGTTTTTCGATCTTTGTTTATGAATGAAATGATCTTATAGTTTTCCTTTCTCTCATTGTTCTTGTCTGGTTTTGGTATCAAGGTTATTCTAGCCTCATAAAGTTATTAAATCAGTGGTGGCATTTTCTCCCCTTCTCTTTTTAGTGTATTGAATCTTTTATTTAAAAAGCCCTACTATGGATGAAGTTTGTTTTGTCTGTTACTGTTATAGCTATAAGGTTTTTTTTGAATCAGCATTTTCTATCCTTTTTTTAAAAAATCTCTTTTATTTCTCCATGTTGTAGAAGTGTTTCTATAAGTAGTAGATAATTGGATTTTCCCCCAATCCACGTTGACATTCTTCTGACAGTTCAAGAGTAATATGAAAATAAATTGGCAAATTTGGTCCATTTATATTTATTGGGCTAACTAGTATGTTAGTCTTGTTCCATGATATTTCTGTGTACTTTTTGTAAATCCGTTTTTTCTAGGCTTTCTCCTCCTGCTTCCCCAGAGCCTTTGTTTTGTTTTCAGGGCTATTTTTGGTTTGTTTGCTTACTTCATTTCCCCTCCTTTCTTGGTTTGGAAGTTACACACTTTGTTTCTGTCTTTTAAATGTTTTTGTCCTAGCTGATTGTGTGGAACATAGTAGGCTATTAGATAATTGTTGTATAAATAAATGTTTCCTTTAATTTTCTGTCTTGATTTAAATGTCCTTTCCTGCACATTCATCCTTTTCCTACTTGGCTACGAGAGCCAGTCTGTCTGCGTTTTCTCCTTCCTTGCTCTGGAAGGGGCTTCACATGCTGGGGAAACCTTTCTTCAGTTCCTTACTTGTTCCTCTCATGGTCATCTCTATGTTTGTCCAGTATTTATGTGTGAAATGGAATTCTATGGGTTCTAAAATTGTCTTGATTTGGGGCTTTGAATTCTCTCTGGTATGTAGCGTTTTGTTGTAACAGGATTTAACAAGCTGTGCCAGTTAATCAGCTGTCGTCCCTCAACCCTGAGCCCACCTTTTGCAGTGGTCTGTGGGACACGGGTCTGTGACCCTTCCCTCTGCCAGTTGTGTCCCCGTACCTGCTCTTTCTTGTCTGCCCACCCGACATCACCATGGCAATACTCTTCCCCCCTTGCCCGGCAGTTCCTTCCTGTCACAGCCCTTGAGTCCAGTTTGCGGGCTCCCCACCTCTCCCAAGGCCAGGCTCGGGGCCAGGCGTGTTGCCCCTCAGACATCAGCCTTGGCCTGCACCCCTCTGAGGTCTGGATCCCAGCCCCGCGGCCCTCAGGCCGCTGCTTCCTTGCTGTCCCAGCCCTGGGGCTCAGCCGCTTCCCGTGTGGCTGCCTCCCGACAGCTAGAGCCTCTTTTTGCCTTTTCAGTCCTCTGATACCTGGTTACCAATTTATATTTATGCGAAAGTCTCTCTGTTAAAACAACTGGTGAGGTTTTGCTTTCTGACTAGACCCTGCCCATGCGCTGGGAGAAGTATGTCAGCTGGAAATCTTACTCCTCAAAGTCTCTGTTACCTCTCTTGGGAAGAACAGTCAGGTGATCTGGTTTCCATTTTAGGCTAAATCATCTCCTTGGCAAGAGTTGATTTGTTCAGTAGTGCTCAGTGAGCACCTACTATGTACCAGGCACTGCGGGAGGGGTGGGGGGCGTCGCAGCCACCTGGACACAGTCTTGCGCCCGTGGGGCTCGAGGAGGGGTCTGGGTCTCACCTAGCTGCCTTCCTCCTGGCCCTGGGCAAACCCCGCCACTGCCTTCCGGCTTTTCATCTGTAGATTGAGGAGGAGGGACTGGCTGTGCTAAAATGAGTCCTCTCCCTAAGTGGTGGCTCCATGGGATGGTTCAGTGTTGGCACTGAGAGTGGCTGAGGCAGTTGGGCACCCTGTGTGGTGGGTGGGGCCCGTGACGCGGGTTCTGCTCTCACCCAGTTTTCTGGCTGTTTCATCAGGCAGTGAGCCCGGCAGCTCTCTGGGCCTCGTTTGGGGCGGATGAAGGCGTCCTGTAGGGCCCCTTCCGCCCCTTACATTTTGAGGCGACAGTGACCAGGTGGGTCATTTCTCCAAGCCGGGGCCAGGGGTAGGGAAGGGCCCTTTGGTCTTCCCAGCACACGCTGGGCACCGCTGCCTCACGCGTGGCTGCTGAAAGCGGGGTGGCTGCCGGGCTGTGTTCTCCATGCCTGGAGCAGAGAGGTGGAGTTTGCTCCCCCAGCACCCTCTGAGGTTGGGATGCAGAGAGCTCGGGCTGGGCCATGCCAGTGTGAGACACGAGGGTGTGGCCGGCATCTCCCGCTCGCCTTCTCAAGCAGTTACGGTGAGTGGTTTGCAGTTTAAAAAGTGGAGTTGACTTTGACAAAGGAGCCGCTTTGTAGGCCCTTTTGCAGTAGTCGTCACAGAAGTGCTGTTTGGGGGCTCAGGTACGCAGGGCCGGCAGGGGTGCGGGTCAGTGGTGACTCCTCCTGGTCAGCAGTGGACTCTGACATGAGAAACAAACCAATACGCTCAAGACTCTCCTTGGTGAAGTCTCACCGCAGAGTTGATTCAGTTCCTCGTGGGAGTTTTTGTGTCTGCTTGCTTGTTCGAGTTTTTCCTCCTATTGCCTTTAAACTTCGCCATCTGACGGCACCTCCGTGCCTAACGAGCTGTTCTCGGCTTCATTTCCCGCCCTGTGATGGGACACAAGCTCAGGGCTGAGTGGAGGAGCCGTGCCCTGCGATGTGACGTGGCTGTCTCAGCCAGAGTCGCCTCTGCGGCCACCTGGGCTTTAAAAACAGGAAAGAAAATACAGACCAGCCAATGTCCGGTTTGTGCAGAGGCCTCACTTCTCGTACCCGGGGCCTCCTTTGGTTCAGTAGCAGATGAGGGACGTTGCCCACGCCGTCACTTTGGGAGGCCTTGTCCGTCAGGGGCTCCCCGCTCTCAGCAAATGCTGTGTCCGCTGGCTGGTCACTGCGCTGGGCAGCAGCTTCAGGGCGACAGAGCAGAGGCCCTGCCGCCCTCTGTAACGGGCGAGCTCCTCGGGGACAGGAGCAATAAAGGCTGGTGGTGTCATTTTAGTTCATGCTCAGAGGTGCGAAGGAAGAGATGGCGACCTAGGAGACGACAGGTGAAAGGAGGTCTCCAGGAGGCGCCGTGGGCGAGGGCCCCAGGGCAGGAGAGCGGCCAGCAAGGCCGCAGGCGGGGCCCAGTGGGGTCAGGCGGCAGGGACCCGAGCCCGCAGAGCCGTGCGGATGCCCTGAAGAGCGCGGGCAGCGGGCTGCACGGCGAGGGAGGCAGGAGGGCTGGGCAGCGGTGCGTCTGGGAGATGGCTGGGTTCCAGACACGTGTTCCAGATAGAATCAGCCTTGGGCATATTTTTGAAGAAGAAAATTTTTAGACAACTTTTTCTGGAGAATATGTCAAATAGAGTAACTTGCTAGCACGGCACCAGCATGGTGAGCGGCAGGGCTGCTGCCTCAGAGGGCGGCGGAGTTTGGACTCGGACGCTTGCCGAAGTGGGCCTGGCATGGTCAGCATTCGTCACACAGACGCGGAGATGCCTGTCGCAGGAGCAGAAACACGTGGGCGGGCACGTCTGTGTCTGAACTGGAACCGTGAGGCTCACCCCAGGAGTGCCTGGGGGGCCAGTTAGCTAAGGCAGGACCCTGTGTCCCCCAGACCTGCAGCCAGCCTTCCAGCGACAGGCGGGAGTTGCAAACAGGCGTTTTCTCAGCCTTAGACAGGCAGTGCACACAGGTCACCCAGCCATCCATTTGGGGACAAGCACATCTTCCCGTGCAACTTGATTTCTTGGAGGGCATTCCAGTGGGGCACCGGCATGGGCGCACTGGAGAGCCCCCCACAGCCGCTCTGAGGCGTCACCTCCGTACGGGTTGCTTGCTGGCACCTCTGTGGTGCGGCATCACTTTCAGGGTGACAGCTTCCAGCCTTCTCGGGCCTGGCTCCAGCCCAGGTGGGTCGGTCGTCTCTCCTTAGTCTTTGTACCGACCTCACATCTTTCCTCCAGTCCCCCCTCTGCCTGCCCTTAGGTCACTTAGGATTTCACGTTCTCAGGAAGTCAGAGATTTTCAGATTTGATGCTTTTTATTTCAAAGATGTGATGACTTATTTACTGATCACACTTGGACAAGTGCCTAACATAATAACAGAATTAATTCTGGTCGTTTCCTGGAGGAAGAACAAGAGGTTTCAATGGCCAGTTATTTGCCACACCTGTGTTGGTGAATGTCTAGGGATTCTTTAATTTCCCAAACTGCTTATAAAAGTATGTAAAAGCCCCACCTTGCTGAAAACCAGCTTCTATAGTAATAATTGTTACTCTTATCACACACTGGTTTCACAAACATTCAAACATGCTTTTGCATTTGCTCTTGGTGACAGCCTTTGGAGGCGGCTGTTTTGATCCCTTCGTGATGGCGGAGGGTGAGGCTCTGGGGGTCGTTCTCTGGGGCACACAGATGGAAGGGGCAGAGCAAATGCTTGGAGATCTGTGTCAACTCTGCACTTTTGCACTGTGGTGATGTCTGCATACCTTGAAATGTACCCTAGGCTGACGTAGCCCAGTTTTCAGTTCCACCATAGCCCTCTCTTTCTCCGAGGTGGGGTGTCAGGCAAAGCTACACATCTCTTCCCAAGAAGGCAACTTGATGTATTTACTCTTTCTTTTTCTTTAGGGCTCAAAACTTGGGCGAGGACTTGGACTCGCTCAGACTTCTCAACGCACCTCTGCTCGGAGATCGTTTGGAAGATCCAAGCGATTTAGTGTCACTCGCTCCCTCGATGACCTTGAGGTAATCATTTTAGTTTTTCTTTTATCTCCGGGTGTTTAGAACTGGAAATCAATCTTACAGATACATCTGAACCCCTTGGCAAACAGTGATCCTTTCACCAGTTCATTCTGTGTGTTTTAAAATTCTACACTGGTGCAGTTGCGCTGTGTGCCTTACTCTGCCACCTTGAAAACACTGCATGATGTTTTCGAGATTTACCCGTGTAGTGTCCGTTCAGTTACTTGTTATGTGGCATTCCATTGTGAATATGCCACAGTTTTTATCCATTCCACTACTGACAGGTGCTGGGTGGCAAGTGGGAAATAGTCTACTCTGAGGTCTTCCAGGGCACACGTGGCAGAGAGAGTACCGTGTTTCCCCGAAAATAAGACCTGGCCGGACAATCAGCTCTAATGCGTCTTTTGGAGCAAAATAAATATATGACCCAGTCTTATATTACGTTAGATAAGACCCGGTCTTATAGTAAAATAAGACCGGGTCTTATATTAATTTTTGTTCCAAAAGACACATTAGAGCTGATTGTCCAGCTAGGTCTTATTTTCAGGGAGACACAGTGTTCCCAGCAGGAACCCTGCCGGGTGCGGGGCGTGGCCACACACCCACTCACAGTGGCTGTTCCCACTCAGGCTCTGGTCCTTGTGACCCCCCTCCAGTAAGTGGCACTGTCAGATGTGAATTTTTCCATTTCAATGAAATGGCATCTTGCTTTAATTTGCATTTCACGGATCACAAGTAAGGCTGAGCTTTCTCCACCGTGGGTTTTGGGTTATTCGTTTTCTCCGTTTTGAATTAATAGCTTGTTCATATCCTTTTTCGAGTGGGTTGTTTTATACATATATATTTCTTAGTACTTCTTTATATATTTTGGATATGGGACCTTTGTCAGGTAAATATTTTGAAAAGATCTTCTGTGTGGCTTATTTCTACCCTTGTTTAGGTGTCTTTAGTTAAAAAATATATACATATAAATACATAATATATAAATTGTGGTAAAATATTATAACATAACATTGATCACCCTTAAGTGCACAGCTCGGTGGCATTGAGCACACCCACACTGTCGTGCAAGCCATCACCTCCATCATCTCCAGAACCTTCTCATCTTCCCAAACTGAACACTGGTGTACATTAAATGACTCCCCGTCTCCCCTCCCCCAGTCACGTTCTGTCTCTGTGAAGGGGACTCCTCTGTGGACCTCATATAAGTGGCATCGCACAATATACGCGCCCTTTGTGTCTGGCCTATTTCGCTGACTACAGCAGGGTGTCTTCACGGTTCATCCATGGTGTAGTGTGTGTGAGAATTTCCCTCCTTGTCAAGCCTGAATGCCACTGCGCTGTGTGGGTGGGTCCCATTGTTTATCCATCTGTGGGTCCACGGACTCGGGCTGCTCCCTCCTTGGCTGCTGTGAGTGGTGCTGCTGTGCACACGGGGGTGAAACTTAACTCTACATGAGGTGGTTTGGGACAGACTCAGTGATGATAAACCGGACACATTGACTTCGGTGGTTGTTTCCTAAGAGTGTCAGTTAATTTGTGTTCTAATGTGAAACTGGAATGTTAGCAGGGAAGAGGCCCTTGAGGTCCCCTCATGGTGCAGCTGTGAAGGGAGCTGCAGGCTGAATTCAGGGGGTTTGCGGACAGTGAAGGTGGCCTCGGGCAGAGGACAGGGTACTCGGGGCTGGAGGCAGGAACCTGCCGCTGTCCTGCTGGGTCTCAGGTCACAGGGCTTTTCCAGCCAGCACAGGGCGCTTGGTCCAGGACTGTTGTGGAAGAAACAGGTACGCATGCTCCGACGAGGCGCTGCCTGCCTGCTGAGGACCCTGGGGGCTGTGGGGGTCCCCCACCCCACCCCCAACGTGCGTCTCAGCAGGTTTAGGGTTTCCTGGGACAAGGTCTCAGACTCCGAGGTGAAGAAGCTCGCTGTCGATTGCCGGCTTCGTGGTGACGTGTGGGCGTGTGGTCTGACTTCTGTGTCTCCCACGTGTGGCTCTGGGACCCGCACTCCAGCTGGCTGCCCTTATTGCTGCTTCTCTTCATCAGAGAGGAAGTGCTAAGACGTCCACTTTCCAGGACGAAGCATCACGGTGTTTGCCGTTATCTGCTTGTCAGGCAGGGGCAGCTGCATATCCATGTCTCTTATCTCCGATCGTCAGATCGGCCCGGCAAGGAGACTGTCATTGTCTCCATTCCATAGATGAGATGCAGGGAGGCTCAGTGGCATTCTTAGGCCATACCTGGCTGCAAAGCACGGGATTTCACCACCACGAACCAAGCCTCTGTTGTCAAAATCGTATTAGAGACATGGGAGTGAATTTTTGCTAATTTTTTGCAAAATGTAGAAGCTATTGGATTGGTGCAAAAGTAATTACGGGTTTTGCGATTGTTTTTAACCTTTTCAACCACAGTTACTTTTGCACCAACCTAATACATATAACTTCCTTTCACACTCGTCACTGGTAAGGCTGTTTCTAAGGGAAACACGCCTGCTGAACACTGTCTGTTCTTCCCTTTGTTACTCTCTGGCTGTGTGCGAGGCCGCCTCTGAGAGGGCCACCCCTCCTGGTCTTCACACCCTTGCATTGTCCCCTCCCTGGGCGGGGGCACCGACTTTCTCATCTTCGCTTTAATTGGTGCTCCATGGTGCAGGGCCTGTTAGTAACCTTGTGTCTGCCTGCCGGGGCCTCTGCATGCCCTTGGCCACTGCCGGCTGGACACTCCCTTCCGCGCAGGTTCAGTTACAAGTCCTCTTCCTGGGGCCCCGGTGGGCACCAGCAGCTTAGGTTGGGTCCCTGGACGCAGACTCAGCTGGAAGGCCATTTACTCACCGGGATGAGGAGGAAGTCCCAGGAGGGACCCACGTGTGACACCCCAGCCGTGGTCCGAGCGCTGGGAGTGGGTACATGTTTCAGGGTGCTTTGCTGGCTAGAAAGAGGGTACAAGTGCCAATTTGTAGTTCATTTTTATAAGGTAAGGGTGCCTGTTGTAATCTCCAGGGGAACCTCAGACAAAATAATGAATCAATTTCAAGTTAATAGAAGGAAAAAATGGACCATAAATAATAGTCAGTTTGAAAGAAGGCGAGAAAGGAAGCAAGGAGAGACAGATAGAGAGCAGTTAGTAAAATGGTAGAGTTAAGTCCAAATATCTCAGTAATTCCATTAATTTTAAATGAAAGAAATTGAAAAGAAAAGATTTCCAGACTTCATTAAAAATCTGTTAGGTTATTTACCAGAGCTACAACTAAAACTTAAAGATACAAAACTGAAAATAAAAGAGTGGAAAGGGATGCACCGTGAAGTACTCATCAGAAGGATGGTAATGTAGCCGTATCAGTCTCAGTATCGAAGTAGACTTTAGGGCACAAAGCATTTCTAAAGATAAAAAGGGAGACGTCATAGTGACAAAAGGCAGCAGGAAGTTCTAACTCTAAATTTCGTACGCATTCAATAACATGGTCTCAACACAGCTGAAGCAACACCTGACAGAAGCAGGAAGGGAAGTGGACTAATCTGTCCTCACAACAGGAGGTTTTTCACTCCCTGCTCAGTCAGTGGCAGTTGAGCCTCTAAAAGTCAGTACAAGGTAGAGAATCTGAACAGCGTGACCCCCAACCTGGCACTGGGCTGATGTCAGCACGGCTCCCAGTCCATGCCTTCTTCCTGTTCCCTCTCGGAACATTTACACAAGCTGACCATCTGCTGGACCACAGAGCAAGTCTTAGCAAATGTGGACGCGCTTCCCGCAGGGTGTGTCCTCTGTCACTGGCAGGTGTTGTGGAAACCGGGGGCAGACTCCACTGCCTGGGAGAGAGCTGAGGCTGCGTGGGCCGGGCTTCCAGGAAGAGTCACTATGGAAATTAGGACGTTTTGCATGATAACGAGGACACACATCTAACCCCGTGGGGTGTAGCTAAAACTGCGCACAGGAATGTTTATAGCTTTACAGTGATGTATTAGAAGTGAAGGTCAATGGAAAGTCATCTCAAGAAGGTACAAAAAGCGGGGAAAACAGACGCAGAAGAAGGCCAGCTGGACAATAATGAAGGCAAAAGCAGAAATTAATAAAACTAATTAACAAATGAATTAAAAGAAATTAATAAACGAAATTCAAATTAACAAACTAAACTAGCAAAAGAATAAATAAAGAGGGGTTACTTCCCAACTCATTTTATGAGGCCTCCCGAGCCTTGGCACCCAAACTGCCAAGGACGACAAGGCAAGGAGAGGTCCAGGGTGGCTCACTGGTGAGCACAAGTGTGAGGCTCCCGAACAACGTGATTATGTGTGAGCTGAGCGCTGCGCTTCCTGTTTCTTCCAAGGACACAATATTTTTTTAACATTTGAGAATCAGTCAGTGTAATTTCCCACATTAAAAGAATAAAGTAGAAAAACCATATATCATCTCAACAGAAGCAGGAAAGGCATTTGGTAAAACTCAGTATCTAGTCATGGTTTTTAAAAAAACACCCCCTTTAAATAGGAATTAAAGGGAACTTCCTTAATCTAAGAAGAGTATGGAAAACCTCTACAGCAAGCATCATACTTAAACTTTCCCTTTGAGATCAGGAGCAAGAGAAAGACATCTGCTGTTACCATTTCTACTTACATTTTTATTGCAAGTCCTAGTCAGTGTAGTATAAAAATAAAAAAAATAGAAGTTAAAAAGCTTGCAGAGAAAATGCAAATGTTCTTCTCACATGATATGATTATAATATAGAAAATCCAAAAGAATCTATAGATTAATTATTAAAATTAATGAGTTTAGCCTGGTTGCTGGGTATACGGTCAATATACAAAAATTAGTTGTGGATACAGGTAGAAAATGACCTATAGATTCAATGCAATTTTAATCAAAATCCTAGCAGGTGTTTTATGGAATTTAAGAAGTTGATTCTAAAATTTCCATGGAAATGCAAAGTGCTAGAGTAGCCAAGATATAGTTGGGGAAGCATAAGGTGAGGGCACTTCCTCTGTCAGCTCTCAAACTTGTAAAGTGAGAGCAATCGGAGACTGTAAATGTTGACCTAACTGCCCAGCCACAGGGAAGGACAGACCGTGCCTGACTAGCCCAGCGGGTGCTCTGTGGCCACCTCCGTACATGGACACGTATCCCAGGAAGGGCAGACACAAACAGCGTGGCCCTCTGCTTCTATTCATAGAAACTGAAAACGGGCCGCACTGAGCCACTCTCTGGTTGTGCTCAGTGCAGAACCATGAAAAGCTAGACCACCACCACGCTTTTCGTCACGACCGGAGAGGCCACGCGGGCTCTGCTTCGGGATAAACCACGGACGCCTAGATTCCGGCCTGTGCTCTTTTCTGAGTTTGTAGTAAAATGATCAGCACAGCCGCACGTGTGTGTGTGTGTGTGTGTGTGTGTGTGTGTGTGTGTGTCTCTCTCTCTTCCAGCCCTGGGTTGCTGCTGCAGTGGGCAGTGTTTTGCAGATGAGCCTGAGAGAGGAAGATGGGACCTAGGGCCTGAGAGTGTGTGGAACGGGTGCCAAATTGAGAGGACAGAGCGAGTGGCAGTTCGTGGGAAAGAGGGGAGGGCCTTGTGGGTAATGTGGTGAGGACGATGGTGACCCCACTCCCTGAGGGCAGCTCCCCCCACGCAGGGCCCCGTGACCTGCACTGACAGGCCACACGAGGCTGATGGCATCTGCCTGATGGCACAACCTGCCCCGTTGCTGTAGATACAACAGTGAACCCTGGGCCGCAGGAACGATCATCATTTCTGCTTTACAGAGTGGGAAATTGAGGCAAGGTGCCCCTGCCAGGCTTAAGGGACTGGTCCCAGGCCACCAAGCCCGTTCCCCAGGTTCCCCAGGCAGGCGGGCTTTAGAGCCCCGCTTCTGGGTGTGCACTAGACTCACGTGCTGCCTCTCCCCGGGCCCCGGAGCTCCAGGCCGGGCCCCTGGGTTTGTGCGTCTGGCTTCCCAGCCTTCTGTTGCTCCCACTGTTCCTCCTGCTCTCGGATCGCTGTCCAGGTGACAGACGACCAGACAGACGCCGCAACAGGAAGGCGGCAGACAGGGTGACGGCGTATGTGAGGAAGACATGAGGCTCCCCTGCATGCCACAGTCGGGGGCAGGGGCTGCTCTGAGGAGGGCACATTCACGCCCAGCCTGTGGTGCTAAGAGGCGGCCAGCCACGTGGAGGTCTTGGGACAGGACAGAGTGTGTGCAGGGACAGAAGGGAGCAAGGGCCAGGCGGAGGCCTTGGCTTTCCTTCTCAGGGTGATGGCGGCCTGTGGGAGCTGAGCAGAGCGGCTTGCCCTGCGCTCAGCGCCTGCTGTGGGCCGGCCTGGGGAGCTGGACGCAGCCCCCCCCTGCAGGAAGCATCACGCAGCCTGTTTGAAGACCCCTCTGGCAGCAGTGGAGGCTGGCTGGGCATGAGACTCACCAGGAGGGCAGTGCAGCAGCTGGAGGCCAGGCAGCCACCTTCTCAAGCCGAAGCTCTCAGGTTTCCAAAGACCAGGAGGGGCCACCAGGCTTTGGACTAGAAGGGGGCGGGGAGGGGGTGGGGAACCGCACTGGTCAGAGGCCGTGGTTGGGGCCAGAGTCCGCTGACTACAGTTTTATTGGCACAGGGTCACGTCGCTCGCACGTCTGTGCTGTGTTCACCCTGCAAGGGCAGAGCTGAGTGGTAGACACAGTGTGTCGCCTGCAAAGCCGGGGTACTTACCCTTGGCCTCTAGAGCAAGCTTGCTGCGCCCTGGGCGAGGCCACTGGTGAACTTGCTGCCAGCACCAGGACCGAGCCGGAGGCAGGGCCTGGGATGAAAGGGCCCAGCTCTGCTCTAGACTGTTCTCTAGCCTTTGGGTGGGGGCCTCCAGCCCCTTCCCATGGCCTGACACACTGCCCTTTTCCAAAAGGCCCACCTGCCGGGCTGCCCTTGGACTCCCTCACTGCTGGCCGTAGCCCGTGTCCCAGACCCAGCATTTTTGAAGCTCCCTGCAGCCCCTGACGGCACCTTGGGCCTCTCACAGCACCGCAGCCCCTCCTCTGTATCATAGGCTAGAGCATATACTGGAGGAAGCTGGCTGGCTTCTCTTCTTGAGCTGTGGTGGGGGCGTGGGGGGAGCCCAGGTGTTGACAACGGGAACTGGTAGTGTCAGACCTGGACAGCAGGGGGCGCCGAGGCCACTTGGTTCCGTGAGCACTCGTACAGACTGCTCCCCGGGTGGGGGGAAGAGGAGAGGGGAGAGGAGGGGTGGGGGACCGGCAAGTAGGGGCTTTTGCAGTTGCTGTCTCTACGGTACAGGCCCTGGGTGAATTCCTTTACTTTGAACTGCTGTTATGCTTGCCTTCGGAGAGCTGTCATCCCGCAAAAGGCAGGCGGAACCTGCACTGGACTAGACCTGAGATGCGCTAAGGCTGCAATTGCCTTCTCTGGCCAGTTGTCTGGTTTGGTTCATTGCCCTCAGCCCTGGCTCACCTCTGGGACGGCCTGCAGTTTACAGAGTTCGCATGCTCCAGGGTGCAATCTGCACAGACATTTCAAAACAAGCTTTCTTTTTTAACCTTATTTCTTAAGTCTGCTGTTTGTTATTTCTAGGAGAATTTCACTTAGGAGTTTTTGCTTGTTTTGGTCTTTGATGTACTTGTCTATCCTTTAAACCATTTACATAGGAAATTATGTTCATTTTCTTTAAGATCCTATTCACTCGGGCACGTACCAGGATTTCTCAGTGCCTCGTGTGTCTCCTCCCTCATTCAGTGAGTGTTCATTGAACAGCTACTGTGTGCCTAGCGTTATTCTGGCTCGGGACAGAAGTGAATGAATGATACCACCCCCTGGTCTCCTGGAGCTGGCCTTTTGGGAGGATGGGACGCCAGACTGGGGTCTTTGAGCCAGCCTTTAAAAGGGTCCTTCTGGGCGTCAGGGAACAAATGACCATGGGGGGGCTAGAAGGCAGTTAGGATTCCGGGCATGTGGTGGTCCGGGCTGGGGGCCTGGGCCGGGGGGGGGAGGCTAAGCGTCAGACTCCTTACCTGGGATCAGGGAAGGAGCAGCTGGGGGGAGCCTTGAGGGTCACTGCCCACCGGGGTCACAGCCAGGCTGGACGGGGCAGGAGGCCTGGGGGCTGGCGTAGGGAGGCCTGTGAGACCAGCTGCTCTGCTCCCACCTGCCGTCTTCCTCTGAGAGTCTTGGGCACCCCTGAGTGGAGGTGGTCTGACCCTTGTCTTTGCGGGTAAAGGGGCTGCAGGGCCGACAGGAGCCTCCCCTGAGGCCTCCATGCTTTCTGCACTCATCTCCCTGCTGTTACTGTGAACCATTAGTAGAGCGAGTGTCTGTCCCTGCTGGTCCCAGCTGTGAAGACCTGCTGGGTCTAGGGGACTCCGAAGAGTGTGCCCCTCCCCCTTATGAGACGGCCGTGGGGCTGGGGCAGTGACTCGGACCTGCGAGGGGACCCACAATAAAAGAGGGGCTTGTTGGCAGGCCCCTTCACAGGAACTTTGCACTGCCCAGGCCCCCTGGTCCCCCCGGACACGGGACACACCGCAGGAGGGTTCTGTCACCATGCTGCTCCTGCTCAGTTCATCTCTGTCCCTGCTGGAATGCTCCCCACCCCTTCTCTCTCACCTGTCCCTCCTGGCTGGCCCCTCCCCTGACCTCCTTCCTGAGCTGCCCACAGAGGCCCCCCCCCCCACCTTTCCGGCCATTCCCAAGTGCTTACACAGGCTGCCCAGCTCAGAGAAGACCCCTGGGCAGGCACAGGGCCGAGGCAGTAAGGACACCCAGGCTCCCTTCAGCCCTGGGACCAGCTGGGGGCTCGTAGCACTTCCTGTCATCCAGAGCACCTGGCACTCAGGCAGTACAGCGCAGGTAGGCGCCAGACAGGCCGGGGTTGGGGGGCTAAGCAGGACTCGCCCAGAGCTGGCCCTCTTCCGGTGGCCTCCAGAAGCTCACTGTCTCTTGCTAAGGCCCAGCCTGGAGGCCACATGCACTGCGGCCACCCCAGCCTTTCCTCTGTGCCCAGGCCCGTCAGGGGCTGTGCCCAGACCTGTCAGGGGCTGTGCCAGGCCCTGGGGCCCAGCATGAGTGCAGGGGGGTGCTGCATCCAGTCTGTCCGCCTGGCCAGACCCACAGTTTATAGCACACAGGCTCCGAGCATAGCTTCTCACCTGTGTAGCCTGGGGTCTCGGAAGCAGAGCTGGAAGGAGCTGGATGGAGCCAGGCTTCTCTTCCCCATGGCTGGTTTCATGGCTGCCCTCTTCCCAGGAGGGGCAGCTCTGCAGACAGAGAGGGGGCTGCCGTGGGGTGCCAGTCCTGCCCACGTCCCCCAGGCAGGCGGGTTGTTGGCTGCTGCCATCCCTGCTGCTTTTGCCCTCCGTCCAGTTCTGCCTCCAGCATTCCCTCACTGCCCCAGCCCTGGGTGGGCCTCCCCCTCCCCTTCCTCCCTCTCTCCCTCCCCCTCCTCCTCCTCTCTCTCCTCCCTCCCCCTCCTCCCTCTTCCCCGCCCCCTCCTCCCTCTCCCCCTTCCCCCTCCTCCTCTCTCCCATCTTCTCCCCTCCCCTCTACTGTCCCCTCCCGCTCCCCCATCCTTCCTCCCCATCCTCCTCTTCTCTCTCCTCCCCCTTCCCTCCCCTTACCCCTCCTCTTCTCTCCCCTCTCCCTCCCCTCCTCCTCCTCCCTCCTCTCCAGTGCCTCACTGCCCCCAGCATTTCCTGGGTGCTGGGCCAGGCAGTTCCTGTGCTCAGCGGTGGTGAGGAGGCCTCTGACCCTTTCCTGCTCCTGCTGTTTTTCATGCTTTTACTGTGTGCCGGTCCCTTGAGGAAAGCTGTCTGAGGACGCTTGAGCCGATGCACTTTCTGAGATGTTCACCCTTCAGGCAGGCGTTGTCTGTCTGCATTAAACATAGAGCCATGGGCCTGTGCAGCCGACTGTCCCCTGAATGCTCCTGGGGCAAAGCTCGGGTTCCCCTTCCCCCTCCCAGGGAAGACCAAGAGGGAGGGTGGGCTCAGCACCAGCCCAGCTAGTGACCTGAGCCCACACCCGAGGGCCTTCATCCCAGCCCACCTGGGCACTGCTTTGCAACCCTGGACAGGATGCTCCCTGAGGCCTGCTCCTTCTGCCATTCTAGGAGCCCCTTCCCCTTCGGATGAGGCGCGATGTGCCCGCTGCTGAGGCTGGAGAGTAAGGCAGCACTGCGGTGCTCAGTTGCCCCTGAATCTCTAGCACATTGGCGGGTAGTTTTGCAATGCTACCTACCATCGGTCCTGCAGCCAGTTTGCGCTTTCTTTCCTTCTTCCTTTCGTAGTCAGGGCCTGTCCCGCTTCCCTTACTGGCAGGTGGTGTCAGGTGTTGGAAGGCAGACAGAGCAGGTCTAGGAAGACAGGTCCTCAGGCGGGCACCACATACACCCACATGGCACATGGAGGCTTATAATAGAACCAGCCCCTGTAATTAAGGGTGGGAACTGTGCCACGCTGCTGCACACACGAATTCTCTGCAGCTGTTGTACTGACTGAGAATTACCCCATCAGCTGAAGTCTTCTTCTCATTCGGTAGAGGAAATACTTTAAAAATGATCTCACAGCATGATTTATGTAAACGGCTTTTTTTTTTCTTTGTACGAGACAATCCAGAGAGAGTCTGAATCCCTGGCCAACCACAGCTTCCTGCAGTGTCCTGTTGCCATGGGTTACGGAGGGAGCGAAATGGAACTTCATCTGAAATGTCTTTAAACTTCTCTGACATGCACAGGCACGCTGCCGCCGTGTAAATGGTATATTCTAGATCTGCGGCCCTGGTGAGGTTCGGAAGTTTTCTTGTCTTAAGATGGATTTGGGAAAAGGGTTGTCAAAGGAAACGCACATTTTAAATGATCAGCAGGTAAGTTATTCCAGCCGTTTCTTGTCTTTTAAACAGAATTGTTAAAAGAAGACTTGGCAGCTTGGTTACTGCTTTGTTTTCAGCCTATTTCGAGAATAGTAGCTTTTAAGTGTAAACTTTGAAAAACGCTTCCTTTGTGTCTGCGTCATGGAGCTTAAAGTGATTCCCGTGGAGGTAAATGCCGGGCTCCCCCCTCCCTGGGCCCACAAACCTTCACCCAGAGCTAGGCTTGGGGGGGTGGTCGGTCACGCGGGGCCGGGCTTGGGGGGAGGCAGCCCAAGCTCACGGGGCCACGCTACCTGTGCTGTAAGTCAGCCTTAGGAAAGCGGCAGCGTTTCTCTCGTCCTTACCACAGTGATGCTGACAGAGCTTAAAGAGGCGTGAATAATTTTGTTGAAATACTAAATTTCAACTAGTTAAATGTATGAAAATCTATCATACTCTTAATTATAGTTATGTATCTTACATCTTTGAATGTAATGAGTTGATTGTTTCATATGCATACATAGGGAACTCCCGGCAGTCATACTTAATGATTATTATCTGAGCTTATAAAGTTGAATTTACTGTAAACACTTTTTAAATGTTCAAGGTTAAATAAAAAGAATAATTTTTATTTTCCTCTTGTGGCTGTGCTGTGTTGATGTGAAGGTAAAACTAAATGTAAATCATTTACAGAAGATTGTCACTAATTATTGGGAACCAATTTTAAATTCACTCTTTTCTGACAGTTGTTGCATCGTCATGTTTTCCTAATGCCTAATTAGAAGCTTCTGTAGAGAACTCAGGAGACAGGCTCCTTCCTATGTGCCGGGTTTGGAGGGGGGTAGAGGAGAATGAGCAGCGTCCTTCCTCTGAAACGGAAAAGAGAAATAGGTCTGCTGGGCAGGCCAGGGATTATGCTGGTGAGGCACGTGCAGCTTTTCCTGTGTTTTGAAAATGCAGAGCTGTGTTTTGGAAGCCCCTGTTCTGACAGAGCTCCTTCGTGGGGTACAGGCGCACTCGCAGCTTTCGGGGCACGCTTGCCTCGAGGCTGCCTCTGGCCAGTCTGTGCCATGCACTCATGTATTCCTGTGCACTCCACTTCACATCTTGGGTGGAAAGTGAGTTTTGCATGGATTACGGCCTTCAGGGACAAACTAACCAGTTTGTTACTTCTATATACGTGTAGACTGGACTTGCATTTCAGTAGTGTATTAAGGCAAGTCTTAGAAAAATGTTTTTTATTCTAAGTGGAAAAAAAAAAGGTCACTAAAAATCTGCCTTTGTACTTGGCTATATAAATGATTTGGATTCCTTCTGAAATTTCTGCAAGTGTTCAAAGTAAAATAAGTTGTTCACGTGAGTGTGTTAACACAATCTGGTTGTGTGGTCATATTTTAAGCATCAGAAACTGGGCAGCTCCCCCCTGTGAGTGGAGCGGCCAGTGGAAGGTGAGGGGTTCTGGACTGCAGCGCTACCTGGCTCCACTGGGGCCAGGTGAGTCATCTGGCAGGCCAGCTGTGCAGTGGTGACAGGTCACATGGCATGGGGGCTGAGGGGTGAGGGCCAGGGACCGTGTGGGAGGGCTGGCTCTCGCCCCACCAGCTCTGTGATCTTAACTAAGTTGCTCAGATAGTTCATCTTTAAAATGGAGGTGTCACAGGGATGTTGGGCTCCATCCAGAGTGTGTGAGTGGTCAGGACAAGCTGTGCTCTGAGTTCCTCGTTGTGAAGTGGGGCACTCATAAGCCTTTCCAGGAGCTATTTCCCAGCATCGTTTACGAGACGCCAGGGAGAGCTGACAGGATGCTGCCCCAGGAAGAGCAGGAGGCTCTCAGCGGCCAAGTGAGCAGCTCAGGTCCCCATCATCTTAGAAGTGAGATGGACACAGCATTAAGTAGACTTGGAAAATGTACCGTCCCTTTGCCAAACGAAGCCATCCATCATATTTAAACCCCATCGTAATGGGGGGAGTCACAGTCTAGATACTAGTAAGATACTGATTGAGGAGATGCGGATACCCACAGCCTAAAAGAAATACTCACTGTCATAAGAAAGCTTTAACACGCTGTGGCCCCCTGCCCTCGCCATGGGCCTGGACTGGCACCCAGAGTTCCGTGCTATGTCTGACGGAGCCGTGCTTGGGGCAGGGTGCTGTGTGTGCTTAGTGGGTCCCCGTCCCAGTGCTGTGGCCGGGGCAGCAGCCTAGGAGGGCTGTGACAGGTTCACTGTGTGCAGCTGCAGGGGTGGTTCCCCGGGGCCTGGGCTGGAGGGTTTCCTGAGCGAGACACTGGGCAGGAGCAGCTTAGTGGCCCCAGGGCATCACCGCGCCAAGCCAAACATGGGGTGTCTTTCCCTCCTCTGAGCCGAGGAGCAATCCCATCTCAGGGCTCTGCTGACGTGCCGTTCTTTGTCCCTGAGCCCTGTGACCACCACGCTCGGTGTACCCAGCACCACTGGGCTGAGGTGTCGGCCTCCTCCCGTGTTTGCTTCAGGTGGCTGGGGCGTTGTCACTGCTGTGGTCTGTCCTTCCCTTCGTGGTCATAAAATTCAGGTTCTGCTGTGTCGCACACTTAGCAGAGGCTTGTCTCTCAGGGGTTTGGAAGCACATCAGATGTAAGAGATTTGTTTTGAGTCCGAGGGAAGGAATCTTCCAAAGACCAAGGGCTTTTGGCTCTTCTTGCTCTGGACTCCGTGTAGGATCTGAA
Source organism: Rhinolophus sinicus (assembly GCF_057876585.1). Taxonomy (NCBI): domain Eukaryota; kingdom Metazoa; phylum Chordata; class Mammalia; order Chiroptera; family Rhinolophidae; genus Rhinolophus; species Rhinolophus sinicus. Next base: position 213,423,805 of record NC_142501.1, on the reverse strand, counting down.
GATGAAAAGACGGGCGCTATAAAGAGCCAAGCATTCTTTCCGGGCAGCACGGAGCCCCTGCGTCCTTAGGGGTGGCAGTAGGACCCCAGTGGGATGGGCGGCTCCCGGGGGTGGTGTCCACTCACGCAGCAGGCCCCACACACAGGCCTTGGGAGGCTGGGGAAGACAGAGCCTGGCGGTAAAAGGGAAGCGCTGCGCGTTGGTGCCTGGGGAAGTGAAAGCACCATGAGGAAGCCGGCCAGGTCGCCAGGAGGAGTCAGGCTGTCTGGCGCAGAGGGCAGTTCTGGCTCCAGATGCCATCATCCTGTCCTTCCCCCTCCCCGGCACTGACAGGACTCTCGGCCCTGCTCCTCTCCTGGGTCTGCCAGGCTGGGTGGCTGGGGCAGGACGGTGTCCCCTCTGGAGTCTCAGGCCGACCAGCCTGAGGGGGTGCGGGCCTCCACGAGTGTGGCCGGGAGCCTGGGACATGAGGCGTCAGGCCTGCGCTGCACGTGTGAGCGCCTCCTGCTCGTCTCTGAGCCCGTCCAGATGGGCCCCTGCGGGCGGACTTCTGTGGCTTTTGGTGGTCTCTTTTCTAGTCCAGATGAGTGGACATGTGTCGCCTGTCTGCCCCCTCTTCTCCCAGATGGGCCCCCACACTGCCCTGCAGCGGGCGCCCTGACAGCTGAGGTGGGAGGTGCAGGCTGCGCTCTGTCCCTGGCCGGCGCCTGGCACACACTCGGCCCACACCTCCTTGGACCCTAAAACCGGCTGCAGGGGCCTTGGGTCTGCTAGGGACAGTCTGCGTTTCTCCCGCTCGAGCCGATGGCTGCACCGAGCCTCTTCTCACTTTTCAACGCTCCGATTCTCTTTACCGTGTGAGAAGTGAGGGAGGCTGTAAGTTTCTATTTTCACCTCTTCCCTTTTCTCATGAAGAAGCGAGTTACCTTGAACTGGCAGCCTTCCTTCCAGGTTCCAGGCTTAAAGACGCACCTGTGTCCTCCTCTCGCTCCTGTGGCCTGGGCGGCATGTGGCCTCCTTCCTTCCACGTCCCGAGAGGACAAGCACACACCCCTCTCCCTGGATCCCCAAACAACGGCAGGAGCACAGCCTTCATACACGCGGAAGAAAGGCTGGGCCTCTGGAAACAGCGGGATTCATCCGCGTCCCAGCCTTTGCGCAGCTTTCCCAGGCCCTCCCTTCTCCAGGTCACTTGGAGGCTGCCCTCCCCTACCGACCTCTGCAGCAGGGTTCCCCTCACCCCCGTTCCAGACCCACAGCCCAGCCGGCTCGCATCTCCCTCGGACATATGTGCGGGAGGGTCTGCAACCCAAGCGTCCAAGTCTGACTGTGACTCCACCATGCCCCAGTCTGCCCTTCCCCCCCACCCCAGTCTGCTCTCCACCCCCCCACGCCCCAGTCTGCCCTTCCCCCCCCCAGTCTGCCCTCCCCCCCCAGTCTGCCCTTCCCCCCAGTCTGCCCTTCCCCCCCAGTCTGCCCTTCCCCCCCAGTCTGCCCTTCCCCCACCCGTCTGCCCTTCCCCCCCACCCCAGTCTGCCCTCCACCCCTCCCCTGCCGTTCCCTCAGGCCAGCCCTGAGTGCTCCCGGTCAGCAGACCCTCTATCTGTTCCTGTGGTGACACTTCCTCGCCTGGAGCCCTGGGGACCACACCCCTCCTCCCACACCCTTCTCCAGTGTCAGCCTGAGGGGACATTTGCCTCTGCCCTCCTCTGCACCATGCTCTCTCCTGGAGGTGGGGACCTGACAAGGTTGAATTTATCTCTAGCCACCAGTGTACCTGCCCTGGGGGTGGGTCTGAGCAGGTGCTGAGCAGATGTTTTGTTGAGCAGAGTGGCAGCCGTCTCAGCTGGATCTACCCACCCGGCCCGACCCCCAGGGCCTGCACCCACTACCCTGAGCCCAGGCTCTGCCTGGACAGGACAGTCTGGCTGTTTGGGTGGAGGGAGCCAGCCTCGGCCCTTAGGAGTAAGCTGTCCCCTGGTGTTGGGCATCAGCTGGAGGTGACAGGCCTCGGGTTCTAGTGTCCAGCACGTAAAGGAGTAAAGTAGTGTGTATCCCGAGGGGCTCCTGGCCAGTGTCTGCCTGGACCCGATACCACTTCCCAAAGGCCAGGGTTCATGCCGGCTTAGCTGGCAGGAGGTTAGCTCTGTCCTGAGATCCTGAGTGTCGCCCCAGACCCCTCTGTGACACCACCCCTCTCTGTATTGGGGACTCCTGTCTTTGTTAAAGTGGGCCAGCCAGGTCAGGGGGTTCTTGTTTAAAGTCAGATGTGTATGTGGAACCCCTATTGCTGTGGGGCCATGCGCTGCCTCATCAGGCTGGCACCTCCGACTTCTAAAGTTTCTAGAGTGAACCGTCTTGTGCTTCACCCAGGGCATGACAGCAGTATCGGCTGTTCAATTCTTAGGGAAATGCTGTCGCCACAGGTTTGCCTGGTTCGGTTTCTTTTGATTTTTACTGAACATCGAAGAGCTCTTTGGGACACACACACACGTGCACACACACGTGCATGCACACATGCACGCACACACGTGCATGCACACACACATGCACACACACACACGTGCACACACTTTAAAAAGAAGCACAGCCTCGCTTCTGCGCTCCGGCTGCTCTGCTCCCAAACCGAGGCCCTGGAGGCCGGGCCACCTCCCTAGCAGCGTCATTTTGCCCTCCTCGCCCATAGCCCTCGCCTGCGTCCTGCGGGCCTGTGTTTGTCACTGTGCCCATCGTGCCTCCGTCCCTTTGTTGTCACCATCGCCTGGGCCACAGAAATTCTTTATTGTGAGCACCATGGTTTGAACCTAGAAAGATGTGCCTCTTCCTCGCCTCCTGAGCCTTCTGTCCAATGGTCGCTGGTTGAACCTGCTGGAAAGTAGTGTGTGTGTGTGTGTGGGGGGGTGTGCGTGCATGTGTGTGGGGGTGTGTGCACGCGTGTGTATGTGTGCTTGCATCTGCCGCTGTGTGAACGTGGAGAAAGCGGGTGGTGAGATGCAGCGCTGTGGAATCCTGGCGTGCGGTGCGCCATGGAGCACACCCCCTTCAGTTCAGGCTGCTGCGTGGTCTGCCGGAGGTCATGCCTGTGTCCTGTACCCGAGAGACCCGGGAGCTGTCCTGTGAGGACAGTCGTCATGGTTGTGCAGGGAAGGCTTCTCAAAAGGTGTGGGTGAAGCTGCAGCCCTTGTGGGCGGGCTCACCAGGGGAGGCTACAGGTGAGAGTTGGGGCACAGGGAGGGATGCTCCACGCTGGGGGGATGTGAGAGGCTGGGTCGTTCCGAGCAGTGACTCTCAGAGCCCACAGTGGGAGTCACGTGGTGTGCGAGCTCACACGCACGTGGTATACGAGCTCACACACACGTGTACAAGCTCACACGCACATGGTGTGTGAGCTCACACGCACAGAGCTCTGAAGCCAGGTCCAAGCACAGCATGGACCCTGGAATGTCCTTGGGATTTTCCTTTCATGTTCTCCTTTCCCATCTTACTTCATTTTTTAACAAATGCTGCTCATTGCCCATTGAATTGATTTGACAATTCCTTCGAGGGCCGTGGGCTCGTGGAGCAGAGGGCAGGCTGGTGAGCAGGCATGGGCGGGCTTGCGTGCGCCCAGTCTCGTAATCCCACCAACTGGTCGGGACCTGGATGGCGACCTGTGACGCCCCACCATGCCCTCCGGGCCCACCTCTCGGGGTCGTCCCTGCCCCACATGGACCTGCTCTCTAATATACTGGGGCCAGTGAGGAGTTGCTTTAAAACTTAAATGATCAAGTTTTTAAAAAGTCAAGTAAATACATACAGAGGGCGCCAAAAAAATGTATACACATTTTAAGAAAATAAAACTGTATTAAAATTGTAATACTCAACATATACTGATAACAGAAGATGAATACAAGTCACATTTGACGTCTGCAATTACAAGAGGTGCTCAAAGTGGTTCCCATCAGCGTCCGGACACTTCTGATGACTGCGAACTACTGCTTGTGCAACGCTGACCAAAGTGTCCACTTGTATCCGTTTTTTTGGCACCCGTATTATATACAAATTATATGTGTGGTCCAAGTTCCTGCCAGGAGTAGACACGTCAGTTTCCACTGAACGGTGGGGTGTCCGAGGCCCACCAAGGACTGGAGCCGGTCGGAACTTGGAGCACACCGCTAAGACACTTGGTAAGTTCCTTTAAAACAAATCTATTTATGTTAGTGTGAATTCCAGCCTGGGAGGCGCATTGTAGACCTTTTTAGAGCCTCCTACTTGTGGTATGTGTTTAAATTGTAAGCAGAGAAAAATGCAAATTTACTGGGACCTTTTTTCCCTGGCAGCTTGTTTTTGCGGCTGTACTTTTCTTGTAAGTAAAACAACTGGATTTGGGGATTTAGGAAGAACCCAAGCAGTGCAGGAGATGAAAACGAGTTGTTAATACAGATTGTTCCGGGCATCAGCATACTCAAGAGGTGTGTTAAGTCTTAATTCACAAAATGTTTGTGGTGGTCGGTGGTCTGTGTAGGCAAGGCCTCTGGGAACGCCAGCTTTCGGGGTCACACTGAGCTGCAGTTCGTCCTACTTGTTCTCTGTGGGGGTCTTCTGGAATATCTCTGGGGGTTTCGGGGCCTGTGCCATTTTAGACTGCTTCCCCATCAGCCAGGATGTGGGCAAAATCACGAAACCAGGCTAAAAAAGGGTACTTGGGTCAGAATTGACATGCTGTCAATCCAAAGGCAAATGGAAACAATTTAGGGGTTACGTGCTTTCCCCACACACCCCCATTGCTGGTGGGGTGCCTGCCTGCACCTCCCCCCCACCACCAGTAAAGCACCCTGTACCCTGCTCCTTACAGGGCACCTCCGGCCTCCTGTGCCCTGACTCCACCTGGCACCATTGACACGACGCCGACTGCTTCACCCCGTCAGCCTCACCTCCTAGAATGAGGCCTGGCCACGTGCTCCTTAGCCTGGGCCCTTCCTGTGCAGGCAGCTGGGTGTCGGTCATATAACCGATATACACACCAGGTGTGCGCTTATAAATAAAGTATTGGACAGCAAACAGAAGACTTAGGTTTGTGGTCATTATACACTATTTGTTTGCAAATTAAGTCATCTGCTCAGGGAAAGTCAACACCTGTTTCTCGATAGAATGTGACCTTGGAGGAGGACAGTGGTTTTATGTCTGGGTAGTAATAAACATGTCTCCATGAGACATTTAGATTAATGTCTGGTTGGGGTGGGACCAGTTGCCAGATAAGTCGTAAGCAGAGACGGTGGGGGACCATGAATAAAAGGGTTGTGTTGCTGGTTCCCTGGTGCCGGTGCCGTTTCACACTGGTTAGTGTTAGGAGCAATCCAGGTGTGACCTTACCTTTTATGGAGGATTTCTGGGCGGAGCTCACTGCCTGTCACACATAGAAGCCAACGCTATGGCACCAGCTTTTGAGAAAAGAGAAAAGCTTTCATTTGTGAGTTGACTGGTAAGGACACAGGAGGCAAGGCTCAGATCTGTCTCCCCATCTAGGGTGCGGGGCGGGGTTCTGAGGGTTTTCAGCACCGTTTCTTCCTGGACAGCGGACCCTTCGTTCAGCGTTCAGCTTCCCGTCAGGTCCCGCTCCTTTGGTTCTGTTGGGGGAGCAGTTATAGGTTCCCAAGGGTCGCACGTCAGTGGGGTATCCAAGGTTTAAACTGGTTCCAAAGGCCTTCTTAGAAACAGGATGGGACCAGTCTGAGCTGATTCGGAGGTGTGGGGTGGGCAGGGATATCCGTGACCTCTGAGTGCTTACTGGCCCCTCCAGGAGAACCTTCGACACACAGAGGCCACCAGCCTGCAGCTCCTCAGATACCTAGAACTTTCCTTAGAGTTTTGGGCTTGGAAAGTACTCTTTTGGCACAGCGACCCAGACGGGGAAAAGGGAAGTAAATACATTTGAGGATGTGGCTGTGACATTTTGAGTCCCTCCTGGAAAATGCTGGCCCACTGAGACTTGGGATCCTAGACACTTCTTCCTGGTGGCCAGGCCTTGAGAAGTTCCTGAAGGGACGGCGTGTGGGCGGTGAGCTCTTTCGGGGTGGGTACTGGGAGCATGTCTATGTAACAGCCCTCATTCCTGGCAGAGCTTTGCTGGGCGCTGTCCCCGCCCCAGCCAGGACTCCCCACAGGGTTCCCCTGCTAAGTCCTCTTTGGGTGTCTTCTCGTTTCTATGCCTCATCTCTGTGCTGCCGTCAAGGTGATTCTTTTCAGGTCAATCTTCCGATTCCCACATTTTCTGTTCCACCTTGCATCTCTGCTAACCTCTCTTTTGAGTGTTTCATTTCAACAATTGTAGCTTCCATTGTCAAACATTCTGTGGGGTTATTTTTCAAATATGCCACCTTATTTCCTCTTTTTTTAATTGTGACGTTTACTTTTTTACAATTTCATAGTTATTTGACATCTGTACGAGGACTTTCCAGTGTCCGATTCTGTCATTGTCAGTTCTGCTGGTTCTTTCCTGTGGTGGATTTTTCCTTGGTTTTAGGGGATTTTTGAATTGTGAGCTCATATTGGCGTGGGCTCATTCTGTGGAACTCCCGTGGGCCTCTGTTGGGCTGCTTTCTCCCCAGAAGGACTTGTGTTGTGGCTGCCTGGCCCCAGGCATCTGCCAGTGAGTGGCCGGCCCTGCGGTGACACTCAGCCCAGGGTCGGCATTTTTTCGCCGACTGCTCTCCCTTCCCTTTCCTTCTCTTCTCCCTCAGGGACTCCCCTTATTTCTTTGGGATCAGCAGTGTATTAAAAAGCATGTTTGTTACTGTTGTTATTTCACAGGTTTTCTATAAATCTAAAACTGTCCTAAAAGGTAAAGTAGACTTTGAAAAAGGGCTCTGATGGAGCTCTGCCTGGGTCTGCTCGCTCTGTGCAAGGACCCACAGGCTGCAGTCTGCAGCCCCCCCAGAGCCTGAGCAGACGCCCTGAGCCCACCCTGCTTGCCACGTGGCCCATACCCTCCTCCCCGCCTCTCTGTGGGCACCCCACTGTCAGCCACCACCTTCTTTTGTCTCTGTGGCTTCAGCGACACCCTTCTGTCCTGGGTCTTGTTTCATTTCACTTCATTTTGGGGATGCGTGTAGAGATTTTTAGTGCACTTTGTTCCATCTGCTAAAAGCCTAAGAATTTAGTGTTAATCTTGATTGTGACATGAAGTGAACCGGGCCCTTCATATAGATGAAGTTTATGTTTTATGATTTATTTTTCAGATTAGTATTGTTGACGGTATTTCTGGTTTTGCGTGTGGCCTCGCAGATTTTCTTAATCTCGGAATACTTTGCCTTTGATACTGTTTAATGTGTCACATGACTGGAGGTGACTTATTACGAGCGTGGGAGAAAGACCACTGTCCACGGGCCTTGGTCAGCCCCGGAAGGAGGCCCACCCGCTCTGGGGCGGGAATGAGCCCCATTCGGCTGAGGGCCTATACCCAACGCCTGGCTTGCAGGCCGCTCTTCTGCCTGCTGTGTGGGAGATGAGAGTGTGAAAACTGGACACATAACAGTATGTTTTTACTATTGAAAACGCATTGATAAGATGCCAAGAGACAGTTTCAAAGTATTTCTGACCCGGGACTTATGACGGTTCGAAACAGTGACAGCCCGTCAGGAGGTGGCTTCCTCTCACTGTCCGAGGTCAGACCCTTTCTTGGGGGAGGAGGGGGGTCACTTAGCTGGGCTCCCTGGCCTTCAGCTGTAAGTTCCACCAGGTGAGGGCTGACACCAGGTCTGCTCGGAATGGAGAAGGTCCCCCATCTTCTGTGCCACTTGGGGGGCAAGGTTTGGGGGCCTTGGTGCTGGGGATGGGGCGATCAAGCAGAAAGCACAGCATGCCAGCTGACGTGGGTAGCAGCTCTAGCCGCACACATGTGCTCTGGCTCTCCGTGACAGAGGCCATGATGACGAGGGGCGTTCGCTGGAAGCCTGGCTCACCTGCGGACCTCAGGCCTTGCTTGTTTGAAGTTTGGCTGGAGGGGTCTTCAACATGACCTCCGCTTGTTGGGGGAGGCCCAGGACCAGGGAAGGGGTGCCGTGTGTGGTCACACTGAGGAGGCACCAGCTCTGGTCAGCCAGCTTATCTAGGTGTCCTTCTAGTCCCGCCCGGTGTCACCTGTGCCTTCAGCAAAGCCTTCCCCTCCCCCTGAGGAGGCTGTGAGTCCATTTCCCACCGGAGCCCTGGGGCTCTTGCGGCCACTGAGAAGCGCCACTTTACTCTTATTTCAGAGCTGGGAGGGTCCCATACCCCCGGTCTCCTGAGCCCAGTGCCCTCACCGAGGCTACTGGAACCCCTGCTCCCCAGGCTCCTTATGCCTCCTGGTGTCTGTCACCAGGCCCTGTCCTTCTGAGCCCCGGTTCCCACCCCTTTCCCGACTCCGCCAGACTCTTCTCCCTCCACATGTCCAGGTGGAAGTGACCTCCCCTTGGGTCACTCGGGGCACTCAGTCTGAGAGCGGAGTGCCCATCCCAGACAGACTTTCTCTGACTCCCCCCGCCCCCAGCTGCTTGTAGCTCTCAGTACTCAGAGCCGTCATGCCGGGGCCTCCCTCCACAGCCCGCTTCTTCCAGCACCGGCCTGCATCGTGCCTTGTGGGGCATGTTGGCTCTTGCCTCAGTGACTCCGAGCCAGCCGCCCTCCTCTCCTTCAGTCTCTCAGCCTCTCCCAGACGCCCTCCTTGCCGTGGGCCCTGCCTGCCGTGGGCCCTCCTGCCCCATTTGGTGGTGGCTGGGCCTGGTGGTCCAGGGCACGGGTGGGCTGACCCATCTCCAGGGAGCTGTTTGCCCTCTCTGGGCCTGGATTCTGCCCTGTAGAGTGGAGGTGACACCAGTTAGCCTGCTGCCCAGGGCGTGAGCGCCAAGCAGGGTGTGTCATGCCCAGGGCACGGCCGACTTGCAAGCCAGTGGCACTGAACGGACTCTGCAGGTCACCTGCCTCCCTGGTGCTGTGTGTGCCCTCCAGATGCAGCCCTTGGCTGATGAGATTGGAACGTGTGTGTAGACTTGTCCTCAGTGAGGCTGTGACTAAGGTTGTGACGTCAAACATGGAGGGATTTGTTCTTTCCCAGTGAAAATGACGATGACTTCCGCACGTCCTGCCGTGGCCTGGCTCACTGGCTTGGGTGGAGTTCTCCCAGGAAGTGGGAGCGTAACTCTTGACTCACTGAGGTGTCTGGTTTTCCTGGGACACCGGCACGGAGAACCAGAACCTTCCACAGAAGCTCCCCGTTTTGTTCCTCAGATGGATGTGCTGTTTCCTAAATTTGTCATGAGGCTTAATTAACTCATGTCTCTCTCTCTTTTCTTTCAGTCTGCAACTGTATCTGACGGTGGTAAGTCACAATTTCTGATGTATATTTTTATTATTTTTAATGAAGTTTTCAAATTGTGAAAGTGTATTTGCCATTGGCTCACACAAGAAAGGGGATTTCTTTGCCATTCCCCGTCCCCTTGGGGGAGGGTTTTGCCCGGGCTGGTTTGGGGAGCGTTCCCTGGCTCCCAGGTGGCGGCAATGTGTGTGGAAGCCGCTTACCATAGAGACATGTCAGGAACCTGAATTTCAGCGTGATGGCACAGCTGCGGCCGGCGAGGGTGGGGCCGCACATCCGGCCGCTCACCTGCTCTTGACAAGTCAAAGCCTGCTGTCCCCTGTTGTATAACCAGCAAGGGAAGAGTTCAGAGCTCTTGCTGAATTTGAGCAATTCTGGAAATACGGGTGACACTCTCAGCTGCTAAATTTCCCTTTCTGAGGACAAGTGTCAGAGATGAGTTGAGAGTTGTGGGGTGAAGAGGAATCAAAAACTTTGTCTTTAAATAATTTTGTGCACGGGAATTGTTTTAATGGGACTGATCCAAAAAGGAAATGGCCAGAGATGTCTTAGTTCACTTCAGATTTCTCTGATGTAACACTTATGGCTTTAGTTCCATGATTTTTTAAAAGCTCTCCAAGGTGATTTGGAGAGTTTCTCCCAAATGTTCCTTGTTTCTTGTAATACTCATAGAAGTGCCTATGCTCACAGGTTGTTTGTTTGTTTACATGATTTTAATTAATCTATTCTTCTTTCTTTTGAGAGTTGAATTTTTAAATTTATCAAAAGGTACCAGCACTTGATTTTCATTTATACGTTGGCTGTGGGTCTGAAGTCCAGGTGACAGCCAAGGCTGTCCCAGCAGGGGCATGTGATGAGGCTGGAGGCTGCCGCCTTACTGTAAGTTACAGGGAAGCTAGGTGTAGTCTGGGCACTGGGGTCCATACCGCTGGCCTCCCCACAGCCTCAGAAAGGCTTGCTTTACAGGGAAGGGCGCAGCCGGGAGCCCTGCGGTGGGTCAGAAGCTGAGACCAGAGAAGCTTGTGTTTGGGGCTTTATTTTTATAATAAAAGGAATTATGTTGCCTATTTTATGTACAAGGATAACCATGTCATTTAATCTGTCTTAAACTGGGAGTGGGAATAACTTCCTTAAAAAGAAATAGGACCTGTCACCAAATCCAGGATAAAAGTGAATGGTGTTTATAAGATTATGTTCACGCTTACCTTTTCTACTGTGCTCTAATTTCTCTTTTCTGGTAAAAGACTCATTTCTGCAGGAAATGTATCAATTTGAGAAGTTTATTTAATATGTTCAGTTTAATCATGAATATTAAGCTTTATTCATCTCTAAAGTTTTCTTCAGTCAGCAACAGATGCAAGACTCTCAGGGAGTTTTATTATAGAGTCCGTTTTATAGTTTTTTACAAAGCTAAACTTCCCAAGTGTAGGCAGCCCTGAGTCACAGCCCTGATGTCCTTGCTAAGGAAGTGGTGCCCGGCTGGTGGCAGTGGTTCCTCCTCCCCTGCGGCCGCTGTCCAGCCCTCTGGGCCTGCCTTGCTCCTGCACTTGAGACCCTGGTGCCACGCTGGGGGATGGGGGAGCGCTTGTCCCTGGAGTCCCTCTGTGGCAGAGGGGGAGGGGAGAGGCCATTGTGTCATGAGCATGCCCTGAATTTCAGGAACTGCACCTGACAGCTTACATGTGTTTTATTTCTTTTTTATTTTCACGTTTTTATTTTTCCTTCTTCAATTTCTTTTCTGATTGTAAGTAAGAAAAAAAATTCTCTCATTTAATCTGTATGTTAGTTCTAGGAGGCATAATACTACATTCTGCCATCTCTATCGGTAAAGACTCTGAGGCAGAAACATCCCAAGTCGATCAGGGCCATGTAGACACCAAGTGAAGTGGCTGTGCTCAGACTCGGGGCTGCTGACGCAGAGCCGTGGAGGGGCCCCTGGCTGCCGAGGCTCGGGTGCTCTGGCTTCCCACCCGTCTCCCCGAGAGGCCCAGCTCCAGCCCGCTTCCTGGGGATGGGGGGGCTCCACCCCTCCTGCCCTCCCCGGTAGTGGACAAGAGTCTGTTGAGAGGATCCGGGCAGAAACTCAGGATGTGTTTCCACAGTGAGATGTTCTTGTCCGAGGTGAGCAGCAGATTCAGCTCACTGAGGGCCTGGGTCCTCCGGCAGCCATATCTGTGGGAACACACCCGGCTCCACGCAGTGACTCAGGAGCCCATTTGGAAAGCAAGCTGCTCGCACGGTGGGATGTTCTGGTCACCCCGCCTCACCGTGGCCATGAGTGCACCGTTCACTCAGCAATGTTTGTGTGCCGTCACCCTTGTCAGGGACACAGCTTGGATTCGTGTGGCTGTTGGCTTCCGTCTCACACATTATCCTTTTATAACATGTGTTCTTACTGTTTTGTGGCTTTATTTTAAGGAAGTTGGACAATACTATTTTTGTAATCTTTGGCCACTTGAGGTGTGTTTTTCCACTTTCTCAGAAGGAGAGGGGCTCATAATGACTGCTCCCTGTCGACAAAGGCTGCCTGTGATGGAAGGAGTAGTGGTCAGTTTGCGGAGGGCAAGTGAGGGCCCGGGCTGAGGTCCAGGTAGGCAGGCTCTGCCTCCAGAAAAGGAAGAACATTCCAGCATTAGAGAGAGGCTTAAAGATGTAACGCCGTGCCTGTGGGAAGTTACTCAGACACTTGTTCACACAGAATGCCCCAGCGTTCAAACACAATGTGAGGGGGTCTCGGCAATGGCTGGGAGGAAGCAGGTGAGACCTTCCTTGCTGGTGGGCGTGTCCGGCTCTCTGATCCTGGCTTCTAGCGGAGCAGAGTTCATGCTCGTATTGATCTCTTTTTCTACTTCACTCTCTATCAGCGGCTTTGCCAGCATTCTCCTCCCACCAAGGCACACGTCCTTGAAAGGCCGAGTGTTTTCTGCCATTACTGGATACAGCTTTGGAAGAACTTAGGGGTGTCAGGGAGCGTTCACACAGACGCCCACATTCACTGGCATATGTCAGGCTGTGACCGTGGGAAAGTCTGGCTTCTGGGTCTGTGACACGTCCACGCAACACCTCCACTTTGGCTGCTTCATAAACATGCCAACTTAAGTTGCCCAGCCTCAGTCTTGGTTTTCCCCTCCACGCGTGCTGGTCCCCAAATCTCCCAGTCGCCGTGAGGGCTCGTCGGTGTCCGTGACCGTGTCCGTGACCTTCCTCAGTCCCCACCTCTCGCAGCCCAGCCCCCAGGAGGCTGCAGCTGTGCCCCCACTCCCTTCACCTAAACTCCTGCCCTTTTTCAGGTTGCACCCCCTCCTAACCCTACCTGGGTATCGCTGTCTGCCTGCTCAGAGCTGTCCTCGGGGCTATGTTAGCACTTTCTCAGGCCTCACCAGGAGACGTCCTCCCACCCTGTCTCCCGTCGCCCCTCAAAGACGCCTGCACTGACCACCAGCCCTTATTCTGAGTATCAGCCCAGACTTCATTTCCTTGCAACATAACTGACAAGGCCTGTTGTTTAATTATCTGTCTGTGTCTGGTTTTGTACGTTCCCCCCACCCCCGAAAGTGACCTACGAGGCAGCTTCAGGGTTGCGCTCAGTGCCCTGCACAGCGGACGGCGCGAGAAGTACTGTCGAGTGAATGATTCAGTCACGGCATTTGCAATGTGCACAGACGTCAGCCAGAGCAGGAAGGGAAGACCTACACCAGGACAGGGGCTTGCCAAGCTTTTCCTTTTCAGTGAAACCCTCTCAGAAAACAAACAAGCAGCTTAGTAGCATCCTGTTCAGTGAAACACAGAAGCAGAGCTACCTGGTTGAGTCATGGGGCTGGCCCAGCCTCTCTGGTGCTGCTTCTGCCCCTGGGCCCGAGGGCCCAGAAACGCCGCAGACCCACTCGGCCTCTTCTTCCCGGTGGCAGCCACGGTCCCCGGCAAGTGTGTCTTCTGTCTCCGCAAACTGCCACTTATCGTCACTTCTGATCCAAGACAATCGTTTTGAAGTAGATGGTAAACTCCGTGCTGTAAACTAACAAACAGTCATTTCTAGTGTTTCTGACCATCGTGTTAACACAGGAACGCGAACCTCTTTGCCATCAGAAGTAGTATCTGCGAAAAAACGTGCAATCAGGGGCTGGCAGGCTTAGGGAGCGGCAGGGAAGGCGGGTCCAGTGCCGCTCCCTGTCCCCTGGCAGCTGGGGAGCCCTGACTGGCCGGGCCCGTGGAGCTGCGCTGGGTCTCATCCGGCCTGGCACCCGACCTTCACTTTGTAAACTCTGGGTCGCACCTGACCCAGCCCAGCAGCGGGGAGGTTCGGCACTTGCTAGTTAGTTCCTGTGTAACTAGTAGCTGAGAGGTCGTGCCAGCAGGTTAGGGTCATTTCATAATTGCGACAAAGTGGACGGCAATTAGACGTGTCATTTAAGCTGATCAGCCTTAAATCATTAAGATTATATCGGAAAACTTGGGCCTCGTAGAGACTGCTAAAAAGAAAAGCGTTGTAGTTAAGGTCACGTGCCCTGGGCCGAGCTCACTGCCAGGTCTGCGTGCGCTGTCCTGACGCTGCTCTGGTGTCAGTAACTACTTCCTGCACCAGAGTTTCTTGTTTCCTTTTCTTTTAAAAATTATTTCCCCCCAGCTTTATTGAAGCATAATTGACAAAACTTGCATGTATTTAAGGTGTATGATGTGGTGATTCGACATAAATGTACGTTGTGAAGCGATCACCATGATCCAGCTGATTTACACTCCGTCACCCACAGAGTCACCTGGGGGTTTTGTAGTGAGAACACTTCAGATCTACTCTGTCAGCAGATTTCAAATGTACAATCCACTGTTATTCACTGTGGTCACCAGGCTGTGCCTTAGACCCTGGATTTGTTCATCTTTTCACTGAAACTTTGTATACCCTGACCAGCATCTCCCCGTCCCCTGCCCCGTCCTGGTACCCACCGTTCTGCTCTCTGCTTCTACGAGTCTGACTGTTTCAGGTTCCACGGAGAAGTGAGGTCACGCAGTATTTGACTTTCTGTACCTGGCTTATTTCACCCAGTGTCGTGTCCTCCAGGTTCATCCATCGTGTCGCAAAGGCAGGGTTTTCTTCTTTTTTAAGACCAAATAATATTCCGTTGTATGTATCCATCACTTCTTTATCCATTCATCTGTCAGTAGACACTTAAGTTGTTTCCATATCTTGACTACTGTGAATAATGCTGCGATGAACGTGGGGTTACAGATATCTCTTTGGGATGCTGATTTCATTTCCTTTGGATAAATACCCAGAAATGGGATTATTGGGTCATATGTTCTATTTTTAATTTTTTGAGCAAACTCCATTCTGTTTTCCATAGAGACTGCACCATTTTGCAATCCCACCAACAGTGCCCGAGGGTTCCTTTTCTCCACATTTTTGCTGACGCTTGTTATCTCTTGTCTCTTTGAAAACAGACATCCTAATAGGTGTGAGGTGATACCTCCTTGTAATTTTGATTGCATTTCCCTGTTGATTAGTGATTCTGAGCACCTTTTGATGTACTTGTTGGCCAACTATATGTCCTCTTTGGAGAAATGTCTGTCTACTCAGGTCCTCTGCCCATTTTCAATCTGGGTATGGGGTTTTTAGTACTGACTTGTATGAGTTCCTTCTATATTTTGGATATGAATCCCTTATCAGATATGGTTTGCAAATCTTCTGCAGAGAGCTTTCGGACCACTTGGCCGGCACAAGCAGTTTAGACCTGTAGCCCTGGTCCTCTCTGAGTGAGGCGCAGGGGCTGGAAGAGGCCACAGTTCCCTGCAGAGAGCATATGATGCATACCGCCTGTGTCTGGCGGGGTGGTTTCCATGTTAATGACGCCCCTGATGGGCAGGCCCACGTGTCCAGCTACAGGAGGCTGGGGGACTGCACAGTGGGCCCAGAGGGAGGGCAGGGAGCGCTGACCCTCACCTGCTCCAGCTGCACACACCCACACGCTGGGCCTCGGCGAGCGTGCTCTGCGGAAGAAGCCAGACCCCAGAGAGACAGACGGATTCTGTTTTTGCCAGAGGCTGGAATCGAGACGGAGGCCCGGGGAGGCAGGATCATCCAGAGAGAGGCAGCGGCGGTGTGACGGGTCCTGTTCTCCAAGTCACCGAACCTTTACTATCTGCTTTATTTTTACAGATTTAATATTTGAGAAGAATGACCTTTCTTGGTAAAGTGATACTTACGCATTATAAATAATTTAAGTAAGAAGAAAAAGCAGAACAGAAAGTGGTTCTAAAAAATCAGCCCAAATCCAACAACCCAGAAAGTTGCACAGCGCCGCCGGTGTTTACACAGAGAGCAGTCTGGGCAGGTGGACACGGTGGGAGCCGCGCTAGCAGACTCACCAGGTCGGCAGTGCTGGCCAGGTCTCTCGGTGGCGTCCCCACTGTGGCCGCTGCCGCACTCGGGCTGCTCCTGCGGCCCCCTCAGCTTGGGTTTGGGTCTGCTCAGCTCCCCGTGGGAAGCCTGCGCAGCCACCTTCCTCTGCTTTCTCCCTCCGCTGCCCCCTCCCCTCCAGGTCTGCATCAGGGACCGCCTTCCACTGGCACGTGTGTCGCTGTATTGCCATCCCCAGACCCCCCAGGGCACCCAGCCCGGTTCTGTACTAAATGAAGGGGAGAAGGCTTATGTCAGTCCTTTACCAGCCACCTCTCTCGGGTTCTTTGCTTCACCCGGAAGGTATCTGAGAGCCCCTGGCTGTTCTGCTCCTCACATTTCTGCTGCTCTGAGAAGGCGGGCAGTTCTCGTTATGCTCAAAAGGCAATGTGGTGGTAAAGGTCCTTTTTTCTATGTCGTTAATTTGATTTTCAGACATATCTTGCCTCTTTTTTACTTTTTATTGGTCCTGTAATAGTCTTGATTTTGTCCTCAATTTGGTTAGTCAGCTCTGCATTCTCCTCTTTCTCTTCTAGAACATGAAGGATTTTAAAGTTCTTTAGGCTGTGTTTTCTCCAGACCAGATTTTATGTTTGCCTTTTGCGTGGTAAATACCTCCTTTCATCCACCCCTCCATCCACCCATCCTTCCATGTATCCTTCTACCCCCCGTCCACTTACCTATCCATCAGTTCGTCCTCCCACCTGCGTATGCCAGCGGTCTCCGTGGTCCCGATCGCTGTGCTTTCTGGGGCTGACGTTCTCAAGCCCAGAGACACCATAGACGGAGCCCCTGTGCCCTTCTTCCCGGAGCCCTCAGTGCCAACTGGGGCTCTCCCCACAAGGGTTTATCCTGGACTTCCCCTAGCTTCCTCATTATCCCGCCAGTTTGGTTTTGTTTTAGGAGGACATGGCAAAGTTATACTCAGAGACTGATGCTGTCCCTTGTTGCTAGAGCACGTTGCTAGGGAATGAAGGTGCCGGTGTTGGCGGGCAGGCCAGGCTGCTCTGAGGGTTATCATTCCAGGGGACACTGCACAGATTAGCACCCCTGCCAACCAAAGAGTTGCCTTGGCCACAGCAGGAACAGACGTCTCGAGATCTTTGGAGAGCTGTTGAGGTCAGCAAAGTGTGCCTTGCCTGTACCAAATGCTCGAATAGTGCTCACAAACTCGCAGTATTTATAGTCTAAATGTCCCCTTGCCATAGCTGCTTCTCCACATGTTCTTATCGATAAGCCCTTGCTGAGCTGCTGTGTGCTTATCAATGACAGCAGATGAGACTAGGGTTTCCAAATTCCCGACATTTTGGAACCTTCGGGAATCGAGAACGGGAAATCGTATTTCTCAAGAATTCCTGAAATAACCTTTTTTATTTAATTTTCGTTGATCATCTGTAATAATGGCTGTAACAGTAAATGTTAATAAATGGAAAAGTCATAGAGAAGGTGGGGCAATCAGGGTTCGTGTCCCAGCGCAGTCTTTCAGAGGTTTCGAGGCACTCCTACATGTAAAATGACAGTGCAAAACTTCAGTAAATAAAATTTCCTAAGTGGAGGTCGCCCGGAATTTCATGACTAGTGCATCTCTTGCCCTGAACGCTAAACAGGGGTCACTATGGTATCATTTTGGCTAGGTTTCTGTTATATTTCAGGTTTTCTCAAAGTATAAACAATGTAATTAATACAAAGTTTATTTAACCAAACCTTAAAGTATACAGTGAGTTTTTACATATATCACACAATGTATTAACATTACCAATCTCATACAAATATTTTATTTATTAAACATTAATAGAAAACAAATACAAATATTATTCGTTTGAAATTTTTAAAAATACTTCAAATAGTTTTTATTTGTCATTTTTAAAATGAAACTTTGGGAAACATAGAGCATTACTTGCCCTATCAGACAATCATGATATTCACTTTGTAACAAATATATTTCATGTGGAAAATTTTCTTTCATTTTCTGTACACGTTGGTCGAATTGTTATGAGTGCGTCTAAAAGTATCTTCAAGTTGGGAGAGAGAATACGTTGCTTCATATAAGCTCATTTCCTCCCTTAGAGAAGCTAATATTTTGTCTGCATGCAGAGGGCTGGGCTGTGATGTCGAAATTGGTATTGCTTTAGTCAGTTCACACTTCAGATCAGATTCTGCTTTAATGTCAGAACTCTCTGTAAGGACATCCTTTATTTCTTCTCTTGGAACTTCTTCTGCTGTAAATGTTCCTTTAAAAAGTCCTTCCATTAATGACTTCGCCAGTCGTGCAATTTCATTCTTACTTGACAAGGCAAAAAATTCATCCTCGTCCATCTCACATAGACAACTAACGTTGCTCAAGTACTTTGTGAGAGACACAAAAATCTCTATTTCTATATTTAACCAATTCAAATTTTATTTCCTTTAAAAGCATTTGGCTCATTGAAGAATTCTGTTTTTCTAAATTACTGAACAGGAACTTAAAAATTCCTTCACTTGTGAGAATATTAGCTTCTCTATTGCTTAAGGCTTCAACTGCTAATCTTACAGGTTGTAAGCAATTCCACATACCTCTCAATATTTCATAATAATCTTCTTTCCATAAGTGACCGAGTGTGGTTGGTAGTATCGGCTGTCACTTTGTGGAAACGATTCATTATGGAGAACAGAAAACAGTTTATATTTACACAGAGAAATATTTATTTTCACAACCCAGGATTTGACTACAATGTCATATTAAGGTAAACTACCTTAGATTTCCTGAGTTACACCTGAAGATGACTTTGTAGTCAAATCCTGGGTTGTGAAAATAAATATTTATGTGTAAATACAAACTGTTTTCTGTTCTCCATGATCAAATGTGCTCGATTTACAAGAGTAAAATTAGCTGGTCATGTGATAGCTGATTCTGGTGTCCCACGTTTGTGTCTGGTGGCGTGCAACATTGTAACACAATGTAACTTTAGATACCGATAAATAGGAAAAATGTTTGAGATACATTGTGAGTAGTACGTTTATTTCCCATTGTGGGTATTACTGGGTTCAAGCAGCCGATTTTCCCAATTTCCCGACCAACTTTTTTCAGTATTTGGGAATGGGAAAGCGAAAAAAATTCCCGAGAATGGGAGGGAAAGAATTCCCGCCCGGAAACCCTAGATGAGAGGATGACATCCTGACGTAATTCACTTCATTCTTAATTTACTTCATTCTTACGTCAAAACATCTTCACTTTTAAAACTAAGTTATATTTGTTTTTGTCATAAGCAAGCGGATTAAAACAACTTCCCCTAAGTCATAAACAAGTGGATCTGAGATCATGTTAAACCAACCCACAGCACGGCCTTAGCAAGAATATTCAGGATTTTGTTGACTCAGCTTCCTGTCCCAGGACAACTGCTGGGAACTTGGGAGAGGGTCAGACATAAAACCCTGTCAACACCTTTTTCAAACATTTTTGTTGGCTTCCCCCGTCCCCTGTATTTCTTATTTGTGTCTGAAGCTATGGCATGAGGCTGTGCCCACTTCTTTGGTTGCTTTTGTTGGGTTTGTAGCTGATTTTCCATTCCCCGTTGCCCCCACCTGTGGTGGGTGTGGGGCAGAGGAGTGTCTGTGGGCCTTGTCCAGTGCCTGTACTTACCTGGGAGCTGTCGCATGCAGGTTTGTTTTGCTTTTAAGTAGAACTTTGAGTAGGAAGTGAAAGAGGAAAGGAGGTCGTCATAGCCTGTCGCTTTCCAGACGTCCTTGACCTGGTCCTCTCGGTCCGGGACCTGCTCCGCGTCTCCAGGGCACAGCCAGCTCCGCTCCCACAGTTGGAGCACACCTGGCCAGGGTTGAGTACCGCTCACTGGGCTTGGCTGCCGGGCTGGGTCTTTCTGGGTTCCACCCTCTCCTCATCCCCGGGCTGGGCACCTGGTGAACGATGGTGGGCACGGTCTCAGTCAGATCCAGTGCAGGGTCCCCACTTCCCCCTCCAGTTCTGAGGTCTCTCCTTCCTCCCGCCTCAGTCCAACCCCCAGCTCTGTCTGTGTGTGCCTCCAGGCGCTGTTCTCCATGTGCGTCACCTTCCTAGGAAGCGGTGCTTTCTGGAAGTGGCACACGACCTCAGGTGTTTGGGGTTTGGAGGGCCTCTCCTCTAGTGTCATCCTGCCTGCCAGAGTAGATGCCACCCCCAGGACCACTCCCTGTGCTCTGGTTGGTTGTTCGAGGGCAGCCCCTGACTCCTTCCTTCTGTGCAGCTCCACACACGCCAGGCTGCTGTGACCAGCTTTCTCCGGGCTCACACCACACGGCATGAAGGGAAGGTGTGGATTCTGCCCACAGCCGCGCAGCTCACAGGCCAACCTCCGACCTCCGAGGGCCTGGTGTTCTCTCCCATCGGTGTCCCATCTATCTGCCAGGCTCGCTGTGTGGGACAGCCGCGTGCTGGCCTATCCCACGGCGGCCTGAACCCAGGGTGCCGCCATTGTTCCGTCCATTGGGGGAGCTGAACTGCATCCGTCCTTTAAGAACAGGGTCTTACACTGTGACAGTGTTGAGATGAGTCTGTCTTCTATACAGTTATGAAAGAGGAAGAGAAATGTCAAGGTTTCAGGGCAGGGCCATGGGTATGTGTAGAGAATTCTGGAAATTCATATGTTCCTCATCAGAAAAACAGCAGCCTAATTACACATTCTTTAAAAATGTTTGCTAAAGCGTAGAGATGGAATGTTAATTTGTGATTTGCTATGCGAGAGGGGTTGCTTTAACCAGGACTCTATTTTGGTTTAATGTATC